>NC_141575.1:7389949-8020694 GCF_036417535.1 Chlamydotis macqueenii | reverse complement strand
GAGTCTTTTACTGGCGGGAGGGGGGAATCTGAGACTTTCACAGCCTGAATGGGGGGTAAGGGGAGGAAAACAGGGGGATGGAAGACGAAATGCAAGGAGAACGTATTAGTTTGGTGGGGACTCTTCATTTAGCTTTAACCAGAGATCAAGCTAACAAGCTTCTTTTCTCATTCCTGTCTCTCCTGCTTGCTCTTAACCATGCAACACGCAGCTCTCCCTGCGTACCAAGCTCTCTTATTAGCCTTGCCCAGGCTGTGCGCCTGCGCTCCCCTGGGAGAGCCCCAGACATTTGGAGAGGAGTAAAAAGTAATGTTCTTTCCGAGTTTTTGCTCAAGAGCTAGAAGCTAACACTGAAATATTTAATCCTGAATACTCAATAGACAGGTTTTCCTTTGCTGAGAGGGAAAGAAGCAGTAAAATGAGCAAAAGCAAAAAAGCAAAATGAGGTTGGGCAGGGATGCACAGATAATGAAAACACCTTTACCCTCCCAATGTAATGCCTGGTTTCACCTCGTCCTTTCTTCCACCTCCAGGTAGCTGTGGGGACGCAGTGTCCCTCACCAGTCAGCATTTGCATCCCCATCCAAGCTGAATTCCCATCCTCACTCATGGGAACGAGAGGCTGTTGCAATATCAGGCATATTTGAGCCTCCAGAGCCTGGTGTGCAGGCTGGGAGCATAGCCATCAGATCAGGTTCTTCTTCAATGAACCTTGCCAAAGGTGTATCCCTGTGAGATGGAGAGCATCCAGAAACTTCTCTAAAACATCTAGTTCCTCCCTGTCCTTGCTAAAACTGATGGCAGGAGAAAGAACAGCACAGGGTTTTGGGTCAGCACGTGTTGAAGGCTTGCATGCCATATAGATGTAAAAAAGGAGTCCCTTCAATTTGAGCTGAGGAACTCCAGGAGGCAAAAAAAAGCCTCCTGCCATAATCCCAGATCAGAGGATTTCCACGTTGCTGCTTACCAAGTGCCGCGCGCCATCGGCACAATTCAGCCTGCGGGAACGCAGCAGCGGTTGGCTGGCTCTTGCCACCTCTAGAAGATGGCTGCTCACACGTAGAGGCTGTGCTAGTGTAAAATCTGGCCCTGCAAGGCTGCGTGAGAGCCATGTACAGCAAGGGAAGGCACGTTGGTGTAATTCTGCCATAGCACAGCTTTTATGGAAACTCTCCCCTTCTCCAAGCAAGCGCTTTCCTTGCAAGCAGAAGCACAAGCGGCCCTGCCCTGATTGGGAATTTGATGTAACGGCTTCGTCTCCGGGTGCTTACCCCTCTGCTGGGAGCCGTCTGCACATTAAAGCAGATGTTGGTTGCACTCGGGTCACGTTTCCAAGCTTTCTTTTGCAGCCGTAAGGGCTAGAGACTCTTCCCTCCCTCCCCGCACTCGTTTCTTAATTAAAGCTTAAATTCTGATGTCGTCACATGATTGTAGGAGCAGAGCCCCAGGCAGGCATTTAGTGCTCTGTGTTGTCAGCGGGACTTTGATTTAGAAGCACAGCAGATACTTTAGGGAATCCCATCCCTGCGCTAGGCCCCAGCTCTGCCCTGCTCGTGGCTGCCGGTGTCAGTTCCCAAGGTTTGCCTCTCCAGGCAGGTGCTGGAGAAGGCCGGAGGCTTTCCCACGCCGCAGAGTATGGGGACGATGGGGAGGATCTCCATCCTGTTGCAACGGAGAGCCAGGCAGCTGCGAGGAGCCTGGCATGGAGGGAGGAGGAGGAGGAGGAGGCAGTGCCTGCCTAAAGCCTTGGCTGTGGAGTGCCTCCAGCCCAGACAGCTCGGTGGATGCGAATACCGCTGCGACCCGAACTCCCATCCCTACCCCTCTCCTTCCCTCCCTCTCAGTATTTCTCACCTGATGGGATGTATTTAACCAGCAAAAACCACTCCCTGGGGAAGGGAACTTCACTGGGGCTTCCTGTAAATCCTTTGTGGTCACTGCGTCAGCAGCGGAAGGCTGCAAAGTGCTGCGGACGTGAAATTGGGTCTGAGCGCCTGAAACAGAGCTTCCAGACTTGGTCACCAGCGAACAGCATCCCTGGTAGACAGACCTGGCAGCCTGAATGCTGCCTTCAGCCCGTTCCCCGGGAGCAGAGTGGGTACCACCTGCCCAGGGCTCTCTGTGGAGGATGCTGAGGCTGCACCGAGCCGCTTACGTGCTGCGTCAGCCCCTCACCAGCCACACATGCGCTGCGGCACACGGAGGAACCACTGGCTCCGCACAGGCATATTTGATTTCACACTGCCTGGAGAGGAGATCCTGGCAGAAAGAGCTGACCCAAACCCTTCTCCCTCCCTGCTGTGGGCAAAGCCAATTTCCTAGGTTTCTTTTCAGAGGTGTCCTTGGGTTCTGTACCTGAGCTTAGTAGTTCAACACGGGAAGCCAGTCTGGATGGCTCCGACTGCCCCGGTGGGACGCATCTTGTTCCATTTACAGAGGCTGGTGGGTGGCAATCAGCAAAAAAGAAATGAAAAAAAAAACTTTCTGGAACCCAAGGGAAACATTAGAGGGAACCAGAAATAGAAAAACCCCTATAACAGGTACAGTCATGCCATCTCCCAGTGCTACTGGTGCCAGAACAAAATTATTCCATGCATCTAACAGGACGACTTTTTTTTTTAATGTAACAGCTTCTCTGCTGAAACAAGCATCTGCCTGATTTAAAAGCAGAATTAATAATCTGCTCACAAAAAAAAAAAAAAAAAAAGAGTGAAGGCTTCTCCTTGGCTCGTTAGCCTTTAAATACACTCCCAAGCCACTGGCCCATTGTCTGAAGAAATCTGCTGTGAATGTGCAGAGTCATTGCTGTCACAGCGTGCGAGCGGTCTCGGGAGGCTGGTGGGGTGAGGCCCCACTCTGTTACACAGAGGGGGAAAGATCCCCTCACCAAGACAGGTCTCAGAGGGGGCTGCCTAGACAGCTCCCTCCTAGCCCAGCGGGACACAGATCTCTTTGGAAAGGTTCAGTGACTAAAAATATTTGTCTCTGCTTGGATTTGTTTGGAGCACAGTTTAAAATATTTCATGCTGGATTCAGAAAGGGAATTTTTGCGCTTGAGCGTGCGACTCCGTCGAACGATGCTCAAGCTCTGCCCACCTCCGTGGGTCAGGAGGCAGGGTACCCCGGGTAGCAACGTGCCTTTCCAGCCGCACAGCTCGTGTGCATGCCTTTCTCCAGCGGAACTGACATGTCCCAACTACAAGCACCCTATCAGAATGTATGAACTTATCAACTTATCAAGAAGGGCTTCTGTGCCCTTCCCCATGGCCTGGGCGTGAGCCGCTGCCTTGAGATGAGGGTCTGCCCTTCCCCAAAGCTTGGCCAGATGCTTTGTTCCCGTATCTTAGCAGCTATGAGCACATCAAAGGCCGGTGCCGTCTATCCTTCCATTAGCCCTCTGTTCTCCAGAATATCAAAGCGAAGGAGAGGTGTGTCCCTCTGTCAAGCCCTCGCTGTCTGAACCCAAATGCAGCCAAAGCGGCTGCTCCGACAAGGGCCAAGCTCCTCATCTGCTCAGCCCGGCACTCCCAGGACCGAGCGCTCCGCAGCCCAGCCTGAGCCCTGCCATCCCCCACTCGTGCCTTTATCCTGCTTTATGCAAATATAGTAAAAGCCTCCCATGCGCAGGGAGACGCATTATGCAGGGAATGTGACAACACTGGTCCCTGAACTGCATGAAGAATGAAGGTTGTGGCTGAAGGAGAAGCTGCGCGATGGAACGGGCTGGCGTACGCCCGGCACTGCGTGACTCCTGTTTGCCAAGCTGCTGTGCTGGAGCTGGTGAGACAGGAATGTAAATTGTGGCTCTCTTGTAAAGTTGCATAAACTTGTCGTAATGTCATTTTTAGATTAACATTTACATTGACGAGAACACTAGAAGGCTTCATTGTTTACATGCACTATGGAAATAAATTTAAATTTTTGGTTTACACACATTTATTTACAAGGCACTTACTGATTACAAACCAATGTACATCACTCGTTTACATGCATAATATAAACTACGGAGATTTTGCATTTTTTGCCGTGCAATGCTGTTCGGATTTCCATTGTTCATTCCACACAGAGGCAAGAGCCTCCTTTCATCTCAGCTCCCTCTGTCCTTCAATTGCTGCGCTGCCTCTCCTAAAAAAGCCTTGCCTCTGACTGGAAAACATAAAAGTTGATGTCCCCTTTAAACTGGTAGCATAAAATCCTAATAGGAAAACCTTGTCAGCAGAACTTCAGCGTGACTAAAAAACCCAAAGCAAAGATTAAAAAGCCTAACAGTGCCTATCAACTTGTACCAGTGCAAAGCATCACCTTAATGATGTTTGAGAAGAACCTTCACGGTGCTGTTCTGGATGCTTCAGGCATCCAGACAACTGGAACAGGGCTGAAAACTAACCAGGATTTGTGTATGAGGGAGGAACTATGCCTGCACCCGAGCTGTACCACTTATCTCAGTCAGTAGCACCCAGGTCTCAGCATCCAGCTTCGTTTTGAAGAAGTATGAAGTTCCCAGAGCAAAGCTGCAATCCAACTGCTCATCGTGGCTGTGCCTCCCTCACCCAGCAGTGCTGGGGAATTTCATCTTTTTTTTTTCCTTTATCCTAAGATGCTAAAAGCTCAACCCAAGGGAAGTCAAAGTTGAACCCTGGGGAATTTTAAGATTTCAAAATCACAGAGTGAAAAATAAGGACAGCCAGTTTGTGGTTTGTTTTGTTTTTTTCTCCTTCCCTATTTCAAGGACACAAAAAATACTTGCAAATTCAACATAAATTGAATGAGCAAGTTGAAGAGCAAACAGCTAAACAAAATACACTCAAAATCAAAACGTTTCCCTTTCGATGTTTTCTAAGTGGCATTGGTTGACTTTGTGTTTTGAGGTGAACTTTTATGCCTTAAAAATTGAAAAAAAGATAGTTTTTCACTGGATTAATAAAATGAAAACAAACAGCAAAGCTGAACCCTTTCATTGAGCCTAAAATGAAATGTTGAACAACTGAAAAGTTGAACAAACATCCATTTCAGATCAACCCTTTTTTAATGTTGCTTTTGTTCCATACAACCAGTGAAGCACAAAATCAATTATTTGTACAGCTCTAGTGACCAGTAGATTAAATTCAGTGCAATAGAGAGGCAGCAAAAGGAGTCAATGAGGAGTGGAGAGATGGGAGAAGAAAAATGGATTGAAAAAATGGTGGAAGCCACTCTAATAGATATTGTCTCTGCCAAAACTTAGCATACATTTTTCACAGGCACTTTAATACAACTCTAATCCACACTGCTGCTGAAAACAGCAGGCTCACCAGTCCCTTAGCCCCGCTCCTGCCTCCATCCACACAGTCCTGTCCCTTTACTGTCACCTCATCACACAATGAATAAGACCGGAAAAGGGATCTAGTTGAAAATTATTTTTTTTTCCCTCCCTTTTTCTTGCCAGATTAGTTTTCTGCCAGATCAGCTGTGGAAATTGCAGGTTTGCATGAAACCTGCCTGGAAAGTCTGGTCAGGAAAGGCAAAACTTCTCCAATAGAAGCTGCTAAAAACAGTGATAGAAACCTCCCATTCACTGGCCAGATTGTCCAAGTCCAGTGCCTGAGTGTAGGGGTTGCAGTCTGCTTTTGCTTGGAAATAATAAAACTTACAACGCTCCCAGCCAGACAAGCACGGCAAGCAGCCTTAGAAACCTTGGTGCTGCGTACGCAGGTCCTGGGGCAGCGGGAGGTGCTGGATATGCTATAACAGATTCTGCACCCAATAAATTGGTGAATTTTCCTTGAAGTCAACTGCTTCATGTATTTATGTCACAGAGAATCTTCCTCATTGTTTTTAATTTGTGGTGCCATAAAGCTTTGAAAGTTTTGTGAGACCAAATTTTTTTTTCTCCTTTTTAATTTTTTTTTTCTCTAAGGGAAAATGTAAGCAGCAGAACAACATACGCATTTCTAAGTCAACTGTAGCCTGTGCTACGTGCACAGCAAAGATCCTCGCTTCATGATAATTCTCTTCCTCTTCACCGAGGGAATGACACATTTAGAGAGCACGTAGCTGCTCAGATTTGTGGGTTTTCTAGGACTAAATAAAAATCTCTAGCATGGCCGAATGCATTCAGCAGCGCAAATCCCTTTACGAGCACCCAGTTTAGTGTCCACTCTGAACTGGAGAAACAGGGAAATCGCAGCAATGTTGGCCAGATGGGACCCTGGGGGTCCCTAATCCAGCCTCCCACTCGAAGGAAGGCTATCGCCAGCTCTTCAGCACATCAGCTGTGGCTTTGTCCAGCCAAGCCCTGAAAACCACCAAGGATGAAGCTACACCTCACCTCTCTATTAACCGGTCTCAGTCCGGAGACAAAAACAGCTGAAACAATTT
Organism: Chlamydotis macqueenii; assembly: GCF_036417535.1. Lineage (NCBI taxonomy): Eukaryota > Metazoa > Chordata > Aves > Otidiformes > Otididae > Chlamydotis > Chlamydotis macqueenii. The sequence continues at coordinate 8,014,337 of NC_141575.1, read as the reverse complement.
TTTGAGGGGAAAAAAAAACAAAAAAGATTTTTTTCCCAGGCAGCATCCCAACCAATATACAGTTAGCTTGTGCAGCCAGTTACACACAACCTTTCCTGTCTCAGGAGCCGTATTCCTTTTCCCTATATCCAGGGACCTTACCGTAACGTGTGTAGTAAGCAATCAGTTTTGTCCTGTCACTCTGCAGGCAGAGGAATGGGAGAGGGGTGGCTGGTTTATTGTCACATCCCCCACTAAGTTTTTAATCTGTTGGTGCATTTTAACCAGACTTGGCGGCGGTCTCAGAAGTATTCTGTATTTGCAGGTTCCATGAAATTAGGCAGCCTCTAAATGGTCCCACTGCAGGAGAAGTTGCAAGGCGAGCAGATCTCCTTTCTATACCCCAGGGTTTCCCTGCGCTTTTACACAGAGAGCCACATTTCCCTGTCCCTACAGTCATTCCAGAAAATGGAATTAAACTCTCACACGTGGAAAAACCACATTTCTTCTTGCACATGCACGTTTACCCTTCCAGCCCCGTCTGATCATCCGCTCTATATCGCTGTCGTCCCTTACCTCCAAACGTCTTGCAGCATTTAATTAAGTCTGCCCAGCAACGCAGAGCAGGCAAATGCTGTCATCTCCCATTCTCATGGGGATGCAGAGGGAACCGAGGCACGAAGTGAGCTTACCCACAGCCACACCGTAAGCTTGGGGCAAAAATACAGCTCCTGCCTGTATTACCTCTTGCCCAGTCCGGCTGTGGGTCCCTCTTTCCAAGGCGGTGTGTCCTTTCCCTGCCTTGCTGTAGGAAAAGTGGCAGTGGCAGCCTGTCCACCTCTGTGGACACCTCCCGTGTCTCACCTCTGACATTGAACAACAAAGTCTCACTTTTTCTAGAAAATCTTTGTATTTTCTAGAATTTGCTTAAACTGAGCAGCATCATTAGCTGGTATCTCTGTGTCAGTGCCTGGCTATTTGCACAGTGCATTCAAGTGCTCGGTCTACTGTTCTTGCTTTGCCTTATAGCTAAATAATCAGTTTTCTGGGAGAAGAAAAAGGACAACACAACAATTACTTCAAAGAAGTGGACTGAAGTTGTTAACTAACTACTGTCTCGCGATAACAGGGCTGTTTTCTGGTCTGAGCAGTGCCCGAGTCCCAGAGCCAAGCTGAGCTTCATCTGCTTCCCAGCCTTCGTGCAGTACGGAGTACCCAAAGCTCTCTTGACTAGGAACAACAACAAGGATGGTGATAATGAATATTCAGACATCCCACAAACCACTCTCAGCATCTGCCATCCTATCTGCATTAGCATCAGAGTGCACAGATAATGATCAAAGCAGCATTTTCCTGCCAGAGGCCCCCCTGAACCAGCCTTATTAGTATGAATCGATGCTGATTAATGTGCTTCCCTAATGCAATTGTATCTACCCCTACTGCCCATGATTTAATACAAAACATCTCCCCCTTTGCGTGCCTTCCTACCAACAGCACACGCAGGATGCAAACCTTGACTGAGGGCACTGGGAAAATCAGCGGCCCAAGTTTTGCGAGAAAGAAACCGAAAATCTGCTAAAATGCAGTATGCAGAAGGAGGGAATGAGCCTTTAGAGAGTGTAACAGCCAACTGCCTCTCCATGCTGGGATGGTAGATCTGCATCCAGGCATCCTATGAAAAAATAGCAGCAGCTTTTCCGTTCTACGGCAATTCTGCTTATGCAGCGTATAAAATAGCCTTCCTAACCGAAACAGGCTCTTTGCTTGCTGCGGACAGACTGCTGGACTTCAGCTGTGATGGAAGGTGTTGCATGTTTTAGTTCGGTGTCGCTTCCTTTTTAAAGTCGCCTGTAAAAATGAGAAAATGCCGCATCTTGCTTTACGCTGCTGCGTAGCACTGACAGTGGCTTTATCTCTGTGGGTTTTCAGTGTAGATGACACGGTCCTACTGCGCTGTGTCCGTGCTCCCACACAGCAAGACACTGGGGAAATCACCACTAAGCAGGCAACAGGGTTTCAATTAGGGACGGGTGAGGTCCTTCCGCCTGATTTCACATCCTCTCCAAACCCTTGGTCGCTGCGGCTAGTTTGAAGTCTACTGCTAGCTGCCTTGGGAGAAGAGCAGCCATCAGGTCAAACCTCATTCAACAAAATCACACGTGCCCAAAGGAACTGTCTGCCTGAGGGACAAAGAACAAACCAGCCATCCAAAACAAGTGTAGGAGAAAAGGAACACTGAAAGAGCAGACTACACAGAAAATTCCCATGCTCCACATCAGCTGCTTTTCTAAGGAAAGGAGTGATATCCTTCATGTCGAGAATGTGCCTCCCTTGGGCTAGTCTAGCACAAAGAGCAATTGAGAGACATCATTTGGGAGGAAAGAGACTTCTGTGTTGGAATTAAGCAGCTGACAAAATCCCAACAGCTTTACAGATTCTGGAAGTCAATTTAAGGAGCCCACAAAATGAGATTTTACCCCTGTGGGTTTCAGTAAAATGATCTATTCTGGAGGGGATGTGTGCTCAGAGTCCAGCCCTTAGCTGCTGGGACTGGCTGTGGCTCCACTGACTCGCCATAGCTAGGCTGACTTTGACACACCTTAAAAAAGGCATGAGCCCAATTTTTAAGAGACTGGTTCTGCCAACAGGGCCAGATATTAAAAACAAACAACCCTCCAACATCTAGCCAGCCTCCTACGTAATGGCTCCATCTGCTCTGCTGAAGCACATGAGGTTTTCCTCTTCTCCTAAGCCAACCGTACTGGGAGCAAAAGTTAGCCCCAGAGAGAGTTTGGAGCTCAAACCACACATGGCTGGATTTCCCCAAGTCTTCAGCTCTCTCCTACAGCGTAGAGCATGGTTTTTGGCCAAGAGGTGCAGCCCTATGCGCCCTTGCAGTCTTCCCATGTCTCTGAACTTTCTACTTAAACTTTTACTTAACTTCTTCCACTGGACCTTGTCTCATCTCCAGTTTCTTTTGTGAATAATGACTTCTCCAGATAGTGACCATCTGCAAGACCCTCCTTGGACACCCACCACGCATGCAGAATGCTGCTGCTGATTTTCTCCCATGCTACAAGTGTATTTTGTAAGTGCTTTGGCAATATCCAGCAGAAATGGAGAAAAATAAATCTTTTTTCGCTTCCCATATATAAAGTTGAACAAAGATAAGCCTTCAAATTCTTACCAGTCTCCTACAAACCAAAGGGGAATTTGTTCCTCACCACATAGCAGATAAACTAGAAATTGCAGGCTTCACATACAAACAATATCTTAGTTCCTTTATAAAAGTGGGGACGGGGAAGCCATGGTGCAGGCTGCTTGCTCTGGGTGCGAATTCTCTGTCGCAGGAAACCTTTCAGGAGAGGTTGCCCACAAACCTCTGTCAGATGTGACACAGGTATGTCTGAGTCTGCCTTGGGGAAGAGGAATGGATTAAATGACCTCTCAACGTCCTTCCATGCCAGTTTCTCCATGATTCTTAGAGACAAGATCCCAGCCTTGATGGATCTCTGGCCTGACCTACAGTGACAGTTCTTGGAGGTGTCTGAACACATACATTGCATGGATTCCTCTCCCACTCCAGCCCCTGTAGACGGCTGCGGTGGCATTCAGGGCTCCTTAGCAAAGGGCAGAGCCACTGCCAGGGGCAGAGCACGGGGCAGGGATTTGCAGTCTCGATCAGAGTGTAGTGATCAGGCAGGACAGGAGGACAGCCAGGGATAACCACTATCATGAACAAAGTATTTTTGAAAAAGGCATGTTTTCTCTGCTCCTCTGTGCAAGCAAAGACAGTGAGACATCCTTAGTGGAAGCGTGGCAGCATAATTTCTAGTTTTTGGGGCTGCCTTCCCCCTGAGCTGTTTTGAAGGTTGAGGACAAGCCAGGACATTGTCTTCAACCCATGCTAACCTGCCCTAGCTCCGCAGGCTGGTGCGAGGGGAGGGGATGCTGCACTCGCTGCAGGCCATGGGACAGGCACAACTCATTTTTCTTCCCCACACACAGATGATGTCTCGCACATCGCTATTACTCTGCAAGTGCTTTTGGCTCTCTGCCCATGGGAGAACACCGCCGGCACACATGTTCTTTCTCTGCTCCCCCCATCCCCCAGCCATCACGTGTGTGTATCCGTGTGCATGTTGCCGTAGGCTATTCACCAGTACCTTCCTACCTACTAGTCTGCACAGTTGCGTTTGCAAGTGTCTTTCTGAAACACAACAGGACTAAATAATTACGTAAAGGTGCACAAATCTATCAGAGTTTTGCAGCCTCTTTAGGTTTTAGCGCAAATCTCATGACACTTGCTGGCTTATTCCCCGTCACTCCAAAGTGCTCGCTGCTTTAATAGGAGGCTCATATGAGCACCCCAGCTCTTCATGTTAAAATGAAAAAAAGAAAAGTGTGGTTTTGGATATCACAGCTAGCAAGAAGAGCTTGAAACAGGCAACAACAAAGTCTTCAAAATCTAGAAGGCAAAGGAAAATCTGAATTCTGCCTATTCTGTGTCCTTTTTTAATTGGAAGATTTTAAAACCAAGATCACAGTTGTAGGGGCGAGTCCAGCTCACACACGGAGATAATCTGCAAAGGTCTGTGGTAGGCAGCACACAGGTGAGGCTCACGCACAGCCATGTGAGAACTGCTGTCCTGATGTGTGTCTTGGCATCTTTGTGTCTGCTCTTGCCCATGTGAACCTTAAGCAGTTGGCAGTTCACCTGCATGAGCTTGTGCTCATGCTCATGTACCTATGGGCCTGGTCTGCACATAGGTACATGGATTTGATAAACATGCTTGTGAACCTGCCTTGGACCTTATCTGTCCCCACAGATGAAGTACACCCAGACCCTTGGTGTCTTTTTATCTCCACCTATGTTGTGCACATCTCCATGGCACTGCAGTGCCTTCATCTCACTCTCAGAGCATTACATCTGAGCCTTCAAAGCAATTTGCATTGCCAGCTGAGGACCAGGGAGAACCAAAGAAGTGCTTCTAGGCAGAAAGGGAACAACAATGCTCCTCCCATTGACTACAAGCCTTGAGCCCGTGGGAACCAGCTGAGGTCCCACCATCTAATGGATCAGCCAAGCTACAGGTGCTGTAGGAAACGAACGTACCTGTATATTTTATATCTGGTTGTAAATCCTTGACGATGTCTTTCCACAAAGGATAAGTAGCTCCGCGAGTGGTGGAAAGGCCCCCTGTCTGAAATAAGCCAATCAAATTCCTTGGAGACATGTTGGTTGGTAGCAGCTGGGTCCTGGTGGGAGGGCTGTACTAGTATATGGTCCCATATAAACAGGAGGTAGAGGAACTCAACAAGCCTCCAGTTCATGCTTTTCTGTCTGCCTTTTTCCTCTCATTCTTGCTCCATTCTGTGGAGTCCTGTTGAAAAAGAGAGGGAAGAGGAGGAAGGAAAGAGAGAGAGAAACGGAGGGGAGGAGAGGGAGGGGGGAGAGAAAGAGAGAGTTTTAAAATTGGAATTGCTTTGATCCTTTTGACAACTGTCTCTCAGGGTGAAAATAGACATGAAAAATCAAGTTTTAAAAGACTTCAGTCTGCCTGTGTCAGAGCTTAAAGTATTTGGCAGTGTTTTATTCATGTACCTAAGTGGTGCCTTTAACCTCCCAAGCATATATCACCTTTGAAATAACCAGGTCCTGACCTGAGACATCCTCACCCCAGCTTTTCCACCCTTTCTGTCGTGAAGTTCTCCGCAAGTGCCGCAAAGGCGAGTGAAGGCTGGGCGCAGAAGGTGGCTGCACCCTAGGCTACAACTACCCCTTTATCGTCCCTTTAATGCTGTGCCAGAGAAACGTGTCTTCTGCTTTCATGTCTCTCTGATGATGTGTAATCTATACTCCATGCAACCTGAGCAACCTATAGAGACCCAGCTCTTACTTTAAAGTGTTGCCAAAAAAGAAATAAAACAAAATAATTACCCAGGCTTCAGCGACAAGCACATGCGGACACACAGACACCCACACGGCTGTGAAATCCTGCCAAACTTTGAGAGATAAAAATCACCTCAACCTGCTTTCCTGCCCGGGTGTTTGGGGGGGGTGCGTCTGGTGGAGGGGGAGAGGGTCTGTTCCTGTTTCGATTACAGTAGGACTCCAGGCTCTTCCCAAGATCAAGGCTCCGCGGGGCGACATGCTGAACGTGCATATTCAGTGTGGGAGATTTACAGGGGAGCTTACGGGGATGCTTCACACCACCCGGCACAGGGCACGCTGTGGCTCGTGTGATGGGAGAGCGGTTGTCCCGCTGCACCCGCCCGCCAAACGATGGCTGCAGACAGCCCTGCTACGAGCCAGCTCCTCTCCCCGATGCGTTAACAGCTAAACAGATCAGACGTGATGAGTGGAAAGGGAAACAGAGGGGTGAAATGCCTTGCCAAAGGTTACGCGGCAAGCCACGGATACAGCTGGAAGAGAGCCCTCGTCTCCTGACTCCCGTTCCCAGCGTTTCAGCCATTAGATCATCCGCCTCCGCAGTCATGCTGTTGGCACGATGCCCCGGTCCGAACGAAGCCGCGTGCTTCGTCAGTGGAAGGTGAGCGGCTTGCTTAGCTGGCACCGCATGCCTGGCGTAGATCCCCCCTACTTCTGCTTCCTAACAACAGCAGCCCACCGTGTCGGGGTGTGCTCCCCACTGCTGGGAGCTCCTGATGCTGCTCCGAAAAAGTCCTCTCCGTACTCAGGACGTGTTCCTCCTCCTGCCCACCTCCTGTCCATCTGGCTGCCTTGCTGGGTTTTGTGAGGGATGTGCCAACGCGGTGGGCATGCCCGGGCAGGCAGAGCCTGTATCCCCTGCCCTGGGAGCACAAACCTTGCCAAAAGTTATCCTGAGGACAGGCAGTACCCACCTACGTCCGCAGAATACAGTGCAGTGAGACTGCAGCTACTCTCTTCAGCAGGAGGAGTTAGGCTGTGCAGAGCTCTGCTACAGCGAGGCTTGGTGTCAGGCTGATTTGTACATCTCCAGAAACCCGGTTTTGAGTCTGAGTCCACCACAAGCACTCTGAAAGTCTGCAATTCCCAGAGAGAAAAGGTTTTGCTACGAGCATAGGAGAGGCCAAACCCTGTGATGCCAGGCGCATCTGCACCACTGCGAGACCTTGGCCGGTGTGAGCAGCACAGACCAGAGGGTGTTTGTGGCCAGTGTGGCCATCTCCTCAGCTCCAGGAGATTTCACTGGGAGTATGGCAAAGCTGCAGCCCGTGGCAGCCAGCACGCGTGTCTTCTGCGCGGGCGGACTGAACCCAGGAGTGCGACGGGGAGCACAAGTGCCGAGTGCGTGTGCACGCCGACGCGTGTGGGAGTCCGCACGTGTGCACAGCATGTGTTCGTGGAGCTGCAGTGAGCTCAGCAGCACTTGAGAAAACAGAGTTGTGTAAGTCTGGTTAAAAATGACAGTCAGCTGTTGCAATACATGAAGAAATGAAAAAAATTAAGTATGGGAAAGTCAACTAATGTTCGCTTTTTTCTGTTGGGCACATATAAACACCTTTCCAACTGCAGATGGAATATTACTGTTATTAAACCTAATGGTACCTGTAGCTCCTAACTGAGGAGGTTGTTCCTGCTCTGGAGGCATGTGTTTAATATTAGCCTTTACCACCAACTCCTGCTTCACCCAGAAATGTGGCAGCTCTCGGTGCTTCAGTCCCTCGCCTCTCAGCAAGGAGTGTTTCTATTTTACCTCACAAAACTGGGGTTGGAGAGTCTCTAGCCCCGCATTGAGGGGAATACAGCATATTCCAAGTGGGCTACAGTACAGCTCTGCTTCCAGTCACAGTGGTCGTGAACCCAAGATGATTACTGGGAAATGCTCCCAGCTACATCCCACCCTCAGCATTTCCAAATTCCAGTTCAGGAGTTCGTTTCTCCCGCTTCTCCATCCAGGCTGCTTCTCTGCCTTGCTGCTCTTTGCAGACCCACTCCGTCCCATCACAGTAAGCAGCTGCAGACTCAGCATAGTTGCCATGAGACAGGTATGCAGATTTGCTGCCAATAGCCAGAATGTTCTGTACACATTGTCCAAACCCGCTTGGTTGTCTGTTCATTAAACTCCTCCATAACTACTTCCTTCATCAGCCAGCCTGGATCAGCTTTCCTTTAAACATTTCACTTCCTATTGAATTTCTATTGCAAAGAGAGGAAGGGAGCTTTTACACACCAAAGTGGAGCGATAGCTCACCTCCAGCTCCCAGCACAGTGCAAGTGCAAACTTAAATCTGAGAAGAACCAAAATAAATGGTTTCAGAGAAATCCCAGTGTGTCTTCCCACATGCAAGCATCATACATTGGGGAAATATCAGTTTATAAAAGAGAAGAGATATTCACTAATTCCCCCCACGCACCTCTTCATCCTCCTTCCTTTCCTTTTAGGTTAGAGTCAGGATGGTTAGAGTTGTGATGGATCTTAACCTAGGGTTAAGACACGAGGAGAACGTGCCTTGAGATCACTACAAGAACTGGACACATCTCCAGTCTGGTAGCTGGGGGCTGGTGCCTGCGGCAATGGAGGACGGTAGAGCGCAATTGGGTCTAGACAACTATCACACCATCAACTTTAATTTTTTAGTAGTATCTTTTTCCCCCCTGTAGCTGCTGTAGAGATGTTGTTTCGCATTAAAGATTAATACACACCACGGGGCTGGTCCCCATGGAGGCTATAAAGCTCAGTAAAGTGGGATTATTTTGTGTCTAAGGCAATATTGAGAGGTGCATTCAGTCTAACAAGTTTGAATCCGAAATTAATTTGTTAGGTGTTTGGATGGGGTTCCACTGATATAAGAGGGATTTTGCAAGAGGGACAAGGGAAGAAGGGGCAGGGAGGCAAATGTCTCCAAGTTTACAGTCCTTGGGTAGGAGACTCAGGGCTAAATCTGGCACAGAAGCAGTCTCTGCACTAAAGGGGAGAATTGGGGAAATTAGACACTGGGTTTTGATGCAGGAATCCAGCATTCTGCTCAGTTCTGCCCCAGACACCCTATGATCTTGGGCAGTACCCTTACATGCTTTTTTTGCCTCACTTTCCAATTATCAGCATGGAGGCTCAATAGTATTTGTCTGACTGCTTGGACCATGAACTTGTTGGAGAGGCCATCATCTGGGGATAGCAGCTAGCAAAACACAGTCCTGTTGCACGAGGTGTTCCTAGCCCATAAGCAATGAATGGCAACCATCCCAAGGTGTCAGCAAGCTTTGTAACACAGCAGTTAAAAAAAAAACATAACCAAGCTACAAAGCCCATTTCCAGTCAGGAGCAGTACAGAGCAATGCAGTGATCTGGGTCCTTCTGATTCACGTCAACAAACACAATCATGCAATCGTCACATCTGTTAATAAACACGATCGGTGGGTGAGCTAGGATGTAGGCTAGAGTACACAGTAAATAACTACTGGGAGAAGAAAATGTTAGGTGTCCCGATCCAGAGTCACATTACAGTCAGTTTCAAGCATTGTGCATCATGAAGGCACATCCATCAGTGCCAATGGAGATTTCTGTTACAGCCCCTTTTCGTTCGCTAGGAGGTTTAAGATGGCCTTATTCTAAGCTGAGTTCAGCCCAGAACATTAAATGTTCCTTGTCTTCGGAGTCTTCAAGATTCTTGGAAGAAAAAATAGGCAAGTACTTTCTGTAAAGTGCAAGTTGTATTTGAATGTACACTTAATTTCATCGTGATTGATATCTGTGTGTTAATTATATTCTATTTTAGGCAATACCTTTGCTGTCACAAGGCAGCGCCTTTTATCCAAGGAGTTCAAATTGAATTAGAGACATTAATTAAAGCTCTCAGCACTCTAGTAAGGCAAGCAAGTGCTGTTACTCCCATTGTTTCTTGAAATAAGAAGAAAGGAATAAAGCTGTGTGTCTACTTAGCCACTTAAAAGGTAATTTTTATACAGTGGGATAGCTCAGAGTGATGGATTTTTCACAAAATGATATGGCAAGGTCTGTTTCGTATGAGGGAGGCTGTGCAGCCCCAGATCGGTGCTGGAAAGGGGGAGGCAGAAGGCAGGAGCTCCGACTCTCCATCACTTGCTGCAAACATTCCACCACTCTTCTGCCTCCTGGGATTTTCTACTTTCTTCTAACCTCTGTACCTTTCACTTATCTCTTCTATTAGACTCAAATTGATCTTGCACACATCCCTTCTGTTTTCTTATGCTTATTGTTGTAAACTATTTCCATCAGAAATGCAGACTCAAGAAAGAGAAATTACCAGATGCATTATTTGCAGTAAAGAAATAAGTCCCCTATCTCTTTAAGCTTCATGCACCAATAATTCTTTCTTGTGTCCCACATTTGGTTCTTGGCAGGTTGAGAGAGGTTTCTGCCTGCTGCCATTTACCAGAGGGAAGAGGCTAACAATTGCTATTTGTATCTGAAACACTTCTGTTCCGCAGCAACTTCACACGCTGCTTCGGGATGCTGATAAATTAGTAAAAGACTGACGTGTCAAGGGAGAGATGAAACAACTTATGTTAGTTTAGAGCTCGACCCCGCAAAGTGTGGACCGTCTGACCTCATTTCAGCACCCAGCTTAAGCATATCCTTAATTTTAAGTATGGGAGACCCTCTCCTAGATTTTATTCAGCTGTCTCTGCTTTAAAGTGGCTGTACACTCACATTCCTGCTAGACAGGCAACTACTGCCATACACCCTCAGGATTTAACTTGTGTTAAGATGCTGGGTGCAAGTGGAGCAGTAACATTTACGTCCTGCCCCTCATTCAGAGACGGCTCGTGAAAGTGCTGATGGCAGTTACTGCCTGTGAAGCAGTCTTAGCTATCCTTTGGAAACGATGGCCAGCGACCCAACCAAGCTAAGGACATATTCCGCACGCCGGGGCCAGGGGAAAACAGGGAACATGGATGGAAAAGGATGGGGACTCCAATCTGTCGGGGTTTGTTAAGTCATATGAACTTCGGTGGATGAACCTGAGCCTTGGGAAAGCAAAAATTTGCCCATTCCTACCCTAAATGTCTTTCTAGCTCAAACTGCAGAGACTGGTCTCTGACTGGAGTCAGAATGGAGCTGCCATTCAGCAGTTGGCTCTGACTTTCTGGATTACTGTGGCATAACAGTACTGTGGCATGTAACATCCTTAAATCCTAAATGATTGCAAAGTTGTTTCTTCATGAAAGTGAGATCTCTCCATCTCAGGCAGTGATGGGTGAATCCCTCCCCAAACCTTGACAATTCTGCTCTAGTCAGTATCTAAGTTTGCACTTATTGTTTAACCATTTCAGTTTAAAATATGCATGAGTGGTTAGACCTGAGGGATATTCATCAGCTGAAACATTTTTGGGTGAGGAAAGGCAAGGAAGAATGAGGAGAAATACCTCTCCAAAAATACCAACACAGTCCACAAATTCATTTCACTTTTGCCAAATTGTTCATGCTGAAAAAAAATAATAATTGGGAGATGTCAGTGTTTAGGTTGTGGAAACATTTCCAGATCTCCATTTGAAACTACCAGAGCTTTCCCTTTTTCTCCTTTTGATTTGTCTTTCCAGTCTCTTAAGAGAGAACAGTGATAAAAATATTTGACCCTAAATGACTTAGAGGAGAAAAGGTTTTTTCTCTTCAGTTTGTCAACACTTTGCTTACAACTTGTCAGAATATTCAGTGAACCAAAACCACCCTGCAAATCCTTCGTTATTAATGCAGTTCAACTAGCAGCCTAAAGGGAGCGGGTTTTGTGCAGAAACTCTAATTACTCCCTGACTACGGCGAGGTGAGAATCACGCTGGTAACAACTAGGTACCTGTTCTCAGCTTGCTTTTCCCCACACATCAGCTAATTATAAACTACCGGTGGTGTTAGGATGAGGATGAGAGGCGGCTTGAAAGTGAAGAACTGTGGCAGGCGTGCAACCTCCATCGAGTCAGGTGATGCTGGCCAGAGGGAATTAAACACCATTAGTCTTCATCATAAATCTACTAGCCAAGGGGCCAAAGCCACCGCTCTGAAATCCAAGATCCACAGATGCTTGGTTCAGGGCTCTACTTAGAAAGCAGCTCCATCCAACAGTGCTCAGTAGATTTGGAATGGAATTAAAAGGATCTTCTGCATGTGCACACAGATACGTAGGGAAGACTCACATTTTGAAGACGGTCCTGCCAAATACGAACGGAACGGTACCGTGCTAGGTGCTGTACAAACAGAAACCAGAAAGGCGGTCCATGCCCCAAAAAGCCTACAATCTAATTAGAAGACCAAGGACACCAGATGGCCAGGGACAGATGGGGGAACGCAAGGGAACAGTGAGATAATACCACTCAGCGGGCTTTGGAGCAGTGGTGTCAGCACACCAGCAGCCCTACTGTTGGCAGGATTTTGATAGCTATTGTCATAAATGAGAGTTATAAATAGGGAGGCTGGATAATGAGCTAGCTTTGTAGATGTTTGTGAGGAACTCCTCTCATTTGTGAAGTGGCAGAGATAGAATGAATATAGATTATAATAATAATGATAAATTGCACTTTTCTGAGCTGCTTATTAAAAAAAAAATATGGTGGGTGGTGAGCGGCGATTTCTATTAAACACTGCCCTGAACTTGAAATTATTCCTACTGTTATTAAATTATTGCCCAAGCTAGTCCACTTCCCCATAATTTCATTCTAAGTTACACTAAAATGTAGCTCTGTCTTCCGTCTTCCTCAGTATTTATACACCTCATATCAAAGTCCAGTAATCTCATAAGTGTTAATAGGTTTTTATCCTTGCAGTAACTTTAGAGATCAGGAAATGCTACTTTTCCCATTCTGCACAATGGGAATTGAGACACCGGGTAGATTAATGGCTTGTTCCAGATCATTTTATAACTGCTTCAGGAATTCAACCCAAATCTCTTAAGTCTCAGCTCAATGCTGCATCTCCTTGCAGTACCCTTCCTACGCACCTTCATGCTACTATTCCAGAATTAGCTAAGACTTGCCACAGAGCTGCTTCGAATTTTTTTTGGATTGCTCATTTTATGTCAGAAAAATGCCAATTCATCAAAAGCAAAACACTTTGTAGAAATTTGTTGATTTAAGGGAAAAAAAAGGCATTTTTGATAAAGTCAGCTTTTCTTTGGAACAGAATGTGTCGAGTGCTCTGTTTGGAAAGGATTGGTTCAAGATTGTGTTTTGTTTTTCATTACATGTTGAGTAATATACATTAAAAACCAAAATGAAGTGTTTTCTTTAACAGTATGTTTTGACTGAGCCAAAATAGATTTTGTAATTTATGCATAAAAGGAAACATCCAAACTCATTTAATACTTTTCTTGCATTTTGGAACAAGAAACACCTGCAAACCATACACAATAAACTGAGCAAAAATCATACCATTCCCTACATTTTTTACCGTACATTTGAGAAAGAAAATAGTCTGAAAACTGGGTTCAAAGAGGCCTGTGTCAGAGTCCAGAAACCCTGGATTTTGTACCATGCCTGTTCCATTCTGCATGCCGGTCTCGCCTTTCCAATATATTCCATTGCAACCATTTGGACCTGGAAGCACAGAGTCTGAAGGAAAAAAAATAATCAATGCCAAAACTGCCCTGAAGAGCAATAATGTAATGTTCAATCCAAAAGGTCAACTGTTATCCCACACCTGATGTTCTTTGCAATATTTTTGTTGTTCTGAAGTTCATTTCTGGGCAGGGACTTTATCACCACAGCCCCATGGAGAGATCCAGCTCCATAGGGTTTGGGAAATGCAATCTAACACTGCTGGGAAGCTGAGGTTCCCCAATGATCCTTGCAAATGATATATAATCCTGTTTTTCTTGTCCCTCAGAAAGGAGCTTAGCTCTTGACTTGGGTCTTTTGTGTTTCTCAGCCCTTACTGGAGGAGCAGAAGGGGTTAAAATCCACCACTGCTTCTCCTGGTACAGCTCCTGCTGCTCGGATGATGAAGGCCCTGCCTGCCAGGATGAAAAGCACCATTTAACCAGAGCTGAAGCGGGCACCAGGTTCTAGAACACTGGAACAGGTTTGTAGAACACTGGAACAGGTTGCCCAGAGAGGTGGTGGATGCCCCATCCCTGGAAACATTCAAGGCCAGGCTGGATGAGGCTCTGAGCAACCTGATCTAGTCGGGGATGTCCCTGGTCCTTGCAGGGGGGTTGGACTAGATGACCTTTGAAGGTCCCTTCCAACCCTAACCATTCTATGATTCTATGATTCTATAATTCTGCCACCATTCAGGATAGATGAAGCCAAGGGAACCTGGGGCAGCTGAAGAGCAGAGGGAAAAGGGACCCCAAGTCATTGGAGGCTGCAAATTCTGGCCCCAGGCAGATCCTCTCTTATCACACTGAGTGGATGATGAATTTGCTGTGGCCATAAAAATCTCCCTGTGCATTGAGCCACACCGGCTCCTGCAGCCACTGCCTCAGACCTTTATGCAACAGTCCTGCCAGGCTACTCCAGCGAGAAGGTGAGACCTCATAAGGACGGCATGGCTCCGACTCCTGCCAAGGAATGGGGCTGTAACGAGAACTGGAGTGAGGACAACTAGTCAGCGATGGGGACTTGATACCCCTTTGCAGCTACCTGATGGATGCTGCCCGGTGACTGAAAGGTGTGTTAAACAACTGATGAAAGTATTCAGGACAGATTCCCTGAGTGCACAGGACACTGAGGCTGAAAACATTCAAGTTCAGCTCCTTCTACTGCCCAGCCTCCCCACGTAGAGGAAGTTATATGCACATTAATACACAGGAGCTTAAATTCAGGCTAGACACGTGAGCTAGAACATGTAATAGCCCCAAATCACACCATTTAATTGGCAGCTTCTGAAACAGAAGCCAGAAATATTGAGAGTAGGTCTCCTGCCCTAAGAACATCTATGCAGACTCTGCAGTGGCAGGTTCTGCTGGAAGGTCTATTGAAGTCAATGAGCCTTGGGTTGGATCTCATTGCAAAAAGATAATCAAATATCATATTAACTCTTAATTCAGAACAGCACATTAAATTAGAAGCTCAAATTAACCTGAAACGGCATTTATATAATGAGAAGATTTAAAATCTGAGTATCATGAAGGTAGGAGAACTCCTAGCCAAAGCTGTTCTCACCAGCCTTGAACCCCAGAGCCAGCCTACCAGCACTGAGTTTCAGCCTAGTCACTAAACCCAGGATTTCCACTGAGACAGGAGGATGTGTGGAAAATAAAGCCACACTCATACTCACCAGTATTAATCTGTCAAACACAGAGGGCTGTTAGGAGCTAGACCCCAACCAATGCCAGGAACTGAAAAATCCCAGAGGTTATTGAGAACCTGCACTGGCACCTCACCATCACAAACAGCCTCGTTCGTCAGCACACCAACCCTGCAACACAGGTTTGCTAAAAAACTGAAGGAACTCAGTCCTTGCTGGGATTAAAGTCTGAAACCACTCAGGTTTGAGCATCTCAAACGTTAAAGCAGCTTGGTACTCAAGTTTAAGGCCACCTCTAGCTGTGAGTTTTATTTATTTCCTTCTCCGAGACTGTTCTGCTCTGTGCTAAATTCATCTTCTGACCACCTGGAGCGTTTGAGAGTCTTGGCTGTGATGCTTGTCTGTTTAGATCGACTGCAAGTAGAGCTGGTCAAAAAATTTTGACAGAACAGTTTTTCGCAGGAAAACGCAGTTCTCTTGAAATCGAAAAGTTGCATGGGAACATGTCAATTTTGACAAACTTTTTTACGTTTAAAGTGTCAAAACAAATCATTTTGATTTTCTCCCTTCATTTCAGTTATACTGAAATGTTTCATTTTGAGGAGATAAATACATTATTTTTCAGTTGTTTCAGTTAATTTGTTTTGACATTTTTACATATTCTGTATTGTATTGATATATGTTTAAAAGACTATATATTGCATAAAATATTTATAGCTGTTTATTTGTTATATGTGTTATTATTATACAATGCTAAATACTTCCCATAGCGTTTTAGTGCTTCAGCACAGGAGAACAAGAAGATACTGATGGTCTCAAATTATTATTGTCTTTGAATTTTCAGGCCATAAAAGCTTTGTGGGAGCATAGTTGTCCTTCAAACCAGAGCTTAAAAAAAAAAAAACGACCACAAATCAAAAGACAAGAATTTCCCAAGGAAATAGCACGTCCATTTTCCAAGCAGCTCTGTCAGCTCAATGACTGCACAGCACAGCTCCAGTCCCCCTCTCTACATCAGAAAATGAACTTCTCTACTTGTTAAGTGGAAAAAAAAATTAAAAAAAAAGGAAAACACAGATTTTCCCAAGGTGGAATTTGCGTGTAATGTTTTCATGAGCATCAAGGATTTTAAAAGTCTGACCTCCTGGGGCCTTTGGCTTCTAAACCACTTACGTACTTTTAAAATATATATTCCACCTCATTCTTGGAAGTCTACCTGAATTATTTTCTTTTCTTCTTTTAAACCATGCTTTTGCTCCTCTGCGCATAGCAGAGGGGAATTGCTGCCCGTGAATTTGCACCATCAGGCCTGAGTAGGTGGTGGTAAAAATGGGTTGGAAAAAAGGGCAAGGTGAGGGGCAAAAGGGAAGGAGGGAACGGCGGAGCAGAGCCTGTAACGAGGTGACGCTATTGATTCTTCATTTCATGGATGAAAATGTCCCGAGCGGCCCCTGCGCATTTGCCGCAGTTCGATAAGAGATTGAGGGCAGCGGGTCTCGGCACCAAGGTCTGCGCGCCGCGGAGCTGCCAGCGCCCGTTCACGGGGCTGAACGGAGAGAGGAGGGAGCGTCCATGTTAAACGCGCGCGCAGAGAACAATCCAAAGGCAGGGCCGCAATACGAGGCTGCGCACGATGGTGGATGGAGCGGGAGGCAGAGCGTGGCTCTGCACAACCACCCTCGTTTCCCTTCTCCTCCCTTTCACCAGGCTTAAAGAAAGAAAGTTGAAATGGGCAGCAAGGGCTGCTCCTTCCCCTTGCAAGGCAGCCAGCAGCCCTCGAGGAGACGGGTTCTTCCCCCCGCCACGCGGAATTCGCAGGGGTGCAATGGGAATAAAAAGGAGAAGCATCTCCAACCTTTGGAGGTTTTATTTAAAGTAGTGGGGGGCTGTTCTCTCTGCTTTTCCTCCTAAAGGGGCACGTCTGCACCGGCAGGCACCGCAGTTTGAAATCTGAATGCCCCCGCACAGCTGCACCTCTGCACGCAGATCCGCCACGTTATCTACCGTTGCTCCAGCTGGCCTGTCGCTCCGGATTACAGCTTTTTGCTAACAGCAAGTACTGCTCTAGTCAGAGACTCCCGTTAACGGCTGACGCTTCCACCTCCCCGCCCCACAAACGGCTCCATCCCAGCCGAGATACTCAGGGCCTCATCTCCAGAGTGGGAAAGGAGCAAAGAGCCTCAATTTGCTTCTGTGTTAGGCAACAAGCTGAAGGCAGAAAAAGATGTTTAAGGATTATAAATTCTGAAA
Organism: Chlamydotis macqueenii; assembly: GCF_036417535.1. NCBI lineage: Eukaryota > Metazoa > Chordata > Aves > Otidiformes > Otididae > Chlamydotis > Chlamydotis macqueenii. Next base: position 7,996,941 of record NC_141575.1, on the reverse strand, counting down.
ACTGTGGATTATTTACTCGAAAGCTGATCTTATCCCATGTCATCAGCACATCCGTAATATCGTAGCCCCATCCTTCTGACAGCAACAGTAGAACTGAGCCCTGAATTACCCCCTGGAAGAGTCCTTGAGGGAAATGCTCCATTACTCCAAGCCACACTGCGGAGTCTCTTTGGAAAGGAGGAATGCTCCTGCAGGGAGAGCTTGCCCATCCATGCCAGACACTGCAAATCATTAGCCCTTCATTGCCAGAGGATTTGAAGGCTGCTGACAGATCAAAAAGAATTGGCGTGGACACTTGACCTTTCTCCATCGCCAGGAGGAAATCATTGACCAGGAAGAAGAGCACATGCTCTACTAGGCTCTACGAAGGGAGGGAAGAGGGGAAGGAAGAATTCAGAGCTATTTGTAAAACAAACACTGCTGCTTCAGCACAACCTGTGCAGTTGGCCAGCGTTGCCATCACTGGCGGGCATGCTGAAGGGGTGAACTCCAGTTTGGCACATGCCAGGTGCCATCGCAACTCCTGTTCCAAAGGGGACATTCCGAACCAGGCTCTGCCCAGAAGGCTTTCTGGTGGATGCTGAAAGATTCGCACCTTTGCAGGCTGGGAGCAGGACGGGACACGCTAAACTCTAGTTTACAGTTTCATCAGCACAGCATCCTGCCAAAGGGAGAGAGCAGTCCCCTCCACCTCAGCACATCACTGATTTCTGCTAGCTTTTCCCCATGCTTGATAGATCCCACACGCCTCTGCGGCCTCCCAAAGTGACTCTGTCAGAGCAATCCAGAGCAGGCGTCACATTTGTTCCTTCAGCATCCTGACTCCCAGAAAGATCCTGTGCAATCGGCTGGCCGAATCCACATCTGAGAAACACCTCCATCACTGGTCATGATTAATTAATTCTGCTTCGACATTCCCCAAGGCACGTAGCAGCTAGTCAGAGCTGCTGGAGAAAGAGACACTACTGTGGAAAAGGAATAAACAGACTTTCCTCAACTGCAGCCACAGAATTGGATAATAAATAGATAGATAAATAATTTTCAGTGAGTGGTAAATCAAATGCAGAACGGGAATACAACTAGGTGGCTTATTCCTGTGAAATCAAAGGTGTCTGGAAGGAGTTTTCTAAGAAAGAAGGGTATTTGGAGTCTACCGTGCTCATGAAGACATAGCCTGAAGTTATCTATCACGGTTAATGTGACTGTTTACAATGACAGACAGCTATTCTTGGACATTTTATTCTTGGTATAATACTCTTGGACCAAAGCAGCTCAAGGAAGCTTCCTCCTAATTTACATTGTTTTCTCCCTCCTCCTGCCTGGACTGTAGGCTAGACAACATCTCTGTTCCTACAGCATCAACGCTGTTTTCCCCCCACCAGCTGCTGTGTGCTTGGCCTGAATTCCTTACGGAACCACATGTATCAGCCCACAGTAGGGATTCTTTAGCCGCTTCTCCTATCTGACCCTTAAATGCCTCTCCTCCCTAAATCCATACGCTCTGTCCAGATTTGTCCATTAACCACACAACAGAGGCTCCAGCGATGAAAACAGCATTCTGCAGGACTTGAGGAAGTCGGCAGGAGTTCCCGCCGCATCCCGGTACCGACCCCGTGATGTGCACTGTACCAAGCAGATGGTGGTCTAATCCCTGCCAGCATGCAATGCCCGGTGCGCAGAGAGCATCCCTAACCCCTGTCCGATCGAATATTCGTATTCACATCTGATCACTACAAGTCCCTGTGCACAAACTCATCCAGATGGATCAAGCGCGAGACGCCCAGGTTTGAGGTCCTATCACAGCAAAGAGGAGAAATCTGCTGGTTCCTCCTTGCCCACACATCTCCCAGCCCTGCAAGTCTTTGCTCTCCTTTCGGCCCCTGCATCCCCGAGGATACAGGTCCCACCTTTCAGGTACCCTTACGCTCTCCTCCTTAGATGTTTGGTGTGGACTCTGCTCCCACTGCAGTGAGGGTTTCCAAGCTTGCAGGTCCTCTGCCTCCCTGCACACCTTCACCTGGGGTCTGAAACCACTTCAGCTCCCTCCCTCCTTCCTTCTTTGCTACCCTTCTCCTTCACCCACCTTGCTCCTTCACCCGTCGCAGCAGGCACAGCCAAGACAGGTTATTAACACTCACCACTTCGTTAGTAATCTTCTCCAGGACGAGCAGAGGAGGAGAAAAGAAGAAAGCGTGCAAGAGTGGAGAGCAAGGCAAGTCGAATTAAAGGAAGAGTAACAAAGAATTGAAGGTGTGAATGAGAAAGTGCAGGAGCAGAAGCAGCATGAGAAAAATCTACTGGGTGAGAAAGAGATTTATAATTAATCCGCAGTCTAGTGAGAGGGCAGCGGAATGGGAGTCAAGACCGTAGGCTTCCCCATCTGCTTCTGATTTACTCCAGACAAATCTATTTGCTTTCTCCTTTTATCTCCCACTGCTCTGTACCCTTGGAGTATATGTTGTTTGAGGTATGAATTGTCTTTAACCGTGTGTAGCATAAAGGAAACTGCAATCATAGGCACTAAAGATGCGAGACATTATTTTTAACACGTACTAAAATTAGGCACAAAAATGTGCTTGGGGATTGACTGACAACGTTTATTAATTCAGGCTGAATCCATTAGATAGTTACTGTCAAAAAATGGGATGGGAAAAATTTAAAAGAATCAAAGAACACGACTGCATTATTTCTTAACTTAAATGCTTCATATTGAAATATTTACAAAGTAGATCTAGAAGGAAATAAAGAAAAAATGAAAGTGAAATAATTCAGTTATGAAAAAGTTATGCATTTCTGCAAATTTTAAAGTTTTGAAATTATTTTCTCTTCTCCTTTCCTTCTAGTCCCACATACAAAAAAAAATCTTTTCATTCTTCCTCCCACCTCAATTATTTTTGAATGGCTAAAAGTAATTTTTTTTCCTTTCATTTTGTATTTCAGAACCAAACTGACAAAAAAAAAAAAATCATTATTCACCTATCCCCACTAGGAATTACAATAACTGTCTGTCAGATCTTCAGAACAACATGAGGGATCTCAGCACGGCTGAGTTTCTGCGAGTCTCTTAAGCTGATGACTTTCCTAGTCCTTTGCTCTCTTCTAGTCTAAACCTGCATTCAGCAGAAAACTTAAAATAAAATAATCAGATTTACAGAAAAATAAATTAGCAAATCCTCGTATCAAAAACAAGAGAAAAGTTCCCAGGAAATAATCTGAGACTGGATTTACTTTTTCCATTAGAAATTGCCATCTACTGCTGTTTTATTTTAAGACAGTCAGAGCATCCCTTTTTACCCTCTATGTCTCAGAATTCTTTCTTTTCACTTCCCTTGACTCTCCTTTCTTTTTTGAAGCACCGCTGTCTCTAACATGTAACCAAACAGGCATGAGATCCCTGCAGAAAATTGGAACGTGTGATGTCCAAGCACATCTGATATTAAGGAGAAAGCTCCCTACAAGCAGCCATCCCCGATTCAAACCACCGAAGTGCGCTCTGAACGAGACGCAGGCCCACAGGGATGGGAACAGCAGGTACCGAGGATCCTGCTCCTCAGGCATCCGTTCCTGTGTCCGATCTCTCCAGCATAGGACCCTGGCACAGCCACTCACTGACAATCTCAGTCCCCGTGGAATTTAGGGAAGCATCACCTGCTTAGCTCCCTGCATCCAGTGGATTTAATGAAATTTAGGCACGTATATAGAAGTTAGGTATCTAAATATCTCTGGGTGTTTCTACATTGTCAAAGAACTTGGCTCCTGGGTTCCTTAACCATACACACTGCACTTGTAGTTGGTTTTGAGGTTTCTTCAGGAGAAAACAAAGCTTCCACTAAGAAAAAAATACAGTTCTGGGTATATTATCCTTTATTATCAGTTGTGGGCAATATGAGCAAGCACAAACCCTCTGAAGGCTTATTGACATCTCCCGCAGTCCTTCTGCACTGTCCCAGAAGACACAGTATGTGCAAACAATCTGTATGTGCATGCAATATCCATCCTGAGCACCTTAATACAAAAACACTGCTTTATGGAGCTGGAAATCAGCCCTCACATCCTTTCAAGAGCCTGGAATTTAAAATTACAAAAATAAAATACAGAGTGTATCTCCGCTCTCCTGTTGATTTCCTTTTCCCATCTCCAGATCTTTTTTTGTGGAGACATGCAGACAAGCAGTAAGGCTGCACAAGGGCAGCAGAGCTGAGGGGACTGTACTTCACTCGTCTCAAGGCTCCCTTGGAGGAGCAGCAGTGAGGAGAAAAAAAAAAAAATGCCATGGACAGAATTTCTGTCTTCAAACTTGAAAACAAAGTAATGAGAAGCACCGCAGGAGAACCCACTGGTAGGAAGGATTTATCAGCCTCTTTTTCTCTTCTTTTTAATGTAAGCAGCTTTATCATTAATTGCTGTTTTCTGCAAATGCTGAAGTTGGTAAAAAAACTAATATGCTGCATGGAAACACCAGTTTTTATTCAGGCTTCTTAAAGCACAATGTGCGTGTGTGTGCTCGTGTGAGTGCACGTGTACATCTGCACACTTCACTGTGCGCGCTGTGTAAGATAAAGGCCCATATCTGTGTGCAAGGGAGGGAAAGATACAATTAGCATATTCTTCCCTCATCTATGCCAGTAAAAGGCCAACTTCATTAGTGGTCTTAGGCAACGAGAAGAGAAATTAATTCAGGTCAGATTTCTAAACACGGAGCCATTTTGCTGGGGTAGAGGGGAGATAGATGCAATCCAGGGCTGCTTTTGCCCAGTATTGAAAATTTAAAGACTTGGCAGTGCTAAATATCAGTCTTCGGGGGGCTACATTTCCTAAGGACACAGGTTGCTGAATTCTTTAAAAAAAAAAAAAAAAAAAAATTAAAAAATCGAGATTTTTCCTCATGCCAAACTTGTGGCTGATTTCCCCGAGTGGTTCGCATCGACTATGTGAGCTGGAGGGCTCGGAAGCGCAGAACCGACTGTAAGAAATGCAGCTCCTAGGCGTGGAAAGACACGCGTTTAAAAAGCTCTTCTGGAAGACATCAGCCTAAGTGACCTGCCCAAGGTCGTACACAACACGTCGGTGACAGCACTGGGATTGAACTGTCTTGCCGTGGTGCTGCTTTATTCACACAGTGCTGTTGCATCCCAAAACAGCCGCTGCTCCCGGTCCGCTGCTCCCTTCCACTCCTTCTCGCAGTCTCCTTAGAGACACATCCGTCCTGTGCTCCGTAAACCATAATATACCCGTAGTCTTTTATTCACTATCTGTCACCACGCGGTTTTATTACAGATGCCTGAATTATCCAGCCTAGTCTACAATCTGCTTATTCCCGCCCGCCGTCCTCCCTTTCGACCCTCGCCTCACCTTTCAGCCTTGTCAGTGTTTGAAGTCTTCCAGGTACTTGGAGAGCAGGGAGAATTCTGATTCCCTGGGGGAAATCCAGCAGAATTTCACTGAGGCCAGTCTGCTGGTCTCTCTCTCTCTTTTTTTAAATGCAGATGGTTGGAAATCAGAAACCAGCACCGGTCTCTGCAATCACATTTGAACCAATCCTTCAAGAACACTAACTCACAACTGCCATTTTAAGGCTCTGCTCCCCATTCTTGCCATCTATAAAATGTTACTCCCCCTCCCTTCTCTGTTTCTTCCATCAGAAATCAATTTTCCAATAATGCAGGTAAACTGCTATCCTACCTCCTAGTTATTTTTTTTGCGTGCATCTTTCTCATGCATTTTGCAGAACGAAAGCTCCCCTGTCCACACAAGCCTATACGCACGGTAATCATGGCACCTACACAACACCTCATCGGCAGATTTGCACCCGTCCATCCCATCTCGCTCTTATTTGCAACCCAGGGAGGAAAGGAATCACTCGCCCCGATGTGGCAATTTGTCTCAACATTGGCGCTTGCCTTGCCAGTGAACTTTGTGTTCCTCCCAGCCCCAGTCACACATCTCAGAGCTTTATTCCCTCTGGAGTATATGCTTTCCCCTGTGTTTGTACACGACAGCCTGCTCTCTATTTGCCCAAACCCCTGTCTATGGCAATGGGGGAAAAAAAAGGGCTGATAGGAGAGGAAGAGTATGGAGAAAGGCAGGTTTCTCCTTCCTCCCACCAACATGGCCCAGTGATGGTCAACATTGCAGGCAGGACGCAGCAGAGAGGACGGACCTGTCTTGGGGAGGCACCTGGGGACCCGCGGGTGCATGGGGCTGTGGCACTGGAGAGAAGACATGGGGAGAGGGCATGGCACCCTAACAGGCTCCTTAACTGATCTCCCTCCACCCTGTCACTCCTACCAGGCCAGTTCGGTTAAATCTCTAGCTGCAAAAAGGCTTTTTTTCTCTGCTGCAGCCTTCCTGCATAAGCTTGGGCAAATTCTTTAGGGTGACATTATACAAACACTTTGGAGGCTGATTTTCCAAGTGTTCAACATATCCCGCTGCAATATTTAAGGCCCTGTTTTCTACAATGTTCCGTTACCTTGCCACTGCCTACTTTCAAAATCTGTCACAGCCAAGCACAAGCTCCTGTTCCCGCAAACTGAAATGTTTCCACTGGCTCTAACAGGATTTGGATGGATCCCTGGGCCTCATGCTGCACTTTCTCCGGCACCGAGCAGAGGTGACAACATTCCCTGTGTCTTTCCCTCCTTCTCTGCCTGGATTGCAGGCCCTCGAGGGCAGGGAGCTGGCATTGGCACGGTATCGAGCACTGGGAGAGTCCCAGCTCATCCGCACTCTGCACCGCCCCGCAGGTAACGTCGGCGACAGAGGAAACAGAGATGTGCAGCACGGGGTCATTGCAGCTGCTTATAACCTCCCATTTCATGTCCTACTTCAATTTCTACTGTAATCAGTGAAATTACTTTTGTGGGAGTTGACAAAGAAGAGGAGATTGTTGGGTTGATATTCTGTCTGGCATTGATGAAAACCTTTTTATAATACCTTAATCCAGCACCCACGGAAGCAATTTGCTAATCTCTCGCTGACTTAGCTTCCAGCAGGATCGACCCTACCCAGTCGTATTACCTGGCCAACCATATTACATTCTTTCTATGCAGAGAGATGTCCTTCCTGACCCCAGAAGATGGTCAGCTTTTGCTTTGAAGCAGGAGATCTGATTACCATTGTCCTAGATTGCAAAGCTGCAAATGCTATTAATTGCTACAAAGTTATGGAGCCTTTTACACTTCAAATCCACCCAGACTTTCATCTCGGCAACATCCTGCAGCAGGGAATTGTGCAGCTTCACTATAGGCTGAAGAAAGGACTATTTCCTTTTAATTTGCTTTAAAAGTTGTACCCTTTAATTTTGATGTGTCCCCTTGTTCTTGTATCATCAAAGCATTAAAATGTTTCTGATCACTTTTCATTCTAACCTTCATATACTTTTGTACTGGAACCCAAATGTCCCTTCTTACTCCTAGCCTTCACAGACTAAATAAACTATTATTTCTAGGCTTTCCTCTTGTAACTTGTTAATATTTGTAAAGCAATTTAAAGTATATTAATATGGTTCAATTATAATTCCACTTCTATTTTCCATCCTTCCTTTTAATGTCTCAAGTATCCATCTAATTTGCCATCAATCTCCATTGATTCTCCCTCTGATGATATGTTGGTCTTTATAACATCCCAGGGAATATTTCTTCTGCCTTCCTGACCAGCATTTTGGAACAAAGCAGCTGAACTCCGGCAGATCGTAAACATGATTCACTCCGCACTCAGCATGTTGCTCAGACTTTGATCCTGGAAATAGGTTTCATTATGTCCATGGGATCGTAATTAAAAATTTGTCTGTGCGATTCAGATTGCAGGATGAGGCCCCTTGCAGACGTGATTGCACTGGGTCAGGGACACTTCAGCACACGTTGGAAAGCAAGCCTGTATTTGATATTCTTTGAGCAATATTTAAGCACTTGGTTACATATAGAATCATAGAATGGTTTGGGTGGGAAGGGACCTTCAAAGCCCATCCAGTGCAACCCCCCTGCAAGGAGCAGGGACATCTCCAACCAGATCAGGTTGCTCAGAGCCCCGTCCAACCTGGCCTTGAATGTTTCCAGGGATGGGGCATCCACCACCTCTCTGGGCAACCTGGGACAGTGCTCCACCACCCTCAGCGTAAAAATTTTTTTCCCGATATCTAATCTAAATATCCTGCAGAAGTGGGGCCCGCATGTCCTTTGGATAAGGGGTATGAACTGAAGTCTGTCCAGTCACAAACAGGCAGGGATGGACAACGAGAAATGGTTACTCACTGCTCATCCTGCAGAAAGTTTGAGACACCCAAGGAAATTACGTGGTACCACATCGAAAAATTCCCAGACAAAATACTTTTGCACACAACTCATAACTAATTTCACTGCTGCAGAACATAATGAAAACCAAAAGCACAGAAATAACACTTAATAAAGAAATAGCCGTACACAGAACAGCTAGGCTTCCTGGTGACACCATACAGGGCAGTCCTGAGACAACTGCTGACTTTGCACGTTGCCAAACAGCTGAAAGATTGTCTCCAGACTGATAGCACTCATCCATCCCTTCCAGTGTCCTACTGTTTTGGTCAGACCACTTCTCAGTTTTCCCCAGTCTTAAGAAGGCCCGACCAAGCTCCATCACCAAAACGTATCACTCCTTCCTCCACATCACTAGCAAACAGCCCAAGCACACATCCAGTTCCAATCACTGGGTTTACGATCAGCTCTTCTCCTCCAAGAAGCAAGTAAGAGGATTGACACACATGTATCTCTAACTGCACAAAAAGGATTGTATCAAAATACTTAAGGGAACTCAAATCGCCACTGTTAGGTTACTGTAAGCCAGCACCATATAAATATTGTGGGAGAATCCTAACTGGTGGCTTTCCCCTGGATTAGATTTATCTCTTCGCTGGCCTAAAATATGGTACAGCAACCCACCATCATTTTCAAATACTTCACAGTTCTCTTTTAGGAGAGTGGAAATGGCAGATAAACACATTATCAGCATTCCCAGGCAGAAGACAGCAAAGCCTGGAGTTGTTTTGCAGAAGCAACTCCGAATTTGGACAACATGACAGAAGCAATTCTAGAAATAGCTGCTGGTCTTAAGGCTACGTTACATGTATCCTCGTTGCTGCTTTATCTCTGTTCACAATTTCAGTACAAACATGCTGGCTTTGGTAGTTCTTTTCTTTGACTTTCCCAGTATTTCTCAAGCATTCTTCAACCTCACCTAAGCTCCCTTAAAACACACCTTTGATTTTGACTGCAAATCTTCCCCAGTACAGAGCACTGGAAGAAGTGCCTGGAATGACTCTAGCATCCTCATCTTCTCAGCAAGGAGATGGTCTGAGCCAGGAGGGACCCAGAGCCACATATGTACCCCAGCATATGTCGGAGGGCTTCGCTTACCCGCTCACCATCTGTACCTGCTTGAAGAGCAGTCACACGCTGAAAGCAGCCAGGCTGCTCCGGCACTCGTAGCCTGCCTCGCTGCTGTTTATTCCACTGGTCCCAGAAGTCCAGCTAAAGACACACACTTGTTCATCCTGATTCTCCTGTCTGCCCTGAATCATCAGACTCCTCCCTAGGTTGCAGTTCATTGCCTTCCATCCTTCCTTGGTTAGTTTTAGTTTCTCTGTACTTTTCTAACTATTGCTCTGAACTATTGAGCAAATGTCTTATTTATTCTTCTGGCGCTGCCTGCACAAGGCAATGGTTTAAAGCTCACCCTCCTCGTCTTCCAGCCTAGTTAGCAAGTCAGCATCCACAACTGCAAGGATAAATCACCGCAAAGGTCTCCAACGGTAGCAATGTATCTGACAACCTCATACGCAGCTCCAGCAGGGCGGAGAGATGGCAAAATGTGATCATTTGTGCCGACTCAGGACTTCTGGCCAAAACTGCATCCAAAATCATGATGGACACAGCAGAGCCTAGAGCGCAGGCCATGCTCTAAGTCACACTCTAAATCAACCCCTAAGAAGGAGATCCTCACTCACCATGAAGCCAGTTATCTCCCCTGGCTTCGGCAGGCTGTAAAGATTTACGGCAAGCGGTTCCAAGCTTTTCACAGGTACTCGCTGTACAACATATTTTGGCTGCAATATGCAAAAATATAAAAGTCCAAGCTATAAGAAGACCTGTCATAAGGCTCCAGGCTTTATCTTCTACAAACACCAGGTGAAAGAGTGCACTTTCTCTCAGGATAGCCATGAGATGGGTCCCAAGCATGAAGAGACTGCAAGAACTAGAGCTGCTCTGCTGGAAACAGGGTAGTATGGGAGAATGGATGCGAGTGAGAGAGGTCCCTCTGCTCCTATGTTCTGTTTGGATTTCCAGCAAAAAGCCCTGGAGCAAATTGCTTTTTCTGGAGCTTCTCTCACGTGTGAGAACCTCTCACAGCTTGCTTTGCCAGCTTTTGTGTTATTGCTTGGTACGTGTCACCCCAGAGCGGGCTTTGTTGTAATTTGGGAACCTCTGGGAGGAACGATGTCAGTGTGATGGCAATTCTCCACTGAACAGTGCCCGCTGCTAACACACAGAGAATTTGTTTGAGGGCTTGAAAGTCGTACTGGTGCTCCTGGCACCCGAGTTTCTACCTCTGCCCAGCATTTGTATCACCAATATAAACAGTGAACAAGAAACAGGATGTTTCTAGCAAAGGCTAATCGCTCTGTCCTCCTCTGGAGGCCACCATTTGAGGCTGGTTTAGATTATTTGCTCCGATCAGTGGCTGCTGCTCTGACTTACTGTTATTTCTACTGCCAGTGTAAGACGTGATCCATCAGCAGCGCAACGAGTGCTTTTTCTGCAACAGGAGCAGGGAATTGTGTAGGAGAGAGATCAAGCCTTGGGGAATGCTATATCAACACCTAGGGCCATGCCAACACCAGAGCCATGGGGGCATCAGTGCCAGCATGGGTACCGCTCTCACCCAGCACTAAGCTTTACGCGGGCCCGTCAGCCAACACAGCAACAGCGTTGTGCTTAGCTGAGCTCTGTCAGCTGCGCCTTGTAGGCAACAATAAAATGGATGTAGAGCACATGACTTCAGAAGAACAAATAGCAAAAAATAAATAAGCGTCTTTCTCTCTCTCTTGTGATGCTGCTTTGCAGGTCCTGCCTCAAGGCTGTGAGAAAACAGTTCACGGAACGGGAGGCTGCAAAGGTTCAGACGTGTTGTATCAAACTCCCCAGCCCAACCACAGTGGGAATCCTGGGCCTGACTCTTAGCTCCTTTTCAAAATGACATGTTTATGCCCAATTTAGCCCAACTTCACCGAGGATTTGATCCAGAATCCCTAAAGTAAACTTGAGTCCTTCAATTTTCTTCAGCTCAGTCTAAATCAGCTGCTCCTCTGATTTCTGCTCTTTCTCCTGCTCCTCCCTCCCAGTAGCCCTAGCCGTTTTTCTTCCCTGAAACACTACAGCTCAGCCTGTCAAGTCAGCAACAGCTACCCTACACTCGAACCCTGCTGAATGTCACCTCATTTGTCTAATCCAGCTCTGCCCATGTTTGACTCTCTCCAGTCGGAAGAACCCAGTAGATATATCCAGTTTCCCTCCCCAGGCCTCTCTGCTTGATAACGTTTCCCTTTTCCACACCGATGACAAGCCACAGCCTGCTGCAGCCCTGGCCAACCGAGCTCCAGTCCCAGCAGGTCAGCTGGATACGGTGGTGTAGAGACACAGCAAGCAAGGAAAAACCTCCCCGGCATCCAAGAACGCTCTGGGGTACCTCACATAGCTGGGAGGAGATGCTGTTCCCTGACCCAGCTCAGCACCATTGGGTAAGTCAGCATCCCGCTCCAGCAGCAGCCATCTTCCAGGCAAGAGAAAGAACCGCAGGATTAGACCATGGTCCATGGGTCTGTTTACATGTCAGATACCTCTGTGCACAGAAATTCTCCCTTTCCGGGGGGCTGCTCCGCATGGCCTGGAGGGAAATGGGCCAAGGTCCTTACGGTTGTTAAAAAAATCCCGTGATACTTTTGCAGGCGGGATGGTGTAAATCAACCCACAGGGCACGAGCTACCGAACTCCGGGTAATTTATATTCTGCCTCACCAAGTTCATCTCTGCACTTCCAACGCACGAAGTGATTTTTCACTTCCCCTGTAGTATTCGCTGGCACGGAAAAGCAGCTGGGCTCTGTCCCAAAAGTAGCTGCATTTCATCACCGGGTAAAAGATCGCTGCGTGTTTGGGGGGCCGGACCGTCAGCGCAACTCCCCTACGCACCAGCGGGTTTGCAGCCGGCGAGGATCCGGCCCGGCCCCATTCAGCTGCACCTGGGCTCCCGGGAGAAGAGAGCCCGGTTGTTATTTAGCGCTCATGTCCCCTTCTCCCTCCCGCCCCCCCTCGTTTTTGGTAGCGCTTGGCTCCAGCGCGGCGAGGCCGGGGCAGGCGAGGGGGGACCGAGCCCCCCCCTCCACGCCGCTGCGTGGAGCCACAGCGCCCCCTCCTGGCGCACGGCGGCGCCACCCGCCCTGCCGCCGCCGAGGGCTCGGCGCTGGCGCAGCCGGACGCGGAACGGCGCGGACGGGGGATCCGTGGCCGAGAGCCCCCCGAATGCCACGCCTCGGGGTGCCTGTGGGGCTCTTCACCCTCATTTCTGCTCTTTAACGATTTTTAATTTTTTTTTTTTTTTAATAATTTTTTCCTGCCTTCCTAACGTCTTTGTATCAGCTGTAAACACTGCGTGCAGAGAGGCCTGGATAAACTCTGGAAACCATCATCCATTTCTGGAGGCGAGCAGGGAGCCGTATAGGGATGCACCGGTTCTCGATGGAGTGGCTGTCTGCAGCGCTTTCCCGAGCAGCGCACGCACAGAAGGCAGCGGGGCCGAGCAGAGGCGGCAGGATCTGGCTTTGAACTGTTTCTGTTGCACAGACAACAGCGATCACTGGCTGCCGGCAGACCCGTTCCCACGTAGCCTTTAGCATTGGCCTTACACATCCTACCTAGGTAGTAAACAGCAGAGGTGAGGAGGGATGTGGATTCACTCGCTGGCACCTCTTTTGGAACACCTTTTCCCTATAGCAAGGCAATTCACTGTATGTTCCTCCTCTCCAAAGTTTTAAGATGGACTTTAGTCAGCCTCACGACATTCCCACTCTTGGAGGGTTGCACGGCCTCCCCACTAGGCCTGATTGAAAGAGAGGAAAGGGAGGAAGGTCAGAGGGGGATGCTGATTAAATACATCTAACACCACTGACATCACCCCCCCGGCACGTACTGTGCCATTTTGGATCGAGGGAGCTCGCAAAGGCACCGTAGTATCCACGCTCAAAGGCTGGCAGGGTTTTGCTCTGAAGCGGTGCCCGACACTGCATTCATTTTGGCTGTAGCTGCATTTGGGCTTTTTGCTCACATACACACTCACAGCCGGCAAAAAGCTGCGTGACTCCAGCAGCGCACTCCCCAGACTCACAGCCCCCTCATCAGAAAAGGGGTGACGGGCACTGGCCTGCAGCTGCTCCCCCCAGCCAACCCCCGGCCCCCTGCTTGCCAGTGAAATCACCACCGGGCCCTGGGAGAATGCGAAGAGCAGTAAAACAAACGCAGACACGCAACACGCAGCGAGCTTTTTCTGCTGAGTCGCAAAGGGCTCTGGAGTCAGACAAACCCCAAATCAATGCCTGGAAGTGGCTGCACGGGAGAAGGCAGCGCTGGAGGAGCAAACCGCCCGCCGAGAGACCCGCGGAGGAGACTGCGTGCGTGTGCTCGTGGGGAATGTCTGAACGTTTGGTTCGCACACGGAGAATATCAGCGCGGTTATTTCTGCACGTGTGTCCGTCTGTCGATGAAGTCTGTGCCTGAGTGCGGGGGAGCTGCGGGGCCGCGTCGCTGGAGTAGGTGCTTGCATTCGTGCGAGACCGAAATCACGGATTGAAGCGTGGGGTGGACTGTGTGATTTCGGCAGCGTGTTTTGTGTGCTTAGCGTGTACATGCATGCATGCAAGGGAGACCACGACTGCTTGTCTGTGTGGCGTGTGGGAGGGAGAGAGCCCGGGTCTGTGTGTCTGTCTCTCACAAGCAGATCTGATCAATCTTTTTTCCTTTACAAGGAATTAAAAAAAAAAAATAAAAATCCTTTCATGTTTCTTACACCAAAGCCTCATCTCCTCTTTGCTCACTACCCCCCCTCCTCCTCTCACCATCCCCCAAATACTTCTCTACAACTCTCGGGAAAGCAGCTTTGCTGCCATTAACAAATTATTATTATGCACCCAGATGAGCAGCCAGAGTAAAGCATGAAGGACCCTTCTGTCCTACCTAGTGCAGATGTCAATCACGAGGCTAAACCCAGCCACGAAGCCTGCCAGCATTTCATCTGCTGCTCGTTTCTCTCCGTGAAGACGAGACTGCATCCAAGAAGTGACACCCCCCCCCTTCCCCATTCCCAAGTAAAAGCACGGTGGGGGGGGGGGGTGGGTGGGCAACACGACACACAGACACGACTTTTCAAAGCCAAAACACGCACTCACACCCACAGCCCTGCTCTCTGGAGGGTCATCGCTGGGTGTTAAGACCCAAGCTGTGCTGGACCTCGGGGATGATGCAATGGCGTGGAGATGCCCTCTGTCCCCCTGTTCCCCACGGACTGGAAAAGGCAAAGTTATGCTGCACACCGGCCTCACCAGCAGCACTGAGAGCTGAGCCAAGGAAAACCAATCTCCTGCGTGGTGGGATGCAGCCCCCTCGCCATCGCTGCCCTCCCCACGAGGAGTGGAGGCAATCAGCCCAGTGTGGGATTCAAGGCGACAGACTTTCCTTTTCCTCCGCGATTTGCTTGTCACTCGCGAAAACGGAGCAGCGGATTAAGTGGAGATGACACCATCTCCTTGGGGACGGTGTGCCCCCCCCCCGCCCTCCAGTCGGGATGTATCGATACTCCGGAATACAGATGGAGCCTGGCTACCTCCCACCCCCACCCGGGGCTGAACCCCTATTGCCGAGCATCCTGCGGGGGGGCTGCGCCCTTCCCCAGTAAGAACCAGTCTTCCCACTACCGGCGGATCTCAGCCCCACACACGCAATCGCCAACCGAGCTGCAGGACTTCTGCCACTCAGCCCCCCCCCCCCAAATAACTCCGCGCTGCCCAGGGTGGGGGGTGCAAGGCGGAGGCAGACGCGTGCGGCGGAGAGGGGCCGCGGGGTGCGTTACACAACGCGGCCCAGGTGGGACCAGGGGAGCCCGGGGTAGGGGCACGGTCGCAGCCCTCTCCTTACCTGATGCTAATGTCCCTCTCCGGGGGAGACCTGGTCGCCCGTGGGTTTTATTCGGCTCGGTAGGAACTTGTGGGAGAGCTTCTCTGTCCAGCTCGCATACTGGGTGCTGGGCTGATAATGCAGGCGTGAAAATCCTGGGGCTTTAGCAGTCCTTTTCATGCTCAGACAGAAAATCCCCTTCCTTGATCCAGATCGCGGGCATTAAGGACAGAGGCAAAAAAAAAAATAAAATTCCTTTTTCCCCCTTTTTTCTTTTTTCTTGCCTTTCCTCCCCCCTTCCCTTATTCCTGCGCCCCCCCTCTCTTCTGCTGCTCAATTCGTAGCCATCGGGGGAAGGAGCAGAGGCAGCAGGGAGAATGGAGAGGGGGTTAGAAATAAAAATGAAAAGGGCTCCAGGAGGGAAGCGAGAGGCTGGGCTTGCCACCGGGGGAGGGGCTTGGAGCGGTCTGGAGAGGATGAATGGGGAAGAGGAAAGCAGGGAGGAGCCCAGCCTGGCCATTTTATTCTAAGAAGTGTTTTGTACATAATTAGGGAAGGGGGAGGGGGCAAAAAGGAGGGACTTAAGCTCCGGCCGGCAGGAGCCTGGGCCATGAGAAGGAAAGATGAGACCGAGAAGGGCCGCTGGACGGGGCTGTGGGGGGATTTAAACTTGTCTGCCCCTGGGATTTGAAGGGGAGGCAGCGATTCCAGGCAGCCCCTATCCATTTAATGTATTTTTCCCCCCCACCCCGATTTTCTTCTGGCCGAAGCCACGCAGCACGGGGCTCGATCCGCCGAGCAGGGAGCTACTGGGGTGGGTGGCGGGGGAGCAGGCTGTCCCCCAGCCCCTACTCCACATGGGGAAGGGGCGGAAGGAGCTGCCGCGCCCCCCCGCCCCAGCCCCGCCGTGCGGGCGCGGTTCAGCACCGCGGACAGCGCCGGGCTCGGCTCTGCCTGCGCCGGCCGGCCGCTGCGGGAGAACCGGACTGGGCCGAGCCCGACCGAGCCGAGCCGAGCCCAGCCGCCTCCCCGAGCCTCCCAGCCCGGCTGGGTCCGCCCAGCAAGGCCGGGGAGACTCCCACTCACTGAGCTCCGGGAAGGTGTGGGATGGAGAATGGAGATGGGGCTGCCTCAAGGGCATGACCCACCCTGAGAAATCTCAGCAGCTCAGCAAACACAACCCTGTATAGAAAGAGTGTTTAATAATTTCTGCCGTCGTGTGAGGTTTCCAGCTCGGGGACCCCTCAGACAAGCCAGTCGCTAGCTGTGGTGTGCTGACAGATGGAGAAAAATTCAGCCACCTTCTGCAGGGTATACAGGGCAGGGAGGCCAATGGGAGACACCCTCCTTCCATCCCCCTTCTCTGGCCTGCAAGGACACTCTGTCCTTCCCTCACCCATCCCCTGTGGCTACAGAACATTGTCTCAAGCTAAATCTTCAGCAAATCTTTCCTAAGCAGAATTAGAAGCTGTTTGGTTAAACTCCAAGCTCTTCTGACAGAGCTGAAGCTTAGCTTATCTCAGTTACAGTGTACCCAAAGCTCCTGAGTTTTACTTTTTTTTCCAAGTGACTGTTCAGCCGCAAAGCACACTTCCTGGTAAGCCACCCCTGATTCTGTCACATTGGCTTAAATAAAAGGCTGAAATGATTCTCGCAGATTCCCCTGGTACAAGGCCACAGAGAAATGGCTTACACCACAGCAGAGAAGCTTGAGGGATCAGGTCTTATAAAGAACATATAAACAAGTGCAAAGCACTTATTTAGAAAAACAAAATGGTGTTTGAGAACAGTAGTCTGTTCTTTCATTGGTGTTCTTGGCATTTGCCAGAAATAGAAGAGGAATCCCTCTGTCCTACATGAGGTTTTTTTTTAAATCAAAGCAAAGGCTCCATGATCAAGGACTGTAGTCATATGGGATTTGCTGATTCAACTAATGCTACAATACTGAGTGTCTTTCCTCACTGCGTCCAGGAAGGCTATTGTGTGATTGGGTCTAGCAGGACCTGGCACCACCCAGCCTGATATTTCATATTCCTGTGAAGAGGGAGTGAGAGAAAACAGATGAGATTATACTCTTCAGGCACCCAAAGGTCTCACAGACCTAGAGAACAACTCAAATATTCTCTACAAAGTACACCTTCTTCCAGAAAGTCAAAGTCAACAAACTCTTGGGACTGTTGTCCTCCCTGGAAATAAGCATTGCTATCAATAACAAAAATATAATAAGAGGAAAACAGAACAAAGGAAAGAGTAGATTTGCTCATGATTTTCCTGTCCCAGAGTGTTTGCTCTCTTTTCCCCCTCAATTCAGATACACACTAGTGCTGCCTCTTTCCTAAAAGCTTTTACTGTCTCTGTATCAAGAGGATTTTTTGGTGCATTGAGTATTCAACATGTTCTCTTACAGTATTGTTGTGTTCAATGAGCTTTGCTCATCTGAATGGACACTCACTGCATAGTCCACTGGTTTAATTTGCTGCTTTGGAAACCTAAGCAGGTTACAGCATATTTAGCTATGTGTCTGTTCTTATGTGTCAAAGATAAGGTTTCTGGATGCCATTTTTAAAAACAAAATTATTTCACTTCAGTAGCTTTCTCTTTTCAGTGGTCTTTCTTTTTAGTCTTGGATATTTCATCTCACCTTCTCCCTGCAATGAACAAAGCCTGGATCTTCACCCCAAATCAGCAAAGCTCCATTGAACAGGAGCTCTTTCTTCTTCCAGTAAGGACTTTGAGCTGTTAAAAATTTTAGCACATCCAATCCTCACTTTCCCTCCCCTTCTTCCAACAGTTTTCTTGAAAGTAATGTTTAGGGGTTTTAAAAACTATAATAATCTTCCCATTAAGAAAATAGAAACCAGTCAATCAAGGGAGGGTATGAAGTAGAACAGAAATTGAACACAACACACATGGTGTAAAAAGGAAGTCTCCCACTTGCAAGCACTAGGCAAAAAAAAAAAAAAAAAAAAGTGGTGATGTTGAGGATGGGGAAACAGGAATTTAGACTGTCTATTAAAAGTTTAGGAAGAAATTATATGAAACAGATCTAGAAAGCAGAGAGAAACATTCATGTTGTTCACATAACACCTGCCACAAAAATGAGTAAATGCTCCAAGTGTATTGTGGGTGTGGGTTAACTACAGTATTCAACTAAACACTACACAGCCACTCACTCACTCCCCTCCACTCCCCGCTCCAGTGGGATGGGGGAAGATGAAAGGATGAGTAAAAGGAAGAAAGATTGGGAGTAAAAAAAAATAAAAATCATTAATAACTGAAGGAGCAGTAGAAGATAAGAAAATGAAAACAAAACAAGTGATGCAAAAGCAATCCCTCACCACATGCCACGGGTAGACCAACACTCAGCCAGCTGGTTCCCAAACAAAAGATATCTACCCTAACTAAAATCCCCCTTTCCCCCCTCCCCCCTTTTTACCTGAGCATGATGTTACATGGCATGGAATATCTCTTTGGTTAGCTCAGGTCATCCACCTGGTTGTATCCCCTCTCAATCTCCTACACAGCCCCCAATCTATGTACTGGAGAAATAGAGTGAGAAACACAGATAGCCTTGATGCTGTGCAAACGTTGTTCAGCAATAACTAGAACATCAGCATGTTAACGCATGTTTTGATCCCAAATCTAAAACACAGAACCGTATCAGCTGCTATAATGGAAATTAACCCTATCCCAGACAGACCAGTACGAGGTGCCATGGTCTAGTACAAATGAAACTGTATGCCCCAACTGCACATAGCAAATACTTCATTTCTAATTGTGATTCTACAGAAAAAACTCACTTCAGAGTCCCATGAGCTGGTGAAGACCCTACTCTGAGTTCTTCTCACGCTACTAGCAAACTTTTTCTTTCCATATATCCTGTAGTGTTGCCCTCCTTGAGGATGCAGAATGTATTCTTGTCAAGGTTTCGCAGACTTCATTGTTTATTACAAACTGAAAATGGATTAAACTTGCTTTGTGAGCATTGTATTGATATTCTGGTGCTCTCCCAGTCTCTTGTGAAATGTATTTCCTCTTTCTCCTCTTCAAACAATATTGCAGCAAGTAGCAATCTTATTTAGATTTTGTGCTTTGTCTTGATTGCAGAGATATCCAACTCCTAAGCACCAACCACATTCATTTGCTGTTGGCATCCCTTCACACATGGGTGGGTGTCTCACTGTTCACAAAGCAGGATGAGTGTTATGAAGGGTTGTGTGGCCAGGCAAATACCAGGCTGTTTTGATGGATGGTGAGAAAAAGTCTGGGAATGGGCTCAAGGGTCGGGGCTAAGACACAAGGAGCTACCAGAGAGTGTTTCCACTATCCCCAGTGCAGAATTAAAGGTTTACAGTCAAGGCCTGAGTAGGGGTTGGGGACAAGGCTGGATCCCCCTTCCAAGCTAAGCAAAAATGTTGGCAGGTCCTAGCAGAGTGGGAAGAAACTGTTGGGAATTGTTAATGTTTTTTTTTCTGAAAGGAGTTTCTGATAGCTGGTACCTCTACTTTAAGCTGAATCATCCTCAGTGCAGCTCCAGAAGGCTGAAAGACTCTGAACTCACTAAACTTTTCAAGTAGGTGCTTCTTCATCTTTGCACTGCTCCACTGCTCCTAAATTAACATATCCCAAATTTATCTTTTGAGATAAATCCCTTTCCAACATCAAACTGACAAAGGAAGAAATGTCACAGCTTCAAAATTGAACCTCAGCTGTCCTAGGCACTCATCTTTCAGGATACTTGTTCTGAGCATTGTGAGCTTCTGGGCATTGCAGAATGAGATTTTCAGTCTCCTGAGATCTAGCTTCCAGATTAGTTTGTTGTTTGGTTTTTGTTTTGTTTTGTTTGTTGTTGGTTTTTTTTTTTAAGTATTTTTCCTACTGGTCTTGGATAGGAAGCAGATGTCTTATGAAGAAGGAACAATAGTGGTTTGTCTCTCATTAAAAATTAAAATAAGACAGCAACCACTATAAGGTCAGTTCTAGGAAAAAGCAGTGGGCAGAAAGAACAGTGAGAACTATTGTTTCCCAGCTCAGAAGATTGTTTCCCAACTGCCACTGATATGAAGTTTCTGACCAAGGCTAACTGATGCAAAATTAATTATTTAATCCTTTGAATTCATGGAGAATTAGAACAGGCCAGGCATCTGACTTCAGGTATTTGTCTAAATATTCTCCCTGGCTAACAGAAAGGGGTAATTTAACCCTACAGGTGTAATCTTTCTATTATCTCAGACACTGTCTTTGACACTGGGTGAATTTCTTTCTGAAATTATGTCTCTCCGTGTTGACTCTAAAGGGAACCAAATTGGCAGCTTAGATTGAACTCCTAAATTTTAGAGGGATGAAGCTAGGAGTTGAATTCTTTTTTTCTAGAGCTTGGTGAGGTGCAGGGAAAAGCAAGCAAATGAAACCTGTATCTACTGATTTTCCCATCTTACTCAGAAATCCATCCTCTTTATTAGCAGCCTTTCATATGCACTATTGTTACTATTGTCTGGTACCAGGTACAAGTCATCAGTATTCATCACCTGCAGCTTGGTTTCCTTCTGAACTTGGACTAAGGCTTTCAAAAGAGAACTACTTGTAACTCCCAACCCATCATGAGCTGTACACGGCACAGAAGGCTTCAAGCCTCACACTGCCTCTGTCTGCAATCGCTCAGCAGTTCAGACCACTCAGAAAAAGTGTTGGTAGATGAAACCCGCACGCAGTCAAATGCAGGAACTAGAATGTTCAGCTGAGCTTTTTTTTCCTTATTCTTCACTCCAATATATGTGTGTTCTTGCGTCTGTTTCATATCTCTCAGAGCCCAAAAAATGTTCATTGCAAAGAAGATGGCAAAGCAATAGGCACTGATATCTCTGGATATTTATGAAGCAGGCATGAGAAAGATATCTTAGCTTGATTAAAAAGGGTTTCTGGAGGCAGTGGACAGTCACTGTCATCTGTAGTCTTTCTAAGCTAATTCTGAAGCACATCAATGAGAGTTAAGAGGGTCAGTGCTTCTTTTCTGATTTACTCAAGAAAAGCCAGTGTACATCTAGCAGGACTGTGCTAAGGTTGTGCGATCGGATGTTATTACAGAATAATGGTACCACCCACAGCATAAAATCAAGTCATAACATGTAAACACATCCAACTGTGCGACTGTTAGATTGATGCTGATATATTCTAACTGTATGGGCAATTTTTTTTCAGCTTCTGAAAGGGATGGCACAAGATATTTCATTGTGCCCTTTTTATCTCTGGATTGTAAATAGTGACCAAGCCATTTGGCTATCCGCCACACAAAGGGAATAAATTCTATTTTCTGCAGCCTGAGGATCCAAATCACCAGGGTAGGGAGTCCTGCACCTTACAACAGGTTCATGCAACCAAATTCATAGAATCATAAGATGGTTTGGGTTGGAAGGGACCTCAAAAATCATCTAGTTCCAAAGCCCCTGCCCTGGGTAGGGACATCTTCCACTAGATCAGGTCACTCAAAGCCCCAAATTGCACTTTTCCATCAACAGTCATCTAGGTCAGAATGAACTCTCACCGTTACCTCTGCAGAAACTAATATACCTGGCAAGTGTTGCATGTAGAAAGAGGAGTAAGAAGTTTTTGGTTTGTGGGTTTTTTTTTCCCCCCTGGGTATCATTTATTATTTATTTGGCAGAAAATTTGAATTTGAGTCACTAAGGAATAACATGCTTTAGAGCACCCTGCTACTCTGAGATAACTGCAGTTTGCCTCAGGTATGCAGTGAGTCACAAGGTTGATAGCTGGTGCATACCAGCACCCTGAGAAGTGGGGTCATTGTTACCGTACAGCAACCACATGCCTTGAGCGGAGTTATTGCTCATATACAATATGGACTTTTCATCTTGTTCAGAAAAAGTTGATGCGATCAATCTTCAGGAACTATGTTGAAAGGCACGTGCCTAAGTGCTTTACAAAAACTCGGCATAAACACAACCTCTCAGGCTATTCTGGTTAGTGGTCAGAGCAAATGACAATATTCAGGAATCTGTTTCCAGAAACACAGCGAAGTAAACGAAGAATAAGCCTGGCTGTTGCCTACCCAGGTGTCTAGGACCAAGATGTTAGTGTGCAGCATGAAACACAGCTGCCAGACTGTTCAGATGTAGCTTTTATGCCACAGTTTCCCAAGCAGCATGTTAAAGAGTGTGCATAAAAACTCCACCTTGTTTATTTTATTTGGATGCTTCCCAAAGCAAAGACTGCTACTTACTCTGTGCATGCACACCTCTCCCTGAGCAGCCCTGAACTGCTGCTACCTCTCCCTGCTAATAGAAATATTGCTAACAGTGAACTCTGCCTACGTGCTTATTCACCTCCTGCTGTCCAGACACGCTCTGGTAGCAGCGTGTTCCAGCTTTCCATACCAAACACTTCATTCTCTGCATTTCTTCAGGAGTGGGTTGAACATGAGGTGGAAATTCAGTCTAGGGGATTCTGCACTTATTTCCCATCTTCTCCCTTCCTGGTATCTATTTATCCATGGCAGCTCTGAACCAGCCCAGACGTCTCCCCTAGAGCACTGTCACCCCAGTGTCCCAGTGCTGGTACAGTAGATTCAGGTTCAGCCCTAGGTTCAGTCTTTAGAGACAAAGCTGGTTTTGGGTTGCCAGCAATGAGTTCTGCACACAGACACTCAAGACAACTTAAAAGGCTATGGCTGTCAAGTGTTTCTTTATGTAGCGTTCAATTCTTGTTTTCAAGCTTTTCTTTTGCTTGTGACACCTTCTACAGAAATAAACATTTCTTTCCCTGCTAGCTTTAGAGCATTCTCCACCAAGCCAGTCAGCGTTTAACTCTTCCCATGTTTCTTGAGGAAAAGTTCAGCTGTGGTGGGAGTGGTTTATTGCATAAGATGTGCAGGACCAATTTGGACACCTGGGCTCCATTTTTGGCTCTGTTGCTGGATGGCCGCATAATCTCAAGGGTTTCACTACTCTTCTTCACTTCTGCTTCTATCTATGCAATACAAGGGATGATACACCAATCGAATGCCCTCATCTTGTCAGGATTATTGTTGTTTGTACAGTTTTGACCTAGAAGCCAGAACTGACCTAACTGCAGTTACTTACTCAGCTTTTTGTCTACACAGCAGCATGAAGGCACAATGGTAGTGACATACTAAGGTGTTTGAAGGAAATGCTAGTACTGAGAACATCATGGTATGCACCTGCCTCTCCACTCCTGCAGTTACCCACACTAGCAAGACTAAGCCATCACAGGAGTGCTAACACACTCTACCAAAGCCTCATTTGGAGCTGTAGATCATGTGAGGGATGTTATAAGGCTTATCTCTCAGACCTCAGCGCCGCAACAGGTGAAATCAAAAGGAAACAGCAGTCACGCTGTTGTTCACCCTGTTCGAGATGGATGTAGAAAGAGTATGTTTTACACAAAACCAGAGGCAGAACCGGGACAAACTCAGGTATTCCAAGCCTCTGTTAAACATCTTTAATCTCCAAATCATCCATCCTTACACATGTGCTGACAAAAACCACTGTATAGGGGCAAAGTAATTATTTTTATTCTTTCTTTCCTTGCTCTTTCACCAATAGTCGATCAATACTGTCATTAAAGCTGAGAATAGGTTCAGTTGCTTAATCTGCACCTTGAGTACAACACAGAAAGGAAAACAAAAACCCCTCAATCACCCTCAGCCATGACCAGTCCCTTTGTTTGGAAAAGGGGGCACATCCGCGGATGTCTCTTATAAACACAGGCCTGGATTTTCAATAGGCATTTGGAGCCTAGGAGATATTTCTCACCAGTGACAATTTGTAGGTAGGTCAGATTTAGAGGATGAACTGACTGAGGTATCCTTTAAATAGCTGGCTTATTGTGTACTTAGTGTATTCCTCTAACAGGCTTATGCTATCATTAAGTCTTCTATGGAAGAAGGGAGCCATTGTGCCAGTGTAAAACCAACCTAATTAGCTTTGCTGAGGATTTATTTAACAGGTTTATTCTAACAAGTTTATTCTTTAAACGTCTGATAACTGATTTGTTATAACTCTCTTTAATGAGTCTGTCTTCCTCTGTTGGGTTTAATTCTTTTGCTGCTGCTCAGTAAGGTTTTGCACCTCCATAGAAGGCTGACTGCACTGTGTTTAGGCTTTCATAAGCTTTGTTCTTACAGCGGATATTCATTTTGGTGTGCTGAAGTAGGTGGAGGGACCTATATTCATGTGAACAGGAATGTGCAGAAGAAGGAACTTTTTTTTGTATTACGTCTCACTACAGCGCCTTTCATCCCAGTGAGGCCCAAGCAGCCTTACAAACTATCACATCCAAATCTTGCTTGCTGAAGGAAAGACTCCTATTGATTTAAAGTGGTTTTCTAATCAAATCCATAGACAAAACTCAATTGGTGCAGAGAATTGCGTACAAGATAACCTCAAATACAGTATGATTCTCCTTATATATCCACAGCACCCTGATATTGGGTGGCAGGGTTAGATGCTCCCTAGACTTCTGGAAGAGCAATGTGTTAGGACATAGGGTTGTCCTGACCCTGCTGCTGAAAGTGAAATGGAGAGGACTTTAACAAATATAAATTTAGCTTCACTCTAGTGAGACACTGTTTCCATATTACTTCTGCAGGTAGGGAAACTCCAGCAAGAGCTGTCAGAGCAGTCAGTCAAAATTGCCCTGTGGATCACTGGAATAGATTTCAGCTTTCCCAGCCCAGTTCTGTAGTCTCACTCTGTGTTCTCCACTCAGAAAGAAACATCAGCTTGTTATAGACTAAAAAAAGATAAAGAAGGCACCAGTGTTCAGGACAAAAATGTGTTAGGGTTCTTCAGACTCAAATAACAGGAATTTCAATCAATAATGTATAACTTGATTAATATTTGAGCATTATTTATGTATTATATATAACTATAAAATACGATTAATGGGGTTTGACTCACTTTTACTATGTACCACTTGATTCACATCTTATCGCATAGACAAACTCCTCTTTTCATGAGCTTATTCACTCAACCAGGATGTGCCTCAGCTACAGAGAGCACTGTGAAATTGAAGTCTGGTGGCAGAATTTTGTGCCATCTTTGGAATGTTATTTTGCACAGTAAAGAAAAAAAGACGGTTCAGGGACAAGCCAACACTTTTGCCTCTTGGAAGTTGTGAATCTGCTGTACAAAAGAAGTAACATCTCTGCAGAAAAGGAGGGGGGAGTGGAGGTATATGTCTGTGTGCACAGAGAGAAAGCCTCAATCTTATTTCAGAACACATTTAGGATAAGGTGGAAGTATTCTTATTTTTATAGATGAAAGTCTGACAGACTGAGGACTTATCTGTAAAGTAACATAGAAAAAAATGTGTCCAGACAGCAAATTTAACTGTTGCTTCCAAAACAGGAAGCCTGTTTCCTGGATCAACCTTCTTCTAATGGAAGCTTTCAGTCTGTAGTGCCTCAAAATCCCTGACTTCATATAATTGGAAATAAGTGAAGTATTAACTAACATGGCTTTGTGTATAAAGGAATTCTAGAGGCTCTGGAGATAACTGGTTGTTGCCATTTTCACCACCTCAGCTCTGCCAGTGTTTCTTCTGACGATCTGCTAGCAAAGGTTTTACAATTTAAGGGAAAAGGAAAAATCCAAAATTATTCTCCACTAAAATTTTACTAAAGAGTTCTCAACACAGAGGGAAATATTTCTGCTACATGATGATATATCTGATTCCTGCTATTGAAGATAAACTTTTCCAGTCCTGGGAGTCCAAACAGGGAAACATCTCCAATAACACAGGGCTCAGAGCAATCCATCAAAAATACGGTTTCCCCAAATAGGTCATATTCACAGGAGACAAGATGTTCCTCCTCAGCACTCTTTATAAACATACAAACCAACAGATATCTACAGAATAGAGATGGATGTACATTCCATGATGAAATGTTTTTTTCTTTCAAAAATGTCAGTCTTTTGACACCAAGCTCTGCAGGGAAAAGGTTTTAGTTTCAACAAAACTTCTCAGTCATGGTATTTTACTTACAGTAAAAAGAAAAAACTTTCAGTCTGGAATCATGGGATGTGAAGATAAGTCCATGAGGTCAGAGTCTGAGACTCTGACTCAAGTCTTACATAGTCCTCACACAATCTCCCCAGGCTCTTCACCCAGCTACTGAGCAAAGTACTCCTTGGAGCAGAGTTTGTAGACAAGGACATTGTGGATCAGCCTTATGGGTTTCTCATTCCTCCCTTCCCCTGTGTCTGACCTTCTGTCCTACCAAGTGATACTGAAGGTAGGTATAGTGATGGGAGGTAAAAAAAAAAAAAAATTAAAAAAAAATCACAGTCTTTGTGTTCTTGGACACACAAAGGGGAATGCAGAGAGTGGGACTGCAGTGTGATTTCTGTCCATCTCCTCTGTAAGTCCCAAGCAGGGGTTGTCACTGAGGAATGACACGTTTTGCTCCTGGAGCACATCGATATCTACCGTAAAAACCCATTCCCTTGCAGACAACATATTACAGTAGTAACTTGAGATAGTACAAAGAGAAGGGCTCTGAGGACGGTAGTCCCACAGCATTACCGGCTCACTCAGTGCTCTCCAGTTCTGTGACTCAGTTTTAGCCAAAGCTTGACCTTAGTAACAATACAGGTTGTGCAGAGGCTGTTGACTGAGGATTTGTTTTAACATCTCTGGTTAAGAGGGAAACCTCATCCCCATGGCTCTCCAGTTTAACTTGTAGTCTATAAGGATAAATCTCTACCACTGGGGAAAAAAAAAAACAAACCTCTTCCACCACTGTGGCTCCCCAAATGTCATCATTTATATTCATCCCTCCATCTGCAGTTTTGTGTGACCACAGGACAGTGCCTTTGAGTAGTAAGTGATGACTGTCCGAGTTGACCTCCATAGGTTTAGATCTTATCTAGCCATAGCAGCAAGGCCAGCTTCTACCAATCAGCTTCTGTTCTCAAGGATAATAAAAAAAGATATACCTTCGCTCCCCACCAGTTTAACACAGTTGTTTAATACAGTAATTCTGTGAGAATGTGCACGTTGGGAATGACTTACTGTTATTATATGCATTTAGGGCAGGCTGAAGATTCAAAAACAGAGATAAAAGAGCTATTATCCAAAGGACCCCTTTGCCCACAACAATGTTTATGAAAATAATTTTGTTCTCTTGCAATTTGATTTTCCATTTTATTAAACTGTAAAGCATTTTAAAAGGAGAGTGGAAATACATTTGCTTGCTAAAGCCATCTCAATCAGATGAGGAGAGGGCATGGGATAACCTCTCCAATTTCTCTGCTGCCTTCTGAGAACCGTGGTCTTGTAAATAAAGCAGCAGGACTTAACCAATACAACTATTCTCTGCCAATTTGTGGTAGGGTAGCACAGAGGCTTAGAAACCAGGCTGTGAAGGTGAAGAACTACTCTGGCAGCTGTTTGAACACAGGTACCAATTTCAGTTATCACAGCTCCACCACTTGAGCAGCCCCCAACATGACTCCAAACAGTTACCTTCGCTTTTGCAAAGCAGGGGACTGGGAGAAAGGAGTTTCTCCCTTTTTTTTCCACCCCTCTGTTTCAGAAAATGGCTTTTATTATGATCTGAGTTGTCATTACAAGCTCCTTATATATGGAGCTTCAGCATACTGAAGCTCCATAATATCAAGGCTTTACCTATTTGCTTCATCTTATTTACATGAGAATTGCTTCCTTCATTTGGCAAAAAAATAGGCCATCCATACTGCCTTACACAAGTAGGAAAAAAATACAAATCTTAACAAAAGAGAGGGCACACTCCACCACTCCAAATCCCTTTGTTATCATTGACTTTAAAGGGCTTCTATGCTTAAGTCATTATTGTTACCTTGAAGAACAAACTCCTCATTTTAAAATATTCTGGATTCCACAAAAAAAAAAAAAAACAAACAAACCTCTTCTGACTACTCAGACATGAAGCTTCTCAGACCAGGTATGTCTCTACTTATGTGTCTGAACACCCCCTGCTACAACAGAGCCCTGATCTTCGCAAGAATTCTGAATTGCTCTCATATTGCAGTTGATGGCAATGTTTTCCTGATTTTTTTTTTTACTGGAATAATTTCATCAGTTGCTACATGAAACAAGGAGAATATACCTAAGGCTTTTTAATGGGTGTTCTTTCTGCCATTTGAAGGTTAGTCAGAGCATGCAAAAACATCAATATCACCCCACCTGCTGTACTGGATCTTGTCAAGCGTACCAGCTTTGGAAGGCTGAGGTGTGCAGGAATGCTTGCAAAAGCATAGAAGTAACATTTTTTGTCGTTATTCTTTTAATTAATGGTTGGTTAATGCTGAATCCCAACTCCTGCATCATTTCTGATCACTGCGCATCCAGTAACAGAGCAAAGGAGCCAAAAGGGAAATGCTGTGTACTTAGATTAGAAAACAGTATAGAAAAAAATAGTTTAGAGAGCTAGAAAATACTATATCCTGCTAAAAAAAATAATGGTGATATAAGAGGTCTGTTCAGCCTTCAGAAGGGAAGCTCTAGGAGAAAAATCCATGCATTGACACCAGTTCCATGTTGCTCAGTACAGAGCGGTTCAAGCATTTAAAAATTACAATGTTTTTTCCCCACAGTATGTGTAAGGTACTTTCTGTAAAATACAAAACAGATTTTAAAAAAATAATATCTTACTTGACTTCTATTTCCTGATCCTTCTCACTGGTCACAAAAGATATTTTCTGAGTTCTCTTTTCTGCTATGAAAACTTGATTCTTAAAAGTAAGTAGCTAGAAGATGAACTATCCAAATTATAATATGACACCTGGACCTGGTTCGTTCAGAAAGTAATTGATATGATATTTATAACATCAGTGCACATTACTGATGAAGTCCTTTTATTCCACATTTTCATCAGGATGCCTTTTATAAGTAATACAAATTCTTAGATTTTTTTTTCCCTTGTAGGTGTTCCATCCTCCTTTCTGACTCCATTCTCAGGCTCCAGCAAACACCGCTGAGCATTCGCAGGGTTTGCCTCATCTCAGAGGTGGTGGCTTCCTTTTCTGTAAAGTTTGTTGAAGATCCTTTAAGAATTACTGTCATGAGACAAATTTTGCACTGCTTTCTTGGGGATAAGGAATTGGCAACATCCAGATGTCTTTAATTACTGTGAAATATTGTCACAGACTCCTTTTGTGATATGCAAACCTTTCACCCGGAGCCAAATCCAAATGAGTATCTTCATAATTTTAATGTGTTCACAATTCTATGCCATTTCAGTAGTGGGTGAGCTCCTTGAATTGACACACTACAAATGAACAGATGACCTATCAGCTAAGAAAAAGAGGCATATGAGGGCTGTCTTCCCACCAAGCTGTAGAAGGGAAAGTGGCATTAACTTCTGCCACAGCAAGATGCATGGTTCCTGGAGAGACCCCTCCCACAGAGCCAGATGCAGAAGAACAATCCAGCCCAACTGGCTTTTCAACCCACTATATTTTCTAAGCGTTGATTAGATTCTGCAATTACAGATCAATTGATAATTTCATAAAACTAAGTGAATGGTTGCCAACACTATAATCAGCCCAGTATGATGTGTACACATTGACCTCCAATGCTCTGCCCAGGAGCGTGTGTCAGATAAAATGCCTCTTCACAATGCCTCTCCCTCCCACGCTCCCCAGGCTATTGCTCTTTATGGACTGAATAAGCTTTTGTTTAATGGGTTAGAGCAAACAGAGAAATAAATAACAACAATATTCAGCCTGCCTCTAGCAGCTCCTGGATGGCTGCAGTGAGGAGGCTTTGCTCTACAGGTGGCCCTCAGGGAAAGCTTGTAAGTCTGCTACAAGGGAAGACACACAGATTTTAAGCTCCACAACTAAGGACTGTATTTTTCCTATGCCTTAGTAATGGGAGTGAAGTGAGACTCATAGGAAAGAGGTTCTCCATGGCTTTTCCACACGTACTCTGGAGCTGGCTGTCCTCTTTTCTCCAGTTTGTCAGTGTGCACTATGATGACATGACAGACACACAAGGATATTTTCCCTTCTCTGTTCTTCCTCTTTTCCCATCCCATCCCCCTGGACCTAATTCCATTCTTGAATAAGTATCAGTATTAGCCAAGATGGTGAAGTGAGGCAGAGAAACAGATTACTAAGAGTTACTCAGAAAAACTGACCTAAGGTCTTTCAAAAGCATCAGTATTTCTTATTTGCTTACTCTATTTCACCTCAAATAAACACAGTGACTCCTAGCTACTCATGTTTCTGAGTGCAGCCCCAGTTTATTTTTCTGCAAGCAGTTTGTTATTCTTAGAGCATGGTGAAGAATGTACAAAAATTTTTTTTCTTTTTACATAGTTTTTATACAAGCTTTTTTGCTGCTGCCAGAATACTCCATGAACAAGTTTTAATTTTCTGAGGCATCTTTGCTGGGAAAAAAAAACATTAGTATCACAACCCAGACTCCTAACAGATTCTCAGAAATGGTCACAAGTTGATCATTACTATGCAGCAATTGGTCACTTAAATCATAAGATCCTGTTGAATCTATTTCAATGTTAGTTGATGGCTCCCAAACACTTGCACGTAGAGGATCACAGAAAGTTTATGCAAGTCCTCACTTAACGTTGCATTCAGCAAAA
Organism: Chlamydotis macqueenii; assembly: GCF_036417535.1. NCBI lineage: Eukaryota > Metazoa > Chordata > Aves > Otidiformes > Otididae > Chlamydotis > Chlamydotis macqueenii. The sequence goes on along the minus strand of NC_141575.1, from coordinate 7,966,124 downwards.
CATGACTGTTCAGCTTCATGTAGCCTAGAAGTGAACACAAACAGAGCTGGCTACTTCAAAATTCCAGCTACCATTCCCCAGGAGCTTTGTGTTGAACAACCATTCCACAATAATCTCTCTATATTGCTCACTAATAATGAAAAACTACAGGCCTTTTTGACTTTGGCATAAATATGGCATGAAGTGTGAAATTAACCCATGTTGTACATCATTCAGAATGACCAGTCACATGCAGAGTCTAAGTAATTAGCAGAATAATTAATAAACTGCTAAATAATTAGCACACATAATTAGGTATGGACAAAAATGGGCACCTAAGCATGTGTGCTCCTTCAGTCTGGGTTGTATAGTGAACAAGATCAGAATGTTAAACTGTATTGTAAGCCCATCATTGCATAACCCAGCTGCTGTAGCTTTGGGGTAACTGTTGTAATGTAATGTGGGTCCTCAAATTATTCAGAGAAAGTGACATCTCCCTCTCTTCTACCATCCGCTGTTTATTAATAATGCAGGCAGTCAACTCAACTCTAACTTATTTTTACAGCATCTATCCCAAACAACTTCTTGAGAAGAGGTAGGATTTACTGTTCTTTAAACCCACCTCCAGAAACCAACAGTGGGCAGCCAGGACAATGTGTACAGAGGACATGCCTCATAGCTTTCATCATAATATTCCCCCACAGCCCTCTAGAATCACATATTCAGGCCTGGATTTCCCCAGCTCTGTTGACTTTCTCTGGATGCATCATACTTTGAGTGGCACTTTTCACCTTAAGGTTGCTGTGGGAGAGGACAGAGGAAGAGTTGTTGTTACTAGATGACCTTGGACTTTCTACAGCATGAAGGAACATACTGCCTGAAGAAAATTTTTGTTTTACTTCCTTCCATTTCTGAGAGTTGCATGAGAAACTGCACATTCACTGTAATTAGAGGAAGCTGTCCACCTCTGTGACCAAGACCAGCAGTACCACCTAAGTGACATAAAGTCCTAAGAGTCAAGAGGCCTTCTTCAAAAAGTCAGCAAATGGCCACCTGGTAGAAGGACATTTGGTATACCTGCCTCACCTCAAAAATTGCAATGGACAAGCAGGAGCCTCGCATGATTCCTCTGAGCCTTCCCACAAACCATTCATCACTAGAGGCACAGCAGCGGACAGGCTGGCTAAGCGGCACGATAAGCAAATCCCATCTCTGTCTTGAGAGGGACGTTCTGTGCAGTTCCTAGCGCACATGCAGGCCTCCATCTGTGGTTGTGCTGAGCCAGGCCTCCCTGGGGTGGGTGTGGGGAGGAAAGCTTTGGCTGCATTTTTTCCCCCTGAGGCTGATGTGATATATTAGGTGCAGGTGACACTTGGGTCAAGTGAGCACCTGTTCTCCTGAGGCCTCGAGGGAGTGTTACTAACATGGGAAGAATTTATTTTAACAGCTAGAAACTGGGGGAGATTATCACAGTACATTCTCTCCCTGGGAGCTGTAAACTGCTGGAATTCTCTTCTCCCCTTTGGGATGCTGCAAAGAAAAGAGGAAGGGTCTCTATCAGGACAGGAGGAATGGCTTTATACTATAAAAGTCATGGCTGTGTTAGCTTTTGATTTGGATTGCAAAAGTCAATAGATATCCTTGGTCTGCTAATAATAACTCAATCTCTCCACTAAAGTTGGAGTACAGGGCTGAGCCCATTTTATTTTGTCCAGGTTTGTAGTTTTTGTGAAGATAAGGGATGACTTCCATACAAAAGATCTTTTAGAAAGCAGAGGCTAAAATCCTAGTCATGTGTATACATATTGAACATCTCATCTCAGTACATTTGCCTGCTGCAAGATTAAAATAAAGGATTATTATCCTTGGCAGAGAGTTGAAAAGGTGAAGCCCCTTTGCTCGTTTCATGTGGGCCAATGAAGTCAGGATTCCTACACCATTGCCCACCCAGTCAGTCAAGAAAAAATACTCCACATTATACAGAGAGGTCTAGGAAAGGGTCCTACAGGTCATCAGTCTGAGTTCTAAGGGAAGTTATGGGCTGTGTTTGTGACCAGGTGATGGGGTTTTAATAGTTCATGTAAAATAAATTCTTTCCTTCAGTCCAGCTGGACACATACTGCATAAACCCAGCTTGGGATTAGCATCCCTACAAAGAGTGTCATGTCTAGGCTTAAGTAGTCCTAGAGATGAGAGAGGTGTGTTGGACACAAGTCCCAGGGAGGAGGCTGAAGTGGTGTATTTAGTCACATCAGACCACTGCACAGGATTTCTGATCTCTTTGTAGGAAGAGGGAGAAAAAAAACCGAGAAAAACCAAACAACAACTTTTCCCCACTTGACTTTAAAATGTTTGAAAATTACTTTTAAAAAATTTCCTTTAATGTTGTTATCTTAGTCAGAAGAGCTTTAACAGTAAAAAAAGAAACCTAAATGGAATACTTTCTCTGACCCCAAACAGAAGTAATTTTGTTGTTCTGGTTTGGTTTTTTTACTTTTCAATTTGCTAGAAAAGCTGTTATTCACCAGCCCTGCTGGAATCACCACTCTGCTCTCACTCCTGGTGCTGGTACTACTGGCATCAATTCAGTAGATGAACAGAGGATTTCAGTCTTCTAAAGCTGCCAGTCCTGCACCTTTCAGAAATGCCAACTGCACTTCCTATGATAGGGACAAATTGCTGTGCTAGCGCCGGCAAAGCCTGCGAGCCCGCACACAGAGCCAGGAGCAGAATCCAGGGTGAGAAGCAGGAGCAGCTCCACAGAAATCAATCACGTACATCTTGTTTTCCACAGGGGTCAGCTGAACACATCCCAGTCTCTCCTCATCCCTAGATGTAAGCAAGGATCACAAAAACAGCTCTTCCTCCTCAGGAAGAGAATTCAGGATTTGGCCAAAACAGGAGACGAGCTTATCCAGCTATGAGAGGAAGGTTGCTGCAGCATGTCCCTCCTCTGCGTGCTCAAAGATGGGCAAAGGGAAGGAGCAATGTTTCTCACAGCGTGACTTCTGCCAGATGAACCTCTTCCTTTCTTGCCAAGTGTGTCCTGGTCAGAAGAGCAGCACCCTCACATCCCCTGTGGCTGCCATTTCTGCAGCAGTGCCACTTCTGAAAATAGCTGGCTTCTGCTGTGGAAAATAAATCACTTCCAGCGACAGAGACTTCTCTAGGAAGAGTCACTTCAGAGGAAAGAGAACTTCCTATCCCTGGGATTCCCTCATCAGCCAACCAGCACAGGTCCTCCTATCTCATGTGGTCCTGACTGGTCAGGAAAAACCCTACACACCTCCAGAGACTTTCCTCAAGGCCATATCATTCCCCACACCCAACCATTCCATGGATGCTGAGAAGGGATAGCCACGGTAATTAAAAGGTAGCAAAGCTCCACGTCTGCATGAATAGGGGACAAGTCAATACAGTTCAATCTGCTGCTGAATTGACTGCAATCAATTTCTCTTTCTGCCCATCCAAGGCTGCAGCTGTAAAGTACTCACAGTGTGATCAATGGTGACCTTGAAAGCAATGAACAGAGACAAAGCCATGCTGCAGAGGGAGGGATGGAGAGGAGCCTTGAGAGCAAGCAGCAATGAAAGAGAAGGCAGGGCTTAACCCTCTTGGAGAAAGGCAGAGGTCCCATTTGGGCAGCCAGTAGGAACGTGTGTCCTGTTTCACCAGCCTGCCAGAAAGAGCCATCCCACTGACTGGCTGCATCATGAGAAAGAGGGGATTAACCAAGGAGCAGGATGGTTCTTGCCCAGAAGAACCCCATCTACCATCTCTCTCCTGCAGGGAGGTCAGCGTGACAAAACACTCATATGCAGACAGTGCCAGACATCCAAGGCAGCCCAGCATCTCCGCTTGGCTTTAGCGAGAGCCCATCCACCTCAGGTAGCTCCCACAAAGTTGTCCAAACAAATACAACAGGGTTGCATCTTAGCACTTTCTCCTCTCTCTCACACTCCTGACCAGCTTCAGCCCAACCCAATCACCAGTAATGAATTAATAATTAATCAATCACTACTTGATTTCATTTTCAGCTTGCAAGATGAGAAAAAAGAAATGACATCTTAAAATAATAATCTGCAATGGGTTGTGTCTGTCTCTGGCAAATGCAATTTAACTGCCTTAATGAAATGCTAATTGGTAGAAAATATATATAAAAACCATCCTGAATACTACTCTAATTAAATTTCCTTTTTCCAGATCTACAAGGCAAAATGCTCGGTGCAGAAAGAACAGTAAACAGACTCATAAGGCTGTCCTTTTCAAGGCAGGGTAAGATTACAAAGAACTGCACAAGGGTTTGTTGGGAATAACACCATTGTTGTTCCTAATTCTGTGTGTTGTGTGTGCATGTGGCATAGCTAAATAAAAAAACGATGTTTATAAAGGGCTGCCTGCTTCTTTGCTGATGGACTGGAGGCGCTGATCCGACAATTAAAGCATCATCTCAGTAATAGCCATAAATAAACAGGCAGCATTAGAACAGACTCGCAATAAAGATGATATTAAAAGCAGAACAAAATGAGAGGCAGCACTGAATGGGAAAGGGTAGTGTAAGTCACATTGACCTGCTCTGTCTTTCTTGCAGAGGGTGAGGAAAAAATGAGATGTCCTTACTGTGCACCCCCAATACTCAGCCAAGCTGTTGCAAAGTGAGGAGAAGGACAGATCTCAAGCAAGGGGTAACAGGTTTGCAAGTGGCTTTTAGTCAGAAAATTTGGGGCAGGGGGGCAGGAAAAAAAAGTAAAGTGGACACAACCAGAACTGACTAGAAATTTTCCATGGGAACTCATACAGGGAAGCATTAATTTGTCAAAGTCTCACCTTCTTGCAGGCCAGGGTCAGTTCTGACCTATCTTCTACAATTCATAAAAGTTTTGAATTGTCAGAAGTGTGACACTATCAAAATGCCAAGTTCCCAATTTCAAGTTGCAATGGCTTTTCATACAGGAAATGTAGTTCACCACCCTAAAAGGGTTTAGGAAAAAAAACCACAAACCCAAAACATTCAATTACAAACACAAAATGCCAGCTGACCTGACATAGATACTGGCTACTCTCCACAAATTACCAACCTGGGAACATTTCTGAAGTTAAAAGTCTTTGTCCTCTTTTGGAGAGAAAAAAGTGCTGACACTGACAACTCCCCTGAGCTGGGAGAGCAGTGTCCCCTCCATAATGGACATGCTTCAACACAAACCCATCCTTGACATTGCCATTGGCAAAGCATTGCCTACCTCCCTTACACAGCATCAGGTTTCTCAAGCAAGACACCAGCAACATTGGTAGCTTGAGTCCAGCAGTCCACACAGACAGCAGGTCTCACATGCCTCATCAGGATTGCCATCTTTAAACCCAGCTTGTCAGCACAGCACCTTCCTGGAGACTTTAAATGCCTTTGCAAATAGCCTTTCCAGCTGAGTATAATTACCTTAATTAAAACCCCACCTCATCCTTCTGACTGGAAAGGTTCACGTAATCGCTGTGTTTGTCTTAATGATCTCGTTAGCAGCAGGCTCAGAAAGTCCTTCAGCTCCTCTGCCAGTGGGCTGAGACCTGAATACTTATCACAGGGGAGGTCACACAGGTGTCTCTGCTCCTCTCGTGGGAGGGGTGTCTGGGCTGAGGTCTCGAGGGGAGGGATAGATGACAGGTTTCTCTTTGTTCCCTTCTCTATAAGCACCACTAGTTTCTGGCAACTCCTTTCCTCGATGCAATAAGAACCTCTCAAACCTCCACAGACTGGGCTTGGGTGTGTCCTGATGCCATGCCAAGGCAAGGGGATGTCTTGGCTGTTGTCTATGCTTGGCTGTAGAACAGATAGCAAGACAGAAATGGCCATAAGAAAATACCTTTGCTGCACGGTCTAGAGTAGCTAAGGATGTTTCTTCACCTCTGTCCACTTCCCATGGCTACATCTATGCAAAGCTAACCACTCTCTTCCTGTAACCATTGTCACCAGCCTCATGAAGCCCAGAAATAGGTTTGGTCATTTATATTTGCACTGTGTTAGCTAATAGAAGTCCTGGGCAGCAGATTATTCTAAAAAGGCCATTTCTGGTCCCCTAATCTTTGTTCCACTGCTGGAGAAAATTTAATTGTCAAGCAGAAAGAGTACCTCAGTTTTGGGGCCATAGGCTGTAAGGAGCTAAAATGAGGTAGCAGCATAATCTGGCTTAAGTCGGTCTGGGACATGAGATCCTGGCTGCTTCTTCCTCCGTACTGGGTGTGCAGACACCAGCACTGCTCCTTTTTCCTTGCTGCTATGAAAATTGCCTTATTGAATTTTTAAATAAACTGTGCTGGTTGGAATATCTAAAGAGCCTTTGCACAGACCCTGACGGGATTTTTTTTTTTTTTTTTAAATTAAAAACCTTGGCCTCAGGCAAAATGGAAATGTCTTCAGATTTGCAATCAGTGCTCATGTAACATATCTGAAATGCAGTTTATAAACTAGTGATTTGATGGGATTTGTTCCTGGGGGCCATAATGAATGGATTTGCAGAATCTCTGAGCTCAGGACGGCATGACACAAATTGCCACCAATGACCATTACAAGGCACAAGGGGACAATGGGAAAGAACAAGAAAAGAGCAACCTAGTTCTAATCACTGAGTTGTGCATGGGAGTCATATTGTCCTCTCCTTCCAACTTCCTCCTCTTCTTTGTGTTTAACCCACCAAGATGTCCAGTTTGTGCCAAGGGCCACACCTTAAAAAAAAAACAACTCTTCCCAAGTGGAAAGCTTCTATGAACCCCAAGACCAGCCATCCCTGTGCACCATCCACCTGACAGAGATGGGAAATGTAGAACTAAATAACTGCTGCTAAAGGCTGGATGGGAACTGTCACAAAGAAGCTGCTGAGGTGAAAAAGGCTTGAACTTTGTCCTGAGGCAGCTCTCCCCACTCACTGAGCTGGATCATCTGATTAACTAAGGCCAAAAGGAAATCCTCCTAGAGAAAGGCCTGGGGAAGGAGGGAAAGTAGTGGGAAAAATACCTTGCATGCTCTTTTCTGTCCCAAGGATACAACTCCACTAGCCTTAGCTAAGGATTAAATAGATGACCAAGTCACTAATGTGCTTGGGTTAAACGGGAGAGAACACCTGAGGAAGGAGCCAGTGAGTTAAGACTGGGGACTGCATGTTGAGCAGGAGGGGGAAGAGGTGAACAGAGACATGCAGTGAGGCCAGAGCTGTGTGTAGGAGAAGCAGATGATTGAGGTAATGTGCTGAGGCCTCATCCAGAGCATGCAAAGACAAGTGGTGCAGAGATTCATCAGTCACTGCTAATGCAGGGCTCATGCAAGCTGGGAAAGCCATACATCATTGGGCAGAGCTGGGTCGGAATCAGACGCTTCAGGGATATTAGCTCTGGGGTGGAGCCCCTTGACTGCAGCTCTTCCTCTTCTGCAGCTCCACACCAGACTCAGTTGTCTCCCTATCCTGGTGGGATCATCTCACCTGGAACAAGCATTGATGGAACACTCACCATCCCCAAGGGCCACATAGGTCCTAGTCCTGAAGCACTTGGGAGTTGCACCATGCTACAAAAAATGTGTTGCCCTCACAGCCTTGTAATTCACACACAGATACGTCTTAAACACATCACCTTATTTTTTTTCTCAATGTGGCTAATCCAAAAGTACCACTGATCTCTCCCAGCCCACACCAGTTTAGTGCCACCCTTCTTTCCTCATCCCACCATGTTACGATGACTTTACATATCACCTTATGACACATAGCAGCATCCAAGCAGGATGTGTGCTGGGAACTGTGCAGAAGGAATGCATCACACCTGAAACCAGGAAAGGCAGGAGAAGTGGAGTGAGTGGGCAGAAGTGCCTGTTGGAGCTGGTAGAGTCTGCATGTGTATCTCAGAAGGTTTGCAGCCTCAAGGCGTAGTCATTTCTTCACAGTCGACTTCGCCTAAGGCTGATGCTGCGTTGCTGAGATGAAGCAGAAGGAGGAACAGGCTCATAGACAGATTGTGCAATGCTCGTGAGGTCAAAAGTATAGGAGCTGCTGGGGTATCGGATCTAGGCTGTAGGGCAGGGAGAGGAATGTGCTGTTGGGTTGAGAAGTTGTACACCGCTCTGGGAAAGGGGACAGGTTGGTGCAGAGCCAGGCTCCACAGTTTGGGACAGGCCTGGGAAACATTTCTTTTTTTTTTGTTCTGCCTCTCCCCAAAAATGGTAAATTATTCTTATCCATCATTATTATGTCAGCGCGCATGGAGATGGCCTAAGGGCTCTGCAGAGGTCAGCGGGCTGATCCATAAAAGGGCACCCAAAGGTGAGCTGACTCCTTTCGCACAGAAAAGGAGTGAATGAGATCTTTGAAACTCTGGAGTTAAAAGTAGTTTGGAGTCCTGGTAGCCTGAAACAGTTTTCAGCATCCATCATCCTTCTAAATGCTTCTCAGCATGTGACTGTCTCCGGACTTTCTCAACCCAAAATCAAAATTCATTGAAAACTTTTCAAAATGGAGATAGGGCCAGTTTCAGTATCTTTTTCACTCAAAGATTTGGGAGGGGGCTGTATTGGAAACTGTCCAAAGGTCTCCTGTGCAATGCGAAAAATGACAGTTCACAATGTCTTTCTCGTTGTGTGGCTTAGCAAATTACAGGATCGAAGGCCTTTCTGTTTGCTTTTTCAAAACATGACAAAATGAGAGAAAAAGGTTTGTATCCTTCTAAAAGAGAAAGTTTTGCTTGACCAAAAGAGATTGGGTTTATATATTTATTTCAGTCATTTTGACTTTGCAAAGGACTTGAATTTTTACTTTTGCAGCTTGCTTCAGGATATGAACATTTTTTTGAACTTACAAAAATGTTCACAGACAGACAACCCAGCACAGCTGTATGACCTTAGAAAATCCTAGGCTCCTTCTGTTGCCTTATATCTCCCCAAAATGCTGTGACAAACTGGCAAAAGGTCCTTACGGGCCCTTTGCCGCTGCCTCTCAAAGCCCCTTTCCTCTGGCTAAAGTGCTCGTGCAGTGGTCTCCTGTGGGAACGTGCAACTAGCTTCATCTCGCATTGCCAAGCAGTGTTTCAGAGCCGTTTAATGTCTCCCTATGACGTGTCCTTAGGAAATATTTCGTGTCTTCATTGAATCCAGAAACAGGTTGTGCCTGATTGGCAACCCAGTGACAAAATCCCTTGTGACTCATTTAAAGACACCGTAAACTGAAGAATCCCTTTACCTCGTGATAAAATTACATTAAAGCATCAACATCGTTCATAACTGGACAAGATGCCACAACCCCGTGGTTGCAGGACCATCCTAAAGTTCAACCCCATGAGATACTGAATGGCAGACACCTCTCTGACCTCCATCAGAAGCAAGGGTACCCAGCACCAGCCTGGATGGCACTTTTTCTGGAGGGAGGCAGAGAGGAAAAGTAAATACATGTGGGAGAGAGACAGAGTGCGAATGAAAGGGAGAGAGACGATTGGAGGGCTTCACCATTCCCCTGTCTAGAAGATATTTCTCCATTGACTCTATTTAAAGTCAGCCTCAGGCTTGTGGGCTTGGAGAGCTTTTAGCAGATGAAAGAACTCACTCATCAGGCAGAGGGGTTTTGATTATTTTTTTTTTCTCTCCCTAGCTCTCGCAGGTCTGTTTTAAAGCCATTTCAGCAATTGTTGAAAACTGTCAGATGCCTTTGACAGATCAGTACTTTACTGTGGAATTTGCATGGCCTGTTAGCCAATCAAAATGCAAATTGGGGATACATTTAAAACACAAGCCCCTAATTTGTCTTCAAAATGCTGCTGGAAAGTCATGAAAGCAATTTAGCTGTTCCTGGGACTGCACCTTGTCTTCAGTCTCAGTTCTGGCAAAGCTGCGGGTTTTTGCCGGGCGGGAATGCGCGTGCACGTAAGTGTGTGTGTGTGTGTGTACGCTACGGGCGTTGTTTCCAAGCTGTGAGTATAAATCTTCCTCTCTGACGGAGTGAGATTTACTGCTCAGCCACGGGGCTCCTGGCACCTCCCAGTGCAGCAGCTCTCCTTCGGATGGGGGCAAGCTCGGGGCCGGGCTGTGGGAAAAGGGATGGACGCTCGGGCTCTTCTTCTGCCCTGTGTCCCTGCTCTTCCCTTTCCAGATGGCATTAGGGCTTCGTGACAGAGCAGAGGCTTGTGCCAAAGGCTCACACTGCGGCAATAATGAGAGCCGTTTAATGAAGGTTGAGTCAACAGAAACATGCTTCCCTTTCAACAAATAAACACTTTTATTCTCCCTCCTTGTTTTTCTCACTAGGAGCTTTCTGCTGAGAGAAATTGCCAAATCAACATCGCAACAGCTGAGCATCTTCGATTTACCTCCAGAAGAGGTACAGGCAGCATCGTGGTGACACAAGCCATTGTGTCGCTGGCTGTTTCTGTCCCTCAGCCTGGGCAAGCAAACCTCCCTCTGAGCACTTGCTCCCAGTCAGAGGGTTATCCATCCATCCATCCCAGTCTGAGAACCCAGTCTGAGCCTGCTTAACTGGTTTTCATTTTTCTACTAGAAAACTTTTTTTTTTTCTGCTTCTGTTGAACTTTCTGAAAGAAAAGGTCTACTTTTGTCTGAAAGTATCTCCTCTGAAAATATATTTTCTCCCCATAATAATCCTCCAGTTCTGGTTGAAGGCCACCTTGCAAAGGTGGTGTGAGGTGTTTGGTTTTTAATGAGAATTTGAAATGTCGTACACAAGATAAAAAGCCTGACCCGCCCATTCTTTAGCTGGAAATGTTGTTTCATGCAGACTCATGCATTAAAATTTACCTATATTATTTTTTAAATGGGTCTGTGGGAAAAAGACCCTGTCATCTGTTACCTACTTGTGGAGTTATCTATTTATACCAGTTGTACTGAACCCAGTGGCTTCCCGTTTCTTATCCCCACAGGCTCAGACATGGGAACCCACAGATTCTGCCGCACAGGACGTTTCCTGGCATTGCTCAAAGCATGATGGTTAAGCTGGAAATGATCTTCCAGTGAACTGAGTTCACTCCAAAGAAAATTATTTCATACTTATCAGATTTGGTTAATAAAATGAAATGAATAAACCTTTGCTGCAAGATTATTTGGAGTGATTTTTAAGTGTTCCTCCTCTGCAAATGGTTAGTTTTACATTCCCCTCCTTCCTTTAACGCCTGGATTCTCCCTTTCCCTGCAGTCTGCCTCTTGTCTGGCTCACCGAGGCAGCCAGATGGTGTAATTTGCAGGTACCTCCACAGCACTTACTTGTCTGACATGCCTGAACTGATTGAAACATGCACAGAAACATTTGAAACCTCATTGAAAGGATCTGGATAAAGTCCTGGAATGTGATAGATCTGGGAGACGGACCAGGTACATCCACCCCTGAAGAGTGCACAGCACAAAAATCCAGGGGAAAAAGTTTGTGCATGCACGTCTGCGCATGGAGATGAGATTGCATGTGTGCCATTCCTGTAGATCTTTACAGGACCACTTTCCAGTAAATAAATATTGTCTGGTTGTTCATCTAGTGTGTCTCACCACATTTGTATATGGATGTGTGTACTACTCCCTCCATTCTCATGTGTCTCCATGCTATATGTGTGTGTTTAATGTACATGTATTCCCTACAGAAACGTCTGGTGGATGCAGCAGGTGTAGCAGGACGTGTCTGGCATTCAGAGACCGTGCTTGTTTTTGAAGCCAGTGTGCCTGCAGAGAGCAGGTAAGCAGAAAAAAAACAGATGCCCATGTGTGCAGAGGAGGTTTCTGATTGCGGGTTCATCGTTCCTTACCACACACAGCCTATGGGTAACAGCAGGGAGCAGAGCAGTACGACTGATGACCAAAATACCCGACGTTGGCTAGTTCCTCCGGTTTGGCCATCGGCGGCTGCAAGAAAAGACACATTTCAGCCCTTTCAGAGAGTGCACGCGGGTGCCTGTGGGAGGAAGGTGACTTGTGCACCTTGAAGTCAAGAACATTCAAATAGTGTGATTCAACAATTTCACCATTTCTCTTGTGCCTTCCTGCCCTCAGTGACATCTGAGCACTATGGAAGTGTGTGGAGAGAGGTGTGCGGAGAAAATGCACCTCTACCAATGAAGGTTTGAAAATATTTTCTGTCTTCTTGGGCTTCTCCTGCATCTTTTGTTAGGAGTACGTTGTCAGATGTCACACAACTCTGGTAAAGGGGTCCGTGTGCACGATGCTGGGTCAGCAGTGGGGAGACTGGGACCAGTGGGTGATAAGGCTTCTGGGAACAGCTGCAGCTGAAACTGAGAGTGGGGCTTGCTGGAGATGCTTGTGAAGAGCAGTTGTAGAGACTGGGCTAAAACATCTCCTAACACACAAGGACAGTTGGCACTCAATATCTGCATCAGTGCTTTCCAGGGGAAGACGTCTGCTGCCACGGAACAAAATCTCCCCTGGAAACACGTCTGTGAACAACGGTATCTTTGCAGGCAGGGGTACGAGAAAATAAACAAACACCTGGCAAGAAAGGAATTGAATCAAGCACCGATTTAAACAGGATAAAAAGACCATCAGGGAAAAAAAAAAAAAAAGCTTTTTATTCCAGGACTCTCAAAAAAAAAAGAACAAACCAAAAAGCCTTCTCATGTTTCAGCTGGGGACCAGAGGAGCTGAGGAAGGGGACTCTTACGGGGAAAGAGAAGCGGCTGGTGTGCAGGGCCCTGTTGTTGTACTGGTACACGGTGGCACCCTGTCAGCACTTTGCGAGAAGGAGCTCCATCTTTCTTTCTTACACAGCCTGACAGCTTTTCAGAAGAGATTTATACAGGGACAGATCGGCATATCTGTCATAGCAAACCACCATGATCAAGAGAAACGAGGCACTGTGAGCTGGGACCTCACACTTCTCAGGGCAGAGGAGATCTTGTTTCAGGAGGGGGCACAACCACGGGTGTTGCTCAGCACCCCAGAGCAGAGGGTCCCTGGGCCACATCGGCACGAGGGATGTACTCCGGGATTTATCCGGCTGTGTACGGAGAGCTAGAGCTTACAGGTCTGCATTGCTGCAGGTTGGTGAGCCTCTCTTTACGATCAAGGCACAGAAACTGTCACTTCGAGGGCCCAATTCATCTCTTTCTAAGGCAGACATCTAAAACAAGCCGGATGAATGGTGCTGTGGAATTGCTTATTTCCCTTTCCCAACTCTAAGGTGAGTTTAGACAGCCAGCTCGGCTGAAGACAATCGTGCTGGAGCTGCTGAAAGAAGACACAAATCCCAGCCCTCGTGTGCAGATGGGCCACCCCACAGCACCTTCCCCCAGCTCCACCGGCTGGTTGCTGGCTCGGTACCCACAGCATCCCTCACACCGGGCAGTGGAGCACGCATCCCGCTGGAAGCAGGTGGCAGAAAGCTCTGCAAGGAATTGGGATACAGCCATGTTATGAATAGTTTTAAACACAGGCAGAGCAACAAAATCGAGAATTTTTCCCCCAATAGGTAGAAAGGAAAAAGTCAGGGAACATATTACCATGAGCATAAGGCGGCGAGTCGGCTTGGCTCGCCCCTCGAGCCACTCTGCTGTGACAAAGCCACGGGAGCATTTTACAAGGACAAAGGTTGCTGGCTGGTGAACAGCGGCGTATTAACATGGAAATGACAGCAATCCCTATCAGAGCACGGTGCCCATGCGAATCTTTCTGAGGCTATTAGCAATACGTGGAACGCAGAGGTGGGACGCTGCTTTGCAGGCGCTGGGTGACTGATTCGCAGCCCGGTGGTGCTATATTGCTGGTCTCACTGGAGCATACTCACTACGCTGAATAACTGGGAGAAAAAAGAGGGAAAAAAAAAAGCAGATTGTGATTCAGACCTCTGCTTTCTCAGTAAAAGCTCCTCCAGACCCCAGCTGCAGTGTAAATTGAGATTCCGCATGAACGCTGTTGCCTGCTTTCCCTGCTCGTTGGGTGCAATTTACTTGTCTTATCCGATTTACACTATGTACTCAGATTTGGAGCATAAATATACAAGCTCATATAACTATGCGAGCATCTCTTCTGTCTCCCATCTCTCACACTGGCTCAGATCCGTCAAATTCAGAGGAAGTGATTTTAATTTCGGTGATCTCCCTTTTCCCACCCAAAGCCCCACTGATTTCTGTGCTGAGATCTTCTAACCACATCAGTAGAGTTTTCCATTGGATTTCATTTTATCCTCTGATTTGAAGGGTTTAAGCGTGAATTAAGTGATACCTAGGCTTTGAGCACAGCCCCGCTTCCTAGAGGTGAATTTCAGCCTAAATGGAAAGTGCGTGCATTAGGAATGCACTCCCCAAGCATGAATAAATGTTCTCAGGGAGCTCCTTAACAACATACAATCTTCCAAGCAACAGGTTGCTTTACTAGGATTAACAACCTGGAGGAGAAGGATTAATATAATTGCTACTCCTAACCACAGCTGCGGAAAATAGTCACAATGAAGTTAAATAAAACCTTTGAAACCTGTCAGGGGTGGGTTTTTTTCCTTGCTTTAAAAAAAAAAAATTTATTTGTGCAAATCTTGCAGGAAGTTCCTTGATGTTAAACAGGATGTGCAAGCCTTCACCTTCTCCTCCTTATTCTTCAGAAGCTCAAGTCAAACACAGGGTATGTTTAGAAAGCAACATCCTAACTGACCTTCCCCCAGCTCTGTTTCACATTTCATTCCATAAGAATAAAAGAAGACCTTTGCCAGATGAAAGGAAAAGTCCACCTAGCTCAGTATCGTATGTTCAACAGTGGCCAAAAATTGCCACTAGGGAATACTACATAAACAGGGCAAGGAAGTGGCAATATTTCTCTCCTACTCTTTCTCAGCCTCCAGTGATCAGCAGCTCAGGGACTCCCTGAGCCAAAGGTGTTATCTTTGGGTTTAACGCCCTGGACGGATTTTTTTTTTTCTTCCATGAAGTATCTAATAGCTTCACGAAACGCATAGTTAAGTTGTAGAACACTGTTTTTTTTGTGAATGCCAGAAGTTTACATGGGTTCAAAAAGTAAAGTGTGAAACCACATTGCATTTCCACCTTTGGGATGTGCTATCAAACAAACACACCTTGACAAGGAAATCTCTGCTTAGGAGACATCATAACTTTGATACATTCTTTTTTTTTTTTTGTTGCTTTTTTTTTTTTAAAGTGATTTCTGGTATAAACATGTTCCACAGCAAATCTTGCAAGAAAAGTGTTTTCCTGCAATCAGCAGCCCTGCTGAAAATGACTTGCAGCGCTCCTCCAACCCACCCGGGAGAGGGCTGTTGTCAGAGCTGGTACCTGATTAGAGTCACATCAGATGTACGACAAGGTATTTGTTCTGCTGCCCAGAAGTGGAACATCAGGAGCTGCTGGACTGTGACCAGTTGAATAATTTTCAACAAATACATGGAAATAAACATAATCATCTTTTTCACATTAATCACACTCTCACAGGAAACCTTCACCTGGAATCAGTGAATTCAGAGCCAGTTTGTTCATTATCCCTGATTCCCCGGTGTCCCTGGGCAGCCAGAGCAAAATTCACCCTTGTGTAAGAGCCAGCGCGAAGCCAAAGCACCGCCTGAATGCCATTGGCATGCATCTGCAGTTGGTGCTCTTTGCGTTTGTCCTCAGCGAGGTTATGTGGTCATGTAGGACCTGAGGAGCCAGACACCGCTGAGGCCGAGCGGTGTTTCTTAAGCCTTTTCAACTTCACCGGGATTTTTCTTCCCTGTCAGGCTGTCAAGACCCTCTGCATGTTACACAGGCGCTAAGGAATAACCCCTTCACTTATGTAGGGAG
This sequence comes from Chlamydotis macqueenii, assembly GCF_036417535.1. NCBI lineage: Eukaryota > Metazoa > Chordata > Aves > Otidiformes > Otididae > Chlamydotis > Chlamydotis macqueenii. The sequence goes on along the minus strand of NC_141575.1, from coordinate 7,950,389 downwards.
GTTTCCAACTCCCACCAAACCTTCCTGCTCCAGGAAACTTGTTTTAACACCTCCTTTAGCCAGTACAGAAACAGCAGCGGAAAGTCAAACCTGCTGGCTTCAAGAGGAAGAGTAAGCCCCTACTTACACAGCAAGAACCATGGGATCTTTAAAGCCTTCCCAGTGCCAGGTTTAGCCTCTCTCCCTCCCTCTCTTTCCTTGCTCACTGTTGTGTGTGCTTTCCAAGAGCCGGAACTTCTCATCTGAATCACTTTTGAAGTCGAACCTGTTACAAGTCTCTCCAGGCCAGATCGCCGTCCGTCTCCGTTGCCACTGTTTTGAGGTTGCGCTGTAGACAGTGGGCACTCTCTCCGCAGCAAATGCACAAGCAGTCCTTCCCGTCCAGCCCCACCACATATTTCGGATAACTTCAGATCCACGTAAGCAGAGCTTCTGTACAAGCAGCTGAAACCTTTTCAGCCGTGGCTTTGCCAAGAAGAGACAGAGATGCTCCCTCAGGCAGAGTGAAAAGGGCCCAGCGAACGCTGCGATGACAGCACAGTGAAATTCCCTGGGCCCTAAATATTTTATCATCATAAAATAAACACAGATCTTCCCTTCATGAAATATACATTAAAAAATGTTTAAACATGTTAATTATTAAGCCAATATTGATTCATATTGGACGAAGCATTAACGGGTGGAGCCTGGAGGAGGAAAATTGGCAAACGTATTTAATGTTGAAAGAGCGCTTGCCACACATCAATATTCATCAGGTCTAACCACTAATAATCATAAAAGTGACAGGCCAGATTTATGGCTCCTGTGCATGAAGGCAAGTCTGTGCAAAGGGACAAGCTGGGAGGCACAAAAATTCAATTTTTTTTTTTTTTCCTCCAGCTCATCATTGTGATTTTATGGATAAAGCAGGGATTTGCATCGAAGATTCTGAGCAAACAGTGGGAAAACTCCTGTGAGTTTTTTTCAGAGCAGGTTTTCAGAAGGATATAATCAGATGCTCACGATCATGCCCAGAGTAAGGCTGTCTTCTGATACAGGTGCCATCACAGTGCGCAAGGAGTTAACTGTCACTCATGTGCCCTCTCTTTGGATATTTATGCAAAGAATCTTAGATGGATTTTCTGAAAGTGAGAGTGGGAAATGCATCATGTGCCACCTTTAGCACTTGCAGGGTTGAAGGTGAAGCTTAAGTTGGGGAGTTTTATAGTGCAAGCCAGTTATTTTGATTTTGGGTCATAAATATTCTCCTCAGAGGAGAATACCTTGCTCACAGAGTCTGCAGGAATTCTTTTGCAGCATTTTTTTTCCATTGGAAGCTCTAGATGTGATAATACCTTGGATCACAGCATAGATACAAAAGGAAAGTGCTGGAAACCGAAATTTCCATTAATGTGAGGGACCTGCTGACGGTTCTTAATTTGGTTATAGTTTGAAATGCAAATGTCCATCCAAAACACTCAAGGAGAATGAATCCTGATGTGAATACAGCCTGTCTCAGGACATTCCTGGCACTGTTGTCTGGGTCTGGCTTTCATTTCCCTCGCCACCTAGAGTTTTTTCCCTTTATTTACTTCAAAGTGAACAGGTATGCCAAGACCTAGCTCCTCAGCTATGGGACTATGTGAATTTAACAGTGTTTTTGCAAATACTGGAGTCAGAAATAATTGTAGAATTGCAGAGAGTTCATTGTATTTAAAACATTTTCTTGAGCAGACTGTCTCCTTTTTTTGGTCTTTAAACAAAAATCACAATGAGGTTCAGTGACTGTGTTCAAGGACTCCAGTTTAAATTTGTTCAGTCTACAAATCAAAAAAGAAATTTGTTTTCTTAACAGCCACCTCTGCAAACGCGGTATTGTACCAGAGAGTTAACAGGCGCTCTCTGCCTTGCATACCAAATTAATTTAATACTTATTATTGCTGTGTTGCTTTGCAGGACTAATACAAGTTAGAAGCAACAAACAGAGAGAAACCTTTTCTTCTGAGGTGATGGAGGGGGGGTCACATAGCTCCTGATGGACCAAGTCATGCCAAGGAAAGTTAAATAAATCGTTGTTCTCCTTGCTGCAACATGGTCTCAATGACAGGACTGGTACCCGACTGCGCTGCTAGCGTAATTTACTGCAGATGTGTAAGTGCGTAAGCTGTTGCTCGGAAGACGGGTGGTGAGAAAGTAGAGCTGATGAACAGGACATGGTCACTCAATTGACCAACTACAGGCCTGAAAATAAGGATCTTTCAGGTCTTTTAGGTCCCCTCCTTTACCCACCAGCCATCAGAATAGAACTGGAATTCCTTTTTTTCACTACAGAATATATGCCAGTATAATAGCAAATGTCAACCTTTTTCTTTGGGACAACACATTCAAAGGCCAAAACCTTTAACATCTGGCAGCTGTAGTATTCTGTTGAACAACAGCTTTACTGACAATGTTTATCTGCCGGAGAAATGCTTCTGAGCCTATGCATGGAGATGATACACTAAATTGTCCATTTAATTTCCACTTACTGTGACATTCAGCATACATTAAATAATATTTGATCATTAAAAGCATGTTTATGGACTCAATATTGCCATCAGTGATATGTGACTAATACATAGTAAAGAGCATTTTGTCATGATCGGTTGATTTCAGAGCAATTTGTCATTGACAATTGTTAATCTGGGGGTTTTCTTCCACTCTCTTCTAACGTGGCTCCAAAAGATCTGTCTGGAGGGTGTCCTGCTATGGTTGTGTCTTTATATAATATCCTTGAATAAAACAGGGAGTGGAGAGACCCAGAGTATGGGATGGTCTATGGAGTATGGGAGTGTCACTGGGTTCACTGGAAGCATTTGGGGAGTAAGGGAGATTTCTAGTGTGAAGGCCATTGACATCTCTGGCATCCATCTGGAAAACATGATGTACCTCAATCAAAGCAGAGCCAAAGTTAATCTTTAAAAGGTGCACTATTTGCCTGATTTCCTAACAAAATCATGCTCTGTGTTTGGATGTGCAAACATATGAGAATACTTTTATCTACTTACTCCACTACACAGTCCTATCCAATAACATCTGAGCTAATTGAACAGCTTTAATCAAATGTGATATAGAGACTATCAGTCTCAAAAATACCACGTTCTCACAAGTTTCACGAAAAAGCTGATTCTGTTGGAGTTCCTAATTAACTACACACCCAGGAATTCAACCACAGGATACATATTCATGGAAAACAAGCTTCGTTTCCACTGATCACAGAAGTAGCTGGCATCTTGATGGGATGTTCTCCCACTGGAAAACATCAATTTGTCAAAATCAAAACATGCTTCAGGAACAAACACTGATTTCAGTAAAATTGCAATTGAAGACAGCTGTTTAGTCTGTGGTAACAGAATATTTTGATTTTTTCAATTCAAAGAACTGTCCTTCCCCTAAATGTGTGTTATAGTTCTCATATACAAAAAAAAAAAAGAAAAAAAAAAAGGTGTGTATTTGAGAGGGGTAGAACTGTTGGAGATTTGTAAAAAAATATTTCAGTCAGAGTTTTCCCATCATAGGTCATGGGAAAATGTTGACTTTAAGTACACCTTAGAAAAAAAAAAAAAGGTTTAAAAGCTGGAATATGTACTGCAACAGAAACTCCATGTTTTGACCACAGCATTAAAAATTCCTTCAGAGCGAAAGGACCAGCTCATCAATAGCTATATCCAGAGAAACTTCCTGTCAAAATAGCTCTTCTGTACCCAACCATATTATCCAGAGCAACGAGCAGCTGTCTTTATCAATTATTTACCCACCGTACCCACATGATATCACCAGTAGGGCTCATCTAACGGAAGCAGTTGGAACATTTGGCATTCAGGCAGAAAGCGGAGCCAGGTAATACACCTCTCCTTGCCTTTATCTTTGGCTACATGATGCTTACATCCCATGGCCAGGCTGTTAGTCTCTTCTAACCAATGTCCCTCTAGCCAATGGCTGCTGGCAAGGGGATGCAGACCTCTCTTTCTTGACAGTGGTCTTCCTCAAATCCCTCCTATATGTCATTGCAATTATTTCAGCATTTCCTCTCCCTTTGATCAGGACCTTCTCTTATTCAAGAAAACCAAACTAGCTATCTCCATGACCCCACACATCAGAAAAGATTCATCCAGCACTGCTCTGCATGCATGGAAAACATTCAGAAAGGGGTTTTAACATCAAGGAAGCCCAAGCCATCCCCTTGGTCTCTTGTTTAGGCAATCTACCATGAAACAGGTAGATGGTGTATGAAGAATCAAGAGCTAGGTGTGTTCAGATTGGGGTTATCCAGAGGATTGGGATCCCTATGCCTCAGCTTCCTCTGGCTGTCCAGTTTGGTGGCGATAACTCCTTTTGTGTGGTCTCCCTGCTGAGACCGTGCTTTTTAGGTACAGACTGTGTCAGAGCCTGGGCAGCAGTTAGTCTACTGACAGCTTGATCTCAGCTGGAATCACTAGCTATTGCAGAAATAAACCCTAACAGGCACCATTCAGCATGGCACGCTCACTCGTGAGCTGGGATATAATGACATGGGACACACTTTGCAAATGCATCTATCTTCTGGGCCTAACAGCAGCCACATTGTGTGGGGTGCAATTAGGAGGTCAGAGAAATGCTGTCACTGATGGCTTTCTGGCTGCCTTTGGAAAATGTTCTCAACAAATAGCTAATAAGTAGGTTTCTTTGATACCACTTTGATAGTTAGGGACAGCAGGAGGAAAACAAGCGGAAGACCCAGCTCAGCGCTATTATTCCTTTTAACTTTGCTTAGCAAATGATTCTGAAGTGCTCAACACAATAACTCCTGCTTTTAAGCATAGGTTTTCCACTCCTCTTCTCTTTGCTAGGGTCTAATTTTAAGGGAGCACTTTGGGATTTTAATAACAGAATTATACACTTTGCCCACAGGTCTTTAATCTCTCAATGCTTATCCCATCAGTTGCATCTCTGGCAAGCCTTTATCCTAGGATGTTTGTCTATTAAATTAACAGTATTTCTGAAGAAAAGAAGCCATTTGCAAGCAGTAAATCACAAGGCAGTAGCATTCACTTAGCTCTCTCCCTGTTACATCACTCAGTATATTATACGCTGTTCTATATACTCAGTATATCACTGAGTTCTTCATCTTCCCTGCCACCCCCGCCCTCCGCCTCCATACTGTCTGCAAAATGCACAAACCTTTCAGAGGCAGGCAAATCAAAAGAGAAAGAGACAGATGAGATTTGCGCAAGCAGAGAACCACGAAGGTTTTAGTGTTCGGATGGCACTGCTGGATTTTGGCTGGGTTGCCTACAGAGAGGAAGGCAGAGCAGAGCCCTATGCATCTGAGTATTTCGAAGTGTGCCAAAACCAGTGCCAAACAATGCTCAGCAAAACCTCGGTGTCAGAGCAAAGGCAGCAAGCACAGTGCCTCCCACCTGCTGAAGTGAAACCATCCTGAGATGGAGGCAGCCCATGATGAACAATGTATGGTGCAGTACCACAGTGCCGCAGGATCGGGAAGAGATGCGTATGTTGTAAGGTGGAGGAAGAGAATTAGCTGGAAGGGAGCCAAGGAAATGGAAATAATAACTCTGCTTATGCCCAAAATACAAATGAATGTGTGCTTCTTGACTGGCTTCAGATGTCTTAATTCATGGTCTTAATTGAAGAGGTCCTTCCTTAAGAAAGCAACCTGCAGCAGATGTTTGGAAACATTTTGAGAGCTCAGTGCACTGTAACAGAATCACCAGCACTGAGAAATGTTCATTTTGGCACCTTGAATTCTGCCTATCCAGCAAGTGGATTGGGTTCAGTTTCATCTAAACATTGAGAACTGCCAGGTCCCTAGCAGAAAGCAAGCATGGAGCATCTGCAAGCAGATGGGAAACATCTCCATGTGAGCATTTATGAGATGCCTAACATAGATTTCCTCTCACAAAAAGGAGCAAACAGATGAAAATCTAAATGTTAAGGGCAGTGTGAACCAATAATTTTGGGGAAAAAAAAAAAATCAGAACAGGTTGTACAAAGCAATCTGTTGCAATGAGTTCTATTTTATTTCCCTGTTGACTTTTTGCTTCCTACCCTCCTTGCTATCACCTTTTACAAAATATCCATGCAGAAATCCCATTTTCTAAATCAAACTCCCTTTGAACTAAACCAGTTTAGAAACAGCAAATTCTGGTTACACTCTACAACCTACCACTCTGGAAATTTTTCCTTCCTGCTTTCTGTGAATTATCATCTGAGAAAAATAATTTCTGGTTCCTCTACTGGAGCATGCCTTTTTCTCTGATTTAGCTCCCACACCTTGACCAGTCACTGTCCTGATTTCACAGATTTTAAAGCCCTCAGCAAGGCACTTGATCCACCTCCTCCCACAGACAGGCCTTTTGGCTTCCTCTAGTTATCTACATGTTAAGCAAGGTGGCTGAGGTCATGCTTAGCTCTCCGAAGACTGCGTGTAGCGTGCAACAGTCCAATGGATAACAGAGATTGAAGTGATACCCTAGCTGAAGTCAAACACAGGTTATAAGAAGTAGTAAGCATAGACAGATCCTTTACCCCAGCTGGGAAGGAAATATGAAATGCAGAGCATATCTAAATTTTTGCTCCAATTGGGAGCAAAACTGATACCATTCAGCATTGCCCAGGGCTGCTTCAGGTGAGGGATCCCCAGCTTCAGGCTTCTTCTCTAGAGTCTGGAGATTCACCCTTGTTCTCCATGCCCCAGGTCTATTCCCTAAACACTCACTTTTAAAGTTGGCCTTTGTAACTTGGTTTGTTTGTTTGTCTCTCTCCTGCTTTTTGAAATTTCTCTTTGGATCTCATAAATCTTCCTTATGGAAATATTTTTGCACTTGGTATATTTCCAAGAAATGTTCAGGCTTTGATAAAGCAGCTTTTTTTTTCCCCACGGGGAGAAGTTCGTCACAATTTTTCTGAACAGCTTTCCTCCATGTATCTTGGCAGCTCGGGAGTCCCCTCCAGTAGGATATAATTGGAAGTCGCTGCTCTGTCTGATAGCCTGGCTTTCAGAGTGGCCTCCAGTTTAGTAGCTGCAAATAACTGCGGGCAATTTTGCCTGTGCTTAATTGCAACAAGATTGTTTCCTCCAATTTTTAAGTCTTTCATTTTCCAGCAAAAGCAGAGCTGAATGCTCATGTGTTCTCCACTAAAAACCCTTTATAACAAGTGTTAAGAAAATATTCTCTGCCACTTCTAACAGTTTTTCACTGGCAGACTGGACATCCAGATGATCCCAGCATCATCTGGTAATATAATCAGCAGAAGAAAGACTATCTCTTGATTAGGCTGATAGATAAAGCTCTGGCTCTGCCAAAGAGCAAATGTAACTCATTTCTTATTCACTCCTTGTCTTGGTAAATTTAGCAGTCTTTCAAGCTGGGTTAATTTTAGTATTGCAAAACGTAAGACTAAAGGGAACACAACCGACATGTTGAGTCAGTCCCGCTTGTCCAAGGGAGAATCATCCCTGACAGTGCTGTACCCAGAGGGTGTTCTTCAGTCTGTCCTTCAAACTCTCTGGTCGACATGATTCCACCATCTTCCTGGGCTATTTTTTTCCAGCACTTCCCTCTCAATAGTGTCAGAAAGCTAATCTAAATATCATCTATAATGTAAGACCATCTTTAAGCCACTCCAAAATTAAACTGCCTCGTGTTTAGAAGAGCACAGACGAACCTCAGATACTAGATCTTACAGCAGTACCAACTGTCGGCCCATAGAAACCTTTGCAGGAATAGGAATTGCCTCAGTGCTATTCCAAAATTCTTAGAAAAATATTTCCCCAGGAAACTGAACTAGTGCTTTTCCATGCTCTACCATCTGCACTTGCTGGAGACCAGCTCAGTCACTGGCATCCCATGAATACATCAATAGGAAACAAAACCATTAGGAAATCAGTAGAGATCACTTTAAAATGCAAACAAAGCAGAGTAGTGAGACACTTCAGGCCATATCCTGAACTCCTGTAAATCAGTGAAACCCATGTATTTCAAGCAAACTATGCCAATTTGCTCCAGCTGAGGATTCGGTTCTTCATCATTAACTCCTCCAGCATCACACAGCCAGGTTTCGGAGGCTTTGAATGACTTCCTGCTTTGAGTTTGCAGCTGTTCCAGCAAGGCCTTTGGTTTATCCCATTAATTTATCATTAGTCTGTATAAACAAGAAGAAAAAAACCAAAACAAAACAAAACAAAAAAACAATAACAACAAAAAAAAAAAAACAGAAATGGCTGGAAAAAAAGAAACCCAAACAGATGCACTTACTTTCCCTCCAGTTCAGACAGACTTTAAGTAAGAAGCATTGCTGAAGTGGAGACCTACTGGAACTTGTTCTCTACTTAGGATAAAGATGTTGGTTGAGATCTAAGGCTTGAAGAATCTTGGTTCAGATTACTGTAAAAAAAAAAAAACAAAAACCAAAAAAAAACCAAAACCCACAAAACCTCAAATTCCTACCCAAGAGTTTTATTTTTCATTAAAAGAATATTTTACTCTTCATTTCAGTGTTTTCCAATCATTCTGATTCCACCTGGAATCAGATGCAGATGTCCTGAAATATCAAGAAGGCAGCTAATTCTGACAGTATTTCTGAAGCATAAGCAAAGACAAAGTGACAAAAATGGCAGGAAGAAAACCTGCTCTCCTGATGTTGTCCATCCATTTTGGTGGATTAATAGGGGCTAGACAGTTTGAAAAAGCTTCAGGTACACACACAAGGAAGGGTCCCTTCCTTGCTACGACCAAGAAAAATTCAGGGCCAGGGTCCCTACCTGACCACAACCTTTGTGCCAGTTTGATCCCAGCTTGCAAACATCACCTTGTTGTCAAACCTGCACTGCATCATGCCTTCATAGCTGGGGGTGTCTGTGCATCCAAAGCTACTATCCATGTGGACAAACTATTATGAAAGCTTGGAAGAGAAGATCTGTTATTCTATTTTTTCAAAGGAAAAATTAAAATAACACACCTATACCTATCTAATTAATAGTTCAGTTGTTTCCAGGTTCAATCACCTAATGTATTTCTGGTTTTTGCCCTTCAGACTGGTTTTCCTTAGTAGGGAGGTGGATGAAGAGTCACAGACATGGCTGGATGGTTGGCAGGGTTTTCAGAAGTGCGTAAGCAAGTTAGACCAGCAGGAAAATAAATGGGCCCAAAGTTTGCATTTATGTAAGCACCCTTGTGAATCCCTATAGGCATTATTTTCTTTACCTTGTGAAGTTTTCTGTAAAGCTGACTTGACCATGATCAGGATCATACCAGGAGCATACAGCAGCAAGGAATTAAACGCCAACATACTGAAATCAGAAAAAAAAAATTAAAATATATATATATGTCTTAAAGTGGGTTTTACTGATCTTGTTCCTGCACACATACAAGACAAGGCTTTCACTGGGTGGAAGCCAACCAGGATCAATCTTTTGGCTAGCAATAGGAGACTCAGAAATCTGCCCCTAGAAACTAATGAAAAAGGCAGCTTCCCTGTCTTTTTGGAAGGATTATCTTATGCTCTTCCACAACCTCAGCTAGTGGCATGTGACCCCTGCACAGGAGTTAATTCTACCATTTCTGATACTTGTCCTGTTGTCTCCCATACACAGATTATCAGAAGGAAAAAAAAAAAAAAAAAAGAAAAAAACACTTCCTTTTCAGTCCTATGGGCAGGATGGGGCAGCAGCGTCAGGGGATCTGCCCTGTCACACGGCTCCTCGATGACGGATGCTCTGCATGCTGCTGCAGCCTTATCATGCTGACAGAGGCACTGCAATGTGGAGACAGCAGCAGTCCTGGCTGTGGTGCTCACGAGAACAAGGACAGCATCTGGTGTGGTGGTTTAGCTGAAAGCAGGACATCTGGGCAGGGTTTACAGCATTGGTAAATGAAATAAACTGGCTCTTCGTCAGCCTGCTTCTTCTCAGGGGTTCCAGTTACAGAATGAGAGTAGAGACCCAGCAACTGCTCCCACAAAAGGAAAAAAAAATACGGGCAAAGAAGAAACTTGATGAGATTGAAATCTCCCCCAAGGCATTCATAAACTGCTCTGCTGATTTGATGGAGTAGATAGACCATGTTTCAGGTGGTGAGGGCTGGTGCTGAGTGGGGTGTTTGGATCACAAAATGGCAGAACACTTGGTGCCATCAAGATGGGATCTCTTCCACTCCAGAGCTACTGCTCACTGTCCACAAATCACTTTGAAATAACCTGAGATAAGGTCTCTATTTTACTTTTGATCTTTTAAAAATCCAGTTTGATATTTTAACTCATACCTAGGTTTTGTTGCTTACATGTAAGGTGGAACACTGTTCTTTTATCTTTCAACACGGACCTGAAGAAAACCCTCAGTCTCCCACTAGTGTCTGTCTTTGATTTGGAAAATTCAGGGCCAGAACGCAGCACTGCTCTTTATGTCCCAGGTGGTTTCTGCTTTGTGCTGTTATTGCATGGGATTAACATAATGATAAACAATGTCTGTCAGCTTTGAGCTTTGCAGTAATCCTACATTAAAGATACAGGAGATAGAGAGCACCTGGTATCTGAGACAAGAAATAAGACCAAAACTCAGGATGTTCTTGGAGAAATCCCAAATCTGAGCTGAATTTTCACCAATGTGTCCAGATCAGGAAAAAATTACCCTGGAAATCTCACTATATCAGGAGAGTCTTCCTTTACGGGTTTTTAATACTTCTAGCTGTCAAATATATTTAAAAAATGGTATCAGAAAGCCTCATCTCATAATATTCTGCTGCTTCTTTCTCTGAGCGATGAAAGAATGAAAGAAGTTAGGAACAAGCATGACACTGTAAATCAAAAATTAGTACCAGTAGTAATAATATTCCTTTTAATTATTGCAATATAACTCCATTTAGGAACCCTGCCAGGGACTTTGTTTTAGGTCCTGCTCAAGGTGAGGAAGCAGGTGGCAAAATCATTTTCCATCTCAACAAATTTCCCTATTCCCTGTTTGTAGCACAGATCAACCTGGCCCTTTGATCTGGTACATGATACTCTGCCTCCCTGGAGAATTTGGGGCCAGATGCTCTAACACAAAGTAGCTCTATTAAGTCTCTATTGCCTTCCAGAGGGTATCACAAATTTAAATTAGCTGAAGACTCTGCTCTTAAGAGCTGTTGGAGTGAGCTAACGAAAAGGTACAAGTTTCATAAGTTCTTGCAACAAAATGTCAAAACAAGAGTGGAAATAGCAATAGGGTTTCCCCCAGGATGGGGACAGATCTTTAGACAGTAAAGGAAAAAAAAAAAGCTGAAGTATAAAAGCTCACAAAAGTTTGAACATTTTAGGGGGAGAATATCAACAGGTTAATTATAATGTCCACTCTTGTCCAAAAGTGTGGTTGAAGCTGAAAGCTGAGGTACAAGGCTTTTTACCTTAAGCTTGAGGCTGCTGGACTCAAGTCTCTGTGCACTACCAGTACAACCAGCATTATTGGAGCCCCTGGGAGACAGAGGCTCCAAGGGAGAAAGGACAGTGATTTCCCCTCTCAGGCTATGAGAGACACACTTCAGTGCCTACCACCTCCACAGCCACCAGAAGAGACAGTCACATTGCAGCAGCCGTGACTCACCATTGAGCATCCCAGGGGAGGGACATAGCTTCTCAGACCACTTGAAGGTTCCCTTAGTGTCATCTCTCATTATCTCCTCTCCAGCTGTATTCTTTCTCCTGTTTTACTCATTACTTCTCCAATCATGAAGTCTCCAGCTAAGGTTTATAAAGCTGAGTTTGACCCAGGTCACCTGTAGCCTTTTCTAAGGGTTGCCCACACCTGGAGTGTGTTTGTATCAGGGGAGGGAGGTTGTGCACTCACGCATGCAACAGTCTTTCTGTGCATCCATAGCATACATCCAGAAAGGACTGAGGAGTGCTGCATGTGTTTCTGTGCACAGCCACATGCCAGTATTCCTAGCTTTATACAGGTAATTAGGTAGGTTTTATCCATAGCTCGCTTAAATCTGCATATCACAAATAAATTTACCTCGTTTCTGTGCTCACGGAGATACATCTTGTCTTACACTTGCATTAGCGTGTCAGAGCTTTGCCTTGAAAGCTAATCTGCTCAGGAGAATACATGTTAACCTTGCTGGCTGGACTGTCAGACAGCACAGCGTGTATTCGGTCACATTCACAGAATTTCATACAGCCTGTGTTTGATGACTTAGATATACACACCGTCACTGTGTGCACTTTACTGCACTGCCTTGGATGCTCCTGTTTAAACCCATCTGGATGGATTACATCTGTGTGCTTAGCAGTGTTCCAAGTGCAGACAGCGCTGAAATGGCTTAAGGCCAGATCTTCAGTGTTCTTCCACCAGTTCACGCACAACTTTGTCGACATCCTTCAAGTGAGCCTGTTGCTCAGTCCTTTCCCTGCAGAACTCAAATTTTGCCACTGTGCTTTTGCCCGCTAAGGGGACATCTGCCCACGGTGGAGCTGTGCTGCTAATGGCAAGGGATGGAAAGAGTGGATACAGTCACTCAGGTAGTGCCTGTTGTCCCCTTCAGCCACCATCAGCACTTTGGCAAATGCATGGCGATGGGCAGCTGAATGGTCCAGAGCCTTCTCGCTGGGATGTGCACTGCTGTACACTCACCCGGTGTGCGTGTGAACGCACTTCCCTCTAGTGGGCAAAAGCACTGCAGAGCCTGGGATTTTCTTGCAGCTGCAGAATATATATATATTTTTTTTTTAGCTCAAGCAGCAAAGTCGTGTGGTTTTAGTGCTGAAGGTCACAGGTTAGATCCCAGCTGAGGACATCAGAGCCTTCGTGGAATACGTCCGAGGGTTGACTCAACTTCATCGGCATGTGTGAGTCTTCAACGCATGTGTGTAATCCTGAGGTGCCACATCAGAGCCCTCATCGGGGACGGTGGCGGGTGAGATGCGCCTCTCCATCGCTAACTGCCGGGCTGACAGCCTCCACGCGTCGCTGGCTGCTGGAGCCTTTACAAAGCAGAAATCTCATTTCCTCAAATCAGCCTGAGAAGTGAATTCTCAACACAGTGTTTTGAAGGAGAATTCCGGGATATTTTTGATCTAGAAAGATCAAAACAAGCTTATTGAAAAATTCCATTTCATAATGTCAAAATGTTTCATTTTGAGAATGTCAAAACACTGCCATTTAAATGTTTAATCAAGTGGCATGTATGTGCAGAATATTGCTGCTATTTCCATTCAATTTTAGGTTATTTTTCCTAATATTTTCCTTAAATCAAAGCAAAATCAAATAAGAGGGCAAAAATGTCAAATCAAAAGATTTTCTTTTGATTGTTAATTGTTTCAGCATTTTTCTACTGTAAGTGGCTCCATGGTGGAAAATATTTTCAAACACTTTTTAATCAAACTGTCCTTTCAAAAGAAAATTTTAAACCATGATACTCTCAATACAATTCTCTTCCTCTGTTCTTCTCAGTTAGTTCTACGGGTTGAGCCTTTTTATCTGCATTGGATTAAAATCTTGTGTTTCCTGGCTCACAAATTACTAGGCTTGATAGGCCATCATGTTGGGAAGATTTAATCAGAAGGCTAAGAGTCCTCCTTCACCCAGTTTCTCTGCCGTTTCAGATGGAGGGAGGTGGGAGTAATGAATGCTGATTGAACCTCGGCTGGGAATGAGTCAAGGGAAAAAAAAAAAAAGAAAGCCCCATCACTCTTGTGTGATTCAATTACCACCGAGAACTTTTATTCTCTTGGGAATTTATTCATACGTTCATGATGAATTCAATTTGTGAAGGAATGTAACGGACAGCGATGGTACCCGCGCGGTGCTGCTGTGACGTGAGGACACGGCGGTGGAAGGGAGCCAGGAGGCCGGAGGGAGCGGGTGAAAATCCTTCTCGTCAAGGTGATGTGAGGGACTCAGGCAGAGGGAAGGGACTAAGAGTGGTGTCGGGGATGCGGGAGACACAGGAGACCAGCTAGAGAAGCAGCGGGGAGGAGAGGATGCCAGGGAATGTAACTGCAAGGGATGCTTCCATTTTCAGATGGTTATTTTAATCCCCAGAATGCAAAGCTTGGTCAAAATATTGTCAGATTTGTGTCAAATTTTATTACAAATCAAAACATAATCCTGGCCTGGAGAAGAAGAGATGAGCAGAAAGACAGGTTCTAATACCTTAATTTAACAAATAAGACAGAGTTTTTTTTTTTTTTAAAAAAAAAACTGTATTTTTAGGAAAGCTGTGTGATGGATGTGAGGCTATTCCCCTGTTATTCATTCAAATTTAAACAGAGAGAGAACTAGTTGAAAAAAAAATCTGATTTTTTCTCCCTGAGTCTTCTTTTTGCTAAATAAAATTATTTTTTATTTCTAAAGCATTTTTATTTGTCTTAATAATTAGTTCTTTAACATCACAAACTTAAAATGCCAACCCTCTTTAATTACAGCAAAAAAATTCCTCTTTTACTAGATCAGATGCAGAAGGGCTTCTCATCACAGCCACTGTCCAAACACAATCACTGGGAAATCCTCCATCCCCCTTGGTCAGAATAGGCAAAGCTAATTCTCTGAAATTTAACATTTGTTTTTGTTATACATCAAAACACAAAAGCAAAATTACCCCCAGATCAAAAATGACAAAATATTATTGGGAAGCATCACGATGCTTGATTTTTATGAACATCTTCAACTCCAACTATGTCGAGCTATTAGAATGAAAAGTGAACATAGCAGGAAACATCAAATAAGATTTGTTCATTGTTTCAATATAAGCCATGAGTATGACTTCAACAATGTCATCAAAATGAACATTTTTACCACAGCCAAAAAAAAAAAAAAAAAAGCCCCACTTCAGCAAAATGAAAAGCGAAACTATGTGTTTATATTTTCTTCTGCTGAAATGTGATGGAAATTGAAGCATTACTGAGACACGCTTCTGTTTCAATAGAATGATATTTTTGTTTCAACAGAACAATGAAAAAAAATTGTTCTTTTTAATTAGAGAGCAAATCTATTCTCCTAAACCTCAAATAATCTTGCTGCAGATCGCACAGGGGAGAGAAGGTGGGGTGGGAGGGATGAGGCAGCAGACAGCATGATCCAGCAGAGACGGGGTTTGAACCCTGTGCTTGGCTTGTCATTTCCCGGCAACTTGCATGACCCCAATAGATGTTCAAAGACAGAAATGATGATACGTTTTCTAACGCATTTTGCAGATCCCACTGTGATGAGTAGGGGGACTCCAAAGGGGTCTGCAAATGTGATGGGGAGGTTTTACTTTCTGTCTCGGCTGAGCGCTCACCCCAGCAGCAGGCGATGGACTAGCCCTCGCCTGCCCCGCTCTCTGTTCCAGAGACAGTGTTTATTTGTTGTTCCCTAACTTGTTGAATTCAATCAAAGCAAAGGTTGACTTACAGAGACAGACAATAAAATATTTATAAGTTCCTTCCTTGGGAAATAGGTTAGCCCAGGCAAGAGAGAGCAAGGTGATGAGCTGAGTAAACCAGAGAGTGAACAGTGTGAGGACCACAACGTGACTGGTTCAATTTACACAGGAAAAATGTAACAGAACAAACTTGACCTTAGAATGACTCCTTTAAAAACATGACGTTTACGTGGAGGAAAAGTAAGGCTTTCAGGATAGGAATGGAAACATGGTATTGAGTTGAAGGAACACCATTTGAGGGAGCAGAAGTTTTGTCCTCCTGCAGTGGCAAGGAAAGGTCTCAAGACACTGATGATGGATTGGGACAGATCAGTTTTTCAAAGTCCATCTAGATTTTTAAACACTACATAGTGCCAAATTGCATGAAAACAACAAGTGTTTGACAATTCTCCTCTGACCAGATGTGTTTAAAAAAAAAAAATCTACTCAAGCAAAGAACATATTTGAAGTTGGATGGATGTCTTATGTCCGTAAAATGTTTTGTTTCTGTTCTTCAATCAGCAAAACTGTGCACTAATAATGAAATTCAAAGTAAAAATGTTTTAAAAAACTCTAACAAAAATGTGGCCCATTAAAAAATTGAAAAAGCTAGTTTGACATTGTTTAGTTTTCCCCAATTTTCCCATACTAGGTTCTATTTCCAAAACAACATTTCAGCAAAGCAACATGACTTCACACAAAGTTTCAACTTAATCCAAGATCCAGCAAAGCCTAAGTCCCCTGTGTTTGTTGTAGCCAGCCCTGCTGAGCATTAGTGAGGTACCTTCTGGCCAAGGGATGTCTACCCTTGTTCTACCACAGGTAAATTTGTCACCTCCCTGACTCCTTTTAAGCAAGGAAAAATTGTAGTTGTCTCCTTCATGTCCTATTCAGGAGAGCATCACAAGGATCTCACTAGCATCAGGCTTGGATTTCCAGAGGCTGTTTGGGAAAACAAGTGCACAGCAGGGAAGTACATTTTCATCCCCTGCGATTTCCGTGACCAACTCAAGGCCAAAATGAAAGAGGTGCGGACGGCAGGTGGAGGCTGGAGGAGATGACAAAGGAACCAGCATGAAAGGCAAGAAGAGAGTCCTAAAGAGTGCAAGGGAAAAATAAAAAAAAAAAGCAAAACCTACTGAGATTTGAAAAGCAGATCAAAATTAGCGTGAAAAGGAGAAAAAAGAATCCAAGTGGCCTTGGATGGCCACTGCTGAGGCACTTAGAGTCCAGCCCAGCATGCCTCATGGTGCCAGCTCAGTCCCACGCTTCTTGCATCCCTGTCTCCAAAAAGGCAAATGCTGCCCCTCATTAAACTTGCAAATGCAGACAGAGGAGTTTGATACCAGCAAGGTCTTTGCAAATGCTTTTTCTTTCAAATGGAGGAAGCATCTTTAAAAGGAAAAACTTTATTTTATTACTACTCTTACTATTACTTTTTTTTTGTTTGATTTGGTTGTTTTCCTGAGGTTTATTAGTATTGTTATTATGCGCAAACAGAACTGCCAAGGGAGAATCTGAGCAATTCTCAGAACTGCAGATGAAAGTAATGGGCTTCTTAAAGACTTTATTTACATTATTGAACACAGGGAGAACAGAAAGAGCAAGACAGACCTGCTGACATACTAAAAGGACAGCTTGCCCATCCCTTCAATAGGAGCCAGTGGGCTGTCAGATCACCCACATCTTAGTCCCTCTCAGGTGTCTTCCCCCGGTAGCTTTAGGGATGGAGGTCAGTCCCACCCTGCTCGCCAATGTAGAAGCAGCTCTTCATCTCTTGTGCCTGGGCAGACCTCATCGCTGAAAGTTTTTGGGCCTGAATTTCAAAGTCTCTGCAGCTTCCCTGGAGATCAGGAGAGGTAGAGAGGCTGGACATCACTCGCTTCTTCTTTTCTGCCGCTTTCCAGCTCTTCCCCCATCCTTTCCCAGCTCCGCAACAGGGAGCTGAAATTTTAAACTCTAAAAATGTTGTGGAATTTTGAATCTCAGAATGGTTGTCAAAAAAATTGCACTTTATATCTCCTAGGATTCCTGCAGCCCCCACAAACACAGAAAAATTCATAAACTTGTCATCAGAACTTTTCTGAGTGTGATTTATCATAATCTGGAATTATGGCATTTTAATTTCATTTTAAGTGGTTTTACCTAGCTCTGTGAACTCTATTTTGAATACCTGTGTAGTGCCTGAAACAGGAGATTTAAAAGCACTTCAGGAAAGTTAATGAATTGCACTTGCTGAGAACTATGTCAGGAAGCAAAGTGTTGTAATTTATATTCTTCAGATAAGGAAACCAAGACTCGATTTGGTTAAAATTCTTCTTCAAAGCGATGCTTTGAAACTGTAGCAGAAGAAGGAATAGATCTAGATGTCGTGTCCATGATAAATTTTTTTTTCTTGCTAATCCAGAATCAAAAGTGCTACTGGATGTAGAAGATATTTTATGTTGTAACATTGTCTGCCTTTAAATTCTTCTGGATTATCCTGTAGATTTTCCCTTGCCACAGGCTGCTCTTCCTGCAGATATTACCACAGACACAACAGTCACAGCCACCATAGGATGTAAAAAAAAAATCAAAAGACTGCTCTTCTCTGATATGCACCGAAATTCTCAGATGATGTCCTGGCTTTTTAGAACATGGCTCACCGCCCTGAAAATTCACAGACTGGCTGAAGATTTTAAGAAGCGTCGATGTCCAGCGGAGAGCCACCCGCCGACTCCTGCCTTATGCTGCGGCGAAAGCCGAACTTGGCTCCTTCCCACACTGCTGTTGTCGCCGGCACTGGGGACGGGGGTGGCCAGATGGCTCGTCTCTGCCAGGGACCCTGCGCTGGCAATGCCGGTGCAGCGCTTGGCTCGTTGCTGGCAGATGGACACAAAAGCTGGAAATACAATTAAAGTGCAAAGAGGGTGAATGGTTGGGTTGACACGGCAGACTTGATTCATCCCATGGGTAAATCAGCCCAGTTAGACGTTGATCTCTATGCCCATTCTATGTTAATATGTATTTTATATTCAGGAATATATTTGCTGAATTTTGGTAGCACTGAAACACTACAAGCAGTTGTATGGCCTGATCTCCTGATATGGTAAAAAAAACAAACAAACAAAAAAAAAGCAATAAGATATTTTCTGTGCTCATGGTTTAGTCTAAGAGCAGTGCTCAGCAGATATTGAGAAACTAGTTTTATTTTGTAGAAATGTACCTGTCTTTCCTACCATAGAGAAGTTCTTTCCTTCTGTGTTTATTTTCAAATGTTTCTAATAACACTTTTGGTTGAAAAATAGCAAACTGTCAAAAATGAAAATATTTTCAGTAAAGAGACAGTTTTCATTACTTTTTTACATGAAGCAAAAACATTATTCCCTTTAAGATTGCCAAAATTTCCATTTTCTTGCTTTGAAACAAAACCTTCCAGATTTCCTCTTTTAAATTACTTGTCTGTGACAAACTGAAGTAGCTTTTTAGAAAATGCCCAAATCAAAGCATGATATTTCAAAATTATTTAAATTATATTTTCCAGAGCTCAGTTTTGTGAACATTTTCATCGTTCTGGCTTCTTATTCTGACTGAGCATGAGACAGGGTAAGGTAAAAAAAAACAGGTTTGCAAGACAAGGAAACCATTTTCTCTCTATTCCACTGAAATGCTTCACTTCCTACAACACTAAGTGACAGGTTACTGTTTCACAAACAGGACAGGAGCAGCCTCCTTGGGCTCCCAGGCCTTGAAAGGCAAACCTGACATTTTTTGAGGCTGGGACGTGCAGCTATAATTGCAGAGCTGGGCTGTTGCTACCACCCGCTCCCATGTGAAAACAGTAATAGGAACCAGCTCTTGCTGTAATTGTGTTCCTTCAGTTAATTCTGTCCCAATAAGTTTAAAAAGCACAATCACACCAAATCTTGGCTTTTCCCTTGGTGGCAGTGCTTAAGGATGCTGAAAGCTATGTCCAAGGAGAGGAGCATGCACTCTGGACTGAGGTTCCTCTGAATGAAAATGTCACGGCTTCCCCGCCCGCCACAGCCCAACCCTGTCAACCAGTGACTGCTTTTTTTTTCCCAGCAAAGATCTTCCTTCATTAACACTTGCCCTCACTGTAGTTCTTTTGCGCTTTCAGCTTCTTCCTCAGCCAGTGGATATTTAACCCTTGTCTGCTGGAGGATATTGCCTTTTCAGCAAGAACAGGTTATTGCCATCGAAACCTGGGGATTTGTTAAAGTGCGGAGATGATAACCCTGTAATTCGTCCTTTGTCATTTCCCTAAACTGGACAGCAGGCTGATATCTGTGTGCTGCCGGCTCAACCCTTTCAAATTAACTCACCATTTATTCCCTAAGTTTAACAGAAAACGATTTACGGAGCCTGCAGCCCGCTACGCTGGTAAAATGTTCCAGACAGAGAATGTGTTAGTCACATCTATGGCTGAGTTAATTTACAATTTAGGATCCCGGGAAGGACAGACATTGAGCAGAGCTGTGCCCTGTCAATCATTCTCACGGAGCAAGCTCCCTCATAAGAGTGCCCTCAAGAGATGTTTTAAGTGCTTTCAATACCAATAGGCCATGTTCGTCTCTCACTTATGCTGGCCACTCCATTGGCATCAAAGGAATTGCTCTTGATTTACACCCCTGTAAGTAAAATCAAGCTCTTCAAGCACAGAACCATGTCCTGATAAAAGCACTGCAGACCTCCTAACAAGAGCTTTCCTCTGACCAGTGCTCCAGCAAGACCCAGCCCCCGCTCTCCTCAATCCTGCTCAGCAACTCCAGGAGAGGTAATGCCCGATATTTCCCCACCAGTACAAGCAAGACCTGGCAATTCCCTTGCTAGGCTCAGCACCAGCCCTGAATATTGAAAATATATTGAAAAATAGTGTACAAATATTGTAAAATACTGTACGGGGCAGGGGATAAATGCTCTGCTTCTAAAATGCACGCGTCCATCTGATTTCATGCATTGGATTCATGCGGCAGAGCCAGGATTTGGACACAGGTCCTATGACCCTGATCTAGCAAATCATGCTGCCTCCGCGTCTACTGGAGACTGTCAGATATTCTGCAGTCTCTTGCTCCTCTTCTGACTCACTTTAAACCCAGAGAGAAAGCAAAGCTTTCTAAAGATTTGCAAAAGCCCTTTCCCTGCTGCCACCTCCACCTCCAGCCCCACCAGAGAAAGGAGCACTCAGAGCCAGGAGCCACAGCCTCACACTCTGAGACTGTTAATGAACACGTTTTCTGTAGATAATTATAGGGACTGGCATATTGAAAGCACTTAAAACATCTCATTCTTTTAATTCATTAATTATATTGCAATTACGCAATTCTCAGGCACTCGCTGGCACTTTGGAAATCAGCCATTCTTGGGAGATATAGCTGGGTTAGAAACCCGTGAAAGGGGAGGGGAGAAATGTGACAGAAGGGGTGATGGGAAAAGCGAGGGGTTCTGGCAAGGCTAAATGAGTTTGCACAACAGGTAACTGGAAACCAGTCCAGCTAGAACCCCATTCCTGTGGGTTCCAGTGATGTCTGGTAGCCTTGCACCTATGTGCTGCTGCTCATGGTATTGTTATTCCAGACATGCTGCTGCAGATATCTGCTTAGGATGGATTTCTTTCCCCTTCTTACACCAAATTCCCAGCTCTGCCCACCTGAGGAGCTTTTTCTGATACTAGTCAATAACATTATTGACTTGGCCTTACAGGATACTCCATGGACTGGATGCCCCGGCACTTATGGGGACCTTGAAAGGTTATTGCAAAAACTCAATGTAGTCGGTCTCTTTAAAATTCCTCTTCTATTTAAACTTCTTTGCTCACACAACTCAAAGGATACAATACAGGAAAAGTGTATTCCAGAGCATTCCTGATGTTTCCCAGCTGCCTGACTCTGTTATGGAGGCCGTTATTCATAATAGTCGTTATCAGTTCCTCCCAAAATTAGGAATGGGCAAGCAAACTATTTAAAATAATTTTTTTTTATGCCAGCACACAGATTCTCAGTGTAGCTTACATCCACAAAGAACTCAGCAAATATTAATAAGCTGAGAAGAGCAAACCATTCCCGGAATCCTCAGAGAAGCAAGGCCCAGCAGTGAGGCTCGCAGCAGATGCAGGTCTGTGGATGCAGCCCCATCACGGTTGCGTTACAAGCATTGCCTCCTCTGCTGCGCAGACGGGCTTCACTGTGCACATGGGAGCTGGAGGCCCCAGGATGTGTCCCAGCTCTGGATCAGGATAAAACCTGGCTCTGAACCCCGTGATTTTCATTTATATTCTCCAGCAGGTCCTTAGTGTGGGCAGGCTGGGAGCCAGGAGAGCAGGGAGCATCCAAAACAGCCCTGCCTCACAACACAGACATGGTCTGGTGATCTCCAGTGCCAAAACCCAGGGGTGATCTCGGGTGTT
Source organism: Chlamydotis macqueenii (assembly GCF_036417535.1). Lineage (NCBI taxonomy): Eukaryota > Metazoa > Chordata > Aves > Otidiformes > Otididae > Chlamydotis > Chlamydotis macqueenii. Next base: position 7,928,588 of record NC_141575.1, on the reverse strand, counting down.
CATCCCACCAGGAATTCAGGCCAAAGCATCCCCCTGAACGGGACAAACAACATGTACATACAGCCTAAACGAGGTGAATTAGCAGGAGGTGCGTGGCTTGGTCCCAGAAGGTTTTGGTCAGACCTGCTAGTTCACGTGGAAAAGACAAAACCGGGCCGTTCTGTCTGCAGGTGCTTCAGGGAAGGCAGCAGCCGGCAGAACACTGCCTGGGATTTAAATACTGCAGCAGCGCACGGGCAGAGCAGGGAAACGCTGCAGGCAGCGGGGGCACTGGTGGCCAGTCCCTGAATGTACTGGGAATTTGCATTCCCCAGCGTCATCATTTGTTTCACGTGATTTTCAGAGAAAGGGAGAAACGCGCGGTGGTGTTGAGAGAGCCTGTTTGGCGAGGGCTGATCGTGTCTCTCTCTTTCTCTCCTGCTCTCTCGGGATGTTCGGCCTTTGTCTGAATTGGCTAATTTTGTATTCACCGACCACTCTGTTGGCTGTAGGGGAATGAAAAAAAAATGGGAAGAAAGGAAAAAAAAAAAGAAAACCCTGCTAGGAAAACCTGAATGCAGCAAGCAAAGAAGGGGAGAGAAAAAGCCCTGCTTCTGTATCATCTTCAAGAGGAGAAAAACATAACCAGGAGAGAAAAAAGGTGCTGGGATTTAGCAGCAATGAGGACTTGGACCTGCTGTGGTGTAAAGCCAATATTTTTCCCCTGCACATCTCAACCTGACCGTGCCTAGGTGTGAAACAGAAAGGTGCAGATACAGGTGGGATGCGTGCAGTACATGTTCAGACAGGATGGCTCCTGTGGCTGAGGCTGGATAAGAGTAGTCTAAAGGATAAAAATAGATATATGTATATTTATTTCTCAGGAATTGTAGCATTAAGACTCCTGTTAATTGCTATTTTGTCTCATTAGAGAAAGAAACATTCAGTAAGCGTATTCACACTGCAAATGGGCTTCCTAACAATTTGAGTCTGAAACCACTGGTACCTCCTCCTGGAGCTGAGCCAGTGCCTATATTTAAACCAAAAAGGCTGAGGGGAGCGGACATGGAGGCCAGCGCTGTCTTGATGTGTTTATTTACAGGCAGCTGTGCGCGGTTCGTGTGTGAGGGGAACCTCAGTGCGGCGGGCGAGGCGCGAAGCGTTTGGGGGTGGCTGCGCGCTGGCGTCGCGCTGCAGGTTTGCTGCTCGCGTGGCTGGGCCCGTAGGTGCGTGCAGGCTGGAGTTCTGCTTCGACACCTTCACGTGTCCAAGCTGCTTGAGAGCAGCAAAATACCTGCGATAGCAAAATACCTGCGGTAGCAAAATACCTGCCCCACAAGGCACTGCCACTCTACATAGAATCATGGAATGGTTTGGGTTGGAAGGGACCTTCAAAGCCCATCCAGTCCAACCGCCCTGCAAGGAGCAGGGACATCTCCAACCAGATCAGGTTGCTCAGAGCCCCGGCCAACCTGGCCTGGAATGTTTCCAGGGATGGGGCATCCACCACCTCTCTGGGAAATCCTTGCAGCCTGCGTGCCTAATTCCAGGCCAAGTCAGACTGCAGTTCTCTAGGGGCTAGTCTCTTTTGCTGTTTTGTTTCTGTCTTCTTCTTTTTTTTTAATTTAATTTTCTTTTTCCAAAGTCATGCCTGGGAGTCAGGAGGGGACCTGCAGGACACCAGGGCAGGCGCAAGGCTAAAGCACTGCGATTGCTTCATAAGCCACTTCATTGAGAACACAGAAAGCTCAAAGGCTTCTCTTCTGCTATTGCACTCTGATCACTCTTACAGAGGGATATTTTCCCTCCAGCCCTTCCGGCGGTGGGTAATCTCCGGTGGGGAACTCAGATGAAGGCATCAAAACAAGAAAGCTGCTAGAGGATGTGGCAAGGAAAAGGAGCGGCATCAATCTGATAAAGTGCGCCTGAACCCACGTATGACCCGGGGTGACTTTCCAATGATTGCGAATCCTAACATCCGTTACAAAGGATTGCCACAGCTGAGCCGAGAAAGAGCATAAACTGAGATGGATTTGATCATATCAGACTGGTCTCATATAATAGCACTGCTCTTCCTAAGCTGAGGGTGACACATGAAAAGTGGCCACAGTAGGAGGAGCAGGCACTCCAAAATAATGGCGGTGGTGAAACACGCTGCTGAGGGCAGGGTCCCTACAGCGGCCTGGCGGTGGGAGCCGGTCAGAGAATTGCCATCCAGAAGTCTTTAAAAGACAAGATGGGTTTTCATCTAAAGAGATCGGCTCTCTTTTTCACTTGATGTTGTGTTCACTTAATGTTTTTAATTATTTCTTTTCCTCAGGCGACCAGAAAGCCCGAGGATCAACAAGTCTCTGTTCTCAGCAGTGCTCAGGCAAGCACCAGGAGAGTTTCTATTTGTCTTTTTCTTTTTTTTTTTTTCCTGGAGTCTCTGAACAGATGTATCTCTATCAAATTTGCTTAGGTTTTTCTGACAAAAAAAGAAAAAAAAGTTGCTTTTTTTCTTTTTTCTGCTGTGGAAAGTGCTGAAGATTATTTTTCAATGTTGTTGAAATATTTCAGAAGAGAGAAAGAAAGAGAGAAAAGGAGGGGAGAAAAAAGCCAGAGTATTTTCTTACCATGTCAGTTAGTTAAAATCTAAACTGAAATCTGTCCTAAGCAGAGCCTGGAGACTAATAAATCTATGGCTACCTGTGCCATATTCAGCCCTGCACAGTAGGCGGGATATAGCCAGTTTCATAAAGGAAGAGGTAGAAATGTTCAAAACCTTGAAATTTTAAAGAGATTTGCATTAAAAATTCAAATTTGGATGAATAAATCCACTCACATAAAAGACATGAGAATTTTGCCTCTTCTTTACCTACAGCTCTGCTACTGGCAGAATAGATTTTATCCTAGCGCTTCTGAGCCGGGGCACGGGGGCTGTTCCCCAAGGTGGGACATATGACATCCCTGCCAGCAGAGAAGGTTCATGCAGCAGCAAGGAGGGACTGTGCACATTCCCTGATGGGCTTACGGCGCTTTGTTAGAGCCCTGGCAGAGGGGACCACTGGTGCCTGGGGGAAGGATCTCTGTCCCGGTACCCGCTGCTGAGCGAGATGTACCTAAAGGGAGGGTAAAAGCCTCAGCGGGTTCAAGGAGAAAGACCGTACAGCAAGGCTGAGCACAGAGATCCGTGGTGATTTATTCATCTAGAGCAATTTTCAGGATACCTAGAGTCAGTTCATTCAATCCACCCTCTGCACACACACACACGGGGCAATGCATCCCCCGGCATGCAGGAACACCGGCAAGCACTGAGCTGAAAGCTTGATGCTTTTTTTGCGTTTGAGAGCATCTCTTTCCTTCTGGTCCTGTCTCCTGTTGCCTCCCACCACCTCCCTAGCCAGGGAGTGCTCTGGAGGGATGACTGCCTCCCTCTAGGGAGGCAGAAACTGCAGGGAACTCTTCAGCCGCTCTGATGTTGGCTGCCACGGCTCTGCCGCAGGGTGTGGGTGATTAAATTTTAAGCAACTTATATTTGGTCAAATCGCGAGGCATTGCTCATGCTGGAGCAAGCTGGAGAATTGCTATGGAAGGCATTCAGTATCAACCTAAACAATGCAATCCTCCTCATAATTTCTACCAGAAAGCCATTTTGCTTCCAGAGAGTTTTGACCAAGTCACACTGCCTTCTGGACGCACCTACCTTATGATAACAGGACTCAAAACGGTGGAAACAGAAGAGCACTCAGTAAATCCACCTGTAAATGTGCATTTAACTCTGTTACGCTATTTCAAAGAGCCTAGTCTCATGGATTGGTAACTCAATTTCCCCATAAAGAACTATGAAGGGAGAAAAAAGCTTTCAAACACAGACAGCCCTCGGGTGAGGAATAAATACATGTCATACAGACACGGCCTGGCACATGAATGATTGTTATCGTTGCAGATACACAGACGTGCCGTTTCTTTAAACCATTTTTTTTTTTAACATGCAACTAGCCTGTGGAAATCTACTGCACTCACTAAAAGAAGGCAACACTTCCAAAGGGGGTAATTCAACACCTCTAGAGTTATAATTGTTTCCAAATACAACATCTTTATCCTATAACACAAATAAACACTTGCTGGTAATGGTGTGCTTTGTTAATTACAATGATTCTTAAAATTGGCCCTAAATATGCATTATATTACAGCGACAATATTATAAATGAGCATCAAGTGACATTCATATCACCTATTAATAGCTGGAGGGTTTTGGCAGGTGGGATTCTGGGACTTATGCAAATGAGGAATGTGTTCTATTATAATTTCAGTGGATCTCCTCTGTAAACTTCTGCTGTGCTGAATTAATGTCTACAGTGCATTTCCTTTTTTTTTTTTTAAAAAAAAAAAGAGGAAGCCACTTACATATATTATAGGGGGATAATGAATTATTATTATTCAAAATGTAGGTTTGTTGCACTCATCTGCATATAATGTTTAATTTTTACAGAATATTTCATTCTAATGCATGCAAAAATGATCAAAAAACTCTCCAAATATGCTAATGTAAATTCTATTGCAACTACATTGCAGCCTTTATTTCTGGGACTTTATTATAAAACATTAAAAAAAGAAAGCTCAACATTAAGATAATCTTTTAAAAATATGGCAATTGTTCTGATTTAAGTGCTGGGTGAAACTCCCCACACATCTCGAATTACTGAAAAGCCTTGGACAAAAATACCTTTGTTCGGGTGTGACAGAAATCCCAATGAAATCAAGAAAAAGTCATCCAGGGATGTAATTGGCTTTTCTTTTTTTTCTTTTCTTTTTTTTTTTTTTTTTTAAGTTTGCAATAGGAGATGTGTCGAAAGCCACTGCTGTGCAGCTCAGCTGGGTTCTCCTGGACGTGTGGGAGTGCTCCGGGAATGCCCCAGACCCAAGACTGAGGTCCACAAGCCTGGCCTCTGTTAGGATCTGTCTTTTCCAATCTGTGTCAAAGGAATTTGATCTTATACCTCAAGATCGACAATTAGGACACACTCATTAGCTAAAGATACTTTTGTATGTCGTAGCCTCATCATCAGAAAATCCTCACGAGTTCCCTGCTAGTCATCCCTTAACATCTCCTGATAACGGACCGACAATAGCTGATGCCTTAAGGTCCCCATTCGCTGTGGCTACGTCTGCAGTGCTAAGGGCCAATACTATTAAACGAAGCCAAGCTGTGGGACATGTAGGGGCATAGCCCTCACCCGCACGGCTCGGGGCTCTGTCCCGCCGGCGCAGCGCTGGGCACAGGTCTCCTCCAGGCTCTGCAGGTGCCCTCGTTGCTCTGCAAGCCAAAGGCAAGAGCGGAGTTTGGGATCACCAGTCTGCATTGTTCATGGTCCATTCTTCCTCCTCTTATTTCTTATATCGAATCTTTCTTCTTAATCTTCATATCAATTAAGTACCCTGCTATGGATTTACACACACACACGCTCACATTCGTCTAAAGGAAACTGAAGCTATCCCTGTCAGTCCATATCTAAATGGCCTCACCTTTTTTTTTTCCATAGAGTTCACTGACAGGTCTGTATTTTGAGAGCCTATCTTTAGACATCTGCTGCTGAAAACCTCCTTTCTATGTATATAATTAAAGACATTATTTTACAGCATTCACATTTTTACAGTCTGGCATCATTTCTGTACATAAAAGCTTTGGTACTTCCATCTCTCCCTTATTGCATTACACTTGTTTAAGTTCAGTAGTTCTTATTCTGGGAATAATACCGGCGGCCATTCTGCAGCCACAATTATTAAGCTAGGACCTATAAAAGGAGATGAGTTTTGGATTGCAACTATAAATGATGATATGTGGGTTTCTAATGCTTTTCAGTGAGCAGAAGTCCTGCATTAGAAGAACTCCACAGAAAACAGCCTGCACCCGTGCTCTGGGTTGATGGCAAAGGTCGAAAAATCTTTCTTATGGGCACAATTCTGAAAAAGAAATGGGAAACAGACTTCATGTGAAAACAGACCTAGCTGTTCCAGGTATTACAGGAGGGCTAGGGAAAAACACACGGGAAATTAAATATGTTGAGAAGGTCTAACTCATGTTAGACTTATAAACAAGACTGTGGGAGAAGGAATACAGACTGCCACGCATGACATCGTCTGAGGGTAGAGCAATCATAAATGTTAAACAAATAATGCATTATGATAATATTTATTTGAGTTCACAATATGGATTCTATTCATGTCACAGCTGTCATGAACTTATATTTTTGTTTATTTGGAAAGGCCCTATGCCTAAAGTGTGCTAAATATACCTGGGAGTGGCAAAACACTGGATAGATTTTAAAGGCTTGTGGGTTTTTTTCTGGATTTTAAAGGGTTATGGGTATATGTAAATATACCCATATATACCTATAAATACATATGAGTATATATATAAATATGTATATTTTATTACAGGTACTTTTTCCTCAGTTGAGTATGTAAACTAAAAGGTTTATGTTGAAAGATACTTCAGAAAAAAAAAAAAAAGAGCTGAAAATGAAACAATTTCTGACTTTCTCCTGCCGATTGCAGCACCCAGCCCTTGTTGACCCAGCGCTGGGCACGGCCTTAGAGCCCTCACCTCCCAGCCCTCCGCTTCCCAGGGGAGCAAACACCCAGAGAGCAGCGCTGCTGGCCATGCGTGAGATTCCTTGGCCCCAGCACTATTCCCTTAATCAATCACTAACCAAGCGGTAGCTCGGGATGGGGTTCCTCCCCAGCCGGGGCAGAGCGGGTTGGGGACAGCTGAGCACAGCTGGATGGCTGAGGCTCCTGCCCTGTCCTTTGTTTTGGAAGCATCAGCACTCTCAAGTGCTTTGAGCAGATAATCCTGTTTGCTTTAACCTTGCTGTAAGCTTGTTTTTTTTCCACGCTGACAGCTTCTGGCCTGGTACTCCAAGCCTGTTATTATATCTCTGAACTCTCCGTTCGCGGGCAAACACGCATGGAAATAGGGGGAGAACTGGGGGTGCCTGGCTGACAGGTGGGGGGGATGACGACCAGCCTTGCCATGCCAGGGAGCATCAGTGTTAAAGTGATTAATTTCTCTTCTCCATTACTCTAAATTAGCTAAACAAATCCCTCGCTGGGGCTGTCATACTGATGTTCAGCATGCAAATTGTTCCTAATGAGCGGGGCACCGCGGCTGGTGGCAAGTTCGTGAATCGATCAGTTCTGACACTTGGTTCCTGCACCCGGCGGACAGCGAGAGAGAGGAGGCAAACGCCCCTGCGCAGCCTGGGATCAGCTCTGCTCAAAACACCTCCCCGTGCAAAGGAGAGAAAACATCTCACGGCCGGTGAGATGTAGGAAGTTTTACGGAGAGAAGGATGGGGGGTTGTTTTTTCCCGAATGGAAATGACTCAGCTGTGCTTTGCTAGCTAAATCCAAAGCACAGTGCCCTCAGTTTCATCTGATTTCACCTCCCTGAGTGCAAAATCCTAGCAACAAAATCTAGCCAACCTTCTCCAGAAGATTCAGTGAAAGGGGTTTTTCAGTAAATACAAATGGTGTTTTCAACTGAATGTATTTCTGTGTTTTCTGTAGAAAATAGTGATTTCTACACTAATTGTTAGATTGTTCAAACCAAAAGCTTTTCAACTAAAATGTCAAAATATCTTGGTGTTCACTATTTTTTTTTTAAACAAAATATTACTTCCCTTTGGAAAACAAACAAACAGAACCTTTGCCCCAGCCGGGTCTGTTCCTCCACTGACTTCTTGAAGGAGTCACTCCTTTGACCTGCAGACCACTGAGCAACCCTGGAAGGATCACAGCAGCTTCTCTGTCTTCCTTGCTTTTTTCTCCCCTCAGTGGACTCACATAGATATTCTTAGTGTAACTTCAGCCTCCGGCAGGATTCAAGCATGTGCTTCAGGTCAGACATGTGATAAGCTTTTTTTTTTCCATAAACAATGATTTCAGGAGATGCTTTTGTGGCCTCATGCTGAGATCACTGGGTGGGGTTGAGCAGAAGATTTTCAAAGGATGCAGATAAGCGCTAAGTGGGAATTTCAGATGCCGGAAAACATCTGCTTGTGATGCACCCTAGGCGTGCTGCTGGCTTAAGCACCTTAGAAAGCCTTAGTGGGTGTCCATTGGCATTTTTTGGCACTTACTACCTTTGAGTATCTACCCTGAGTGTATTAAAATGCCAAGTTGGGTTAACAATGTTTCTCAAAGTCCTATTATTTCTTTTCTTGAGTATCTAGGCAGCAACAGAGAATTTATTAAAATCTTTGCAAATTTTTAATATTTCACTCACTTCAGCATGAAGATTCATACCAGGAAGTATGTTATTCATTATTCATTAATCTTTTTCCTCTTACCCCCCCCCCAACTTTCCTGTTCAGAAGCATCATGTGTTGCACTTTACGAACTATAATGAATAATGAATTACTAGCAAACAGTCTAAAGCAAATAGTAAAAGCCGATAGGTTGAAAAATTATTTGTCCAACCTATTTGGTGAATACTTACAAATAATAAACCCATTCGTGTAAATCAGGATCAGTTCATGACAAGTTTGCTAACTGGACTAAGACTCCGGTTCAACAGAGCGTTAAGCTCGTGCCGGAGTCAACAGCATTTTCATTTGTGCATATAAATGGTAAAAATGTTAAGTAATTTGTTGATTCAGAGCCTGGTGTCTTAATGAATTTGCCTACACAAACAGTCTCATACTTAATAAGCCAAATTCCCAACATTCAGTCTTTGGAAGAGAAAAAAAAAACCCACAGAAAAAAATCCATAGCATTTCTATATTTGTTTATCATACAACTGAAAGGCTTGCCCGCTCTGGTGCGGCGCACAGACTCTCTCTGTTGACAGCTGGGATGGCTAGAATCATGTTTCCTACCCAACATATTTGTGATGCTGGTTGAAACTCACGAAATGTCTCTTTGGACTGGTAAAACACAGATCTGAGCTTGTTTAGCCCTGGGGCGCTGAAGCCAGGTTCCTGGTAACAGTAATTCCTGGTTCTTCAGTTACACAGGCAGCCTGTCCTGGAAAAAGAGAGTGTAAGGCTCGCTTATGAGAAGTCAACACACGAATCCATCAGCCCTGGGGGAGTTGATGGTTCAGAGGAAACGCCCCGGGTGCTTTGTCCAGCACAACCACTTTAGTACTTGATCTGAGACCCCCAGAGTTTTCTGCCCCTTGAGAATGTGTTTGAGCCCACAGTGTAGCCAGAGCCTTGTCAGGAACTTGCATTTTACAGTATCACCTAAGAGAGATTTTTCGTTGGTTTGAAATTGTCAATATGGTTTTAAAGATAAGAAAGAAAGGAAGACAATAAGCCTTACTTTGGTTAAGATACTTCAAACACGCAAGTGCTGGTTATTTTAAGTAATCATTCCCAAATAATTGCTTTTTAAAAGGCTTGAATATTAACTTTTTTTAAGAGAGAAGCTATGGCCAGCATTATTTATTAACTGATGTACCTGTTCCTGCGCGATCCTGTTGCCATGAGTACTGGTGTTATATTTATTAATCAATCTGTCAGAAACGGTTATGTCAGCAAAGACAATACAGATTCTTCTGGATAATACCCATCTTCTAAAGTTTTGAACTCTGCTGTTCAAATTTCAGAAGAAATAACCAACATTCTGCAGCAAATATCATAATCATTAGCTACTCATTCATTAGAAGAACTCCATGGAAAGATCTGACTGACTTGTGTGGATTTCAGTGGACACAAATATAAGATTGCTAGAAATTCCTGATGTAGGTCCCGATTTTCTTTTGCACCCAGGGGACCCAAACAGCTCTCCTTGACAACAGTTCAGAAGAAAACTAATTTTATTAAGTGCTCCTCCAATAAGAAATTTCCATTACAAAAGCATTATTATAAAACCTCTGGGAATACATATTTTCTCCACACATGCATATGTACATGTGCACATAAGTTTTTCTTCTGAGTACCTGGAGTCCATTCAGCAAACTAGCAGAACAACCAAGTCTGGACAAAACAAGAGAGTACACTGGCATCAGCCTGAGATCTGTTCCTAAGGCAAGATCAGCCACTGTAGCTCAGGGAGACAATTTCATGTCCTTGCAAAGCTGTGATTAAAATTTCATCATCACCAATGGGAAAACCAGAACAAAAGAGCAAAACGTCATTTATTTTCTAATTCTGTTCAAATACAGAAATCTTTGGTAGGTAGAATTCCTTTTGGATTCTTTGGAAATGGAGTATGTTCTTCTCACATGAGATGCAGGAAGGACAATGATTATATCCATTATAAAATAATAGCTTCACATTTGTTAATGGCCCAGCAGGTTCCTGAGGATCCCATGGAAGCTGGAGGGGCCTTTTACGTTCCATTCGTCACAGATAAGAAGTCACATTTCCCATGGGGAGGCCATGTTTATCTAGGAAATGTGACTCTGGAAGCCAACAGATGGCATTCGTAGAGCTTCTCTGCCAAGGCAGCATTGCAAACACCATCACCTCTACCAGCTGGTAGCCAGGCGTTAGAGGCAGATGTAACCAATTAGCAGAGATACCCACCCCTCAGCCACTGGCTGGATTTGAGATGTGTGAGATCGATGCATGACAATGAAGGAAGACTTGTCCAAAGTCCTTCACGGGCCACCGGCTAATACTTTTACAGAGAGAAGCACAAGCTGCTTGAACAGGCCAGTACAGCTGGACCGACCCTGCTTTTAATTCAAAACAGGCATTTGTTTAATCCCAGTCTTTTCATTTGAACATGTCATTTAACTAAAGTTTTGGTGCAAGGTGGAATTTCTGGTCAGGAACAGATGCTGACTGCCAGCATTGGTTAAGATAGAGAGGTAGGAGATGCAGTTTCAAATCCATGCTCCAAGCCAGGACTTCAGTTTGGGGGTTCGTCCCAATGGTCTCAACAGTTTGTTGATTATTAATGGCTATTTCTGTAGGATGTTAGTCCTTTCATCAGAGAGAAATTGGTCTACAGTGACAACACAATGTAAATGTCCATGGCTTTCAAGGGCATATCCCAATATCAACACTGCAATCGCTTTGGACACTTAGGTTCCTTCAGAGATCTCTTTCCATGGCAACAACACAGAACAAAAGTTCACAAAATTAACTTATTAAAGTCCTCTTTCCTGGCAATGGCTCTAAGTCAGAGCCTTTGGAAAGCCAAGGGCATGAACTTGCCAACTGCCAACTGCCTTAAGCAGCCATGATTTCATAGCACTTCTGATATTTGTGCAGATAGAGATGAGGTGACACCAATTGCTGAACTGTCATCAAAAAGAAAGAAAAAGGAGATCATGCCGCTTGGAGTGACATGGAGAAACGTGGCAGTGAACTGCAAGCTCTCGGTGGCAAGAGAAGCCCTTACTATCTTTGTGCCTCACGAAGCGCAAAACAGAGCCTGCTCTCAGTTGGGTCCTTTAGCTGCCACAGTAAAATAATAACATTCAGACAGGGAACTCGGTGCAGAACTGAGCTCAGTTTTTGTCAGCTGCACTGATGGGTAAAAAAAAAAAAAAAAGCACCTGAAAACCCTGCAGGGGTTGAGGACTTGGCTGTGGCTCTTAGCAGGTATTGCCACTTGAAGGGGTAACAACATGGTGCCCATGGTGGGGGAACTTGCTATAGTGGTCACTTCACTAAACACTAAAGAACTAAGCTGAAGGGCTGGTCACACAAGAAAATGCACATATGTGCCGTTTCTAAGCATGTTGACATCCTAGCTGAAAAGAAACCAGAGCCCAAAAGACATTTATAATGGCAAATAATAGCGGGAAAATTCCTTACAGTAATTTCTTCTACCTTCCCAAAATTTAGTGGCAAACAAAGCGTTAATGGTGTCAAGAAGGGTCTGACAAATTCAAACCACCTGGTTTAAGAGCCCTTGCTAATGATGAGGAGCTGGCAAAAGTTGGGGTGATAACAAAGAGAAGAGCAGGAATGGGTCACTGTGTAATGGACTTGGTTGGGGCAGCAGGGGTAGGGTTTTGTCTCAGGACGTTTATCAGACTGCGGATTAGTAGTATCTGAAGAGGGCAATTACCTAAAGAAAGAGCAAGGGTTTCTAAATACTGCTAGTCATTGAGCTAAGAGATCTTCAGGAAGGATTAGAAAAGATGAGGGATTATCCAGGAAAGCAACAGAGCTTGTTGAAAGAATGTGTTTTCAGGGTGTAAAATAGCTCCCTGACTCATGCAGGAGTGAAAACTTCCCTCTTTGGGGTGTTTTACCCGTGAATCGGGAGGTTTTTGTTCTGACAGTGCGTGTACACCACCTGGTATAGTGGGCTCTGGGCTGTGTTTGAGAGGGTTACAGTAATGAGAATTTATTTTCCATTATGTTCTAGTTTATAAGTTTTTTAAACAGATACAAAAAAAACCCACTTAAATTCAATGCAAGTGGAAGAGATCTCCATCTGACCTCTCTATACGGCAGTGTAGGACTGGTTAATCCATCGGAGTCAAAGGAAATAACCTTGTGAAGTAAATGGGCTCAGAATATGACCTGACATTAGTGTGCTGGGGGTTGGGATTGTTCTGGAATGACATCAATGTACTAAAGACAACAGTACCAATTAAGTACTCTGAATCAATTTACATGCCCATAGTGTTACCTTTGACATATGCTTTCAGCGGTACCCTTGAGATGACTGTTTTCCCTTGTGATGGACACTTTCCAAGCATATTTATTTAGATATGATGAACTGGAATATCATGAGGAGGTGGAGCAGTTGTATGTTCTAGTAGACGCTTTCCAGCCAAAGTTTCATTTTTCTCTCTCCCTCTCTGTTACTTCCTTCCAGTCACAGCAAATGCAATTCCTTGTGTGGCCATTGCAATGCAAGTTCAAGCTATAAGCCATTCAACGTGATAACAATGTGACTTTACTGAAAAACAGGAGAGCTGAGAATTTCCTACCAACCTGTCTGGATTTAGATTAGAGCACACCACCACCGGTGACATAATATTCCAGCTGCACTAAATCATTTCAGTGGGAATGCAGCCTGCTAGATACCTACAGAGATTTTCATCATTTTGTTCTTGTATGGCAATGTACCATCCGTGATACGAGATTCAGCTTTGAGGCAGACCTGGAGCTAACCAGGCTGCTGTAGGAGCTACACAAGTTCTCTATATTGTTCTTTCGCTATCCTTTCTGCATGTGCTCAACACGGCCCCCTTGCTTCCACATAGGAGGAAAACTGGCAAATATATGGAGATTGAGCAAGTAGAGTGTGAAAGGGACTTGAAGACATAGCACAAGAGGAAAAGGAAAACCGAAGACGAGGTGAATTTGCTCCCAGGTGATGCTGAAGGGTCTTTACCGCTACCCCATTTCTGTGCCCAGGACTCCCTGGGTGGTCAGAGCTGCCATGGGTGAATTGCTACGGACCTGTATTGTGGAAGGGAAACTGGGAAGACACAACATCAGCACACCCACATGTGTGCTCCTGTGGGAAACGCTCTGTGCTTGTTGGGAAGAGTGTGGAAAAAAGAAGTCTCAGGTGAGGTGCAAAGCTGTGAGGCTCCCTCTCACCATCCCTATTCCAGGCCCCTCAGGAGAGTCATTACCTCCAATTTAGTTTGCCGAATGTCAGCGGAAAGGCTGTAATCACTTGTTTGGCAGAGGCAGGGCAGGCCAGGATGTCGGCAGGACCTGTCAGGGTGACACTTCATCTCTTGCACACTTTGTTAGAGGCTGACAGCAGCTTGCCATTACCATTGCAGGGCCAATTATCCCTGCATTGCAGGAACGCGCCCCACTTGGCACCCCCCCTTCCTCACGCACTTGCCCTTCCTCTGTGGATCATTAGAATGATTTTGCACACACACACACGCACACGTGCAGCCGTGCAGCTCAGTGGACTAAGCCAGTCCCAGATGCGTCCTCAGACCTGTCACCGTGGGCAGGAGTACTGTGGACTGGTAGAGAAAGATTTTTTTTTAATACATATTTTAGAAATTATGAGTTATTAAAAGCTTGTGTTTCCCCCTGGGTTTAATTACACTGAATGCATTTAAATTCCTCTGATAGGTAGTAAATCTCTGAAAATCTGCAGAACAGAAAAGGGTTCATCACCTTCACACAAGCTCTTTGTCCCAGAGGGATTTCTCCAGGGTATAAAGAAAGGGTTTCTACCAACCTTTGGGTCTTGGTCTTCTTCATGCTACACCAGGATGATGGGAGAGGTTTGAAGTTCTCTGTCACTGACCATACACCACTTCTCCTCTTTAGCTGCTTCTGCTCCGAGTCCTGAGATACGCAGGCAGCCAGGGCTCTCCTGTTCATGGCCAAGCCACAATCTCCTGCTTTGGGCAGTCATATCTGTCCCCCATTCACACTTTATACCTGCCCATCAGCCTGACATGAGCTGTACTTCCATCCTCAGTGTTGTCTTCCCACCTCCATGCCCCATTTCTGCTGTCTTGACTGCACGTAGCTGGTATCACCCTGCTGTGAGCTGAGATTGCTACTCACCACAAACTTATTTGTGAACTCCCTGGCCTCTGGGAATCTTAGCCACACTATCTTCTCCTTCACCCTATCCAACCATACCATCTTTCTCTCTGTTTTTTCCCCCTCTTCCGTTTTATTTCCTTGCCACTTTTGTAAAACAACTTAAATGTCATCTTTCTGCAATTACCCACAGAAGAGAGAAATGAATAGGAACATTCCCACAGGGGTCCCTGTCTTAAATGAGGCTTTTGTTGTTATAAATTGTTACTCAAAGCAGTACAAGCCTTTGGAATCACTCACATGTTCCTGGTAACTTGATGCATGGGGCTTTGAATTCAGAGAGCTTGTTTGGAGTCTGCCAGCTTTTCTGGAGGTATGAAAACTGAACGCATAAATCACAGCAACAGCAGCAATCCCTTTTACTTAACACTGGCTGCCACCTCGCTAGGCACAGGTGACTTTGAGTTGTGCCCACCACAGCCTCCTTGTGCCTGCATGCCCACTGGCAAGCGGTGCCTTCCTTGAATCTGCCTGAGTGACCGAACCAGAGAGAAAATGTTGCATGGCTTGAAAATTTTCCTTACTGCCTTTGAATCCCAGCCACCCGGCTTTAGGATAGATGTTCCCCACCCTAAAAAGTGCAATATTGCCCAGTGATTAAAGCAAAAAGACTTGGCTTGAGGAAGGTCCAGGTGTCCCTTTGCTTCTCTGCTGGTGATTTAAACCTCCTCTGGGTGAAGGACTGCACCACCACCTCTCCCCACATCGCAGATTCCCTATCAGAAGTGTGATGCAGCGGACAGACTTCCCAAGGTAGAGGTATCGGGAAACTTAAAATGAAATTATTTAAATCCCCCCCTTGAAGTCTGGGAGAAGCCTACGTGTTGGCTAAACTCCATAGTGAGCTGCAATCCTTGCTTGCAGCACCTGGACAGAAAGTCGTGGGAGGGTGTCGTGGTTTAACTACAGTCGGCAATCGAGTACCACGCAGCTGCTCAATCACCCCCTGGGGAGAGAATCGGGAAGAAAAGAAAACTCATGGGTTGAGATAAAGACCGTTTACTAGGATAGCAAAGGAAAAGCTAACAATATATATATACATAAAATAATTATAGTAATAAGAAAAACAATAGGAAGAATAATAATAATTTCAAAAATCCTGAATGATGCACAATTTCTCACCACGGTTATCTCACGACTTGATAACCGATACAGCCTGTCCTAAGCAGTGATCATGGAATGAAAAAAAACCTGTAAATGATCCCAAAACGTTTTGAAACAGCAAGAGAAAAGAGAGCCACCTCACTGGCCCAGCCCCACTTAAGTACGGAGCGTGACGTTTCTGGCATGGAATACTCTCTTTGGCCAGTTTGGGCCAACGGTTCTGGCTGTATCCCTCCCAGCTCCCTGCACCTGTACATTAGCAAGACCTGGGAAGCCAAAGAGTGACCTTGGTCTCTTTAACAACAACTCATAACATCTGTGTGTTTGTCAACATTCTTCACATAGGACATACAAAACCAGTTGGCTACTGAGAGGAAAATTAACTCCATCCCTGCCAAAACCAGCACAGAGGGCTAAGCTTTGTGATTGCATGGCTGAGAAAGACAGCTTCTTAGTTTATTTTTTCCCCCTTCCTGCAAGATTTAGGGGTGGAAGGATAAGCACCAAGCTTCAAAAAGGGTTATGGAGAGAAATCTCCACAACTGCACAAAGCTGAGCTCTTACACTCCTGCACGAGCTCCCGCATGCATTGCTCTGGCCCTTAGGACAATGTGTCCAGAAAGCCGAGACCCACAGACCGTGTAAGCCCACAGCAGGGACCAGAGGGTCCCCTGGCAACGTGGGCAGCCATCTTTGCCTACTGCTGCCAGGTCATATCATTTTTTTTTCTACTCCTGAGGAAGGAATCAAATAGGGCATGGGTGCAAAGCATTGATATAGCCAGAGCCCAAACACCAAGATAAGCTGCCAGCCTGAATTAAACTGTATAATGAGGGTGTCAGTCACTTTTGTAGAGCTTAGGGAGGTGACAGGGAAGGGAGACAGCCTGGCTCTGTCGTGCCACATGTACAGGCACACACCCATTGCTCATTTCTCTTTGTGCCTCTCCCCACTGCAAAAAGAAAGAAACAATGCCTGCTGCATCTTCCCAAACAGATCACAAAATCAGCATCCTTTGAAAAGGGGCTAAAAAAAAAGATATTAAACTTTAAATACCATTTCTTTCCATGCTGCTAAGCAGCTTATTTATCACAGCGTGAGCCCACCTTAAGAGCTGTGACGACAGAAAACTCCACTGGTAATTACTGCAGGGAGCCAGCAGGCAAGAATGAGTCACCACAATGCTGGTGTGCAGCAGACAAGGTAAGGGGAGACAGACAGATGAGGAACAAGGGCCAGCCAAGCATGGTGCCTTGAAACCCTCTTGGGAAGTTACACCAGTACATCTTCTTTGCCCCTTGTCAGGAACCAGCTCACCAAAGAGGCTGATGCTGCTGGAGCCTTCTCAAAGGAACATCTGCAGATGTAGGTCACTTTCTTGGGTGTGTGGTCCTGACTTGCCAGAGGAAAATGAAGCCTTCTTGTGTAAATGGTTCTCAGTTGGCTTGGTCCATGAATGCATCCAAGCTGTGCCCTTCAGAAATGGTGCTGAGCAAAGATACCCTTGGTTTGTTGCTGGCTGTCCTCCCTGCTAGCAGACACACTGGCTTCATCAGCAAGATCTATCCTCCCAGTCTCACACGTTGCGGGGAGTGGAGCCACTTCAGTGAAAAGAGTGACATCGGAGTGAATCTAAGGCGACAAGCTGGGTCTGCTGGGAAGGGAAGGCAGCTCAGCACCAAGAAACCTTCACAACTCCTGCCCAGACATTAGAATATGTCCCCTCCTCCTGTGTGGTGCTGGAGCTGACAGCAGGGTCAGCGCATGCCTTGCAGCAGAAATAGTAGCTCTAGGAAGAAGGGAGATCATCATCCCTTGTATCCTCGGAGTTGACAGTAGCTGCCATCCTTCCACCATCCCCCTGCCTAGGGAATTGATGGCAGATGTCATCTCCCTTTTTTTTTTTCTGTCACTGGATGCTGTTCCCAGAGCAACTTCCAAGGTGTTTTTAGGAGGATTTTACCATTGCAAAAAAAAAAACAATTAAAACATTATTAGGATTTGTTGACGGATGCTGCACAAAGATGTGTGACACCAATATTTCCTGGGCCGAAGAACTGTTCTAAATAGCCAAGACACATTGCAGAGGGGAGAAGAGACAGAGCATGTGAAACTGAGGTGCCCTCATTCACCTCCTAGTTCAGCGGGTGAGGTGGGAGCAGGACTCAGATCTGTTCTCTGTCCACCAGGTTTCCTGGATCTGGGCCCAGCCTGTTCCTCAAGATGGTAATTAAATGGGACATGGGCCTTGAGCAGTGTCTGATTTAGCTTCACACCTGGTGGGCTTAGTCACCAGCACACAGCCTCATCTCCATAAGAACAGTGCCTGCTACCTGTGCTCTGACACATCAAATGTGGTCTTAAAATATCACTGGGTTTCTGACTGCGCTCCTCTGGGATTTCTCCAGCTCTGTCTCTCCTGCCAGTGGCACTTAAATGATTGTGTTCTCTGCTGGCTGAAAACTTTGTGGTCTTTCATCCCTCCTTGCAAGGGAGCTCTGAGCTCCTGTCCTCACCAGTCCAGACCCATGTCATATCCTTCCGCAAGCCTTGGCAGTGTCTTTCTGCTGTGGCTACTCCCAGGAGCAGGTCTTTAGGCTGTAAAGACACAGAGGTAGTCCTTGGCAGCCAACCCAGGAGTAGCAGATGGAAGTGTGAAGTGCGGGAGTAAAGCTACAAATGACCCAATATGAAAAACTCGACACGTTCTGGGCTTGCACATCATGATCTCCATCAAGCTGTGAGATAGCAGCGACTTCTGCGAAGGCCTGTTCTAGGCAATGTCTCACGGTGTTTGGCCCTCTTCACACACTGGCCTTCACCTGCATGTGGAGATCACAGTTCACACAGCAGTAGCTTCATGACCACTCGTGTCCTTCCCTCCAGTGACGAGTTAACACACAGCATCACGCAGAGCATCATCCTGGGCAGTAGGGAAAGCCGCAATGGTCATCTGTGTGCATCTTTTCCCAGTAGTTTTGTAGTGCATAGAAAGGTCTGAGCCCCACAAGTTTCTCCCCGTCCCTTTGCAGAGCCATGACCTTCAGGAGGTTCAGACAAGTGCAGAGCCATGTGGCTGCTCAGCTGGACTTGTTAATGGCTGTCCCGCTTCCAACAGAGAGGCCTGAGGGGAAGATGGCTTTGACTTCACAAGGGAAATGGCTATTTCCATGGACAGTTATCACAATGGTGGCTCCGTGCCATCCCTTCAACTTGAGGTCCTGCCTGGAAGCTTCCAGCAGCCCCAGCAGGAAGAACTTGGGTCTGGCAGTGTCAGTAATGTGGTCCAGCTGGCTCCTTGGCCAGCAGCTCTCTGATGCTATGACAATAACACTGCCAAGAGATGGTTGGGGATGTATGGGTGAGGAGGACAAGAGATGGGAAGGCATGAGTATGGCACCCACCAGCCTCGGAGATGGTCCGTCATTGCAGTGCGATGGCCTTGTGGCATGGACATGCAAGAAAATTGCTTCCAGAAGCCCTGAGGGCAAGCACAAGTTCCCTCATGGCCTTCAGAGCTCTCCTGGGATTTGGAGATGATCTCTGTGATCACAGTTCAGCCCTTTCCCAGTTCAGCCTCTACAGAAGCTACCAAGTTTGGGGTGCATCCCCCTAATTTCTGCTGTATTTCAGATCATGTGTGAGAGCATCTTGTATTGCTCATCTCCCTTCCCTGCTTCTGGGTGTGATGGGACAGAGTGAGGCAGTCCCAAGTCCTGTGTATTACAGCTCTTCTTGTTGGCAAGCACATGTGGATGGCCAAGGATAGGTGTGGAACAGAGGAATATTTGCATTTCAGAGGGAAAAGACACCTAAAGAGGCTGTATGGGCAGCAGGACAGGGGAATTTCCCCCTCCCACGTCCCTGGTACCCAGCAGGGAGAGCTGATGCTGCATTTTTCCCACGCGGCCACCGGAGGGCAGCTCGAGGGAGGGAGCCGACCCCAAAAGTCCCAAACCCGGGGGAAGGATGGAGGGAGCAGGGGGAGGCAGCAGGCGGGAATGCGCAGCGGAGCGGGGTGGGGCCACAGAGCGGGTGGGCAGTGGGAGAAGCTGCTTCAGCTGCTGGAGAAAGTTCAGCAGTGAGCCGGAGATGCGCAGGCTGAAATAGTTCAGTTCTCTGTTAGGGAAAGGAATTTTATGTCTGTGCAATGAGGAAACCAATGAGAGGCGTGATTTAATCAGGGTGTTTTAGTGGGAGCGTTAAGGGACCTGGATGGGGCATCCATAAGGAGCCGCCAGAATGCAGGGATGGTGTCCAAAGTGGTGAAACCACCTCCTAAATGGAGCCTCTCCGAGGAATGTTTGTAGCCTTCAGCCAGGTTGGGGCTGAAATTGTGACAGGGCAAATTGTAGCTACAGCTGACATGAGCTGGGTCTGGAAATAAATCGGGTGGATCTGACAGATCCCTCAGGACACCGGGGTAAATCCTTCCCTGTTGAAGCTGGCAGGGCCAAGGGATGTTGTGTTAGTGACTGCAGGGCCCCTCTTTCTCTGCTTGAAAGAGGCTTTGATTAAGGCATCTAGGCCAAAATATTCATCTGTGGTTCATGATCATAACCGCCTCTGCCTTCCACATTGCTGCAGTGTCCGGCAGGAATAGGCCGAGCTGCTGTACAAGGGCAGGACACCCACCAGGATGGCTTCACCCCAAAGAATTCATGATTGAACACTTTGTGTTGACCTTTTGGGTTGTGTTTACCCCTTGAAGGAGTCCTCAGCATCTCTATCCTCTTCAGAAATACAGAGGGTGGTGTGGCAGGATCTTGTGGCTTGGAGACGTTAGAGACATGGATTTTGAGCAAGGTGTAATGTAGTCCCAACTTACTTGCTTGCAATGCAGATTTCTGTGCTATTTTATTGCAAAGGGGAAAGACAGTGAGGATCTCTGATGAACTTAATTTCCCCTGCTTTGATTCCTTCTGCAATTTCACTTCTTCCTCCCACTGCCTCTCAAAAATCTCAGAGGTATACGTGCAAACTGCTTTTTAAATTTTTTTTTCTTTTTTTTCCACACAGCAGAAGCTGCATTTCCATGGTAGGGGAAACAATGCTTTACACAGATCACCTGCAAAGTGCTTAAGGACCCAGCAGGAGGAGAGGTGGTGCATGAAAGCAAAATATGGCACCAGGAGAAAAAAGAAAAAAAAAAAAAAAGAGAGGAAGACTTTGCCATTTGGAAAGAAGTCAATGTGACCTTTCTTTTCCCTGGGAGAGACCAAGTCCCAGCTTAGCGGCAGGAAGATGAGTCCTATATCTATGGCAGCATTTAGAACGAAATTGCATTTACTTGCTGTGAACTCACTTTAGTGGAAAAATGTAAGGATGCCTAGGGAAAGAAACCTAAAAGGGAGATAAATACTGAGACAAATGATTTAAAATCCTTGGGCTGGGGTCACAGCCACTAGGAAATGCTACTTCTGTGAGCAAAGACTTAGATTTAGTTCTGTTACTGATACACACGTCTTACGAGTCCATGAGTGTGTTGCCATCACTAAAACAGACATCATCTGACTTCTTTCAGGAGTCTGCAGAAAATAAATATTTTCCAAGCCATGATGTACTCGCATACTACAACAATATGAACTACGTAAATACCTAAAATAGATCAATTCCTGTCAGCAAATATCCAGACATTCTGAAATCATTCTCATCAGCTCAATTTCCAAAGATAGATGGTTCCAGACTAACCTCGTTTCTCCGAGGAAATGATTTTTTTTTTCTGAAAGAGAGAAAGGGACACTAATGTATTTAACCAATCTTGATCTCAGTGTAATATTTCAACAAAGCCATCTTAGTTTCATTAGTTTTGCTGAGAATTAACATAAGACTCATAAACTAATCTCTGCTAGTGGTTAAAGGAGAGATAATACCAAGGCAAACTGAAAAAGAAGTTGTTTTTTTGGAAATTAGTAAAGGTTTATTCATGAATGACCTTGGATTGCAGTTTTTCAGCCCTGATCAAGCATTTGCTTCTTGGGAGATGGGAGGCAAGGTTTCGCAGATGCAGGCAGGTATTGCACAGAGGAAATTTTGGATTATCTCAAAGGCTGGAGCAACGGGCTGGCATGTGATGCTGTAATTCACACTGTTACATCTGTTGGGACTGGGAACACATCCTCTGCAAATGTCACGAGAGGAGAAACATCAGAGTGTACAAGCTGATCAAAGGAGGACTACGAATCACCAATGAGTTTTGTCCATGAAAATGTCAAACGCTATCCTAGGATGTACCAGGCAAAGAATTCCCCAAAGAGATAGGGAGATATTAATGCCATTATGCAAAGCCCTAATGTTCTTTTATCAGGAATATGGCATGACAGCTTTGGTCACTCAAGGTCAGAAAAGATAAATTCAGCATGGATGGATGCAGAGAGACCATCTGAAAGGCTCTCCTCTTCTCCACTCAGTTTTAGAAATGTGATACGAGAGTTTAGCTTGTTTGGGATATAATGGCCGAGAAGAGATGAGATCTCTCTCTTGGGCAAGGGAGCTAAAGCCCAGGAAACTGTGAACAGTAAAAAGAACAGCATCAGCGTGAAATCTAGAGGGTGTACACAGACTTGGTGAAGTAAGGAAACTGGAGTAAGGTGCCTGATAATCAGACCAGCAGCGTTAAAAGCAGCAGGTAATCTTGACCCTCCTTCAGCAGCTTATGGATGAGACAGAGTGCGGCTAAGGCTAAGCAAAGGTGTCTTTTCCAGTCTATCCTCTAAGAAAATCAGGATCTCCTATTCAGCTACGTGATTTTCCCTGCTCCCTGCAAGAGGAAAACAGGGCTGCTGCTGTCAGCCCTCTGCTGCCCAAGGAGCCCAAGCAGTTCTGAGCAGCTCTCTTTCCTTTATTTTTCTACAAGTTGGTCTAGACTGGTCTCCTTTGTCATCTGTGTGTCCAAATAAGCCATGTTTCTATAAATCCTTCCATAAACATGTAATCTGTATTGCATCAAAGTCTCCTTTGGTATAATCCCTAAAAGAGACTTTCACATGAGAAAAATATGGTCCATTCTCCTGACATTCAGTGCTGCATGGGTAGTCTTCTCAATCTCACTAATGCCCAATAAGTAAAGGATATTTTTGACAAATCCTGACTAGTCTGGGATACACAGAAAAGTAATAAAACATATTTCAAAGAGAGATCTCTTATATTTTCAGATCGTAGTAAATCTTAACATAAGCCATGTACAATACCGAGCAGCAATTTCTCCTCTGCCATACAAATGCAGGCAAGCTTCGTCGCCTACCCAGCAACCCGCAGACAGACTGCGTCAGAGAGATGCTGGGAGAAATCTCTCTCTGTTCAGTGCTTTGGAAAGGAAGAGCCATAAGGGCTATGGAGCCGCAGTCTGTGGCTTGGAAAAACAAGAGGTCTGCAAAGCAGAGTTTCAACTCCCAGAAAAAGATCTCAGACCCACAGCAGGGTCTTGGAGAAAGATATCAGTAATAAGGCGGCATGCAGCTCCCAAGTCAAGGGCAGCCCCTGGAATGAAGATGGACTCTTTGCTGCTTGGAAGAAGGCAGCTCAAGCAGTGGCTGAGCACAAGCTCCTTGGAGGTTGGTGTGATCCCGAGGGGGATTTCATCTGGGGCTTTCCACATGGACGCAGAACAAATTCCAGGGCAGAATGGGTGCATATTGCTTTTTCACTGCTGATTCAGCATCCTCAGCCTTGCCAAGCATTTGGGCTTTCAAGCCATTTACATCCAAAGGCAATTGGAGAAATCGTTTGACAAGCTTCATCCCGAGATGTTGGCGGATGCCCAAGACCGACTTTGTTACTCAAAGATTATGTTTACAGTGAAATGATTTAGGGATTGAGGGATTATCCAACATGGGCCCACAGCCCAACACCTCCAGAAGTACCAAATACCTAATGATTCCTGACAGCAGGAATCAATCTCTAGGAGCCGAGATTCTTTTTCTTTTTATGTTTGGTTTTGTTGTTTTTTTTTTTTTCTGGGATAAAACAAAACTGTTCTGTTCAAACAGTGCTGTCTACAAATCATTAATAAAGGCAATTGGCTGATTTACATCTGGCATTACAGAGGTCAGAACAATAAAACACAACTTTATTTTGCAGCTAACACACACTATCCGTTATCGAGGCTGTCAAAAGCCGGAGCATGAGGAGAAAGCAAGGCGGGGTACTGCGAGGAACTAGATGGGGAGGATCAGGAATTCTTAGTGCTGGGGGGATATTGCAGGAGAAATGAAGCAGTGCATTTCTAATAGGTTGGAGGGCTTTGTTGTTGGTTTTGTTTAGAAAGTTTATGACAAAAAGAACAGGGCTTTAGGCTGTTTAGGGGAGGACCACTGGGTTATTCCCATCAGGGAGCAGGTTTTTTGCTTTGTTTTTTGACGCTGGGTATGACGTTGGGTATTTCCCAATGGAAACCCCAGTGCTGTTAAGGAGATCTGATATACAGCATCTTTAGAGCAAAGTTTGCATGAGTCCTGTAACTAGAGAATTTCTTAATGAAAAATGTTTAGCAGCAATGTTTTGCAGTGCTACCAGGCCTTTGGGGTTTGAGATGCTATTTATTTCTGTATGTGTAAGCCACTGCATCTGGTTAAATGGGAGCACTCTAGTCTTCTCCAAATACTCCATTAGCAGAGTTGTTCTTGTTTCTTCCAAGGATGTGAAAATATGGAAACAAAGCAGTGGGCAGATGCCCACACAAAGGCCAAACTTCCCCATGCTCAGAAACCAGAGTGATTTTTTTTTTTTTTTTATGGTTATCATCTGGTCTAATTTATTTTTGGTTTTGGAAAAATCTGACCTTAAATAGATGTACTTGAGCCAGGAGATGTCAAGGACAGAGCCTGAAAGCTAACTAAGGTCCAGATCCTACAAGCTGGTGCACGCAGCTGCACTCCAGCTGACTGCAAGAAAAAGCAGACAGCCCCATACAGTTTGTTTGTTTGGATTATTAGCACAATAAGTGGCCAGTGCTAGATCTTGAGCTGTTTCCTCACTGTAGAAAATCACAGTTAATAAATTAATTTATCAGTCATACTCCTCACATATATTTTTTAAATACCATGTTGAATATTCTGTCTTTTCTATACCCAAAGACTTTCCCCTCCAAAAGCAGAAAATGACTTAAAAACTAAGCACACACACACAAAAAAAAATTGTGCTGCAAAAAAACCCCTTCGACTTCCATGTATCATTCTGATCAAAACTCTGGTTAAATGCTAGACAGCAGGTCACAGCCATTTTCTTAAACTCTAGGGGCATCAAATTTTCCTGTCCATCCCTCAGCCTTTCAGGCTGCTTCCCGTAATGATGATATTGATTTTGATTTTAGTTTCATCTAGTTTTAGTCTGTCCCAGTGATGGACTCCCACTGCTCCCAACAGGAGATTATTCTATGCTCTGGCAGACCTCACTGATAGGAATCTTTTCCTGACATCCAACTTAAGTTTTCTTTTTTGTTTTGTTTAAACTTTTAATGCTTTGATTGGATGAAGTACTTAAAGCCAGGAGTTAGGGGTTAGAGAGAGAGGGGAGGGGAGGCCAGATGAGATAAATTGCCAACCTACTAAAGAAATGTGCAAAAGTTTCCTCCCGAGGCCTGAATTTCTGTTGCAGCCATAGGTTTTATAGAAAATATATTTGCCCAGAATGCTTTGTAAGGAAAAGAAAGGGAAAGAATCATTATTTAGAGGAACCTGAGCTCAACAGGAGACATATCAAATACTTTCTGCATTGGAAAACAGATCGTCATTAAGACACAAGCTTTGGATTAAATTTATATATATATTTTTTAAAGATTTTAACGTCATGTGGAACTGGCTGTGAGTATTTACATGGATCATTTTGCTATTGCACCTTTCCTGTGCTGCTGAAATGCCAGACCAGTCAGATGAAAAGACCACCCAGGCCACTATCCTGTCTCTAAGTTATTAATAACGACGCCAGGGAAGAGCACAGGAACAATTGCTGGTCCCCACAGACCACCCTAAGCATTTCTTCTTTCTCCTCTTCATGCGTGCATTTCCCAGACTGGGAATCCCTGTAATCCTCCTTCCTACCTCTGGTTAGACTGGGTTAGGAGCCGTGGCAGGCACGCTGAAGATCAGGAGACTAACAGTTCAGAAATCTTTCTTCTATATTGCCCATTTTAATGCTGACTGGAGCTGCCAATGTTGTGCCCCCAAGGGATACAATCTGAGTTAATTTGTGATCCCAGACAGCTACAAACTCACATCAAAAGAAGTCAGACATAAAGATCTCCGTGCAGTAATCTACTGAACTTTGTGAACAACTGAAAAAACCTGCAAAGAATATTGCTTGGAGGGAGCAAACAGTACCAAGGACATGGAAAGAGCAGAGGAGGAAAAGCAAGATGAAGTTGGGCAGGAGGAAAGATATGAAAATCCTTGAAGCTGAACTTGAAATCCACCCAGGACAGAAGTCACATACCTTTTTAAGGCCAAAGAAGGCCATTAGGATGATTGCAGCCTGCTTTGCTGCAGAACACAAGCGGCAGGAGCTCACCCAGTGATTCTCTCATCAAACTTAAGAACTTGTGATTTTAATTCAAAAGTACAGCCTTTGGAAAAGTTAGTCAGCTGCACAAAAGAGGATGACTAACCATACCTCTCAGGACCTGTTCTGATGACTAATTGCTCTTATTGTTAAAAACGAACCTCTAATTTGCGACATCAACACTGACAACCTCAAATTCCAGCCACCTGATCTTGGTCTTTTATCTGCTAGAAGGAACTGAAGTGGGTGTGTGCAAAAAAAAAAAAAAAAAAAACAGAAAGTGAGAGACAAAAAGAGATGCTAAGTCTTTCTATAAAATGTTTTTTTTTTTTATTATTGTAAGCTGCAGACTGAGGGAAAGGTAATCCACTAAAATAGAAAAAAAAAAAGCAAGAATACAACATGGTGACCAAGGCAGGTATATTATTAGGGTGTTACTGAAAGAGGAAGGGAGAGATTTAAATTAGGATCATTTGGATTTCATTATGTTTTTGATTTTTTTGGGGGAATGGGAAGTTAAAAACTATCTCTACCATTTGTTCCTTAGGGAACAGGAAGGGGTTAGAAGGAACAGAGCAGTGATGAGAAAGATAGTGAGATGCAGGGAACACCTAGGCAAAGAAGTGGTGGTTTGGACCGAGCAGCAGCAAAACCATGAGAAGATGGCACAATGGACTCAGGTGCAAAACTGGATGGATGAAGAGATTTGGGCTGAAGAGGCAAATCAAACATGGTAACTAATCAAAATGCGTGGAGTGGTGAATGAGCTGCAAGCGTGGACAAGGAGCCAGAAAAAGACTAGATACATTATGTGTCATCTTCTGTGTCTAATTCTATGCTTCTAGCTAATAGACCTAAATCTTGACAGCTTAACTTGAAAGCAGTAAATTTCAGTGTTGCTTTGCACAACAGTAACAGAGAAATATGATTCAAACAAACATGACTTGCAAAAACTAACAAATAAGACCCAATTTAAAAAGTAAAACTTAACCAAGACACTGTAAAGCAAGATTCCCCCCCCCAAGTAGTTTATTACTCAGCTGTATAAAAATACTGCTACTAATGAAAGGCAAATTGCCTATAAATTCTGATTTTTGCATGATGAATTCTGAGGTCACAAAGAGTCTATTAAGAACAGGAATCGTAACAGGTGAGTTCTGGCAAGACATACATTAAATCCACACAATTTGATAAACTTCATTCCCTTGACGAGCATTTCTGTAACCAGTTATAACTGTGTCCCTTCTAAAAACCCTTTAATAAGATCCAGCATATAATTTCGGTGTCCTGGAAGTATCAACAGCCAGAAAGATCAGAACTTGTTGACTGGTGGGAATTGAGGTTCACGCCCTGGGTCACTGAAAGGTAATTTCCTTTAGCTTTGCAATAAACCCTCTGTATTGACCTAAGACCTCCAACATTGCAAGTGGTTAACAGCATCCATAAAAATAAAATGTAGGTACAAAATATCTGAATTTGAGTAGATTTGCTAGAATTTTATTAATTTATAGAAGTTGAAGGTTATGCCATATGTCACTAGAAAGTAATTTTCTCTGAATGTGCAATAAGGGCTTAGATTTGATTTATGACCTAAATATCGCAAGATATTAATACATCTCTATGCCAGATGGTAATGTACATGTGAGGAAATGTACCTTTTCTACCCTAAAATTGCAAGAATTTTATTTAATTTACTAGGATAAACTCAATCAACGGCATTCATTAATTTTTGAACACTGAGTACTTATGTGGAAAGTCCCCATCTCTCAAACAGATAGCTGTGCTATTCCTGTATGAAATACGTCCAAAACATTTCCAAAAACTTGTTTCTGAGATTATATATGTGGTACCCACGTGTGCATCTACCCGGGTTGTCCAGACTTGACATACTTCTAGAAACAGACAACGTTTTGCACCCTTGGGATCCAATTTAGATGCTGTTGGGGATTACAGCTGCAAACAAATAAAGGAGAAATATATATTCAGAATCTAGTTACAGAAGCTAACAAACACATCAGGGAGGTTGGAGGGAAGGGCTCCTTTACAACTCCAGGGCAAAAATTCATGAGAAGGCTGTACAGCTATTTTAAAATTTACCAATGCATTTTTGTGAAATGCAAAGGTATCCCAAAATGTGTGTTCTAGGGACAAGAAGTAGTTCACTGTTTTCTGCTGTTCACTCATAACTGCATTAAGTCCAGCTACCTCCTGGAGAGATTTTAATATCTTATTTATATACTGGGTAAACAATATGTACTTTTCTACCTCCAGAACAAAAGATATGCACCAGAAATTCTCATATTCCCTTGCTATCGGTGCATAAAATCAATCTCTATACCAATTCCTTTTGGAACTACAAGTGTAGACTAAATAATAAGGGTTTGTTTCAAATAAGAATTTCCATCCCTTAGGAAACTCCAGTCTTTCAAAAAGTAGTTTCATCTTGAATCGGGAGATATTATTATGACAGTCACCTGACACAAGGCAGGAACCCGGTGTGTGATGGGAATTGAAGTCCAGCTGAGGAATGCAAATCACAGGGAAGAACAGAAATGCAAAGCACCAATGAACAACTGTTCCCAGATCCTCCTGCAAAATCCATTTTAATGTTGTTTCAGTACGAAACACAGTAATTTTGATTTCACAGGGGGCTGCTTTTGCTTAAAATTCACCTCTCTTCTGCTCAGTGGCATTAACTCACCTCAAACGTGACTTCAGCACAAATGGAAAACGCGGTAAGGGGAAATGATATAACTTCAAAGCTTAGGTGGGCACTGTTCACATGCATACTGCTGCGTGTTTAAAGTTTTGCTTCATAGTTTATTTATGCCCCAAGTCTCTCTGTTGCTCTTAGCAAGGAGCCAGAGTCGGATCCACGCTCACATTTCCTTGGCGGCCACTCGTGTTTCCAGCACAGGGCTTTCAGGGAGTCCGGTGTTTGCCTCAGCCCTGCCTGTTGCATTTTCTCCCTGCATCCTTGCAGGGAGCCATCTAAATGGTCTACAGGCTCTGGGAGTTTGGGAAAGGCTTTACACAGATTAAGTTTCCAGCAAAAGCATGGACCAAAGGCCTTAAATACCTTGTGATTGCCTGCCGGGAAGCCGATGGACATGTGAACGGTGGGGGTTCCGTCAAATGACAGAGGAGATGGGTTATTATTTCCCCTCCCAGTCCCTGCCATCCCAGACCTGTTATTTCAGGGCAGAGCAGTCAGCAGAGGAAGCGGAGCCTGGCTCCCCAGCTTGGTTAGCATTTCAGACGCAAGGCACCCGGTGGCTGGAGTGATGAGAGGCTGTCACATGCTGGAATGTTTGCTGTCTTGAATGAGAAATAACACTCTGAGAAAAGCCTCTCCCCTGCAAAGGTCCAACTCCGACCAGTCAGAGGTTGGGGCAGGGGGCAGTTATAGAGGTTGGCAGCGAAATTCTCTCCTCCTTTCTGGTTCTGGTATGGACAGAGGCTTACAGCATCAGCTGGGGCTGGGAAGGGCTGGACAAGATTCTGCAGTTACTGCTGAGCTGAGAAACAGCATTAGCAGGAGCAGTGAGTGACTGATGGCTGATTTGTCCTGAGCTCATGTTGAAAGAACAAGCTTCCTCCTGTAAATTGTTTTCTCCCCGCCTCAACCAAGAGAGAGCTGCTATTCTGGTGAAGTGACAGATGCTGCTACCAGTCATACGACTAAGCAAAAATGCTCCGATTTTTAAGAATATGGGATGATGTGTTCTAGTATCCAAGAGTAATTTCTTACTATTTATTCTCACTTACCCCTGGCACATCCCCTGCTATCTATTTCTAGAGTTTTCCTCTTGGGTAGCAGACTCAAGTCTTTTCTGCAGTCCTTCTTACGAGCCATAAACAGGAAAGTACAGTATTTCTGCAAAAATACACACAGAGATATTCACAGAATACTGCATGTGCCAGTAACATCCCAGAGCCATTGCTCAGCATCACTGTTATATAGGCAGAATGGTGACCATGATGTGAGTGCAAAGAGAATCCACTTTCACAGAAATTAAAAGCAGTATTTTTCCACTTAGGAAAAGGGACGCACAACTGTCTTTTGTCATTTCCACTTCACTACTCATCTTAAGCTGGGTCTGGGTCATGTATATGCTAGGTGCTGTACAAAAAGACTGAAAATCAGGCACTGTTTCAAAGAGCATCCCACCTAGGTATAAAGCAAGAAATGTATAATAGAGACAGGGATGTAGGGGAATAATGAGATGATGTACATCAAAGTGAGAGGCTGGAGCCAGAAGAATAATTGTCATGGGTTTTGCAGACATCACAGGGATGAGTTTGATTTCGGAAGCATTTTGGGGGAGTGTGATGAGATAGCCCTGTGGATATTTAAGAGGGCACGAGGAACAGCATGGGATAAACACAAGGATAAGGTGTTTGAAGATGGAAGAAGTGGGCGAGGTTTGACTGGCACCAGGGGCCAACTGAAGGTGAGAACCAACCTTTCCAAGCTGAATGACAGATGAGGCGGAGGGTGGGTGAAGATGGACTGTGAAAGCAAGTGTGTGCAGCATATGTTTGGAGTGATAGAGAAAGGGTGTCACGGGAGGGGAGGGTATGGAGGGATGACACACTGACAGCAGTGGGCTGGGAAGAGGATCTCTGCATCCGCATCCTGGAAAGATGTGTGAGTGGAGCCAGGTTGCATTTGATAATACCAGAGGAAAGGGTATTAATGACCCTGCAGTCATTACGAGATGTGAAATGAGAGGCTGGACAAAAGTTTTGACTGCAAGGCAGGAGAAGAAAGGTCACATCTATTTAGAGATGTTACAAGGGGAAAGGCTTCGAGAGGCATATCCTGGATGCGAGGCTTCGGACTGTGATCTGGGCTGATGCCCAAGGTTATGGGGCCAGCATAGGGATACACACACTGCAGGAGTGAGGAGGCAGGAGGAAGGCAGTGGGGTAAAAATTAAAATCTTTGCACTTGCCTTTATGACCCTGAAGTGACGGTTAGGCAGGCCCAAGGAGATGCCAGAGATTTCCTGGTAAAGTGACAGAAATAGAGAAACCAGTGTTACCCCGGAGAAACAATGCAGGTGGTGTTTATCTAGTGTAGAAATGACAGCCTGTTGCCTTACTAGAAATTGCATGGCACTGATTTGTCTTTGGATAATTGTTCATCTTATGCATTTTAAGTTACTTCTTGGCTAACACCCAGAACTCCTCAGACAAGCTTTGGCATCCCCCGTCTAAGCTGTGATCATTTTCATATTTCACATGTCTTGTCTTTCATGTGGGCACATGGCATGTTTAGGGTTGTCTCCTGTGAGCGGTGGGTACATCTAAAACAGGGATGCCGCGGCAGTATTGCGAAGAGACGGGTTCTGCCCCAGGTCCCCTTGAGCCAACCCAGACTGGGCTGTGGCTTGGGGATCTGCATCTCTGCAGATGTTGATAGCTGTCATTACACTGCTTGACGAACCACGCTTTTTATTTCTCTGGTTGTCGTTGCTCAGTATTTGTTTATAATAGGAACAGATTTCTTTTTTTTTTCTTTTGTCAGGCAGAGAAAGAGATTTCCACAGTGTGGAGTATAACATCTCTGTAAACACAGGAGTAGGACAGCCTTTTTTATTCCCCTCTAGCCCTGAATACAAACCCTATGACCAAACTTTTCCCAAGGGACCAGTCCACGTCTTCGTTTTCATGTAGTAAGGGCCACACCACCTTGCCTCTCAACAGCTGGACCTCTGATTGGATCCTGATCAGATCCTTCCCAGCCATGTTTCTTAAAAACATCAACAGAGCAGGTGGTAGCCAGAGTTTGTACCCTTCTACCCCACCTTCCAGAGCCTCCGGCAAATAACAGCGAGCAATAACTTAGAAACAGCTTCTCTTGACAATGAAAGTCATTTTTTGTTTTGAAAATATCCTGTGCTTGGAGAAAAAGCTGAAATAAAAACTCTGCACCCATAATGTCTATCCTTTGCATTTACTTTGCCTCGGTGTCGTCTGCTCTCCTGGGGAACCACTGCGGCACGCTTGCTGCAGCCCCTGGCTTTACGCTCTTGACAGCTTTGTCCTCTTCTTCTTTGTGGGTCCAGTCTTTTAACAGATCAGCGTCTTTTGATCTCGCTCCACTCAGCACTGTCAAAACAGCCCTGTCAAAACAGCCCTGTCACTGGGATTGAGAACGAGGAGTCCTTCACAGCTATAAACCTCCTTGTTACACTTGAGAGTTTACATCTTACCTGCGCCACTCTTTTATATCTCCTGCTTTTCTTTTTCTCTCTTTTGCGAGCGCAGTGAGTTCCGACGGGGTGACTTTACACAGGTGCACTGAGGGGCATGTGGTATTCATGAGTCATCTTGCAAACATTTCCTTATTTTCCCTAAATTTTATTGCTGCAGTGCCTGACCACCTCATGAGACCAAAGCATGACAGGGAAACGTGAAACCAAAGGCATAGGGAAACGATGCAGTTTTTGTTAAAAGTCAGAGAAGTTGTCTGTGAAAACTTGAATGACAGGTTTCAGTGGTCCTGGACCAATAAGGCTTAGAAGAGCTTAATTAAAGTTTATGCTAAAAGCATCCTATTTTCATGTAGCTAAAACAATCGGGATAAGCCACCGCTATCCAAGGGTATATCATGACTCACTCTTGTGCAAGCAGCATTTAGAGTAAATGTAAAGGAAAGGAGATGATTAAAGAACTTTTAAGCTCAGTGGGCTGGGTTTTGGAGGAAAGACTTTGGGATTTAGCCTCTTATCTGCAGTTTTCCACTTTCACTAAGACTCAAGAGAGATAGGAGAACTAATTTCTTCTCTGTTTCCATTATAAGGAGCACATTTTTCCAATGTAACCCCTGGAAAGGTATCATCAATCACTGCTCTTTTAATCTGGGAGTTGTGACTTCCAAGAGTTTGATGAATAGGTCCAGAAGTTACTGTAGTTTGTGACCTTCCTTTCTGGACAGATGGAAGGAGAAATTCTGAATTTCTAATACTTTATACCTCTTTGACTTTGATTAGGAGTCACAGTGTAGAGAAGATTTGGATAAAAATCTTGGCTGGATATTGGCATGGAGGAGAAGAGTGTTTGGCTGAAAACTGTAGAATTTGTCACTAAAAAAATAAAGTACAAACAACTCCACAGGAGGAAAAACTTTGTGTGTGTTACCTGTCCCACAAAAAAAAAAAAAAAAAAAAAAGCTTTATTTGTGACTTAGATGTATTTGATAGGAAATTTAAAAAAATAATTTGGACTACTATATATGTAATTTTGTATATAATTCAGTTTGCCAACTGCAAACAGACTTGTCTAATATTTTACTAACTGATGCTAAGAAGCAGTGAGGCAGCTAGACTCCTTGGCTGCACAGATCCTGAGGTGCCAGCCCTCTGAAATCCCTCAGCACTAAGAACCTGCACACCAGGCTGGAATATCTGTAGCACTGCAGAGTTTCTGGCGTGTCAACAGCTGAGACCAAGGAGGGACAACCAGTAAAACCAACTTGTGTGTTATAATTTTAACATCAATGGATTCCAGAGACTTCAGATATGGCTGAACAGCTGCTTGATTTGGGGATAATAGGAGGTGTAAGGGTAAAAATCTTCCAGCATCCCAGGCTCCAGACTTAGTGTCTTTGATGGCAGAAGATGCCTCTGACCTGTGATTACTGTAGTGTGCCAGTGTGATCCTGCTGTAATTCTTCAGGCCTGAATCAATCAGGCCAGCAAAATTGGTGCTTCTTTGATCAGAACAGCTCACTGTCCTGCATGGCTGAAGGTACAAAATCACCAGCCCTCCTGTTTGAAGTCGAATGGGCATTCATAAATCAGGCTGGCAGACCATAAATTCATTTACCCAACAGAGACACGGTCAAAAGCAGCTCAATGGGCTTTTAAAGGCCTTTGTGCAATAATGGAAATAAACAATGGATGGAGGGGGTGCGAGGAGAAGACGAAAGCGGCATCTTTACCTTCTGCTGAGCGAGGCAGTGCTGCTCTGATGGAGGGTGGCCTTTCTTTGCTACTTGGCACTGAGGGGCTTTGGAGGCTGGGGCTGCCTCTCCTGAAGCTGTGGCACAAGCATCTCGCGGCCAAAGCAAGATGGGGTCAGGATAGGGCCTCCTGGGTCCCTTGGTAAAAGTCTTAAGCAGATCTGAAAGAATCCTACTTGGCCCAGCTGCCACAAACTGTCTCTTCCACCTGCTTCTGCTGGTCTCCAGCAAAAGCAAAATAGGAAGCCACGTCATGGCTGAGTCCCAGCAGACAGGGGACAACTTGGTGGTGTCCTCAGTGAGGGATGTCTCTAGCTGAGCTGCAGGGACTCTCCTGCCTGTGTTTCTAGGCAGTGCCACATGTTTGCATCTGGATTCAATATTGCGGGAGAGAAGACAGACCATCAGACATTCAGACTCGCGTCTCAGCCCAGTCTATAAAAGCAGAGATGCTTAAAAAGCCTGCATCCATCCACAGCAAATGAAATCTTTCAAGTGCATCAGAACAAACCTGAGACATAGAATTTCCATGGCTGTTTCCCCTTCCCTGGTATCTGATTTCACCTGCTTGAGAAATATATATATGTTTAAATGATAGCACAGCAACACTGCCAGTTGCTTCTAATAAAATAGTTCTGCTGAAATAATGCAGTGTCTGAGAGATTGGGTGTAATACGGTTAAATGCTTTTACAATCCCCCATTAAAGTAAGTGGATAGAAATTCATAAAATATTTATAGCATTTGAAAAGTATTCATTCACAGATCCATCCAGAATGCGAAGCAGGCCCAGTGCAGCGGGGACAGAAGACAGATGTTGATACCATGATGTTCCTCTGGCACGGAGAGAGAAGATGGACTTAGGTTAAATCACGTTGCTGGAAAGTAGGAGGGTTGAGACCTAATGCTGTGCTGCAGTTTGTTTTAATCCAGTTACTAAACCAAGCAGCACTCTGTTTTCCTGCTGAGTATGATGGAAATAATAATCCCAAACTGCCAAGGACGCTACATTTCTACTGTTCCTATCATGAGTCCAAGGGCATTAACGAGATCTCGGAGTGGGAAAAGGAGCTATGATTTAAATCCGAGTGATGAGAGAGGGGTTGGTTGCCTTTGAGTCAGTGCTGAGATGACCTGATCTCTCACTCAAAAGGCGTCTGGCTGAGCAGCTTCCTGTCTGTGGCGAAGGTAATAGCAAAGCTGGCTGCATCCCCCTCTTTGGCAATTATCCTCCAGTCCCCTGGGTATTAAAATCAGCTGGCACTTCTCCAAAGCCTGGGTTTTTAAAAGAAGAAAAAAAAAAAAAAGAAGCTATATCTCTGGAATTGTTTTCCACTTGAGCAAAGTACGTGTCTATCTGCTTGCATCGAGTCCTGTGTCCGCAGCCACGGACTGCTCAGTGCAGCATCTGGGGAAAGGCGAAAGTGCTTGGAAAGCTTAGCAACCATAAAAATAACTGCAGGATTAGAAGAGGTGGCTATGACAGGGACTAGGATGAACTGTCTGAGCGGAATTAAGTCAAGACCTGGTGTTAATCCAGCAGCTTTAGGTTGAGAGCAGCTTTGAACTCTTTGATGAAGTCTTGAACGAGGTTTTGATGGAAGTAATCTACAGCTGCAGAGGAATAATCACCTCAAAAAGTGATGGAAGGGAGGAAATCTTCTCTTGGTAAGGAAGAGGTGGGAAATGACCAATGCAGCATCCCTGAGTGGCTGTGTCTGAGGTGTCACACCAGAGGGGACTTCTGTACGTCACACAGGGAACTGTCCCAGACTCATCTCTGTCAGGGAAATTCCTCTGGATGGAAGCATGTAGGAGAAATTAAGATACCTGTGGACCCAAAAGACCATTATCCTAGGGTTGAATTCCTGCAGTAAATATGCCAGCTGTTTCCAGAAACTGGATATTTGGGAAAAAACCCATGACAAAATGTTCTCCATCCTCCTGTGCCAGTCTGTTTTGACATCTCCTAGAAGCATTGGAAAGCTCTAGCAGTTCATGTTCATTAGAGATCCCAATTCTCATTCACGCCAGGTTCACATTCATGTCACTCAATTGACTCGATCGCAAAGGAGTCGAGAAGCTGGGCTCCTATTTCTCATTTTGCAAGAACAGTTAAATTAACCTTGGGGTCAAAGCCAAATGCCAGCCTTTCTGGGCTCCTCCAGGATTCAGTGACTACCCAGC
Source organism: Chlamydotis macqueenii (assembly GCF_036417535.1). Classification (NCBI taxonomy): domain Eukaryota; kingdom Metazoa; phylum Chordata; class Aves; order Otidiformes; family Otididae; genus Chlamydotis; species Chlamydotis macqueenii. Next base: position 7,892,362 of record NC_141575.1, on the reverse strand, counting down.
AGTATTTCTGTAAAAGTAGGTGAGCTCGCTTTAGAGTAGGAGTACTCTACTCAGAGTGGGCAAATTTATTATATATATATTTTTTAAGGGCTTTGTAGTCTTCATCGACCTCCAACCTGCTGTTACCTAACTCCAGAAAGCTGGTGTTTCCCCTGTACACAGACCTTTAATATAGACGTCCTCTCAGCTGGATACTGTCGTTAGGACTATAAACTAGGCGTACTTCCACCTGTCTGAGGAGTTTGTCTAAGTTTTATTGAAAAAGCAGTCTTTTACTTCCCAGCCTGCACTCAGCTGCTGTTCTCGTTACACAATTACTGTACCTCAACTCAGAGGCTGCTGCACATCAGAACCGAATCTCTCATCGATGTGAAAATTAGAGTAAAACAGGGCTTTGGGATCCATTAGGGAGATAGTGTCAATCTAAGGTTATTTTTCGCTTAGGTTTGCTTCCAGTTTTCTTCACCTTGTTTTATCCTCCAGCATGGCAGCAAGTTGTGTATGTTTATTAAATGCACTAAATATTCCCTTATAAATATGTATTTATTTAGTCTGCTTTAATAAATATATATTTACAAAGACATATTTATACATACATTTATAAATATTAGTATAAACAAGTATCTATTTATACATTAGTATACTAAAGAAATACAGCTATTAAATGAGTTAAATATAGCTAAAAGCTGACTATTTTCCATCATATTGGCATCTGATCTGTCTGTCTTCTGTCTCTGAACTATTACCCAAACTTGCTTGTGTGTTAAACACTCATATCCTCCGCTTCAGGGAGTTTCTCTCGTGCTGTACAAGAGTGTATCTGTCTGAGAGGGAGCAGGAAAGTCCATCTTCTGATTTATTGCTGATGGGGAGCAATAAATTTTCTTTAGGGGAAGCACCAGGATGTAGATCATAGATGTGGGAACTCTGGATCAATATTTTTTTCTTTTCTCCTATATAGGGTGTAAGTAGCCGCTGATCTGCTATCACCGGAGCAAACAAAGTAAATCATTTCTCTGTGTTATCTTCTTCAAGTCTGTGCTGCTACAGAAAGGTAAGTCCAGGAAGCTCAGAGATTTTTTTTTTCCCTAACCTTTACAGTGATTTTCTAGCCCACACTTCTCAGACCCTCTAAATGGTTAGCAAATCTGACCTGTTCTCTGGGCAAGAAACCATCCCTGTGGCTTCTGTAGCTGCTTCTTCCACCGAACACGTGAAGGACAGCATTATAATCACTCTATCATCTTCTCTTCAAAGATGAAGATGAAACAGCAGGTTTCCAGCAGCTGAAAGAGATGCTGTAGTTAAAACCTGAGCATGTGAGCTCAGGAGGAATGGGAATCCCCTGCAGGCTTCCCCAAAAAGACATGCTCCCCAAATGTCCTTGGTAGAATAGCGAGCTCTCAGTGCCCCAGGCCAAGCAATGGACTCTTTGCAAAAATACATTATATTCATGTAATTCATACAATTTTATTCAAGAGTATTTTTCACTGCCTTTGTCTTCAGGATTACTAGATCACTAAGGAATTAGATAAGTGATATCAGAGATAACGGAGATAACATACCAGGAACCTTTTATTTAGAATAGCTGTGATCATGTTATTTAGATCCTGGACATCTCTTGCCCAAGGATTTAAGGCCTCTTACCAATGCTCATCGGCTGGTAAAGAAGATGTGTTGTATTACATCATCACAATCCTCTTGCTTGGCTAAAATCACATCTTAAATCCGTGCCTGAGCCTGGAATTTGAACCTGCAACATGCACTCCTCCTGCTCCCTGTCCCCAAAATCTCCATGTCACAGCTCATATTCTCCACTTATCTGCCCTACGATTCAAGAAAACAGACAAACTCATGGAAATTTGCCCTGACACTGTGGTAAATCTACATAGGGGATGTGGCAACCTGCTACTTGCCGTCAAGGGCAGATATACCTAGCCAAGATGGGTAGATCTGCTTTTGATCGTTAATGGATGCTCCCTTTGACGACCATATGCACTTTTCCTACACAGCAAATGCACAACAACCTCTCTTTTTTTTTCCTCCTTCTCCTCCTGTTCTCACTTACAGATGCTGGCTGCACAGCTGGTAAAATAGATAGGTCTTTCTAACTCTCTCATGCATGCTCGGTGAGTCCAGGTAGCTTTATAAATATGGTAATAGTTTCCAGAGCATGTCTGGACTGGAAATAAGACAGAAAGCCACAGAGGCTGGACTTGAAGAGATAACTGCAAAAACAGCTCTGCTGTTAGGAGGGACTAAATCCACACTCCAGGTCAAATTAGCTGCCTTCCCGCTCCCTGCCATTGGTATGGGGAAAGCTCTTGTGCTCACCCGTTTGCTGATTACATCCATGAAGAAAGCAGCAGCTCTTGTTTAGTTTATTACTAGAAGGCCCAAGCTTGTGATAAAACGCATTGATTTATACAATGGGAGATCCTTCCTGGCACTTCAATGCAGTTGTCCTGCTGAGAAAATTACAGATAAACTCTTAATTTATTCTCCCTTTAAGGTAAAGGGAGGGGAAGGGGGAGGGGGGAAGAGAAAGGAAAATAAAAAGCCACGAACTCAACAACAACATTCTGATATGTGCTCACAAAAAGATTAGTTTTTACTAGTCTGCTTCCGAAGGCTGATCCCTGCAGATATCATCTCGGGGTCGCTCCCATCAAGGGCTGGACCCAAGGACCATTTATTACGGTCCCTCCAGCCGATCTCTTTCCCCAGAGCCTGGATTATGGTGGCATCTCACTCAGGTGGGTGGGACACCATCCCCTGTGCTGCTGGTGACAAGGATGTGTGCCCAAGATCACGCTCAGGCATTTCCAGGACTCTCTGGAAAAGTCACGAGAGGATAATCAATAGTGACTGGTGGTTTAGCCAAGGGGGGAGGCAAAGAGGAAAGCTGTGATTTTTGGGACAGGTTAGAGTCGTTTAAGACAAGGGAGGCAGAAAAAAAAATGCAAGGGAGTGGCAAGAGGAAGGAGATGTATCTCAGTTTCACAAGCAATGCCTTTGACAAATGTTTGAGATCTAACCTTGCCTTAAAAAATTAATATTGCCCAGAGCTCAGAGGTAAAATGAAGCAGTACATCTAAGCTGCCAGGAGTACGGCGGTGGTATCGTACACACTTCTCCCGTGTTAGGTGTTTGTTTGTGCTGGGCTTTGGGGATGACTGACAACAAAAATGCTCTCTGAGGAAAGGAGTTACTGTTCCACAGCCCTGGCTTCCCTGGGAGCTTCTGGAAGCACCAAAGCTTGTTAACCAGTAATGGGTTTAGAGGCCAAGGGATGCCATACTGCGAAGGAATAGATGTTCAAATGCATCCAGTGGAACAACAATCCAGGTCTCCTGGGCTGTATTTGGGACTTCCAGTATTATGAACAGAGCCCTACACTTGAAATGAAGCGTTGTCATGGATTAGCAAGCAAGTCCAAGGTGAAGCCACATCTCTGACATGACAGTTGAAGGTGTATCTACTCTGACTCTTCCTTTTGATGCCTGATCTGGCCCGGTACCTTCTTTTTTTCAAATACACCTTGTTTATTTTCCATTTTGAGAAAAGATGAGGTCTTAAATTACTGGTGTCATGCTGTTTGCACTTTGCTATGTTTTCTTGATTTCTACAATATTCTTTATAAAATAAGATGACCAAAATGTATATGTTGTCCCTGTTCTGACAACAGAGCCAAACTTTCCGTATCTGGGCATTTGCCTGAAAACACAGAACAGCCTTCCTGGCCAGTCCACTGGCTGTTAAGAAGACTTATCTAGCTATTAAGAAGCCTCTGAGTCTTTCCAAATTTGAATGGCCTGGTGTGATATCTTCCAGGAATTTTATTTCTGTTGGTGCAGCAACTGCACAGAAGCAATGTTCTCTAGATCCTCCCTACACATGTGTTTATCTAGGAGTGAAAAAAATAATGGAAAAATAGGGCAGATAAATAAAGAACTCTTCCTTTCCTGAGATTTTTCTTGATAATTGAGATGTACAGTTCAGACTTTCTCAAGCTTTTAGATTTATTTCCTGAGGTTGGAAGAAATAGCTGGAAGCCCGATTCCATGCAATATTGCTCTAACCTCCCCTTTGTTTCTGACAGTGATGGATTTTACCCTCTGCCTGTAAAAAATCTTGCCCTCAAACATCTCTCCCTGGATAGCCACGAGAAAAATCAAAGAGATGTGACCTCTCTGTCCACAGTCCTTGTTTTGGAGGACCACTGCCCAGCCCAGCCACTATTCCCCGCCCTAATCCTTCCTCATGCAGTTCTTGCCTAAGAAGGAGCAAGAAAGCATTAAAGGGAGTTGTGATGCCTATTCACAGCTTTTCTCCTGCCAAAGTTAACAGTGTTTCCCTCCTCAGCCTTGGCATCTTTTCGTTTTTGTATGCTCCTTCAAACCATTTGTTGGGTTGGTATTTTCTCTTTCTGAATCCATGGCAGCTATCATTAATTAAATCGCAGTTCCCTAGGTGGTTTCCCTCTTTTGTTGCTGATCAGTGTAGCCAGTATTTATAACCCCCCACTGCTGGAATCAAGAATTACAGGTCTCACGTTTTCCAAATCTCTTCTCCATCTCTCTCTAAACACAAGCGTTACCTTTAACAATGATAAGAGCATCATATGGAGCTTCTCATTCCTTTGGGGCCCAAAGGGCTTTTCAGACCGTGAAGGGAGATAGGCTATCCACTCATCACCTTGCAAAAAGCTGCTCTCTATGCAGAGAAATGCAGTCTGTGTCCTGTGGTGAGAGCATTGCACAATGGAAATGGCTTCTTGCGCAAAAGCGGAGGGATGCTCGTGCTGTCTGGGTGAAGCTTGTGCCAGGTGTACAAATCAAAATATGAAAAGTAATGGCTATTGAGCTTGTCCTCACAAGCTGACACTGTACAAATGAAGAGCGGATTACCGTAAAGGTTTGGCAGAGCAACCCTGGCTAATGCAACCGCCGTCCCTCTTCAGATGAACCAGGTACACCCAGTGTTGCCTGAATGCAGCCTTTCACCATACATTTTCCTCCAAAAGGCCGATCCTTTTCCGATTCAGCCTGTCTCCACCTCATACCCTGCTGCAATTGTTTGCTTAATGCTGTGTCTGAAGGAAAAGCATCAATTACTGAATCACTCACCTCACCTCCCGCAGCACCATGGGCTTTGAGCCTGGCCGCAGCCCTCCTCACCTGTGGCTGATGCTAATTGGGTTATAGCAGGACTGTGGCTTGGGGCATATGAAGGACATTTTCACTGTATTTTAACCCCATCACTACTTGTCTTTATATATTTCTTTCCCTCTTCCACTCCTTTCCTTGTGTTCCTTCCTTTGACATCCTAATTCCAGGGCTCCACGGGATCAGTTTTCAGAAGGTTGTTCTCCTCTGCAGGTACATATTGCTTTGTCACAGTCTATTTTATTTCAGAAATTTTTCTCCCTCTTCCATAATTTTTTTTTTCTTTCAAAATACATAACTGCCAAAATGGAATCAAATTCAACACAATTTCTATTTAAAAGACTTTGATTGCAGGGGGAGGAGGAGATTAAATGTCAATGAATACATGACTCTACCTTTTATGAGAGTAATTTTGACTAGTTGTTTCATATATGCATATCTTTATATATAAAAAATTATCAGCCTCCAGAACACTCACAAATGTCTTCGACAAACCTGACAATGGGTGAGGAAACAACAACAAAAAAAATCCTTTTAGTTTAGAGATGGGCTCTGAGGCCTCCCTGTGTGGTCCCATGGCTGTTCCCTGCTTGTGAGGCTGTACAGGATCAGGGAAATGACAACATTTTCCCTGGGCAGAGGCCAGTGCTGATGCAGAGCAGGGGCAGAGCTTCCAGGATGGGGCAGAGGAGGGAGCAGCCCTGCCTGCGTCCCCTTAAAGTAGCCAAGGAGCCCCAGCCCCCAGTTTGGGCGATGTGCCCTGAATCAAATGAGAAATCTGGAAATTCAGCCCAGTTCCCTGAAGTTCTCGCCTTGCTTTAAAAAACAGGCTCCTTTCCCCTCCGTATACATCTCGGTGCCGTTTCTCACCGTGGCAGTACCCAGTAGCTTTGCTGGGGCTGAGCACAGCCGGTCTCTGCCTCTGCGCTGGAGGAACCGCAGCCTGGACAGTGCAGGTAGTTTGGTCTCTGTGTTTGCAGCATCGCTCTCACAACCGCCTTGCCTCTGCTGTTTCCTGGGGACCTGCCTAACGCTTTTGCTGGCCTCTTGATCCCCATGTGTTTGAAACACTTCTCGTCACTTAGCTTTGCCTTCACCGCCACCACCTTCTCCTGCTCTGCTTTTGCTTTCCTCATGACACTGTTTCATGCTGTTTATTGCAAAAATCTCCTCATCTGCTCAATTAGTAGGATCAGTTCGTGCCTCTTTGTTCTGTTTATCCATTGGGAAAAAATGGGGTAAAAATCGTAAATCACAGAAATCAAAAAGGCCTGTTAAGGTGTGTGTGGAGGGGTGGTGGTTTTGTAATTTTTCTCTGCCCAGCAAACAGCCACCTGGAAATTAAGGGTAAAGTAATCCTCAGATGGCTCTGAGCTCCAGACTCACTAATTCAAAATGTCCTTGATATTATAACAACAAGAATCAAGGCTATCTCAGATGCTGCCAGCACTTTCTTCCTCTCCAGTTTTGTCAGGAAGCAGGGAGGAGCAAAACTATTTCAGCTCCTCAAAAACAACAACAAAAGTATGAATCTAAAAATGCACAAAGGTTTGGCATTTAAATATCACAGCTGTAGCCTTCTTAGAAATACCAGAGATACATAATGAATTATAGATTGGGCTGAGCTGCAACATCCACCCCCTCTCGCTGTCCTTTAGCGAAGCTCTGGTCTGACCCAGGGGTTTGGTCCAGGTCCATCTCTAATTCTGAGTTCACTCCCACTGTGATCTGTGACTTTTCCTGCACTCCCCGAGGTTTAACTGGGAATGTTAATGAACTGGGAGGCATTGTCAGGCAAAGGGAGGCAATGCTAGGGTCTGGACATTTGACACTTGAGCTCAGGGTTCCTGAGGCTTGGTGTGGGCTTTTTCAGACTTTTTGTTTGTTTGTTTGTTTGTTTTGGTGTCTCCCTCCTGCTCCACTAATAGCATGTCAACACTCTTTAACACTAGAGGTTAAAATTTTAAGATATCCCTGTGCAGTGGTGCTGGTCAGCATTCATCAGTCCTGAAGCTAAAGATGCAGAGAGAAACGGGGAAGATGCCCATGTCCAGCAGTCTCAATACCAAATCCACATTTTTTACTCTGTCACCAACGCCCACTTTTTTATTTGTTTATTTATTTTGCAGAGACACCATGACATCACAATATCTCCTGCATCTCAGTATCCTGTCCATGTTTTCTTTCCTCAGAAGTATCCCAGTGGTCATAGGACAGAAAAGATGAGGTGGGAAGGGACCTTTGGTGATCACAGACATTTTAACCCAATAGAAAAAGCATTTATTCTTCCTCTGATGATGCCGGCTTTTTTACTCCTCCTCATCTCTATTCCATCCAGCATGGGGCTGCACTATCATCATCCCTTCCTTGTCTGAAATTCAGCCTTCCCACAGCCCTGGGAAGCCTCATAAAGGCTTACTGGGGCTGGGGTGAGGGTGGAAAGGTGAACAGCAGCTGCTGGGGTTTGGGCTTTGTGGAAGGGAAAGGATGCTCATCAGCAGAGGGAGAAGGTTATCAGTCCCGAGAAGCACTGTCTCAGTGAAAATTGAAACTGTCAGACTGCCCGCGCTCCGTGCTCTGCTTCTGCTCTGAGATTTTTAATTATTATTTCTCGTTGGATTTTTTTTATCCCTCCTTTCTTAGCCTCATTTAAAAATGCTATAAAAGCTGGATAAATCACTCATGACCTTCAAACATGCCACCTTGTGTTTTCCTCCTCCTACTGCTCTTGGGCCAGCCCTGAGCAAAGCCGTGCACTTGTGTCCCCTCAGGACCCTGTGCTCACTGACTTTAGGACCTAATTTTTCTTCAGGGAAGAGTTTGCATACCTTTCCACTAGCACTGGGAATGTTTGCACAGCTGGGACAAGACTTGGGATAAAAATGTTCTCATCCCACCTTTCCCCCTTAGGTCTCTTGTCTGCTTCCTCCGTGGGACTGGGGGAGCACAGGACATCCCAGGGCCATGGCACAGCCTCTTTCTCTCTCCTCCAGCCTAGACACGGCCAATCAGTTGGCAGCCGATGGGAGCTGGTAGGCAATTACCATGCACAGGATAAGCTGCAGAGCCATACAGCAGCCAGAGCATTTGCATCTTCTCCTTTGAGCTGTTTCCCACCTTAAACCACTGACTCTTCCCATCACTTTCTTCCCATTTTGTTGCCAGAGCTTTGTCTCTTTTTGCTTAAGCAGCAATCCTGCACAAGCAAGAGACACAGGACACAGACGGGCTCTGTGGTGATTCAGGGTACCAGCATCTCCAGCCTACACCTACTGAGCCCCCCCCAAAATCCCTTCCGCAACACTTGGGTGACAGTGCTGCTCCTCAGAACCCGGGGCTGCTCAGTGAGCAGCGAGCCAGCGAATGGACCTGAGATGTGGGCCTGCCAAGCTCTGCTCCATCTTGGCAGTGCTGCCTATGCATCCCACCTCCGGGAGCCCTGATTTGTGAGGCAAATGGAAAATGCAAGCAGCTTGACCTTCCCAGGACCCCTGACATCAGCCACAGTCCCAGAGTAGCAGGTGGACATAATCTTCCTTTGATAGGGCACCGCAGGAGGATGGCAGGCTCTCCGGAATGGCAATGCTGTTGCTATCAGACAACGCAGTCCCGCCAGGAGGACGGTCACCCTCTCGCTGATTAGCTTTTCTCTGCACCGTTTGGGATATATATGCAACAGAAAGGAAAGTTTGTCGTGGTGGGGAAGACATACTGGGTTAGGATTCCCTTTGTTTTAAAGATAATACTCACAGAGACACCTCCTGAAGTGTTGGAGTTTGTGGTTGTTGGGTGGTGGAGATTTTTTTTTTCTTTCAGAGCCAGCCATTTGGTGAAAAGCTTTGACAAAACAGGTGAAAAACATCTGGAAATACAGAAGAAAACAGGGAGTGAGATGGAAGTGAGAACACAAAGGGCAGCCAGGGTGTCTCGTAAACTGCTGTAGCCCTTTGAGATTTCCCCAGGAGAAGCCCACGGCAAGCTGAAGTCAGCTGGGTGGGCTAACAGTGCGTATCTGAAACTGCAGAGCCAGAGATAGAAACCCCTGCTAAGGTTTTCAAAGGGCCCAAACCAATTGTGTGGGATGATTTCTGAGCCTGATTCAACTCGTAAGCATACACATATCGAGCATGAGAGGCTTATTTCTTGCAGACTAAAGTTCAGTGTACTGAAGACACAGGACACCACCGCCATGGCCCATACGCCCGTCTTCACACAGCGTTTTTCCGTGGTCATTAAAATCCCATTCATGGAAGTGGAACTGAGGGATAAGCTATGAGAAAGTAACTCGCTGGCGGTCCCTGACAAAGCCGCTGCCAACATCAGTAATCAGTAACAAGCCACAGACGGTGTCTTGTCTTCAAGGCTGCCTTCTGCGGGCAGTCTCATCCTGCCCGACGCTGCCTGAACCTCTTGTTCAGCAGGAACCAAACACTTGCAAACCCTTCCAGTGCAGACAGGCAACTTGCCATAGCCCTGGCCTGGAGGACCAAGGGCCTGCAATGAAAAGTCAGATGCAGAGACGTCCCATTGTGTCCCCTCAGGTCTGCCAAGACCCACTCTAACAAAGTTTTCCTTTTTTTTTTTTTTCTCTTTTTGCATTTCCACTTTCCATTAAGCCTCCTCAGCCTTTTTATTAAGGTTTATTTTTACCTCAGTGCGAGAGGTTAGGAGCACGCAGCTCTGGCTTTGACTGGTTGGCATTTTGTGAAGATTGTGTCATGTGGTACTCCATACCTACCCAAAAATAACTCCCTGCGCACAGGAGCTGCTTACCTACCTGCAGAGACTACTCATTCCCAACCTTTTTGGTTTTGTTTTAGGGGGATTGCTGGGAATGATGGTGTGGGGGGACAGGGTGAAAAGAGGTGGGGAAACGCAGCATGGGTTTGAAGGCTGAGGGGTGGGGAAAGGCAGGATGACATGTTTCTGCTTTTTCAAATATATATTCCTTATGTTTTCCTCCCTCCCTCTTTGCCATGGGAGAGGAAAAGCAAGGAAGAGGCAACATCTCTCAGCATCAAGCCGGCCTGGTGTTTGACAAGAAAAAGTTTGTAAAGTGTTGGAGGAAAGAAAAGATTTGTTTTAGTGATGAGCAATCACTGGAGGGCATTAGGAGAATCCTCGGGAAAATCAATTTGATTTAGACCAGGACACTGCCGAGGGAAGGTCCCCGCTGAGCCCGATGTGAGGTCCTCGTGATCTCAGCAGGAGGGACGGGGACCTGATGGCTCCCAGCAGTGGGCTTTGTCACAGCTCTTCCTTTCAGAAACAGAGCGAGAGCAGGGAATGCGGGGCTGTAAGGTGTATCTGGTGCCGGTGTCACTGCTGCTGTGGGACTGGTGCCCAGGAAGGGCTCAGCCCCAGACCAACGTAGCACTTCCTCGCTCGCCTCCCCTCCTCCTCCCGGGGAGATGGGCTTCTGGTGGCAGTGGCTGTCCCCAGCCTTCACACGGGGACACGCGGGCTCAGAGCAGGAATCGGCCATTCCACAAAAATTCAAGTGAAAAAAACCAACGTCATCGTGCCTGCTAACCCCCTGCTCCTCCCGAGCCACTCACCTGCATAAGGAGACCGGGCTGTTCCTTGAGAGCCCCCCCAAGAACTGGCTGTGCCGCACCCCTGTATGCTAAATGACATATGTTACAATTTTCATCCCAAACCAAGCTGTCCAGCATACTCAAAACACAGCTGAAATGAATCAGTTGGAATATATTATTTTCAAACTCTTTTCTTTGGAGTCTTAATTTTTTTTTTAGTGAAAGCAAGTGACATCTGAAACCTGTTTTTTCTCCCATGAACATCAAAATAAATACTGACAGCCTTATTTTCTGCAAGCCATCTCTTTTTGTGTTTTGGTTTGGTTTTTTATTCCTTTTTGAACTGGAAAAAAATATAGTAAACTGTTTCTCCCCTTTATTTTAAGCATTTTTTTGCCTTCCAATCAGATAAAGAAAGGAAAAGGTTATTAAATCTGAAAATTCTTAGTTAGGCACATTGTACTTAGTAGAAGTTGATGTCCAAATTCCACCCTTTGAGTTATTCAAAATCCCTGTTGCTGAAGCCTAGAAAGGGACCAAACTCCTCGCTGGAGGTGATCTGATGCCTTCCCATGCACATCCCGCACCCTGCGCTGCCTGGGCGAGGGGATCTCATCCTGCTGGGTTCACACACGTGCAGAACAGCACAGCAGGAGTGACAGAGCTGGAGGTAATACTGCTTTAAACAGATAGCTGGGGGATTCGTTTTCTATATTAAAGTATTGATTTTTCATAAACTAAGAGCACAAAAGGCCATGGAAAACAATCACGTCCCAGTGCAGGAAGCTGAAAAATTAGACAGCACTCTAAGCCCTCATGGATGTGTTTTGTGCCGAGACTTTCAGTTAAAAAAGCCTTATTTATAGGCAGTGAACTTCAAAAATATCAGAGGTGTGGTTCTAGCGCACTGGAAGTCTCTTTCCTCTCAGACGGGATGCTGGGGATCTCCCATCCAGGCAAGCGATGTCAGCAGAACCAGACTCACGAGATTTCTTGTATGTTCTGCTAATGGCTGCACTCAATAGATCCTCAAAACAGCCTTTCTTTTCAGCATTTCAGCTGTTACATTGTCATCTTGTGATGGGAAATGAGATGTGCAGAAAGACAGAGAGAGCACACGCTATTTCCTTTTCTTCACTTTCTCTCTGCCTGTCTATAGGAGCTCTAACTTCAATCGCAAGTGGAGCCAGAGAAGTTCAAATCTGAATTAAGGTGTCACTTGGTTTCCAGTGAAAGTAATGAATCACTGGAAAATCCTTTTCCAGGAATGTGGTTAGATTGCTCACCCTGAGACTGGTGTTAAAGACTGCATGTCTCTGCCTAAACCATAACTCAATTGAGGTTCATGCAGAAACCAGTAAGTGGAAGAAATCTATGGCCTTGGTTATACAAAACAGCAGAGCAGTAAATCACAGTTGTCTCATGTTCAAAATTTACAGAGCCATTAGATTCAGAATTTGTTAGATTTCAAGTTTTGGTTCTGGATCATTTTTATTTCAACTAAAGAAAAGAGAACGGTAAGGATTTTGGTATTGTGCTTAAATGTAAATTAAGGCACTGTCAAACTGGATTGGAAATCACGTCTGGACCTAGACTTCCCCACTCCTTAGCCTTGTTATCAGCCTGGGACTGGAAGCCTGGATCCATTTCTAGGAGGTATTTGTGTAGAAATCAGCTTCGTACAGTTTTACTCCAAGAAGAGACAAAATCCCCAGACCAAATGTACAGACTCTCCAGACTAACATGCATTGCTGGCAGATTGAATAGGATGCTCTCCCTGGTTTCTTTGTAAGAAAACAAGACACACCAACAAGGAACAAAGGAACAAGCAATAATTAAGTGCTCTGATTTATTCTACAAAAATCTGTGTCACCTGTCATACCATGTCGTGTGCCCCTGAAGCCCCTGAAGTTGCCGGTGTCCAGCCGTGCATGGATTTACCTGAAGGCTTCACGCAGTAACCCTGATGTGCTCCAGGCACATCGGGCTCCCTCTGCCAGGGCACATCTGGTTTATCCACACGTGTGCCGCTGCCATTCATCCAGGTCTTCTGGATATTTGACATCCTTATAAAAATCTGTTTGGTTCCACTTACCCTTCCCTTTGGACACAACTTTCAAGTAGGGAGGAAAAAAAATGGGACATTTCTAGCGAAACTAAGATGCCTGCCAGCCTGAAGCACTGCTGCCCCATCACACATAAGGATTGCTTTCTTAGGGCAGGGGACAAACCTTGGGTGGGAGAATCCTGGGCTGAAATCCTGTTTCTGTAACCAGGACCCAATTTGTATGGAAATGGTTTGTTTGGTTTGGGAGGACAGATCAGAGGAATAGTTCAGATGGCAGAACCAGTGACCCTGGTAAACTTTCGCTCCTGAGCCTTATGGCTGTGTCTTTTTCTGTTAGATGTGATTTTAAATAAACATGAAGGGACCAGGCAGGCCACAGATGCAGGTTTCTAAGCAACACAAATAAATCCACATCTGTGTTTATAGGTGCAGGCAGGACATCTCTGGACAGTTTTTAGATTTCTTTTTTTCTTCTCCTTCCTTTCAGAGACACAGAGTTTAAGCACAGACCACCACAAAGAAAAATAATAAGCAAATAGCCTGCTTTCCCGGGGTCTGATAATCGTAGGGGACTGTCAAAAAGGTATCCCCACTCCCAGACCTGATGTGATGTGGCTGCAGATCTGGCTGTTTTCATCAAATCCAGACATTTTGTCACCTGCCATTCACTGTGAGGAAGGTGGTGACAGGCAGAGGCGCACATCACCATCACGCGCAGGCACAAGGTGGGTGGGGAGAAGAAGAAGGGTGGTCCCAACCTTGCAGAGCTTCAAGGCAGGTGAGAAACGATTGCACAGGACAGGATATAAGCCAGGACGGAAACACTGTCTCACGCTTTGAACAGGCATCTTCTTGTTTGTTTGCTTCTCCTGTGTTCAGAGAGAAGCTCTCTCGCAAGCGTTGGAGATTTAACTCTGTGCAGATGGGAGGAATTTATTTTCAAACTGCCTGTTTGTAAGCTAGCTCGAAAATGACAGCACTGCCACTGCTTCTTTTGTTCTAAACACCCAATTAAACTGGCTGTTTACACCTTCCTGCCAGATTCCTGTCTCCCAGCTGAAGAGAGTTGAGCAGCTAATGAGGCACAGCACAGAAACTGGCAGGGGAAAAGCGGGAGGGTTTCCCAAGAACTGCAGACTCAGCCCAGTCCGGCGGTGAAGCAGAAGGAGATTGGGCTGTGCCAGGCTGGGGTCCTGCCGTAAGCTGTGCCACCGAGCAGCTGTGGGCAACGGGCAAGCAAACCTGGCCTCCCGCTCTAGGACACTGACATAGAAACAGCCATGCCTACACCCTTCCTGGCCCACGGTGCAGGCGGTTCCTCACTGCTGGACATTATTTTAGGATGGAGTTTATGAGTTTTTCTCACATATTGTAGGAAGAATAAGGAGGAAAAAATAAGAAACTGAAGGATGCTGGAATCAAAGTAGAGGTGGTCATCAGAGTGCTGTGGGATGGAAGAAGCAACTTTTGGAGTAGATTATAAAAGGTTCCCTCAGTTCTCAGAGCAGCCACTGTAAATCTGTGACCTAGGGCTCTCTCAGAGTCTTTATTTCCCCCAGGAAAAGATGCAAGTGAGCAAATAAGGGGAGGGGAGGAAATCAGTGACAGATTTCTTACTAACAGGGGCCACGAACAGGTTGCTGTCTGGGAGACGGGATGGATGTTCTGTCTCCTAAGGCTAGTGCGAATGGAGGCAGGTGTGTCCATCTTCTGCGACTGCAGGACTTGATGCCTGTGGTAACCACTTGAGATAAAGCTGTGCTCACCAACCCCTGGAGAAAGACTTCTGATGGAGGTCAGAAATGACATCTCCCAGGTGTGCGAGCTGCTGAAGCAGGAAGCCTGGCACTCCTTTCTTGAGGATGATAAGGTGAGGCAGTGTTCTCCTGTCATTTTGAGCAGGACAACCTATGTTTTCATGGTTCTGAGTTAAACTACTAGAAACTTGCACCACAGTAGACCGTCTGTTTTAACACAAATGCATGCTTGTTTTCTAGCTTTCTTAGTGCCCAGTGGATAAGGCAAAATTTATGTTGATCTTTTTATAAAATTCTGGTAAAGGCAGAGCCTTGTGTACGAGTTGCAATGCCCACTGGCCTTGTTATTTACTAGGAACAAATGTGAATATTGTATCCCCTTTATTAAGGACATTGTTATAACTTAGGTGTGGTGATCTGAGATGTGTTTGCTCCTCTTTTAGAAAGGGTTGGAGATGTGCAGACAGGGTAAAAACAGCCCCAAAGGGAAAATTCTGCTCAGCAAACTTTCAGATGAGCCCTTGAAGCTGCAGCCTCTCTGTGTGTGGGGAGGATCTCAGATGTTCTCTCATCCGCAGGCTCTGTGATTCTGATTAGGTGTGATTGTGTATACTGCAGGCATTATCGATCAGCCAGATGATTGATGCGTTGTTTGCTGTCAGTGCCTCGTCTTTGATGTAATTGCATGAATTATTTGCCAAGGCCAAGCACTTTATCCTCAGAAGTGTTAACTATATAATATATACATGTGTCTATATTTATAAAGTTTCTTTCTCAACAGAGATTAAATTATTTCCAAAGGTTCTGTGTGCCTCCTCCAGATTGTGAGGAAGCACAGTTTCATAAATCAGTGGATTGACATAGATGGAAATCTGAAAGGTTGCGTGGTATGTGATGGATCGTTTCTGGTTTGACACATTCCCTCTGAGGCTATGAGGGGAAGAAGCTTCGTTGACATTGGGTTTGGATCCTGGGAATCAGAAGAGTCCCTAGCAGTAAGGCTTGTGACCCTCCTCTGAGCAACTCAGCACAATGTTTATCCTTGCAAGCCATGGCAGTATGTATATAAATATATAGATATTATAGCTGAAGTGGCACCAGATGGATAATTGCAGCCCCTGAGTGCCTAATCTACTCTCCAGGACATGGGCAGTTTTCTGAGCCAACAAAACTTAATTGAACTTTCCGTTCCAGCTGGAAAAGGTTATGGATCTAGTGAGTGCAAACGGAAGGCAGGATGAAAAGGTCAGATGTTCTGTTCTTTTTGTAATGGATTGACCGGAGACATGTTTTTATCTTTCTCACAACCGCTGGATTGTAAAACTTAATTAGTAAGTCACTTCTCTCTCCTGTCTGAAGGCATGTGTATGATGATTGCACATAGATCACATTTTATGGACGTGTCATGTTTTCATTTGAGAGTAACAGCCTGCATGAGGGACATTTTTGCCACATATTTACATCGGTAGTTCAGAGAAGGGCCAGGAGGACAAAATGGAGAGCTATCTTTGACACCAAACATGCCAGTTCAGCTACCAACAACATCAACTGAGAGAACTACAGCTGCTTAAACTGGGCTCTCACCTGCTGTGTTGGGAAGTAAGAAAGGAACTATTGCAAACGTAGGCAAAAACAAGAGAGATGGAGAGGAATGAACATACAGACAAGGAATAATATGACATGACATGAGCAAAAGTACAAAGAAAGAGGTAGAAAAATGAAAGGAGATTTGTGTATGATAAAGAAAATTATGTAAGCATGCAATGAATTCAAAGGACAGACCAGCTGCCTGTACAGCCTGATTGGAGAATGATGCTTTCTCAGTTGAAAAGTGTGGTCTCATTATTTGAAAGCATATCTTTCATGCCTCCAAAGAGGAGAGAAAATAGAGATAATTGGTTTTGTTTTAGACTAGACATGAAAGAAAAACATCCAACAGTAAGGACAGTTAAGGACTGGAATAGATTGCTGTGAGATTGGAACCACCGGAGGTTTTTTTAAGAGCAGGTTAAACAAATATCTGTCAAGAAAGATTTAGATGTAGCTGATTGAGCCTTGGGGCAGGGGTGGACTAGATGACCTCCTGAGTTCGCTTACTTTCAAATTTATTTCCTGGGATTTTATGTAGTTTCACTTTCTTGGTGGTGCAGATTATCTCCAGAGCATCAAAAATGGTCTCAGTGAGTCAAGAACTCCAAGTAGGATGGGATCTGAGTTAGTCATACACACGTACAGAGTCATGACTCAAACCATGGAAGTTCTTTTCATTTCTATTTCAATTGGGAAAAGGGAGGAAAAGTTTTAAAAGATGTTTTAGTTTTTCAGTGGGATAGTTTTGAACTCTAGAATTTCCCTCTCCATCCAATAATACATTTCCTTATTGGCATTTTACCTAGATACACAAGGCTATAACTTCTTCAGGTTTTAATATGCCTTGTAAGAAATCTTGCCATTTTTCTGGAAAGCTTGAACAAATAAATAGAAGGATAAAGAGAGCTGCACTTAAAACTAAGTGAAAGAACAGAATACACCAGAGCTAAAGGGAACCTCTTACAGTCTATCATGTCCTGGGTATTAAGAGTGCAGTGCAATGCAGCTTATTTATCACTGGAGTCACCATGTTTTAAGATTCCAAGTGTTGCTACAGTCAGATTCTTCTTCTTCCTCCTCTTTCTTTTTCTCTTTCTCTGTTTAAGTCTTTTCTACAGGTAATCTGTTGTCCTCATCAGATGTACCAGGACTCATACTCCAAGCCCCTACTTCCCTCTTCACACATCCAGTATCATTCACATTGACAAGCTTGGGAAAAGAGTCCAGAACTGTGCTGTAGCTTGGACTGCACATTTTGATAGAGCCACACGTGATACGAAACACTGGTGGAAAGCACGGCCTCTGGCTGGCAGCTTTGAGTGAGAAATTCTCCACTGTGTGACTCTTGAGCGGTAGGAAGCCATTTCCACTCTTGTAGCACGTGTCAGTGTTTAGGCATACCAAGCAATCTGCACAGGAGAGATGTCTGGCATCAGCAGTCAGGATGAATTCTGATTTTTCAGAGCAGCGGTTTAAGTTTTTTGCACTCTGAAAGCTTTGGGACCAAGGTTTTTTATTTGAATCTTTCTATTCTTAAAAAGCAAGTTAACCACTTTTTTTTTTTTGAGTGGGTTATCACATTCACGAGCCTCTTCTTTACATAAGGAGGACAGATTGCGTACGGGTGGCAGAGAGAATCCGGGAAACAGGCAGAAATTCCTGCTGAGAAACTCCTTGTGCTGTAAAACCAGCTCAGGAGGGAAGTGGCGAAGCTGTCAACAGAACTGCACAGGGAAGATAAAGAGACAGGAGACACGGACTGAGCATATCTACAACACATCAAACAACACCAAGTCAATCAAAGCATCATTAATCCATTGGGCTATGAACCTTCCCCTCGGATGCTGCCAGATCCATCAGTCAAGGGCCAGCGGTAGAAAAGCAGCATAGCAGGTACTGGGCACCAGGGGAAAACAAAACAAGAAACCATTTAAGCTTTCTGGTCTGCCTGGGAATCAGGACAGATTGTTCAAGAGATTCAGGCCACCGAAGAGAATTGCTTAAAAGGGATTTTAAGGAGTGATGGCTTTGCCACTGGATGAATCGAGCCACAAACAGATGCTGTGTTAGTCTAAAAGCTTCCAGCACTGGCCTCCCCTCTCCTGCCTTCTCCATCCCAGAAATATCCCATGGTTAGGAATATGATCTCTGGGGAAAAAAAAAAATCTAAAACAACAGCAAAACAAAACAGCCCCAACACTCAGCTTCACCTGAAATTGGAGAGAAACAGTCGAGGATCAGACCTGCAAATCCTAAAGAAATGAGCAAATACCAATGATTTTTCTCCAAAACCCCTCCCTTTGGATCTCTTTCTTTGACAGCTTCAGATGAGAACTGTGTTCATGTGCATGTCAAGAGAAAGGCTGCCCATGCCTCATAGACAGCTACGCTTTCATCCCTTGGTGAGAGAGTTGAAATTACAGTTTCCAACAGAAGACCTTGGTTGTGTTACTTGCAGTAAAGAACAGTGATGCCTTGATCACGGTCATTCAGTACTTACATAGGGAAGAGATTTGTAAGCAAAATGCTTTAAATTGAAATGAAAATGTTCTAACAAAGCCCAACAGCTGCAAACTTCAAAGACATGTTCAAACTTAGATGGAGGTGTGACTCTAAATAGCAGTGGTAATTAATCACTGCCACAACTAAATGCTGCGGATTCCCTGCCGCTTACAGCCCTTAAAAAGATATCCTTGTTTGATTTAAAGAGGTGTTACAGTGCAGATGGAAAGAAAGGGATTGATAGAAATTAGTGGGTGAGAGACAAGACATTAGATTAAATGAGAAGTTCCCAGGCAGCAATAGGTACATCAATGGTGATGGGAAACTACTTCAAAATGGCACGTGAATGTTCCAGGACAGTGCAATGCCACCTGCTGCACATGCTCATGTTGCAACCGGGAGCCAGAACTTCCTATATCAAAATGGCCAGTGATGATGACAAGTTAATTAAATTTAGGAATCCACAGATCAAATCATTGCCATCGTCGTCATCATCATCGTCATCATCTTCTTCATCTCCATTATCAACATCCCTTCAGCCATTAAAATTTCTTAATCACCTTAGCTGCAGTTTAGCCAATTAACTGGAGATTATCCGGCCCAGTAATCTTGATCACTTAAAGACATGCCATGAAGATTGCAATAAGGAAAAGGGGAGGGAGATGGAGAACACAAAAGGACTGAATCTGAGACAGGAAACCTCCTAATTGTCAGAGGTAGTTTGTGATACTGGTGGAGGCGTGTTCTGAAGATGAGGTTTGGGCAGGGAAGACCCAAGTCTCCTGTTCTATATTTTGAGATAATGCAAGAATTTTCATTTGAAAACAGGAAACAGCCCTGCATTTACCTATTTTTTATATTTTTTAAATGGTAAAAGTTGATGGAAATACATGTTCTGTTCAGTCGATATTTATTTTGGCTTTCATTTTGACACTTTTTTTCCTTCACATAAACTTCATGACCGAATTTCTTTTTAAAGCAGGTGCAAAACTCATTTAAAAGTCTTGCAGAGGAGAAGTTTTGACAACCTTTAAAACATCTTTTGGGTGGTTGTTGTTGTTGTTGTTGCTGTGGCTGCCAACGCCACTGTTGGGAACATATTTTAAATTGACCTTATCCATAAAAGTGACATTTACATGGCATAATTCAGTGCTATGTAGAGATACCTAAACTAATAGAATACATGAGGCAACATAGCTATTTAGTACACGATTCTGAGTTTATCTACCCTTCTGATATTCTCTTTAATTCATACAATATTGATGCTGATCTGCAAGAATAAGCTACTCTCATTTACTGTGACCTACAACATGCACATAGGCAGTTAGTATGGAGTGACTGACGTGCTTAAAGTTCAGACCATCAGTTATTGCAGTAACTTTTGTTCCTCTAACCGTGTCTTTAAACTAGTGAAGTCCCTCAGACGGAGAATAATTTCTGTAATCACAGCTCCCAGGCTCTGCCACAGCTTTGCGCTGATCTCAGCCTTCGCCTCTGGACAAAATTCCTTGAACTTCTTGTGCAAACATTTCTCAATTTGTAGACTGGGAATAATAATTCATTATTTGCCTCTGTAAGAGCTCTGTGAAGCTTCATCCAGCCAATGTCAGTAAAGTACTTGGAGACCTCTGAATGAAAGCTGCTGCATAAATGCATAGTATTATTGCTGGACTAGCAAACGTTATTGCTCTTCTTAAAAAAAAAAAAATAAATAAAAAGGTATGTAGGTAGAAAATAGCCAATCTCAATATTTATAAAATTTCTGCTTCCTCATAAATACAGAAGTTCCATAATCCTCACTGGAGCTGTTGGTTATTTATCTGCATTTGAATTTTAATGAATAAAAAAGCCATTTTTTGGTCACAATTCTTACAGCCCCGGCTCTCTGCAAAATTCTGCTTTCCATTTCAAAGAGTTTATTTTTTTTGTTGACTTTTAGCACTGGGACAAGATTGACTGACAACCCTAGACCTGAAAATCCCACTACTGGCCCCCAAACTGAAGTTACAAGACAAAATGGTCCTCCTAACCCCACCACAGTGCTTGAATGGTGCCACAAAGGAAAGGTTCATGACTCATCCTAGCTGAGAATGTACAAAAGATGTGTTGTGGTTTGTTGCTCCGGATGAGGATGGTCCTTTCTGCTAGAATGGATAATTTAATGCATGAACTCAAATATTGGAGAGCTAGGGCTCAGTTCCTGGTTCTCATGTGGACTTTCCTTGCCCTTTTTCCTGGTACTTCTTGCCCCATCCAGATTTTCCAGTACATATCTTCCTTGTCCATCCTGCAGTTTTGACAGGGTAAACACCTGGGTAGGAGCTATCTGTGTTCACTGGGCACATGGGATCAGCTCTACAAAAAAATGTGCAGTCAGTTTGAGGAAGCTTTGTGCCTTGCTGTATGCATGGACTGCAGTTGACGTGTGCATATGCAACAAAATACACCCATCTCACTGCGCCTGTGTGCCACGTGCACCCTGTGCTCGTCCACGAGCGCAGAATAACTCCTGCACAGACCTGTGACAGTCCTGACACTTCATTTGCATTCACCCGTCCATAAACAGAAGAACTGACATTTTCCTGTAACAGAGGGATTATCTGATTATACCACTGATGTGCTAACGTCCTACAGTCAGCAAGAGGCTTATAAATACACAGACAACACAAAAAGTATCAAACATCCTTAAAGAAAAAGTAATTGGAGATGAGACTGTACCTGGCTTCCAATGAAACTCTTAGAAGAAGTTTTCAGATGCTCATTTCTGACTTCTGGTAACTAGCAGTGTAATGGATGCTGATGTCGCTACCAGAGATAGAAAGTGGGAGCAGCACATATTTTTAGACAGATATTCCGAACCAGGAAGGAGGTCCAAATAATACTTACATACACTTTTTTTTCTCTGGAGTAAATAACAACACTAGAGGAAACACGGGCAATAATTATGCCTGTCTAGATTTATATGCAAGGTGAATCCTGGAAGGCTAATCTTTCACTGGAGTGGAGAGATGTAATGTCTTCAAAGTCAGAGGACTCTTGCAAAGCTTAATGGCTACCACTCAAATGTGAAATTCACTTGTGCTTCCATTATCTTTTCTCGTAACACTCTGTAGTTACAAAGAGCAACAATAATTTCAGTAGATGAAGCTTCGCAGTGTCCCAGTAGATATGATAAGTATTGTCCTCACTACGCAGAGGAGAGGAGCACAGCGAGGTGAAATGACTTGCTGCAAAACGCACAGGGAGTCATTGTTCAAGTTGGTTTAAAAACCATAGCTCATTCTGTGTTTCAGTAACCAAAGCACTCTCCTGGCTACGGAGCATAAATGTGTGACCCGGGTAATATTTGAAGTGATGTCTCTGAGATGAGGACTCTACACGTGCCATCATCCACTCCTGGTGGATGTCCATGTCCAGTCCCTTACCTCATGATCTCTCCAGTCCAGTGCTGCAGAGCACACTTCAGTCAAGCACAGGATCTATTCCGTCAGATACACCTTTCCCAAGGATTTCTGCTTCATTTTCTCTTTGAGAGTCTTTATATGCTCAGCACTAAGCTGGTCTTCCTTTCCTTTCTTGCTTGTGTTCAAGGGATGAGACAGCTTCCCAAGCAAAGCTACAGGTGTATTAGAAAACCAGTTCTCAAACTGAGGGTGAAACAAAGAAAGGAAGTTGCTACTTTTTGAGTTTTGCTGATGATTGGAAGCAGGTTTAAGATGTGACAATTCCACCTACATAGCAGCTCTACTAGGAGCAAGACAGAATTCTTGGCAATTGATTTATTTTTCCTAATGGAAGATGACTGTCTAAAAGGAGAGAAAATACCATGGTGATCTGGGTTTCTGTTGTGGGAAATAGATCAGATTTAACCCTTCAAGCTGTGGTATCACTGAAAACTCTGATCTTCAAACCAGGGTGAAGGTAACTGCTGGGGGAACAAATGAGCTTGAAATCTCCGTGAGTTTTCACCCAAGAGAGTTTTCATTTGTGCAGCAAGTTTGCAACTCGTTAACCTCAGTCCTAACTGTTGGTTGAAGATGTAGTTGTCCCACGTTTGGGCTCCAGTCAGAAGCGTTGTATGGGCATGTAAGTGGGGTGGTAGAGCCTGAGTCTGCAGGTCTGGGTTTGCTTCCCAGATGTGCCACTGACTCACTGCCTAACAGAAGGGATGTTACTTCATCTCTTTCATTGCCTGTATTTGATTTCTTTTTTTCTCCGTGCAGAAGCTAAAACAAGTCTCAGCCAAGGTTTCTAAGGGCTACTATATCAATATTACTAACAATAGAAAGTGACTTTGAACGTGAAGGACTTCCAGAGCTTCGCAATAGCTCTTGCATCCAGACTTGTAGAAATCTGTGATGAATAGCAGATGATTGCTCTTTTGGAAGGACTGGGCTTGCTTCAAGTTTAATCAGTAAACAGCTTCTGATTATTTTTTCTGTTCTGTAAATATCCCTCGGTGTTTTTGAGGTGACCGTGGCCTACTGCTTCTTTCGCACCATGAACTCGGCCAAATGCATGACACCCTCCTCCACTCTCACACGCCCACTGAATTACTCTGAGAAATAAATGCAGCAAACATTGCCCTGCAATTCAGAGCTGTCATCCAAGGGTGACCAATGACTCCTGGAGTTTGTTGGGCAGAGAGGCGGAATTTGTCCTTCAGGGACAGTGACCTTCCCTTCCCATGTGAAGAACTAATAATACTTTCCAAACAAGCTGCGATACAAATCTACTGTAAGCAGATGGGCACATGCAGACAGATTTTACGTGTCCTGAGATTCTCCCTCACTCTCATACGATGAAGGGGATTGAATTGTATTGGTATCTGACTGTTTGGCTATTTTGACAAACTATCATTGAGTCAAGGTTTCAGACTTCATATTGTCATAGCGTTAGACATTACTTTTTTTTTTTCTTTTTTTTTTAATACCTCAAAACAGGGCTGAATTTATGTTACACTGTTTGGAAAAAAATTCTTGGTAATTCTTTCTTTATATCAGACAATTTATACATTCCAGCTGTTAGCACTCAGGCAGATAATGGTCATGTATGTGTCTAGCTCCAATAGTAAAATACAGAATATAAAATCCCAAATGGGATGAAATACAAGTGCAGGCACGAACACTCTCACCAGGCAGTGGCTCCTGATAGGCATGCATCTCCCTCAACATGTGCTATTGCAAATTCAAGTAGTCATGCTAGGAGAATAAATATCTAATAACAAGCCATAAAACCACCAAAGTCTCATTGCCTGAACCTCAGGGTCTTGTGCTGCATACATGATGCCTAAGATTTTGCACAAAAGGGAGACCAAGGGCAGGTTCTCTATATAGTGAGGCTGTAGAATATTTAAGCAATTCAAGATATTTTCCATCCCTATTTTCTTTAATATTAATGGTGGAAGAATTCCAGTTCAAGAGGGTGGATTTCCTGGTAATCCACGGTGACTCTGCCAACTTTCCAAGAGCACCACAAGATACATCCTTTCAGCAATGCCTTTGCATGAATTTGAACCATTTCTGAGTCACTTAGGTCTGTTTGTGGTAGCAGGAGGAGGAGACCTGTTTCTGCAGCCTGCTGTAGACAGTTTGATTTAATGTCTGATTGCATTTAATTTGTGGCAGCAGCCCAGATGCTATGGCCATAGGTGCCTAGAAAATCATTAAGCAAATGCAATAAGACACATGGAAACCTAAATCAGAGCCCAAGGACACCTGCATCCTGAGATATTGTCTCATAGCTCCAGGACATTTGACCTTAGCCTTTATTCCATGGTCACGAGCTTTTAGCAAGTGATTGGAGAGGGACCAAAGATTTGCAGAAGGAATGTTTTCTGCAGAAAATGGACTGACCTATTTTTTATGCTAACAGCGCGCTGCTTCCTCAAGTTGAAGCTTAAGCCGTGGGTTTTCACACAGCTGTGAGGTGACAGCCTTTACTCCTCGGGTAAAGCTTAACAATGGAAGAATTGTGCTTTTTGGGCCGTCAAGGTGGAACTGACCTAAAGGTGAAAGGCAAGGTCTTTACACATGTTGAGCAGCATTTTGCCCCGTTGGATAGTATTTTAGAAGGCCTGAAGGCAGAAAAGCACATCTCAGTGTGAATAGATGAGGGCCTGAAAGAAAGACCTGTTCTTATTGCTAAGATCTAGGAAACATGGCTGCAAAAGGCTCCCCTGGAAAGAAATGGAGAAACTAAAATTAGTTTCAAGTAAGCAAATAGAAACAGTCCATTCTGGAAACGTAAGAAACCCTGCACATTTCCTGAAACATTTCTTTCATCATTATTTCAAACTGAACCATAGAGCAGATCAGTAAGGAATTTATAAAACATGCTTTTATTGCCCCCTTTTTTTTTTCCCCAAAAGTATACTGTGTTTGGAATATCTGTAGCTGCAGGAATATGATGCTAGATTTGAACACTCAAAATCCTGTAAAGTTGACAGATATGCCACATTTGAGCAATCTGGACCCTGGCTGTGACATGATATTGTGCAAAAAAAAACCTCACAGAGGCAGGGAGATAGTATCCACAGGCTGTTTGCTTGGATTAATCAGGCTGCTGGGGTCTGCCACAGGGGTTTGGAGGTATTCCTGAGGATGGCTCTTATTTTCATATCGATTCCTTTCTGCTTTTAATCTGTTTGCTGCAAATCGAAAACTCAAGTGAAGTTAGCTCAGTTTCAGTTTTCATCTTTCCTCAATGCCAAACAAATTTGTTTCCAAAGGGGAATGAAGGCTTCTTGCTTTCTCTAAACAGTTTTCCCATTTCTGGAAACAAAACCTTGGGCCTTTCTCAGCCAGAGGTGGAGAATACTCATGGGAGAGCAGGTTTTGGTGTGTCTACACTGCCACGTTCACCCTGTACCTCAGCATCTCACTCAAGCTCAGGCTTTTGGGGGATGTCGTAGCTCAGCCTTGAAGGGCTTGTGCTCTGGCTCAGTTCTGGACTGGCCAAAATAATTCTTGGGGTGGAAAAATGAGGCTTTTCATGTGTATGGAGAGGAGGGTGAATCTGTTTCCATACAGAGAGTATGAATGTTTCTGGCTTGCGTGGTGAAGCATACTGAGGTACAAAAACCAGGCATGACCCAGGTACTTCCCAGAGGTGAAACTCAATGTTGTGTCGCTATAAATATGTAACTCCAGCAATTTTTGTGGCAGGTGTAACTTCTGCTGCAAAGGAAACACAGCTGAAGATGCAGAAATGGTTTTTCAGGTGTATGGAAGAGGACTAAGCAGAGCAGGGAACTGCCTATTCCAATGCAACTCTTCTTTTCCATAGCAGGACCCCATGTACCCCATGGAAACCTCCCAGTCAGGAGTCCAGAAGCAACCCAGAGCTCCTCAGCACACCAGAAGGATCCAGCTGTATGGAAAGGAGTAAAGTGACTTTGAAGGGCTCCATGCAACCTGTCAAGGCATCATCAACAGTTTTCCCTGTTAGAATATTCACCTATTTCAGGCCTCACCTGCAAAACCACATGCGTGTGATATTTCCAGCTGATTCTGTCCCCCCGTGCCCAAGAGCACGAACAGGTTAAGGCAGCCAGCTCTCTGCTGCTAGAACATTTTGAACTGAACCGCTGCAGGGACGGTAAAACAGCGCCTGTCACCCGTTCCCGATCTCTCTTTAATGTAACCAGAGACTTAAATATGACTGAGTTAATCTTTGAGGAAAACAGAAAATACTGTAACAATAAAGGTTGTAACGTGGTTACAAATGAGAGCTACTGCTCCCCTCTGCATTTTGAATTCCTGGGATAATTCTGCGGAGCTTCATTACCAGAGTATAATTGTGTTATAGAACTCTAAATCACCCTGCTACACTTAACTGGCAATAACATTAAGATAGCGCAGATATTCATTTTAATTAAAACATAGCCTCAAACTATTTCCCTGCTCTAAGAGGCAAAACTTTTTTCTCCTTTTTTTTTTTTTCTCAACACCCGAAACTTTCATTTGTTCCCAGTGTGTCTCTGCTCACCAGAAGGTTCAGAACCAAAATGCAATTAAGAAACACCTTTCTGCAAGCCATCTCTTTCCTGCGAGCAGCTCGCTCTCCATATGAATGACTCTGCTGCAGGGAGAGGGACAGCTTTCGCTGGTTCTCCTCAGCGTGACCTGCATCTGTCGCATCCTAGCAGAGCACAGATGATCTAAACTGAGTATTTTATCTGATTCGTGCTAGTTGTAGTTAGCTGCTACATTTCAGACCACCTGGCCAAACCTTGAAGCCTACAGAGGCTAGTATGGCTGGAAAAAGTCAGCTAAAAAGAAGATAAGATATGCTAGCAGCGGCAGCTTGACAGCCTCTGTTACTAAATCTTGATCTCCATGTCGATGCAGCCTATCAACCACCTTAACAGAGATGCAGCCCAAGGCCCTTCCTAGTCCAGTGTGTATCTAGAAATCAAGAACTGGAGAAAGGTGGTTTTGGAAGGGTCTTTTGGAAGAGATACCCAGTCATGAGATGAGCAAATAACATGCAAGTGAGCTGAAATACCTTGAGATATCAGGTGCTGAGATCCCCAAAACACAGTAGAAAAATATATGTGAAGTTGGCATGTGTATGTTTGCTTTAGCAAACTGTCCAAATTCCTTCCAGATGCGCAGCAGTTCTATTCCCCGTTCTGATTTGCAGGTAAACCTCAGCAAAGCTCCACCCACTCTGGTGATGAGAGAACTTGGTCGTGAAGAGGTCCCACTTGAAGCCAGTTTCAATTTAAACTCTTCCAGCGCAACATAACTAATGGGGATCTTGGCTAAACTAGAATATCATTGTGTTCTCCAAGATCAGGTAAAAGCTATTTCAGCCTGGATCTGCCACCAAGCCTTACAGAGGGCTCATCCTAGCCATGACCTTGGTAAGAAGTGTGGTTTTGCCTTTTAGAGCAATGGTTCACACAAGAGATCTGGGTCATTGCTGAGTGCCTGTGGTGCTGGAAGATTCCTCTATGCCTATCACTACTGCTTTCTTTCTTTCAGACCAACGCCAGTGCTTCCACTATGTATTTAAACCTGTCTTTACAGTTTAACATCTTCACATTATAAATGGATTGTCTATGCATCAGTTTCCTCAATAAGAAACCAACAGAAATGAGGAAACAGCCAGAGACACTTTTTCTGTCAGTGTGGAAAAAAAAAATAATCATATTGGCTTTATGGAGATATCTTTAAGTTGGCTTTGAAATGTACAGAAAATAACAGTTAATAACAGTTTACAAACCGGGGAAGAACCGAGACTACTTATGTTGTGTTCTCAGTTGCAGAATGAATGATATTAGAGATGAGAAATGACAATCTTATGATGCCTCAAGGTTTCCATGCAGGGTTTTCAAACATTTTTAATTTCTCCAATTTAACTTAATTTAAATTTTACTTAGAGGTAATTGGGATGAATTAATATAGTTACAGTTATACAGAAATCAATCCATTAATGTCTGGAAAATCTTGTTAATATGGTAGCAATTTCATGGATACAAAACAAAAATCTACCCACTTAAAATAATCTACATAGTTCAATTTTAGATAATAACAGTAAAAACCTTCTGAATTTATATATATAAAATCTTTTTTACCCTATAATTTTTCTGGCTGATTATCATTGTTATTGCAGCCATAGTACCTGACAAACATCAATAATCATTTTAGCTTAGGGTCATTCTTTTCATGGTTTTTTTTTTTTTTTTTTTTTTTTGTATTGCTTCAGACTGTAGTATTCAGGATTTGGGCTCCGAAATGTTACTGCTATACAGGTAAATTAAAAAGCAAATTAACAATCAGTGGGTTGTAGTACCATTTATTTGTCAGTCAATATTAGCAAATAATATACCATTGATACATTATTAGCATATTATTTGAAAAATACTGCTGTTATTTTGTTCATTTTGAAGATGATTGGAATTAGTAAATGGTCTGAATTACAAGAATCCATGTAACAATTCTGCTAGAATGCTAGGAGTTGTGTCCTCTTTCAGTTAGCTTGAGGTTATCTCTTTATTGTGTCCTCCAACTCAAGTTAACCTCCTTTCTAGGTAGTAGCTTCTAGCAATAGCGGCAACATTTATGGGGAAATAATCCACAGGGTCAAATGTATTGTGCTGATTGGTGAGAAAACCACAAAATTGAAAGAATATAGAGGAAATTTACCTTATGGACTGGAAGTGATTGGATATTGTCTGATTATGTGGAACCCATTTTTATGAACATGAAAACTCGGTTGACTGCTCAAGGGTAAAGATGCTGTAATGTGTTAAAAAATATTAATGAGAATCTTAGAATATATGTTGGGTCCAATTAGGTTAATAATGCATGGAAATTTATCAGAAATGCAAGCCTTAACTAGAGGGCTTCCAAGTAAGAAATTTTGGTCCAAAGAAACTTATTAAAAAGTACTCAAAACTGCACCCTGGTTTTCTTTGGAGAGCCCGTCACTTGGATTTCAGTGACATGTGACAAGGGTTTGTGAAATGCCAAATATCTCAATCTAAATTATGCCTGGCATGTTTCAGATTTGATAAGAAATAATAGGCAAACCTGATAACATTAACTTTTGATGACTATCTACAACTTTTCCAAACTATCTGAACACCTTATATTAAAGAGAGGGCAAGGACTATATATCTCTCAAGTACAGCATTTCTTGAACGTTTCCTCATCCTTACAGGCCTGATGGGAAAAGCACGAATACTAGCATTTTGCGGGGTTTTGGTATGCAGGCATATGTGCAGCATTTCAGCAATTCCTTTCCAGAAAGAGAGGAAAAAAAATCCTGTTATTTTCCAAAATTCAGCTCAAGCTTCCAGAGGTGTTTATATCAGATATGCCAACTGTTTCTCAAATCAACAGACAATAGCAGAGTCACATTAGAGATATTCAGAAATCAGAATTTCAGTTCCAGCAAAATTATTTCATTCTTCAAAACAAAATCTCACGCAGACAAAAACAATCTATTTAGTTTATCACAGTAAGTAGAATTTTTCCCACAGAAGCCAAAACACAAATAGATGGTATTTTATTCGTTTGAAAGCAATTGAGCCTGGGGATTAATCAGCTGAGGATGAAATAGAAGAGTAATCACTCTGAAGCAATTGTAATGGAGGAACAACATTATAACTGTGCCATTTGCTGGACCAGTCTCCTCTGAGAACTGAAAGTGCAGGGAAATACACTTTTTCTTTTCTTTTCTTTTTTTTTTTTTTTTTTTCCCCAGACATGTTGGTTTTGGTAAATAGATATTTATGTGAAAAAGAGCCTCCTTTATTCCTGCAAACTTTTGATCAGCTCAGCCCACAAATTAGTGCTGACTGGCAATTACCTCAGAGCAAAATGAAACCCAAACCGCACTTGGAATTTTTTGAGACTCTGACAAATGTGACTTCTGTGCAAGGGAGAGGATTAAAAAATGCATTATGGTTTCAAATATACAAAGTTATAACACTGTGGTAAGTGAGTCATTTCCTATTGTCGACCACCACCATCTTAAAAAAGCTTGGACTTTATGGTTGGTGTGGTTCCAAGTACTGTTTTACTGATCCCCTCTTTTTTTTTTTTTTCACCCTACATCATTTCCTTTCTTCTCCATTCAAAGACTGAGGGATTATGGAGGTTGGATGGTACAAAAGTGCAGACGCACATCTCTTGACCTGCCTGGGTGGCCATGGAAATCATCCTTGTGGAGACGGGGCCATTGCTCACAGCCTGTTCTGCGCTTTTGTTCTCTCTAATACCACTCTTTTGGCCCTTAATAACACTTGAGATGACTCAGTTATTTCCTGGCTCTATTCATAGATCACGGGCCTTTCAGCTACTTTTAGGAGCCCTCTATTCCTTTTTTAACCATGCTTCACAGCCTGGGAGATGACAAAGTCCCTGTGACTCACAAGAGGACTCGTTCTGCTCATTTTAGTAAGGCTTCTTCCAGGAGAAGCTGATGTCTGCAGCTAGCTATGGGCATATCACAAAGAGATTAGCCGAGGTGTTTGCAGTGATCAACTACATTTTCTAAGTGTAAGACCCCTTTTGAGCTCCAATTGAAACAAGTGAACGTATCTGACTGCAGAAATACAGACATATATGACCTCAGGATCTCAAATGTTTTGCTTGTTTCAATAATCTACTCTCATGAAGAAATATGAACATTGGAATTCTTCTATTTTTTTTTAATGAACAATATGGCTGTCTGGAAGCAATATTAATCAATAACTAATTTCATAGTTGGACAACTGTTTTTAATGACTTTGTACTTTTGATGCATTGTTACAAAAGGCTTCGGATCATTCCCATAAGAACTTGTCAAGGAAAGGGCAAATTCATTTACTTGTCATCATGTGAGAGCCAAAAGGCTCATTAGGCTAATTAGGAAGAGAATCATTTGGGTTTTCACTCATTCAAACACAGCAAAAACCTCTTGTTCCTGATTCAATGAAAGGAATTTGCTGTACCTATCAAAATAAGGGTGCTATGAAGGGATATAGGACAGGTTAAAGCTCTCACAAGTTGGATGCTGTAGTTGAGATTAACTCGTTGCTCATGTCCAAAGTGCACAAAGTGATATCTGCCACTGGAAGTCGTCAGGCTTTGGCATGGCTTACCTGAATTAATTTTGTACCAAATCTCCCAGCTTTCAAACAGATGTGGGAGTTTTTTCTTCACCCTGTCTTTTTTTTTCTCACTGTCCTTCATGCATATAGTTTTCTATAGTTCTGTCTTGGTAGTGCCCAGAGGTGGCTGCATTTCAGTGGTGGTGAAGCATTACCAGTGCAGCCCTGTCACTTCTTCTGCTCTTGTTAGCCAAAAATGACCATCGGGGGTGTTCATCCAGCACAGACAGATGTCTGTGATGCGCAGCATCGATAGCAAGTTGTACCCCTCCAATGCCATGCTTAGCTGAACAAATTTCTATTGTCATGGGTTCCCCCTAGGCTATTTTCTTCCTGTTTCTTTCATTTCAGAATTTGGATTCCCTTGTAATTCATTAAATAGCATCTCTGTAGAGCAGGTGATTTAATCATGTGGTGACACATGCCCGAAGTTTTCAAACAGGATCACAAGAAACAGAGATGGCGTATTATTTTGTAACTAAGCATAGTTGATGGAGAGTAACACAGATAGGCAATGCCTTTATTTTATGGGTAAAAAGGATTTAGTCAAGAAGGCTCCCTACCCGGGTTTGCTAGGAAGTTATCAATGCCAGCTTGCAGTTTCTTAACCAAAATTCTACTAGAATGGACTAAATAGCCCATTTTTTTTTTTTTTATTCCAAGAGAGGAGAAGCTAGTAATAACTGTGGAATTTGTTTCTTGTTTTCACTGCTGTCACATCTGCTAGTCACTGTTCCTCTGATTTCCATCTGGTGATGCGTGCTGATGTTTTTGATCCACACTCTCCAGTTTTCCTGGAGCACAAAGGACCATCCTCTCTACCAGGCACAGTACTGATAAGCAGCCCCAGGCAGGCAGCCTCCCAGCTGGAGAAAGAGCAGTTATATGGGAAAAAAGAATGGCTTGATGGTCCTCTTCCGATCCCACTCTTAAAAAGGGATGTTGATGCTCTAGCAGACACTTCTCTGTTGTCTGCTACAATGCTTTTTGCTTGCTTTTCACCTGGGCAAAACCAGGATCATGGGGAGAGATGAAGGCAATATTCATTGTGAAAATATCTAATTCATCAATATATGGCATCTAGGGGAAGAGATTAGCAGTACTTTTCAGTTCAGACTCAGGAAGAAAATAATTTCAGCTAGGACAAAAATACGAAGTTAAAATTAAGAAACAAAAAGAGAGGCCAAAACATTTTCCCGCATTTCTGTTTCCTAACAAAATGCTTCCACTCTTCCTTCTGAAATAATGCTTTCTTTTTAAAAATGGCCTCTTTATCTTTTGTTACTTAGAAAATAGGAAAAAAAAAAGACAGAAATAAATGTCTTGAAATATAACTTTCAGGTTTGGGTCAAAACATCTTATTGAATAACCTTGAAGCACTTCTTTTCTCCATGATTTTGCTTCAGTTTGACCACTGAACCAAGTGAGTCATTATTTGCAAAGCTCGAGATGCTGGTGAGTGCTGACACTGCTGACTGTGTCGGAGATGCGAACATGGCATCCTGTATCCATCAGTTTAAAAGAAAATGCATTCTGTCTATTTTTCACCCCCACTCCCTTCCCACTGGTTAAATGAATGAAATTAACTCCACGGCTTTATTGTCTGAGGCCAAGAAAAGTTAATGGAACCGCAAGAACCGAGACTGATGAATGTCCTTGTGATGTTTTACAGGGAAACCCAGCAACAAAGGCAGCTTGCAGGGAGGGCTGGGCTCAGCGAAGAGCCAGGCTGCGAGCCATCGCATCAGCTGGGGAACCCCGCAGCCCTTTGCCAGCACCACAGCTGTATCACAACGTTGGTAGCACGCCGTAACAGCATCCCGAGGTGGGTCTTGCTCAGTCATCCAAAACTCTTTTATCCCCTGCATCTATTTCCATGTCTGCTTAGTGGTAAGGATAGTTCCAGTGTTTAAGGAGCAAATTGGGTGAATCTCAATCAAGCTGCTCATAGCATTCTCCATTTGTAACAAATAGAGCATCATTATCACTAGCCCCGTCTCATCCCAGTGAAGGCCATAGCATGCAACAGTATTTGGCCATGGAAATTAAATTATTTTCACCCAGAAGCCACTGAGAAGTAGAGAGAAGTGCTGGTAGTTATACTCACCACATCACCAGTATGGTGTTTAGAGAAACCCAGCCCTAAAAACTGTCACGCTAACTTGGGTTTCCTCCTGTAAATCCTCATTCTTTCCTTTTCCGCTCCTTTTAAATGCAACAAAATGCTCAGCTGCTGCTTTTAATATGCAAATTTAGCCGCCTTATTTCTTTTTCCCCTTCTTTTCTGATACTTTATTTCATTAAGAAAACTTGAGCAAGTAGGAAAACAAAAAACAAAAAACAACCCCTTCCTCCAGAGGCTTTAAAACAAGGTGATGAAAAATAAATTCCTGCTGCTAAAATTTGGGTGTACGACATCTGTGTGGAAATAAAAGTAACATTTGCCCCCTGTGTGCATTCACAGTCTTCAGCTCACTTCCTCTCACTTGCTTCCTTCAGCTCTTGTTTTACATAAATTTTTTATTGGTGATGGACTGAACAATAAAGCTGGTAACAAAGCAATCAATACGCATTACTCAGCACGAGTTAGACACAATATTGGAGACTCACAGCCATGTAAGTCAGGGAATAATCTTGTTCCTCATCCTTTTTAAGCAGGAAAGGGAAAAGCAGAACTGGCTGTACATCAATTCCCATCTTTCTCTTTGCTTGTTTCCGTGGCTGTTTACACACTGCAGCCTCTTCTGGCAGGATCAGAGCATGTTTGGGTCAGATGGCTCCCCATTAAAGGACTTTTCAAACCCTCTGTTGAAATATTGGTCATATTTTACACACTTCCAGGAATGGATCAGAGCAGGTTTAGGTGTCTGAGTAAGCCTGCTGTGTTGGTACCATTTATTTTTTTTATAATAAACTGAGCTATTGGAGGGAGTTGTGCTGTTTGTTGTGTCGACAATGATAACTACACTGAGGATAATGTGAACTGTCCTCTTAGTTGAGGACTTATTCAGACTAGAATAAGAGCTGAACATGTATTAGTCTCCATGTCTTGATTTTGACTAGTAACAACCAAATTCCAGCTCCCATTAAAAAAAAAAAAAGAAACATTGTCCCTAAGCCCAGAAATTGTGAGGAATATCTTGAAAATGTGATGATGTCTGCTTGAGCCTGCAGACAGCCCAGAGCAATAGCTCAGAGTCAGCTGAGCTGCTCCATCCTTTGCAAAGGTATGGTACCCTTGGGACCCGCTCCTCCGAGCGTCCCAGCCAACGCTTAGGAGGCAGATTGCCAGGGGTGGTAGCACCAGAAAAATATAAGGTCAGCTCCTCTGCTCTTGGAGTGAGATGAAGTCTCCCTCTTGAAGATTTGCTTGAGGTTGGAGCATCTCTGGGTCCAAAAAGGACAGAAATGCAGCAAGGACCTCTTTCCTTCCAGTCTTTTCCTGTCCTGTTCTTTTCTGCTGCCAGACCTTCAACATGAGAGCAGTCTCTAGCTGGGTATTTGTGTAGTGTTTCACATTTCTGTAGGACAGAATTAAAATTTAAAATTTAAGCTCCTCTTTTCCCTTGCACTTCACCAACAAAGCTGGAAGATGCCGGTGCAGACAGTGCCATTTGGAGATCACTGAATCCCAGGAAAAGCCAGATGCTTCCCAGAACATCCGTCGCTCTCAGCGGGACGAGCAAGGGTAGCACGTGTATGTGTGGGGAGGATGTTGCTGCCAATGTAAAATAACTGTGTCAACAGCATTTCCGAAGGATATTTTTAGCTTACAGATTCAGTATCTTTTGTGGGCTACAGTCAGACTGACACAATAGACTCTTAATGACTTCTTGGGGACTTCATTGTCTTTTTCTATACACAGCTTATTAATGTGCCCTCCGTGCCGCTCATGGATGCAAGAGCCAATAACGACTTCAAAGGGGTCATTGTGGTCCAGAGCATCTGTACGTAGGAATAAAAAATAAGCTGAATAAATACTCACCCACTAATCCATGGCACAATAGATTGTAATCAGTCTATCAGGGTAAAGATAATTTTTTTTTACAGCATCTTTTCAACCAAGGCATTTTCAGAACATCTTTTCATCCTGGCACTCTGTAGACATTATAAATTGATCATCTTAAGTCCTTTGACAGAGCAGAGAGGAGCAGAAGTGCCTTTAGTGGCTGGAAGCTGGGACTAGGTTGTAGCAAGCAGAAAAGCAGATAAAAAGTTTGATTTGTCTTTTTCCACAGAGGTTCTGAAGTAATCCCACAAAAGCAGTTCTCCCTGGGCATTTGAGAGAGGAGGCACATTCCCAGGGAAACCACGTGTGAGAGGGACAGGGCCCTGAGCAGCAGGCAGAGAGCATCTCTGGCAACTTTCAGACCAGTCCCTTCATCTACGTGGAGTCACTGGTGCAGGAACGGACCAAAATTACAGGAATAAATTACATTTGCCTGGATTTATATGATTGCTGTAGTGGCTGATTCAGCTAGGAGTTTCCCAGAGACAGAGGAGTTTTGATCTGCTGGAATCTCCTTATCTCCTCCTAATGCCTACCTAACACTCTGGTGATAAAAGTCAGTGGTCCCCAAAAATTGTGGAAGATGGTGGCTTTGAAACCTCCCTTCAAAACTTATTTGCTCTTACCCTGTGTGTTATATTGAAGCTGCAAATGGTACCAAAGGAATTATATGCTGCTGCTCAGCCGTGTACGCATCTTTTGGTTTTTACGTTACAGGATTAATGAAATATTGGAATGACAAATCCTTGCTGAGTAAATGACCAGAAAAGATTATTATTCAGTGAGTATATCAAAGATTAAGGTGGGGAGGAGTCGCCTGCCCTTAAGGTGGAGAGGAAAGGACAACGCGGAGAAGCTGTCACCCCCTGTAATAGGAGAAAGGACAACTTTCAGATGTCAGTTTGGAAAATCATTATAAATAATTAATATATGCAAACACAGCAGGAACTCCAGCAAAGGTGTTGCAGACACCTTTGCTTGCTGCAGCCTCTGTGTCCCCTATTGCAGAAACAGGGAGAGACACCAAGAGCTCTGGATGTCCAGGGAAGGAAAAGCTTCCCAAATGCCAGGTCATAGGATGCAAGAGTCTCAGCCGTGGGCATCTCCTTGCCCCCACTGCCTGCTTCTGTGGAGCTCCAGCTTCCTCCACACCACCACACTGGAGGGGATTTTGCAGAATGGTACCTGCAAGCTTTGTACGACAGGGAGCCAGTCTCTTCA
This sequence comes from Chlamydotis macqueenii, assembly GCF_036417535.1. Lineage (NCBI taxonomy): Eukaryota > Metazoa > Chordata > Aves > Otidiformes > Otididae > Chlamydotis > Chlamydotis macqueenii. Next base: position 7,855,903 of record NC_141575.1, on the reverse strand, counting down.
GGCAGTCAGGACAAGGAGCTTATTTGTTTTCCACTTTGTGCAATCTTTTATAAACTTTCCAACCTGGGCTTGACCTCTGATGTGGTGGAATGAAGTAGTTTTTACTCATCTGTAACTTTGAGCATGGTTTCTGGAGCGATCTGACTCACAGAAGGCTTTCAGTTTCCATCGGAGACGACGAAACTGTAATGTTGTCAGCTTCCTTAATTTTAAGTTGCCTAGCATAAGAAGTAAAATTCACTTGAGTCAAAGCACATGGTAGTTATTCCCTGGAAAGCCATGTCAGGGAACTGAAAAAGTTTCTCTTCTTCTCACCCTGTCCTTGTTGCACTGATTTTTGATGCATCAATGCCACTTTTCCCAGGAAAGTATTCCTCACAGCACACAGCAACGGGAAGCCACCACGTACATCTCACTGCGGGCATCTGTATCGGGGGGACTTGATTAAGTGTGCTGGTGACTTTCTGGAAAGCTCATAGACACTTATTTCTGTCAGTTTGTCTCTCCCTGAGATCTACTGGCTGCTGACAGAAGCCTTTGCAGAAGATGATCTATTTGACAGCGTGATCATCTTGACTATTACTGTCCATACTGCAGCAGTAACTAATCCAAGCCCCTCAATAATTTCAGCCCAGGGAAAGGACTGTGCTCTGAAGTTTCTAGGATGGGGCCTTTACCAAACCCTGTGAGCTTCAAGAAGAGTTTGCTACATTTGATTGCTCAGATATATTGCTGAGATTATCCCTGTATGTTTCTTTTCTTTCTTTTTTTTTTTTAAAGCTAAAATACCCAGCTGCTGCTGTACTCCTGCTCCATAGAGGGCAGGTGGAATTCAAACCCTGCTGAAAGGAGGAGATTTGCCATCGACTTTGGGACTTTTAAGTTCTCCCATCTCCGCAGCCAGCTCCAATTTAAAGTTTTTCTGATGGACTGATTGTACAAATGGCTCAAGTGTATTACGAAAATCTTCCCATCTACCTTCTCTAATCCTGCCCTCTAAAATTATCTTGGCACTGTCCCTGCCCATAATCAACAATGTATTTATCCCTCCCATTGTGCCATTATACACCACGTAGCTAAACCTCAGCAGATTCTCCAGCCCTGCCTGACGCCTTTGTAAAACTGCCTTTCCTTGGAAAAACAAGCTAAAACCTAATCCAAGGCAAGAGATAAAGGAGGGAGCAGCAATCAAAAGCATGGAGTGTCCTGCACTCCCTTCCTGCACCCAGTGCCTAAGTCACAGCACACCTTGCAAGATTGTACAGTGTCCAAACTACTTCTGCAAAAATAACAGACAATTCTGTAAAAATAGAGCAAACTGCGCCCCTGCTGAGTGCATCAGAAGAGACCACATCACAAAAAAAAAGTCAATGTTTTTGCTTTAGCAATGGTTTTCTTCAGGCTACTCTGTTGCAGAAGAGCACAGCAGTATCCTCCAGCTCTTGTCTTAAATACCATTGCAAATCAATTACCTTTCAGGCCATAAACTTCACTTAAAGAGACAGAACACAGCCAGACCTCTCCTGGCAACAAAACCAATTATACTGATGCTTCAGCATCTTAAGTTGTCTCGTCTGTGTGTGTGTGTGACTTCTGGTTGGGGTGGGATGGCAGAAGGAAGTTGTCTTAAACTGCATCATTTGTAAACAAAACACAAACATACTGATAGCAAAGTTAATCTCCAGAGCACAGGCAGCCACTGTGGGGAAAAGGATGTCTGAAGGACAGGGAACAAGCACTGCCACAGAAAAGCCAGGAGAGAAGAAGCAGCTGCCCCCAAGCGCTGCCCGTTGGAAACTAGACATTTCCGATTCCAAGACAATCCGTAAAAAACAAATACAAATCATCCAATTCATTCCCTCATACGTGTTAATATTTAATGCCCAAATAATGAATCTTTCAATAAATATTTAATGCCCAGACACCAACATATATGGCAGAGCAGACCAAGGCCTCTAGTAATTTAAAGCAGCTTGTTAGGAGGACTGGATATTGCAATTTGGGATGTGGCAGGAAGAAAAGGACCCTGTCACAGTGAGGGCATTTTGGTCCTTGCAAGCAGGAGGGTGGCTTCTGTGGAAATAAGCTTCGCATAGCTTCTAGCAGCTTTGTGCTTTTCTGCCTTATGCCAAGGCGTTGCTACCTGCAGCCTAGGTTCTTGGCGAAAAGCACGTTTGTCACGTCCAAGCAGCAGGTGCAAGGCTGACTGGTAACATCTCAGGAAGCATCTATCCATGCACAGACCCACTCAGAGATTTAACACGACCCTCTCTGCATCTGGCATTCCAACCCTGAGAGAGGTCTCTTTCCGCAGGTCAGATCTCTGCATTCCCACTGCTATTACACCCTTTCTATATCATCCCTCTGCAGCTGCTGGAGAACATGGCCCAGGAGCACGTTCTGCAGATCCTTTTCTTCTTGCGGCCAGAGCATCCAGCCTTTCCAGTAATTGCTCTGTGAACTACTACTGTGCTAAGCAGGTATCCATTTTCCTTGATGCTGCATTAACCCAGGGTGAAGTCCTCCAGCACAGTAGTGCACTCTGATGGTTGGACTAAGTACGGATGCCGAAATAACCCAGGTACCTCAGGGCAACTGGAAAATGGGGAAATGCAGTTTTTTTCTCCAGCTTTTGGTAGGGAATATCTATTTTTTTACTCTGAACAGGCTACACTGGTACTCCTGACTGGATTCTTTAAAATCAGCACTTAGGACATCTCGAGATAACTCAGTGTTTCTTGCTAAGGGGGATCTTGAGTGTGGAAATAGCCCTTGAAAAAGACATCTTCGGAAGAAATTTTGTCATGGACAGAATGAAGCAATCTACCTCCTTACAGTGGGGTGAGAGATCACCTAAGGTGATGTCATTTGAAGAAAAATCATTCCCACAGCCTCATCTTGCAAATAATCTATGCGAGAAGCCGCAGGTGCCTGGAAGACAGGGAGCTTCCACTGTACTTTCTTCTTCTCCTTTTCCAAGGTGGATCTTCTAACAGATCTGCAGATTCAAAAGGCACACATGTGAATGCTGTCAGACCTCAAGTCAACTCCCAACTCCTCTGAGTTAGCCCACCCACACCAGAACATCTGCTTTTGGGTTGGGTCAGGATAAACCCTTACATCCTCAGTGGCACTTCGAGCACACAGACTTATCCGGCGATCCAGAGTTGCCACTTACTTAGCAGCACTCCCGCAATTCTGTGCGATCCGGCGTACTGGAAGGTGCTTCAGTTCCTCAAATGTAGCACCGCACATCACTCACAGTGGGATGCAGCTGACATGTGCCCCCATTTCTGTGAGAATCTGCATTGTTCTGCTAATGCATCTCCACTCGCTGCTCTGACTATATTCTCCCCTGTGGAGAATTTACTTTCTATCCATGCGAGGTGGTTTCCTCAGCATTTCGTTATGAAATGCTCCGGGTGGTAAAGAAACACCTTGGCTGATTGAGTCCCCAGCTGCTGGAGTGGGAATACCAAGCTCTCTGTGGATGCTGAGTGCTCTCTGTGATTCGCAGGACGGATTTCGCTAGCGGGGCAGTTTGTGTTTCCCTAAGCAGTTTTGAATCTCAGCTGAAAGATGAGTGAGTGGCCAGGGGTGTGAATGCTATTTTTGGGTATGGCTGGCTGGGATTCTGGTTTAGACTTCTTCCTTAGTGCCCACAGTGTGTATTTAAATGTGAAAATGTGGACTCAGACACCACACATTAAGAGTTATCACTTTTCAGCTGAGGCTCCGTGCCTGATGTGGTACGGGCTCCTTCACTATGGCAAATGTGAGGTAATTCACCCCAGCTTATCCCCTAATAAAGGACCTGCCTTTGCAGCGGGCTCTCAAGTCACACACAGTTCCTGCCGAAGAGCTAACATGATAACTTAGTGGCCACAACTTGACCCTGTGTCTGAGCCTCATTCTCTTTCCAGCTGGGGAAGAAACACAAATTGAAAAGTAAAATCCATAGCTGCCTTGGAACCCAAACATAAAAGCTCATTAAGCAGCTGGTGATATACTATTGCAAGCTGGGTGGGAAAGTCCTACCATGCATAGTCCTTCCTTCAGCCCTAGAAGTAGCTGAAGCTATTTAGCATGATCATCTGCATGGATGATGCTTTCTGACTTAAACAGACTCTTCCTCTGCAGTATGAACGGCCCTAGCCCTTACCCAGTAGACTGCGACGGACTCAAATGGGAAACCAGAGAAACAGCAAATTTCTAGAACTGCGTTTACATCTCACCTACCCCATATTGCAGTAAATCCACGTAATCTGCGACCACAGTGCTGAAGGAGACGGCACTGGTATGTTGGGGAGTGCTGTTGGGCTGTCAGACATAACCAAAACTTGCAACAGTGGGGCTGGGTAAAATAAGGAAATAGATTCACTGGGAAAAAAAATCAAATTATGTCCTCTATCTGGAGGGGATGAACTGGAACATGCTGAAAAAAAACTGAGTGGAATTTGCTGCCTGAATACCACAAAGCTCTTTGCAACCATTTGGAAATTAACTGAAGCAAACCAGCTTCAGGGAAGCAAGCTAAAGCATCTGCAAGGCTCCTCCTTGACTAAGGGTCCACTAGAGATCAATTAAACCAATTCCCTGCTTTCAAAGCAATGGAGGCCATTTATTCCCTGTAGCAGACAAATGCTGCCCTGGCAGCAGATAACTAAGTGGATTTAGTGCATGCTTTTCCTCCTGATCCTTTCACCAGCTCTGTGCTATCCCTGCACTCTGGCCAGACAGAGAGCTTCAGTCTTCTGTACTGTCAGCTCATCTTCCCTTTTATTAGCCCGTATCAGACTGTGCCATCTATCCTTGTCCATAAAGAGCACAGAGGACTCCAGTGTCCTGCATGTGTGCCTGCTGCGTACTCTGTCCCTCACAGAGCTGCAGTGCTGTCCACTCCTTAGCTTTTTTCCCAGCCCCACGCATGCTCTGTCCTCCTGAGTTTTCCAGCTGACAGGCTGTGGAGAGCCCCTCCAGCTATGGCTCTGTCCTCAGGATGGCCCTCAATATCCAGCTGAAATACTTCAGAAGCAGGGTTTTTTCAGATGCTGTGACTTGGTGCTACAGTGGGACTTTGTTGATTTACACCAGTCGAGGATCTCACGATGAGTTGGGATGCTGATGTTACTGTTTAAAACATCTGCCATCTGGGTTTTTGTTTATCCCGTTATGTAGAGCCCAATGTACGAACATCAGTTTGGGATCCAAATCCAAAGTGAAGGCGAGCAAGACAAGGCATCTCTGTGTGTGGCACAGGGCTCTCCTGCATCTGCCCCATCTCCTACAACTCAGTCTGTCACAGAAACATGAGGCACAAATGGCTCTATTTGCTCGCTTCCCAAAGTCATGCAACAGCCTCAGTGGGAATTATCTTCAGTGGTGGAAGGGGACAATTACCCAGCTAATGAAGCACATTTTCCTTTTTCTTCTCCACCATAAAGCTGCGTGGAACCTGACTCTCCATCCAGGCGCGCAAAGAAAGTGCCGAGCGTTTGCAGAATGGGCCCCCAATCAGTAGTGGCAAATGCACTTAACACTCCTGCTGGAAAATGAAATGACTGATACCATGTAATTAGGCCTTAATTATTTATCATTTTTGTTTAATTATTGCCACTTGGAAGTTAACAGGTTATAAAACTCTTGGGCTGTGTTTATTAAATGTTGGTAGATTATTAGGAAGTAAGTGCCATTTCTGAACATTAATGAAATATCTGTGGAAAGCCCATGGCCAGAGGCACTCCAGCACTGCGCAGCCATTGCGCGGGGGCTCAGGGCTAATTACGCCTCGTAGGCAGGGCCACAGGCTGTGAGAAAAGGGCAAAAGTCAAAAGTACCATCACTACTTTCCACCCAAATAGATACCTTTGCCTTTGCCTGATATCATCTGTATTGAGGAGAGGGATGCCATCCAGAGGGACCTGGACAGGCTGGAGAGGTGGGCCTGTGCCAACCTCATGAAGTTCAACCAGGCCACGTGCAAGGTCCTGCACGTGGGTCATGGCAATCCCAGGCACAAATCCAGGCTGGGCGGAGGATGGATCAAGAGTGGCCCTGAGGAGAAGGACTTGGGAGTGCTGGTGAACAAGAAGCTTAACATAAGCCAGCAATGTACACTTGCAGCCCAGAAAGCCACCGCATCCTGGGCTGCATCTAGAGGAGTGTGGCCAGCAGGTCGAAGGAGGGGATTCTGCCTCTTTACTTTGATCAGAGGGCTGGAGCAGCTCTGCTGTGAGGCCAGGCTGAGAGAGCTGGGGCTGCTCAGCCTGGAGAAAAGGAGGCTCTGGGGAGACCTTATAGTGGCCTTCCAGTGCCTAAAGTGGGCTACAGGAAAGACGGGGAAAAATTCTTCAGTAGGGCCTGTTGTGATAGGATGAGGGGTAATGGTTTTAAAATAGAAGGAGGAAGATTCAGACTAGATATCAGGAAAATTTTTTTTACACTGAGGGTGGTGGAGCCCAGGTTGTCCAGAGAGGTGGTGGAAGCCCCATCCCTGGAAACATTCAAGGCCAGGTTGGACAGGGCTCTGAGCAACCTGATCCCGTTGGAGATGTCCCTGCTCCTGGCAGGGGGGTTGGACTGGATGGGCTTGAAAGGTCCCCTCCAACCCAAACTGTTCTGTGATTCTATGATACTGTGATCTATCATACAGGTTGGGAAACGCTCCTGGTGCTGAGCAGAACATGTCCATGCTTGGATTTACCCTGAGCTCCTTTCATGTAATTGCAGTGGTGGGATAGGGTTGTGCCATCGCTGTTGTTCAAAGTGCTAGTTTGGAACAAAGTAGCCTGCACCGCTCTCAGTGTTGCAGGCGAGGGAAGCTCTGAGCAGCAGAAAATGACAAGATAAAATAAATGTCCTCGGAATGTAATGGTAAACTTCACAAGGGAGAGCTTATGTGGGATGAAACCTGAACGCTGCTGATTGTTACTGGTTTTAAGATTCTGAAAACTGAACTCAAAACACAGTGATAATGCTCCAGGAGCAATAAAACACCTGTTGTATTTTAAAACGTGTCTCTAAAAAAGGAAGAAATTATTTCTCTCTGTTTAAAGCACTAAAACAAGGAGCAGTTTTTCCTCTTCTATGGACACAGAGATAGCTCCATTCTGCGGAGCTGGAGCTTAAGCACAATCCACAAATATCGTAGGCACGTTTGCTGATCCGAGCCTATAGCACTGAGCAAAGGCACAAAGGAAGCCTGCGGTAGCACAAGGCTTTGACTTTGTTTCCCCTTTCTTAGGCTTGTATCTCCATGAAGGATCCAGTCTGCCTCTGCTGAACACAACCCTAAGCCTTTCTGCTTGCCTTAAAGTGAGATAACCCCCCGAGCTGCACCAGAGCTGGTGTCCCAGTTGTTCTTTACCCTCTCAGAAAACACAGGTTTGGCAGGGATGTCTCTGCGCCGATCCTGTCCTCAGTTCTTCCCGCGCTGTCTCCTTCCATGGCCCACGAACAAACCAGTGCCAAGGGATTTGCCTGCAAACGCCAGTGCCACACCTGCCCTGCTACTTCCAGCTGCCAGTTCCTAAATTATAAATGGAAGGATATTTCATCAGAGCATTAAAGGGTAAGAAGTGTCATTTTGTACTAACCAAAACTTTCAGGAAGAAGACAGGCTGTAAATTATTTAGGGAAAAAGTCGCCTTTTATTCTGCTGGAGAGTGTGATGGGGAAAAGCGGGTTTCTTTTCTTCCCTCTCTCCATGGGGAGAAAAACTGCAGAGGAGGAACAGCTGCTTGTTTACCTAAAAGGCTCCCAGTGACCTCCCAGTTCTCCCTGGCATTATGATCCTTCACTAAGCCATTATTACTGGTGTAAAGAGAAATGGATGTCTGGCCTTCCTTTCCCTTGGAAGGATGGACCCAAGGAGTTGCAGAGAGGTTTTCTTGCCCCTGCTGTGAAAACAGATTTTGTGTCGGAGGAAACACAGTTGATTGCCTGACCTGGAGCACTTCTGCCAGGGGAGAGTCCAGCCTTTCCTCTCTGGAGCATCTCAGCCTCCTTCAAGCTGGTTCATTCCCTTTGCACTTGGGTACCATAAATATTCCTCCTTCTCAGAGACTCACCAAAATGCTCTTCAAGACCTCTGTCTAAGTCAAAATATCCCACCTGGTTCCAAATAGTGTAATTTCTCTGGAAGAAACTGCAACATTTCTGCTCAAATTGATTTCACAAATGGGGATGAGATTTCCTTTTCATCCCTTCCTCCCCTCTACCTTCTTTCCTAGTCTGTGAGAGGGGATAGTCCCCAGCTCCCCCTTTCTTCAGGACTCTCTGAGGTCCCTTTCTCTCCTGCCTAGGAAACACCTGCACATCCCAGGAAGGTGCCAGCCTCACAAACATTAAAGCCCTGCTGTATTTTCCCCCCACACCCCCAAGGAGAGTTAAACACAGAGATTATTTTTAAACCCAACCAGCAGATTAGCATCTAATTTCACCATTTCTACGCTGACGATGAAAGATGGGCTGGGGAGAAAAACATTCCATTTTTTCCCATTTCAACCCAGCACCAGGCTAATTAAGAAGCCGAGGTTAAAAAGCTCATCATAAACTGAACAAGTTCCAACCCAATTTCATTAGGATGCCAGGGCTTCATTGATTTAGGCAGGATTAGCTATTGTGAAATGGAAATGATGCCATTAGATGCATCTCCCCCTTCCTCCTGCTCCCCCCCGGCCTCCCCACGCCTCCCCACACATCCACCTCTCACGTCGAGCCCGGTTGGCATGCTCAGCCGAGGCACAAAGCTGGCTCATCTCATTATGGAGAGTTTAAGCAAAAGAGCCAATCAGCGTTTATTCGTCTGGCTGCAGCTGGAGTCAGCTCATCAAACAAATTAACAGGATTTTCATGGAGGGTTTTGGCCAACACACCACATTTCACTTGATGTTGACTAAACAAACCTGGGCTGGGTTTCATCAGAGGGGAGAGCAGGGAGAATGGGAAGGGATGGTGATGGGACCCTCAGTGGGGAGAGGGCGTCTTCCCCATCCTGCTGGACAGGGGCTGGGATGGTGCTGATGTTCTTAGCCCCTGCCCTGGTGAGGGCTGGCTGGGAGGGAAGGGTTTGGGGCCAGAAGCAAGGGGAAGGGGCCAGCTCTCCTCTGGAGCAACGGCAGCTGCTCAAATGTCTGCTTGCGAGCGACAGGGAGGGATTTGACTGCTGTACTGAGGCTTTCGTCACTGCTTTCTGTGTCTCCCCTGGCTCTTCACCCTTCTCCTGCCCTTCTGTCCACTCCATCCTCTCCCTCCTCCCCACGTGTTCTCATCCTGGAGAAGACATAGCTTTCCCACAGTGTGGCCCCTCATGTCTTTTTCCCCCTCTGCACGTCCAGGTGGTGGCAGCAGGAATTAGGGCAGGCAGAGATGGGGCAGGTTCCGTGGGAGAGACTCCAGTGTGGAAAGGCCAGGATCCACCACACTTGCCCCTGTCTGACAGAGACTGCAGGCAAAGGAAAGGCAATTTTCTGAGGAGGGAGAAGAATACTTTTACAGGGAAAGTAGAGAAGAAAGGGGAAGTAGGCTGAAGGGGAAAAAAAGGGAGAAGTCAACTTGTGTGCAAAATTTCCCAAATCAAGGACAGTCCTGCCAGGCCAGCTTCAGTTCCAGAAAAGGGATAAAACCCTCACTACAACACGATCCCGCTCAACTTAATTTTTGCTGCTGGGCTGTTGGCTCCCATCCGGCAGACAGAAGTATGAGCGCTGAGGGATGCACGGCAACCCAGATCTGCAGCTGTGGCCGAGTGGTTGGGAGAGTACCACCAAGATCTCTTTGATTTAATGAGATCTAACAAATCTATATGTCCTAAAGCTTTGGAAAAGTTAGAGGTCAAGTCCTCCAGAACCTGGATGATTTATTATTCATTTATTGTGCTTAGACTTGCTGGAGAACTTGATAACTATAGTATCTAGGTCTATGACTTAAATATACTCTAAGGTTTTCATTCAGTTAGTCCCTAGGAGGAAAAAGTGGCCACAGTTCCTTGTGTTAATTGGCTTCTGGGACAATAATAGAAAATTATTTTGGGGAAGGTGTCCATTTTTATCTAAATCCTGGAAAATCGATCCCTCCTGACCAAAAAGGACTTCAGGAAAGTGAACACTCCCAATTATGTCAATTATCCTCCACCAATTATCTCAGGAGACCCATTTCTCACAAGCCCTTTCAGTTTAATCCTAGCAGACCTGTTCTTTTTCCATCAAACAGTGCAAGAACATGCACACAATTAGTGAAACCAAAAAGGCAGCTCAGGGAAATGCACTCAGCATACGGCTGACATTCACAGTTCAGCACCTCAGGGAGGTTATCGAGACAAGAACTCCACCCGGCTCCCTTTTTTTTTAAGAAGGTTAGTTGTTTCCTCATGCAATAAAACCATCAATTGACACGCAAGCCAGAGAATGAGATCTCAACTCAGTCAGCCAGGCCTGAAAATGTTTTTCCTTCTCCAGCGTAAGCTACGTATAGCTGGCTACAAATGTAATGCAATATTTAGGAACCAGCTACAGGTGAATGATTGACTGACACGATTTCTCCAAACCGTTGGATGCTAGTGCAGGATATCGGAATAAACGAGTCGATATAAATGGTCAATATAGCAGGACATATTAAACCTTTGCGTAACTCAAAGATACGCAGGAGCTTTGATCAGGAGAATAATTTATTATCAAAGCAGTGGCATGTCCTCCTGCAGAAACTTTTCCTCTCCCTTGCAAAGACATGGAGTGGTTGCCTTCTCCCATGTCTAAAACATGAGTCTTCAGCGGTTTTATTTTCCAAGCTCCAGGAATGCAACCTCTGCTTCTGTGCAGCTGTATTCTCCAGGGATATACTTTGCAAGATATTTTCTTGTGTCTCATTTTCTATTCTGAATGTCTTCAGGTGTTTGTCTGTTTATAAAACTAAAATACCAATATTAAACACGTTAGAGAATCTGAGCCTTGTGTTTCCTTTCCTAGGCTGGGTTTCTAGAACTTTGTGGCTCTTCTCTTTCCATTATACCTGTCTAAACACAGTATTTCTGTGTAATAATTTCTCAGCTTTCCCAGGACTCTTCTAGACAGAAAGAAAATGCAAACTATAAGGGTAAGGTGGTGTCAAATTTACTGGAATTCTGTCGCTGGCTTTCACATGATCAGTGCTTTGCAAATGGATCTCTTTTTCCTCTCTCCTCGCTCAGCCTCCTGTTTTATTTATAGCTCAGACTTTGTGGGTCAGGAATTTTATCTAACTAGGTGTTTTATACATGGCCTAGCCCAACAAGGCCTCAACCTTGGTTGTGGCCTCTAGACACTATCGCACTACAGATACTAAATACTAAGTGCTTTCATGCATGCTGCTGGGTGTTGAATAGGACATCTGTCTTGGCTCATTAAATGCAGCACTCCTCTGTTTTTCCAGGGAAAGTTTCACCTTGAGAGAGACCTCCTCACTTCCACGGTGAGGTAGAAAAAAAAGAGGAAAACATAGCCAAGGCTGAGCTACAGATGCCTCCCATGTGGAGGAAAAACCACGAGATGACATCTCGGTCCATTCCTCCCCTCTCCTTTTGCCCTTCCCGTTTCTCTAAACAACCGTGCTTCTGAAGGGGGAATTATCTCCTTCAAATCAAAGCAGAGGGCAACCTGACTATTTCTTGCAGAGAAGTAATAATTAAGGCACTAGAAGGATGCAATCTGCATACATTATTGCAAGTTATGCCAACAGAATGTCAACATTTGTCTCATAAGTAATCTTGAGCGGCAATTACTCCGCACATTGGCCTGGAATCCATCGGCAGAGCCAGTGGTACTAATTACAGAGGAGCTTCTCCTCCACCGGAGGATGGACAGAGGATTACAAAAAAGGATCGATGTGCAAAAGAGATCACCTAACTAGACCGCTGTGAATATGCATCTGAGGGAGAGGTTAATATCTTAAAAGGGATGCTGCCTCTTGCTACTGAAGACACGAACATCACGTAAAACAGGTCAGTGACATGCTTGCTCTCAGCTTAGTCCACTGGCAATGTTTTCCTGGCAGGAGGCAAACTGAGAGGGAAGACTGGAAAAAAGTCTCTACAAATGCTAGAAGGCATGGTTAAGAGGTCCTGATTCCTCATCAGTAGGAGAAGACACCTTGACAACAGGGGAAACAATGCATTTATTGAATTCTGCAGAATTTCTCAGTCCTGGAAGGGTAAGCATTAGACTCGGGACATTCCTGTAGTACAGTCTAAGACTCCACTGTAAATAAAGCTGCAAAAAGAGTCAGATTTGAGGCTTCCTTTAATTTCCTTGCTCATTAGCACTAAGTTTTGATATTACTCACTAAAAACAATGCTTGGTGACACTCTAAACACAATGCTGTATTAGTATCATAGAAAGTAAGATGCTCAGAGAGTTCATAACAAAACATTTCCCTCTTTAATTCACTCTGACCACCCTTCTTTCAGGAAAGGGAGAAGAGATAAAAATCCTGTGAAATTTACTGAGGAATGTCTTACCAACTTATTCTTAGAAGTAGTATTGTTAACCTGGTAAGTGCATAGCTCTGTAGTGTGTGTGCTCTGCTTCTTTCCTGAAGAAAATAAATCTCTTTCTCAGCTCTATAAGGGTAACCTTGAGAAATAAGGTTATTTATTTCTTATATAATATTATATATATATTATATATATTATAGATAAGCTCTATAAGGCTAACCTCCAGTCATTCATAACTGCACATGCTCACGGTCACCTGCAACAAAGGAGACAGGGCTTGCACCAAAATTTTTCTATATTGCCCTTTTCCCAGCCTAAAAAACTTGATGTTTGACCTGAAATTTTCCCTTAAGAACAATTCCTGAAAAGCTGTCATCAGGGAAGACCAGCTGGTGTGAAATAAAGATAAGTCTTCATCATTTCTGAGGGACAGTTGAAAAATGCAATCTGTGGTGTTTGAAATATAACTTTTGATAACTTTGGAAACAATAATTGTCAATGTCTAGCAATTTTAGAGTACTTTTTCACTTTTCCCCTTACTTAGACCAAGGATAAGAAAAAGCATAAATAAGTTCTTTTCCTCATATTACTAACTTCCCAACACCTGAAAAATTATATGAAGAATGCCAGGATTTTTATTTCCAGGAAGAACATTTTGTATTTTGTACTTTTCCAGGCTTTTCTTCCATATGCAGAAGGTCTTCCTTGGCTTTTTATCTATATATGAGGGATACATAAGCTGTGGCCAACATTTTGGTTAGAACCAATCTTTTATCTGCCTACTCCTGCCACTTTTTTAAGTTTCCCTACCTTGCCTACTGGTTAACCAGAAAGCATCATTTATTGTCTCTTTTCACTCCATGTTTTTCATGAATTTGCCTACTATCTTGCAGATACACAGAAATCTTCAAAGTGTCCCCTCTGCTATCATTCTCTTTCCTCATCCTCTTCTGGAAGCTCTATAACCTAAGCCTCTGTCTGTCTCTTGATCGCATATGCTGGCTACCTCCCTCTGAGGATGCTGGCAGAGATACTGCCGTTTATACTGAAAACCCATAGGTTTATTGAGCAGGATCGGGCCCTTGAAGAGTATCTGGTCGAGTTACCACCCACCGAATGTGTGTCAGATGGTCTCCGCAGTCTGCTCTGAGTGGTCTCTGATCCCCGGCACACTGAGCTCGCTGTTTTTCACACACGCCTGCAAAACAGAGCTTTCTTGCCAGGTACAGCAATGCTACGAGGACCTCACGCCTCCCCAAGGCCTGGAGCGCACAAAAGTTGCATTTTGTCTTAATACTCTGTCATTAAGTGGAGTTAAAAATAAAGCCTGTCAGAGCCTCGCAGCCTGCAGGGAAAAGGATATTAATTACAGCAGGCAGAGAGTGGAGAGGAGCTGCCGTGAGTGAGAAGTCTTCCCGCTGAGCTGTCACCTTCTCGGTGTCACCAGCTGAGCTCTGCTCCGGCTCTCACACAGAGCAGAGGTTGGCCCCAGTACCTGCGACACGGCGGGACAGGAGGAGCCAGCACAGGGATTTCGTTGCTGGCTCTGACAGCGCGAGTTTCCCTGCTCACACAGCAAACCTCTGCGCAGCTCAACGCAGGGACATGGACTGGGAAATGAAGAAAGGGCAGTGGTGGCAGCTACAAGGGAAGAGGCTCTTCAGGGACCCAAAACAAGATGCAGTGCTAAAGCTTTCCATGCCTGGGACTTCAGTTATAGGGACAAAGTGGGTCATTGAAGACCAAGAAGACAGTAGAGCCAGCAGAAAATGGCACCCAATTTTCCTCCAAGAAGAAGGAAAGAAGATTGAGCTGCCAAGGGAAGACAAAGATCACAATATTAGTATCATCTCCATCTCACAGCTTCTTAGCAAAGAAGATATATAGTATTACATTTCCTTTTCTTCTAACAGATAAATAGACATGAAAATACCCCTTCAGAAGTTAGGCTTAGCCCTGACTGCTCAACTCTTTGCATAAAGTATATTTAGGACAGATATATTTGGTATTGAAGCCTATGTTTATATGTCTGTATTCGTGTCCATTGCATGATGCCTTGTCTCAATAAGCCACTACTTAGTGGGGCCATAGAGGGGACCAGCTCCTTAGCTGGATCTTCACCTGGGAAAGTGGTTCTGTAGGATGAAGGGTAAGGGGAGTGGGGAATGGCTCAGAAGCCAGAGCACCCTGTGTTTCTGACAACATGCCTCCATGATTTAAATAACCCCTAAACTTTGTTAGAGGGGACAACAGAGGGAGAAAAATAATGAAATGAAAGAAAAGCAACACCAGGAGCCAACTATTGTGAATTGCTGTTTGAATCTTTAGCTGGGTGAATCAATCAAGCTGGCAGTGCAAGCCCTTCTGATGGGAAGGCTCCCAATGCCATCAGCTGAAGGGTAACGGCAGGGGGATGGTGCCATACCCATGCTGCTATGCCAGGATGTGCTGGCACCTACTTCTTCTTTGTCAAAGCCTGACTTTGCCCAACAAATCCATTGACAGAGAGCAGCTCTTTGCACCAGTGTCTGACGAACTTGGCAAAGGGTCTCCCTTCGCTCGAGAAGACTTGAGAGTTCACTTAGAGGGCACTACACCATCCCATCCCCATCTGCAAAAGAGCCCTCCACCACTCTTTCCAGAGCACTGCTGAGGAGAGAGGGAAATGAAAGAGAAGAAAAGAGTTAAGGCACACAGGCTGGTCCTTGAAACCAGCAGGAAAGAGGCAGTGAAAGAGCTTAATTAATGGCACATCAGAGTTCCCCAAGATGTGTGTCTAACGAGGCCTTTGCCTGGCACTTTAGCTTTGCTTGTGAAAAGTTAATGTAGGCAAAATATAAGCAGAAGGCTGTGTGAAAACAGGAGCCAGCGTGAGCAGATACATCCTGATTTAATTCTCTCCTTTGGATGACAGCCCTCTGTGCCTCCTCCCCTCTATTCCCTTCTCAGGGACACGCTTATTACAGCTATTTCAGAGAGAAGAAACAACCAGCCAAAAACATAGGGAGAGATCCACTTTTATCACAAACAGGGAATGAAAAAAACAGGGTCAGAGTGTTGACTTAGAAAATTACGGTCTTTCTGGCTCCTGAATAAATCCAGGCACGATATCCTATGCCACTCAGCTTTTGCAGAATTTAATTTAGAGCAATTGATTTATTTGCTCTGGACAGGTGGACTCTATAAAGAATTTTTAGGGCAGAATTTATGTTGGGCTTTGTTGTGCAGTGAGCAAAAGAGCAATGGGAGTCTGACAGGCCCTTCCCAGTTCCCATGGGCTGCCCCTCCAAAGCAAGCATGAGGTGGCTACCAAAAACCTCGCATCTGATGATGATGGTGGTGTCTGGCTAAGCTTGGTACTTGGATGACTGCAAAAGCTAGAGCTGGGGCATTTGCCAGCTCGCGGGGACACATCCTTAGGAAGACCTTTCCTTAGAAACTCTTCCTTCCTTGCCACCTTCTCTTGAGCTTTAGGGTTTGAACTTTCAGTTCTGGGTGATCTTCCCTGCCCTTGTGCTGCAGTTAGGATCAGTAGATGCCTTGGTTTCAAGGACAAATTGTTAGTCAAGTCTGAGAGGCTTCTGGTTTCAGAGACCTCAGAGAGCTTCAGCTTCTAGATCCTTTCTGGGTTCAGCTGGGTCTCCCTAGCACACAGCAGCCAGACTGATCTGCCTCCTATGCTGTGTGTTTTACAGGGAAGCAGATAACTGAGACAAACAACCTTGGAAATCCTTCCCAGGTGAAAGGGTTAATTGGAACAATCAATAAGCAACAATACCCTGATTTCTGGGCTTGATTGGCTTTGAATGGCACAGCGAGGGTTTGGATGTGACAGAGCCACCGCTGTGAAAGCAGCGGTTGTTCTGTGTGAGTCAGTGAGAACCAGCGCCCCAGCATGCAGAGGCGGGTGCTGTCTTTGCTGTGAAACCTAAGGCTGAGAACCTGATTATTCTGTCCAGTTTGAGGTGGCAACGCTGCTCCTCTGAGCTCTCTACTTTGTTGCATCAAATCAGTCTCCTTAAATAACTGGGGCTAGAGGAGAGCATCCACCTCCTGTCCAAAATCGCTAGATCTTCAAGCACTTTCCCAAGAAGGTCCCTGTTACTTTGTTCTTGCTAAAGAAACTGAGGCACGGAGAAGCCAAGTAAGCTGCTAGATTATATTTAACAGGAGGAATAAAAATGAGGCCCTGCAGATTCCAGACCTCTCATTTTCTATACCATAGAGCATATCCAAAACTAAAAAACTGGAACTATGAAAGCTATCCAGAGACACTAAATTAAGTTTATACTAATTCTAAGGTTTAACAAATGGGAAAAAAAAAAACCAACAACCAAAACCCTGCCAAGGACTGAAACATAAGGAGGCTCAGACAGCATCTATCTTTCTTCAAGGCCTCCCAGGAGCTGAAGGTGGTACTGAGGGAGTGTCTGTGCAGAGATTTATGGAGTGAAAGCCAAGTAGAAACACAGCTGCAAAACACCACTTCTCTTCTTCTGGGGACATTACCAGCTCTTCTGACCAGCCTGTTCTCACTCCTGTAAAGAGGTCTCCTATGTGAACCTCGAAACCTGAGCCTGCTCCTACAATTGAGCCTAAGTTGTCTGCAGGTCTCTGACCTCCCTCAGGCAACCAGGGTGGATGATGTACCTTTTATTGCCAAGGGGGGATATCCCTAAACGTGGGTGCTTGCAGGGTCCAGAGCTACCATCTTGTCACTGAGGACCCCAAAAGAGCTACCTGCTCCCCAGTATCTGATAGTTTCAAGAGTTACTAAAGTTTCCAGCCCAGGTTTTGACCCTCCCTAGCCTGAGGGTCTTGGCTTTATTTACTTTAGACAAGACTTACCCAGAACAGAGATTTTTGCTGCAAAATACTGGTATTTGTGAGCTCGGCAGCACGCAGTGAGAGCGAATGTGACACACAGAGCCCAGCCGAGTACAGGAGACAAAGCATCTGTGGGAGCTCTTCAGGAGAGCAACAAATGGAAAACAAAATATTAATGTGACCCAAGAGCAGACTACTCATGGGTGTTTTTAAATTACAATAGACTATTATAAAGGGACAATGTTCTCTTATTAACAATAAATTTCATCAATTTATAAATCATTCCGTTATTTAAGAAAAACACACAATACAATACAAGCTCCATCTGGCTCTATTTAGGCTCCAGACCTTTATGTTTGTACAGCCAGAAGCTGTCAATTATTGTGTCAAGACCAAGGATTTCAAGGCCCTGGACACAGGAAATTAAAAGGAAGCAGGGGAGGGAGGGGACACAAACAGGAGCCTTGAAAAAGTTATAATTAGTTGTGTGGTAAATTATCAACCTGGGGGTTATTAAGCATCCAGGTTTACAGAAACCGTGGTGCTTTGCTGGCTCTTTTGCAAAGGTAAAGCTGTGAGGACACGGATACACAGGGGGTGTGCGGAAAGGGGGCACAACGGGATTTTCCTCTTTGCTTTTGGGAGACTCACTCCAAGCCAAGCACTGTCTTCTCCAAAGAGCAGTGCTAAAGCCTCAGAGGGTTACCTGGCACATATTTCTAATTCAGGGACCAAAAGGCCTTCCAGGTAGCCCCTTCGACCCAAATGCCACCTGCATCAATGTGGGTGAGAAGGCAGATACTCCTGAAACAGCGGTGAGCCGGCAGCGGGCAGCCACCGCTCCCAGGCTCCATGCACGCGTGTCTAAGCAGAGCTGTTTCAGCCCTTGTTCGACCAAAAACGGTGCTCCTAGGTGAGATTTGATGCAAGAGCCTAAAGGGCCGGTTTTACAGGGCAGCAGGCCAACACTTTGAGCAAAGGACTGAGGAGGAAGATGGCTGAAGGAAGGGACACTGAGATGGCCTCTCTCTTCCTTAACAAAGAGAGATGCACAGCACACAAACTGCTGTTTCACACGTTCCTCTTGTGACCAATCCATGAAAAGATACCAGACTAGTACAGCTAAAAGCAAATATGCCTCTATTTCTTGTGTTAGAGGCCTAGGCTCTAAAGATCTGACATTAAATACAAGCCACCAAGACATACAAAAGCTGGTTACACCAACAAGCAGCAAAACAAGGTGGACAAGTTCGGGTTATTCCATCACTGTCAACTGGAGGAGGATGGGATGACACTCACGTTCCCCAGTTCTTGAGGTGAATCAAGGCTGTGGTTCAAATCTGAACTCCTGGCTTCCTTAGCTCCGCAGCAAACGCGCAGATTCTCTCAGGTGCATATTAAATACCGCTGAGCTTCGAAGGGGGTGTTATTAGCATGGTCAGCCATGCAGTTCTCTCATTTTAATAACAATCTGGTGACTCATCCATTCTATTAATTTAACATTAAAAAAAAAGTGTGGGTCAGATCCTCTTCATTTACCCAAGTTAAATTTAAAAAAAAAAAAAAAATTTGCTTGGCTTTAACCTGAAAAATCCTGCTACCATAAAAAAATACATTTTCATCCACAGCTATCATTTTGCCAGTTTGTAATATTACAATAATTGCTTTCCATGTTCAAAACTGAGACACTTAGAAGCGTTAAATTGAATACTAAGGACCTTCTTCTCACTATTGATCTGTATTCCAGCAACATGGAGGGACCCTCAGCCCTGGACCAAGACCCCGTTGTGCTGGGAATGTCTAAGCGCAGAACAAAAGGACAATGCTTGCTTCAAGGAGTTACAGGCTACATGTTACAGCCCAGTAATGAGGATCACCATTATCTACCTAACTGCAGGCATTGACCATATAATAAGCACATACCCATACACTGAACTTCTGTAAGTGCGTATTTTTTCAGAAGCAAATAGCATTAAAACTGTATCACAAATGGTGTCATTTTGCAATGTATTTTTGTTCTCTTAGAATTCGGTTCCCAAATTCTTTGCTCAAAGAGAAAGCTGCAGCATTGGAAATACTTGCAGGTATATTTTGAATAAGAATAAGAATACTTGGGTGAAGTGGTTTGCACTGCATCGTAGAAGCTGTGAAAACTCGTGGGTTGGGTTAATCGAAGCTATTGTTTTGTCCCTTGTTCAGATGTGCAAGTCGGCTTTGCTTAAATCACCCCAAGATGTTATAGCCCTGGGGTTTGCAGCGAAAGAAGTTAGACGTCTGGATTATATTTTACATAGTGACAGTAGAGTGTCTACTTGTATCTGCCAGTGCTGTGGGAGATATCCTGTCATAGCAGCAGTGGAAAGCTTCCTTCCTCAGTTTCCGAAGCCAGAGTGAAGAGAGAGAAGGTGAAAGGAAAGCTGTAGAGTGTCCCCATTCTCAGATGTTCCCTTCTCCAGGGGAGAACTCTGCAGAGAACATCCCACCCCGAGCCCAGAGCCTTTCCAAGACCGTCTCTGAAGACTGAACAGCAATAACTCAACCTGACCAAAAGTAGCTTCTGCGTGTAAAGCAAAGCACGATCCGGAGTCTCACAAAAACTGAAAAACCAGCACTTGTGTAGGACCAAAGGCAACAAAGGCTTCAAGCCAGATTAAACACTTCCTCCCGTTAGCTTTTTCAGCCCCAGGACATACCGAGATACTGCATCACGTATCAGAAGAGGAGCCGGTCAGTTTGGAAGAGGAGTTTCACACACGAGCAGGAAACCCAGGCCATGAGCTAATCTGCACCCTGCACTGCCTAACCCCTTGATCAATCTCTGCATGGCAGAGGAATGTACACTTAACCACTGCAAAAATCCCTGTGATCAGCCAAAGGCAGACTCTCTTCTCTTTCATGTGGTTTGGTATGGGATTTTGGTTTGCAGGGCTGTGCCCGAGGAAGAATCACAGCTCAAAACTATCCAGAGAAGGAAGTTTTCTAAAAATTTCCCACAAAGTAGTAGTGTGTAAGCCCTTTCACATCCCTGTGTTGTTTTTCTGTTCTATTAACTGAATAAGAGCTGCTGTGAGCAGGTAAAATGAAAGGCAATAATGCAACAGCTACAGTAGGAGAGGCAATGGGGTAATTGCAGAAAACGCCAGAGAGGGAAAAGACATCTTGGGTCAGAGATACACCTTTAGATGTCTGGGTACACAAAGCCTGTGTCACTGTCAGGGTACAGGCTGGCTCTGTGGCCAAGTCTCCTTGCTCCGTCTGCCCATGTGGCAGGCTCTCGGGAGATGAGGGGTCAGAGGTCCTCAGGGGATGCTGGGGATCTGTCTCCAGCCTTCCGCAATGGAAGGGAAGGTTCTTGTGGGAAGAAAAAGCAGATTGCCTGATCTTTGAAATGCATTTTCTGCTAAAGGGTTTTTTTTTTTTTTTTCAAATTAGACATTCGAGAATATTCTGTGGTTGGTATGGACATATCCTCTCCATGTCTGCTTGCAATCAGGGAAAATGGGACAGGGCCCTTGCTGAGGTGGTCGCTTTTCATTTTTACCTTCTTGTAAAGCAGAATGGAGTAGTGGTAAAAGAAAAATACATATTAGGTGCCTTTGGTTTGAGTCCTATTTCTGCCTCAGGTGAACCCTGTTCCCTTCTTAGCATGCGTGATTTAACTTTTTATTGCCTAGTCTCTCCTTTGTAGAAAATTATGGAAATCACTCTTACAAAATGCACCAGAGTTTTCAAACAGAAAATGCAAAGCCTTCTTTGTCTGGGTAGGAACAGCTATTTTCCACGACGACACTGGAAGCCAGCATGTAATTCTGGTACCCTGTTCCAATATTGCATTGCCTCTTCACGTGTTGATACGCCGTGACAGTTTGGTTTATGTTTATAGGGCATGTGTTTTGTTACTACATGACTCAATCAGCATGTGGTTATAGCAAACAATGTGCTGAGATACTGTTCTCTGGTGACAAAAACAGCTCCTCTTCTGCGAGCTCAAGGGCCTTTACGTTGGACTCTGACACTTTTCAGCAAAGTGGTGAACCCCTGAGCCGCACAGGCAAATGGCAAGAGACAAAGTCAGTGGCCACGTGTGGCACGGGTGGGTCCACACATGCTAGACCACCATCTCCATGGGATCTTCTGACAGACCTACCTGCTATAGTCTTAATAAACAACAGAGCAGCCCCATGACTCCAGGTGTGTCTCCTGAATTTTGATTGTGGCAGTTAGCTGAAGCACCAGTCTTTGACACCGTGTGCAAGGGGACAAAAATTGCTGGTGCCAGTCAGCTTGCCCCAGCTAAGTATGAATGGGACGTGAAAAATACAGGCACAGAGAAAATGTTGGGGATGGAGTGGACTAAATTAAAATGGAGAAAATGGAAAGCAAAGAAATTATGTTTATAGACAATTCCAGTGATGTTACGACTGCACCATATCTTACTGGAAGACATTTTGATATTCAGATTTACAGGATCCAGTGGTTCTGTAAATAAGACTCCTTTGGAGAGGTTTTGGTTTAGGTAAGATTTCTGAGAAGTGAAAACTCCCTACCAGATCTTTCTGAGGAACATTCTGTTCATAGTTTTGACTGTGTAAGTCCTTGAATTAAGTAAGTTTAGCTTAGAGTTGATTGAATGTAACAAAGAATGCATTTTGGCCTATTGACTTCAACGCATACACAGGTTGGTGAGAAGTAAAACCCACCTGCCAAGTCACTGTTATAAATGTTGATTTAGAGCCTGCTTTGCTCTATAGCATTTGGATTCTGGTTCATTTGCTTCCCGCTTGTAAATGAGATTTCACATATTGTCCTTTAAGTTTTACCTCTAAAGCATTTTCTTTTATTACTCACGCTTCTGGGGATTCTCACTGAGCATGAGAAAGTCGACTTACAGAGAACGTGGGGCTTCTCCGCTTCAGTGTTTAAAATCCTCTGACTGTCCCCCCTGCCACCACTTTCCTCCCCTTTTTTTCTGTGCTCAGGCTTCTGAGCTATAGAAGTGATCAACTGCTTAAATTATTGTAATGGTTTGCAGAGGGAAGGGGGAGGGGGCATGAGGGGACGGAATTAAAAAATGTCCCTCCAAGCTGCGAACTTGGTATTAAAAATCTCAGTCAAATCCATTCTGAAACCGCTGAGCTAATAAATCGCACAAACACAGCTTTCAAGTGGAAAGTCTAACTCGGTTGTAAGTATGTACTGCAGGTATTACTGCAACATGACTAATGGTGAGTGAATACTGCAGAAAGATGTCTGTGTGTATTCATTTGAAGTCCTGAACAAATTTGCTTTGAATCTCCTGGTCTGTTTCTATGGCTGCTTTCCACAAATACTCTAGCAAACGAGCTTTACTAGTGCGAATACTCATCAAAAGTCAATTTGGAACTCAAATAGCTTAATATTTTCCAAAAGTGTCCTCCAAATTACACACATGAACATGCAGTTCAAAATGGATGCTGGTTCTGATGTGATTAGTTACACAACTTGCCCAGTCAGAGATGAGAAATAACACAATACAGCTCATGTAACTAGCCATGCAGCTTGGGTTTCAAACTTTGAATGCTGGAGATTTTCAGTGAATTGTTTGTGAACGGCTTAGTAACCTTGACCCCCATCCTCTGCAGACATTTGCAAATAGCCATTTTAGCAACAACTAGCAATTGGGAATTTTGAAATTTGTGAGTAGCCAACTTGGAGGACGAGAGGAAGACTGGATTTTTCTAACGAACCACTTGTTATCTGTCTAGCTCTGAATGTCAGGAAGCTCAATACTCCAGCTCTATAGACAGAAAAGCAGTAGCAAGTCACATTTTCCACTGAAGTCAGCTGAAAATTCATGTTCCTTGTGTGCTGCGGATTGGCATGTGCAGAGATTTACCCCATCTCCAATGGGAACACAGAGGACTCACCTTGCAACCTTTTCTTGAGAGAAACAGCCAACCATGAATCACTTAACTAAACAGGCAATCCTGTCCACTCGCTCTGGTTGAGGAGCTGTTGTACCTCCAGCCCAAGGCTGCTGCCTTAGGGTGTACTGGCATACTGGATAGCTGGTGGCAAGCGGTTTCTAAGGTCCTGGCATATCTCACTCTTCAGATCACCTTTTCATAATTTTTTTCTGCAGATGGTGTTCCTTATCAAAGACTTTGTCATGTACTATCACACCTAGAAATTACAAGATGGATCTAATAGTTGGAAATGAAATATCGATGGCCACAGATTTACCAGACAACCTGTTCTGCTGTACAGGAGGGTTTCAGGATCCCCATGCAAAAAGACACAAGTCGGGGAAGATTGGGCTCCTCCATATTTTTCAGTGACAGGATGCAGAGCAAGCTTTTAAACATTATCAGAAGGCATTTGCTGCTGTTATTGGATGAGAATCAATCCCAGTTCTCAATGTCACCTCTATGGATTTGCCGTACCATGAGGGAAATCCTTGCTGCCCTTCAGTGACAGGCTTACCAAGGCTGGTGTCTGCTGCCTACCATCCATGGCTTCTCTTCTGTCTCAGAACAGGCTTAAAGCCTTTGAACTCCCTGAGAATGGCATATTTCTCAGGCAAGTGAGAGAAGATTGACAGCAACACAGACAGCCATGGTCCTAACCGGATGGAACTCATGGAGAAATTATGTCATTACTGGCCCTGACGGTTTTCTGAGAGGAAACTTCCATCGTTTACCCTGAGCTGCAGCTCCAGCTGCATTAAACACTGTTTTCCAGCTAATAAAACGAGGCACAATTTTTTACATGCTGTTTGTGGTGACAGTGTAATCAGTCTTGCTGGGAGCCAGGCTCCAAGCGGCCAGGAGCTGCAGAGAGCCCTGAACGAGGCACCCAGCCGCCCAAGTTTTAGGTTTATTTCTTTCAGATTTTATTTTTCCCAGTAAAACTATTTCTGATTCCACCCCCCTTTATCTATTCATTTATTTATTTACTTGTTTAATCTAGATTTATTTCTGTTCCCCAGCAATTTCAGGTAAACAAAAGGAGACTCACTTCTGGGAAAAGGCAGTTAATAGCCTCGCCGAGGGAGAAGCAATGCGACTTTCCTAAACAAAGCTGCAGGGAGCATCGCTGCACGCCCAGCGGGGTCTCTGGGGCAAAGCAGGTTTGTTAGCAAAAGAGCACGCACGAAGTCTGTGAGTTGGAGGGGTTTTTTTTTCTTTTTCTTCTTTTCCGTTCCAAGAAATACTTGCAGAAAGCAATTCAATGGGAATGTGAAAATAAACCAGAAATTCTGCTTCTGCTGAATTTAAACTGAGAGGAGAGGGAATGGTTCTGCACTCATTCCCCTGTGGAATAGCATGGGGTAGCCCCACTGTAAATCAAAACCAACTGAGGTGGTTTCTTGTTTTCTTTTCTAAATTTTCCCTCCTCTCTCACTCTCTTTTAGTCTCTGCTTATTTCACTTCCTTTCCCCACATTCTGGGTTTGCATCCTTTCTCCATTCCAGTTCCAGTTTTTCCTGAGAAATAAAAAATGAAAACCTGTGCTGTGTTGTACTGCCCTTACACCGTCTGTTTCGAATAAAAGGAACAGGGGCTGGGATCCACAGTAGAAATTTGGAAAGCAGCTGTACTTTACCGCTGAATGAAGTTTGTTGTGTTTGCATGCATCAAGTGAAGTCTGATCCAAAAATCACTGATGTCAGTAGAAAGATTTCTATTGACTTACAAGGACTGTGGATGAGGGCTTTGGATTAGGGTTGTGATAATGACCAGTCACCTTATCTGGTAAAGAAAATGTCAATAAAACCCTAGGCAGTCAAAGTTTGTCATTATCACCTCCAGTCTCCCATCCGTGTTGACGCTTGCCCTCTCTCAGACAGTGGCAGAGTAAAGAAAATGCAGATATTTCTCCCTCCAAGAACCTTGTGCTAGGATTCATGAGACATTATTTTCTCTCTGGAAATTCAATTTCTGAGCCCCTTACTGTCTCAAATGACCAAATGGGAAAGACAGTAATTGCTGAGAAACTTATTGACTTTTCCTTTTTAATTAATCCTAAGTGGAAGAAAACCTGCAGTTCCCTGTCCAGACAGTGTATGTACGAGAGGAGGAGGAAAGAGAGAGAGGGAAAGAATCATAATTAAAATAACTCAAATTAATCTTGGTGAGTGCTCCTGCCACTTCAGTGCTCTGAGTATAAGGGGAAATCGTCTTTTTACTCCACCCTCTTCTGTTCCAAATGTCAGCTCGAATAAGGACCACCAGACAACAGTCATGGCCCATCCGAAGGGAGGCTTTTCCAGTCACTATAGCATCTGCATGCTTCCAGCCACTGTAGTAGGTCAAAATGCCTCACATTTCCTCTCTGTGAGGCCTGAACATGCATTATATTCAGCAAAATGATAAAAAGCCCTGCTGTCTAGGGAAGTGGGTGATGGCAGAGCTGCTCACAACCCATGGATGAGCTTCTGGGCCAGAGAGGAGGAATGAATCCTCTTGGTTCACCTCATTAATGTGGGCTGAGCAGATTCTTAATAACACCACATCCAGAAATCTTAGCTAGGTGATGCTTGTAAAAGCTTAAGATTTTCAGGTAGGCAGTGTTTTAGGTATGCTGTATTCCTCCAACCAAAATAGTAGTCACAAATGTATCTCAGCTGTCACAGGCCACCTTTCTGCAGCCACAGTGTGACGTATTCATGGCACACCTGAACAAATTCCGGACCGATAAGGTTTGGTTGACGCTACACACACTGGATCAGCTGGCAGTGCTCAGCTCTTTAGGAAAGCAGTGAGCTCTGAGTTTTGCCCTGTAAAATAGCCAAACTGGGCCAAGCTGCTTGTCTTGGAGTGATGTCATCTTGATGGCAATGGAAGTTGACCTCAGAAAAAAACAAGTTAAGAGGGGAAGAGAAACCATTGCTCAGAAACGGCACCGATCCGCGTGTACCGCGGAAAGGAAAGCTCTTTCTCCCTGCCGCTCCACTGCAGAGAGCAGCTACCCTCCCTCACGCCCACGGTGACCCTGGCCTCGGGTGCATTTTAGAGCATAGTTTAATGACAAGCAGCGGCTCAGCTGACGGTTAATCCTTTCTGCTGGAGAAGGGACCTCTTGCTATGTTTAGCCTCCTCCAGAGAAAGAGTAGCCTCTTAGAGAGAGAAAAATAACCCAGAGACTTCATCCCGGTGCTTGACTTGCACTACGTAGCGCTCAGAAGGAGCAGGACTCAGCGGGAATTTGCATGCTCCGCACTGCAAGTTTGTTTTATAAACCCCTGGCTTCGTTCCCCAGCTCGCGGAGCATCCCAAGCCAATTAGATTACATAACCAAATGAAGTCAATTGCCGACGAGCACAAAAAGCTGCTGTTTGATCTGGGTTCAGAGAAACACCCTCCATCTAGTAGTAGAAGCTAATGAAGGCCGACAGCTCAGGAGGCAGGAGCAATGTAGCCGTGTGAGGCTGGGACTTCAAGGCCACCCCCAGCCTCTGTGCAAGCGAAAGCGTGACCGGCCAGTGAATCAGCAGTGCCAGCCGTGCCGAGCAACTCAGATCCTCAGAGACCTCTTCTAGGCCATCCTTTCCACCCCTGTACTCCCTCTCCAAGCTACTTTGCTTTATTTTAGTTTTCTTCCTGCTCGCTGAAGAGTTGCTGCTGGGATTAAAAAGACATCGGGCAAATCATCGGTATGAAAGAGACACACTGAGAAGAAAGCAGATTAACCCACTCTGCAGAGAAAACTCCTAATTTCTAGAGTGTTTGTTTTGAAAATGTCATTTCAACGGGTCACAGAATTCATGAATAAAATCCCATCCTTATTTCCATTCAAAAAGGAATAAAGATTTATTATCCAGCCTCACCAGGAAAGCAGTATTGACCCACCAATGAGTCAAGGTCTACAGCATTGCATGCAGGAATATTTATTGCTTGTAATTACCATAAACTAGCAAGGAACTTGTTTTAATAGATTTTTATTATTATTGTTTTGTTGTACTGTGGAAAATGTAAGTGCAGAGAAAAGAAAGACTGAATTGCCAGCAAAGTCTCCTGAGACTACACAGCGATGGAATGAAAGACAGCTTGGTGCTGATGGGTTAAATAAAAGGTCACTGGTACTCAAGAGATCTTGGCAGCACATTGGTAAACCTGCTTTGAAGCATCATTAACCCCATTTTATTGATGAGAAAAACAAGGGCAGGGAGTAGCCCCAAAGATCTCCAAAGACAGCATTTGGGATCCCCAGGGGAGGAAATTCAATATCTAAGTACCAGAAAATTTTGCCTCACATGGTTGCTTCTAGTTTGCAAACTGGAACTGGTGTATTCAGAAGTGTGGAGATACCCTGGCACTAGAAATGAGGTGAACATTTAGGGAGAAGCTGGCTGATGCCACCCTCTGACATCACCTGTGGGATCTGGAGACCAGGGTAACCCAGGTGTTACACACTGGACCTCCCTTGCTGAGAGGAAGGTGAAGACCACCACCTCCTATCTATATGGCATTCATATGCATGAGCATTTCTCAGGAAAAGCCTTTCTGGGCAGGCTGTCTCTGAACGCATGTGTGCAGCAGGGCAAGAGAGTAGGCAGCAGACTAATGCCAGTCATCATGTTACCTGCTCTGTCTCCTTTCACACATCCAGCTTTCCTTCCTGGCCAATGGTGACGGGAACCTTTCAGTCGGAGAAATGTACGGCAGGCTTGGCGTGACGGCGGGTGATTGACAGGCAGCCTGTGATAATGAAGTCCATTTTTATTTTTTATCTCTTGTCGAGGTACAAGGACTCGGCCAGTGTCCCAGGTAATGACTGCTCCCTCTCCCTCTCCCTCGCTTGGATATGAAAGTGTGTGTAGCCATGTGTAGCTGTGTTAACACTACATTACTAAAACCAATCCCGGGAGCCTGTTACTGCTGCACACCTCACCGACTCCAGCATTTCCTCACCTTGATTTGCATTCATGCAGTTTGTGTAAACAACGCTGTTCAGAGAATATAAATAGCTGCAGCCAGGAATGCAGTTCGGCTGCTCGGCCTCAGGAGCTCAGCAGCATCCCTCAGTTGCTGCTGCAGGGCTGGAGCACGCTGCCAAAGGGATAACCCAGCTCCAGTCCCCAAAATGGAGGATGCTGCTGCACCCCAACCTTTCTGCCTCCACCTCTAGCCCAAGAAGCCAAGGATGTCCCACTGGAAACTGGTTTTCAAGGGATCTTTCCATCCTGGCATGAAAAACTGATGAAAAAGCCTTAAAAGAGAGCTCAATTTTCATGCATTCATGATGCTTACATATTGGGCCTTTTGGCAAGGTGCTGTGCTTTGGGTTGTAGTCGTCAGAGCTCTCTCTAGGTGATGATGGAGAAAAGTAGATGCTTCCAGAAAGTGAGTCAAGTTTTCAGTGGGCTGATTTGCCCATGAGATGGCCAACTCCTCCTCAACAGAGGACATGTGGGGTGATGACATCACTGCCCAAAATAGGTGAGCTGTGACCCCCCACTGCCCACCTACCTCTCAAGCTCATACCCCTCTCCTCCAAAGACAAGCTCAGGATTTGTAATGCTTGGCCCAATTCAGTTAAACAAGAACCCCAGTGTACATCCTGCACAGAGGTATCGTAAGAAAAAGTCTTCGGTATGAAATCAGGTAAAACTCTGCCTCTTTCAAATACGCTTTGACCAAGCTCGGAGATCTAAAGCCCAAAGAAATGTTCACACGCACACGTTTGAAGTGAAGCTGCTATTGATCACCGTGCCGTAGGGACAGCATACTCATGCTTGACCACCATAATTTCCTCATGATGTATTTGCTTCATCTCTCCTTGACTTCTGCAGGCAGGGGCAATGTCTTTAGAAGCACCACCTGGGAACTTCATGTTAATTAGTCATAAGCTTACATAAAACTCTCAGGTGGAGGCAACAAAACCAGATCAAGTAATTTTTTTTTTCACTCAGAGTAAGAACAAAAACAGCTAAAAGCACTAAATATTACAGGGATTAAAACTGAAATTTTCTGATCTTTTCAGGATTCACATAAAGCCTGGTCTGGAGTTGCAATTTTGCATCCAGATTTGGATCTATATCCGCTCCTAAACTTAGCCTAGAAGATGAGATGTTTGCAATATTTTTTTTCTCTTGAAATTTAAAATTCCAAGAAAATGTTGGCCGAACCTCCACAGATTTCTGAAGTCTGCATCTTTGCTTTGCATTTAAGCCTTTCTCAATCAATTTTTTTTTTTTTTGCTTTTTCTTTAGCTGAGCTGAAGTAACTCAGATTAAAAACACGCACTCTATTTAATTGGCTTCATATGGTTCTATTTTAGCATTTGGATTAGAATAATATTTCAGAAAATGACTGGTATTATTTTTTTAACAGATGGTGAAAGATCCACCAACATAGGAAGTGAGTCACAAGTTGTACTGTAAATAATAAATAATAATAATAATAGTTCTGCTGACAGTGTAACAAGGGCTCCGATTTGCTATCGCACAGGAAAGCTAATAAACCAAAGTGGAAAGCGCCTCAGAAATCTTTTGTTTTAATTAGCAATGAACAAATTCATTCTGCCAAATACTGAACCCACTGGAACACTGGTGGCTTTGCATTTTGCTTAGGAGGCAATTTGAAACAGTAAGGAGGAGTTGGAGGGGACAGCCAATCTCTAATGAGAAAATACACTACATGCGTCTCCAGCTGGGCTTCTTTCAGGGCCATTTCACAAGTGAGGAAGTAAAAAAAAATGCTGAAAATATAATAGTGATTACAATATGAATTCATGCATGTCTCCAGAGTGGTGGTCTTTGCTTAGTATCTCGTGTCAGCCCCCCAGTACAGTTTATTTCCCTTCAAAACACCCATGTGTAAGCATCCTTTTTATCATATCTGCTCATGGGATGATGCTGCACTTCATCCTGCAGCCACCTGAGTGGATTTGCATATCGTCTTCCCGCACATGCTCAGCACAGGCTTAGAGCAGCTGTGTGCTGTGCATACCCTGCCACAAAACTCTGCACGCTCCCAAAGGGCTGAGGAGATTGGGGTGACAATAAAAGGGTGGCCCCCAACAGAAAAATTCAGCCTGCTCACAGATGGACTCTTCTGAGCTTCCCCATGGTGTGGATGGGATATCAGGTGGTGAGATACTGGATCCAAGCCTAAAGTTCTGCCAGCTGATAGACGTTTTTTGATGGGCACAATCTGATATGGCTTTCATGCATCTTTGGGCAAGCAGGTGAAGTATGATAGGTTTTTTGGGGGGCTAAAGAAGACACTGTCATGGCCCCACTGCAAGGGAAAAGGGCTATCATGCAGCAAGCTGTGCTCTACCTGAGCAGTGCCTATACATCACAGCTGGCTCTGGACATGTTCAGCCATATCATTGAAGAACATCTACTATATCGTTGAGATCTAATTCTTTATAGAATATCTTTGGTAGCTGAATACTGTGGAAACTGATTCTGTAGACAAAGAGGTGAAAGAATGTACATATGCAAGACCTTGGCAGAAAAGAAGGTTTGGCAAACTAATGGAGTCTATGCCATGCCCACATTTCCTCCATGTCTATGTGATTGCCCTTGTAGTGAATAAAGTCTTTACAACCAGTGAGAGTCTCAACTTGCACCCACGGGGGATTTTTTGACAATGTGAACCTCCTTCTTTCCCCAAGATCTTGCAACTTCAGAAATTACTTTAGAGATGAAGCCAACTTGAAAAGGGCTTAATTACTTCAGATCTCTCCAGGTTTGCCTAGCTGTTACTGATAGGAGTCACCAGTAGCTTCTAATCCACCTTTGCCTGTCAGAGCTCTCTCACTTTATCATCTGAGAAACTGGAATAGATTGGAGACAGAGCAGAGACGCTCACTGCCCACGAGGAGCTGTATGGCTGAATTATTTCAAGCAGCCAAGGAAACTGTGACCAAAGTGCCACAAATATCTGCAGCTTCCCTTTCCAGACTACAGAGCAAAGTGGAGCTCTACCAAGGAGCATTTCCTTTATTAGAAATGACTGATGTCCCTCACATTGTCAGACTGCCAGAGGACCTTTCTCTGAGACAGGATATCTGACATATAGCGGCTGCCTTCTTACAACCTTTTGTAGACAAACAAACATGAATGATTTATAGAATCATAGAATGGTTAGGGTTGGAAGGGACCTTCAAAGGTCATCTAGTCCAACCCCCCTGCAAGAAGCAGGGACATCCCCGACCAGATCAGGTTGCTCAGAGCCTCATCCAACCTGGCCTTGAACGTTCTCCTTCTTGTTCTCCTTCTTTGTCCTCCTTCTTTGCTGTGCACAGAAGCAGCTGGACCTATTCCACCATTCACCTGTCTGTCCAGCTACCTTAAATCTGTATAAAACAACTGACTGCCATAGTACCTGAGTGACTTCTTTATAAAACTGTCAGGAGAAAAGAAGTCCCACCAGACTTGGGAGATGAAGGAAAGGTGGAACAGAGGGATGACTTAGGTTGCAGCACAATACCGAGATGCTGAAGCCTCGCTATTGCACAGGTACACCAGACCCTGATGTGCTCTGTCTGTGGAGTGTAACTGAACATCTGAACTCTAACAAATTCTCAGCAATTTACTCTGCAAATTCAGGTTTGATGGGACATCAAGGGCTCAAGCCCACAATGAGCTTGTTATCTCCTTTAGTGACTGAGTGCTTTAGATTTCCCCAGTGGGGACTCATTCTGATGAGATGTAGCTGTCATTCTCTGCATCTGAGTTAATCATCTGGACTCCCTTCATCATCAAGGGAGAGAAATGACACACCTAGGGCATGACTCATCTGACTTATTGGATGTGTCCCTTATGCACATCCAGGGTGCAAGTAATCACCTGTCCCGTATAGCTGCTGAGATAGAGGAACATACACTTGGAAAAATTCACAACAGGTTAAGCCTGTGCCAGATTTTGATGCTTACCCTATCCTTACCCCAGCCTATCTGAGTAGGTATCTGCATTTCCCAATTCCTCTCATAATTAATTCATAGTTAATCTTGAATAGGTGTGATTTTAATAATCATTCAGTAGATCTAATACTGCAGAATTGCCGCACCATTGAACTTGAAATTACATGAAATGAGACAGCTATTTAAATAATGGCCTCTTCTGAGCTTGGGTGTTTGGGGTTTTTTGTTACAGAGTTATCCAGAAGCCGTAAGTCGCTGTCATGACGTTACACCATTTCTGCAGCTGTGTAGTCAAGCTATTAATAAATTCTAGTGAGTTACAATCTACCTGGGAAGCTACTTGTCTATTTATCTGCAGTTTCACAAATGATAAGAAAGTGTCTATTCATCGCCTCAAGCTGTCTATTGTAGAGTTAAAAAAATGATAGTGGCTGCTCTTTGTGTTTATTAATCAGCTATAATGAAGTAAAATATTGAGCTTTAAATGTCTTCTTACATTAGATAGTTAATGGTCACCTCAATTAGCTGTGCTTCTCCTGCAAATCTTTTTAATGATACTATGCGCTTCTGGTCCAAAATTGGAGACAACATCCATACAATTTGCACTAAGACATTGTACATGTCGTGTTAAATATTTTTTATGTAGCTTTACTCATTTAACTGAAGCCAAATCTGAAATAAGCCTTCTGTTCTCCTTAAGTTTTTTTAACCTCTCACTGTCAAAATGACTGATGGATTGCAATGAGTAAATAAGTGGAGATTTAAAACAAGCTATGATGTAGGGCAGGGCTTTAAAGTGACTTAACAGCTGAGAAAATGACTAATCATGACTAATAAGAAAATAGCAATACATCTGGAGACACACATATTGAGGTTTCCTTAAAGTATCTTACGTTGCAGCCATACTTGAGTCCTCCTGGAAACAAGAAAACTGAGATATGTCTTTTCCAGGTTTTTTTTTTTTTGCCCCACAATTCATATAAATGTCCACACAAGCTGGAGAATAAGCAGAGGTACAAAATTTAGGAGTGTCCTTAGGATGATTTTGCCTAGGTTGCCTGTAAGGATTCCAGTGCCGTTTGTCAGTGGAGATAGATAGCCTAATCAATTTTAATTTAAAAGACTCCTATATCACAGTGATTTGGTTCCATAAGTTTATAGCATGTTCCAGACATTTTATTTGCTACAATGCCAGACAGCAGAACCACTTTTTCTTATGGCACTGGTGATATATTCCAGCATATTATCCCATGGGATTTATGTATCGGTATTTTCATCCACCTCATTAGATTCACCCTCTTGCCTTTTTATTTTCTATTTCAGATTGTTTTCTGCCACCAAGTTCATCCACTGGCTTGTGACTTGTCATAGGCTTTGGATCCCTGTTTTGAAGGCTTGGTGGGAAAAGGATGAAAACCAGCAAACACCAACTCTATGACCAGAAATGTTGGGTGTGTGAGGAGAAGGATTAACAGGATTACCCAAAGGGACTAAACAATTTCTAGCCTAGCCACACGTACAACCCACAGTATGTGTCTAGAAATGAAAAGATTTTCCAGCTGAGGCAGACATAAATATATATATATAATTGCAAAAAGATTATAATTAAGGAGGGAGCTTTACAGTCCTACAGAATTACAAGAAGTCATGAGTTTCAGTTTGCAAGTGGCCATGAGAAGGGTCAGTCCAGAACACACTGAAGAGGAACTGATGACAGATACTAGATGAGGAAAATCCTGGGTCTGGGCTAGGAAAAGTAAATACAGAAGAAGACACTTCTAATTAATGGCTAGATCATTTAAAACATGCTTTCTGGGAGGACCTGCCATTCTCAAGACACTTTTAAGTGATGCCATCCAGCCAAGGATGAGAAATTATGATGTTCTTCGGGCAAGCAGAGCTTGATCACTGGGACTTGCACACCTCACAATCAAAAAGCTGGTCTGTTTTATATTAACTTCAGACAACAGGTAAGTTAGAAACCATCAGCATCTCCATGGTAGGATCAAGATTTATTACATTAAAGATTGTGACTTGAAGAGGTAGAATTCCTCTCCTTGCTCCACATGCACCTTGTGCCTGGCAGCAGGGATAGCCCCGTCCCCACGGTCCAACTAACAGAATAGTCACCTTGCAGAGGTTCTGTGGACCTCAGGAGTAGCAAAAGGATCAATGATTCACTTCAGGACTTTTGTTTTACTCCAACTAGCAAATGCCCAGTCCATTTGCAGATCAGTTTCCTTCCTAGGTCTGCTTTATCCTTAAGGGCCAAAATAAAGATGTCTTTCAGAGCTCCATCTGGGGCTGACTCCAGTGGATAGACTTACACTACCTTTTTTTTTTCCCCCAGGTCTCTGGTATCCATCTACTCTCTGGTCCCCTGTGTGGTGGTTAGCAAAGTGATGCCTCCCTGTGGGAAAGACTGCTATCGCGTATGGGAATATGGCAGCAGGAGGAGGAACAGCGCAGGAGACAGCCTTAGCTTAGAGAGATTTTCATCACCATGTGCCACCATCCATGACCCCTTGTATGACAAGCCAAGGGGCTTTTCTGATTCTAATTCTGATTTGATAAGTGGAGGGAAGCATTGGTTTTTATAGCCCTGTTGAACATAAACATTGATTTTTAAGGCCTAATCGTCTGCTGCAGCTGAACAACATCCAAGGATTTTTTTTTTATTATTATTTTTGTAGCTGAAATTGATCAGCTGGAGAAGGGAGGAATAAAAAGGAAGCAGAGAAATGGCTGCAACTTAGTTTTTTGTGTTGCCCAGGAAAGGATGCTGCTGCTCTGTCACTCAGACAGCCCCCACTCTGCTGGGATGCTGCCGGCAGCCAAGGATGTGCTGCTGAATGAGCCCTTGTCAGCTGCCATCCTCACTGCCTGGCTCCCTCGCAGCTCCTATTTAGCTTCCTCGCTGGCTCCCTCATAAATATTCACACCACACAGCCAGCGGAAGACATTGTTTTTTCCTTAATTTCCATATTCAGCATGACATCAAAAATGATTCGGAGATAGGTTCAGCAGGGGCTGTGCATCCAGGGAAGAGTACAAGAGAGAGCAAGGTGTATGTGTTGGGTGGAAGTGAGGGGAAGAAGACAAGAGTACGCAGCAATGAGGGAGACCAGGAACAAGGTGAGGAGCATGATGGAGGTAAAGAAAGAGAGCTGGGGATTAACTTGGTTGAACAATCACAGCAAAATGAAGCTGTTCCCATTCATAACTCAGGCGATCCATGTCCTCATCAAGAGGTTTTCATAAGTGATTAATGGTTAATTTGTTAAAATTCAATGAAATCTTGTTTCCTCTCTTTAAATTAGAATTCAGGGAGAGAGGGAGAGAGAGACGGTCCCAGCCATCCCCTGCTGCTTCTCGACAGAATATAATTCATCTGCCAGAACTGGCTATTGCTTTCAAAGGATTACAAATAAAATAGAAACATAGCCCAGGGCAACAGCCACAGAGCTCTGGAAGGCTCAGCCGAGTCAAAGGGGCAGAGGGGAGACCTCGAACCCCCGAGCGTGTTGGCAGGCAACCTTTGGAGTAACGCCAGAATCAGCGTGGTCGAATCATGGGAAGTTCAGTCCTACAGTGAATTCTAATCTCCTGCCATGAGACATATTTTCTATGCTTTGCATTTTGATAAGGAAGCCCCACTAGCACTGAAAATGCGTGGGGGGGTATTTCTATGTATTGCGTCCGCAAATGTTTGGGAGACATGGGCGCTAGTTTATGGAGTAGATCAGAAGGAGCATTTCATGGGACAGACACACACGTTGGAGATTGGACTACTTTTTGTTCCTTCCTGCTTTATTTCATTAGTGAGACATTTTACTGATGGTATGCAAGCACTGCTTATACAGAGAAAAATATATATAATTGGTTCTGAGCCATTACAGAGGCAACCCTACTTCAGCTGTCAGACTAATTTGCTTCTATATAAAATCATTATCCTCGTGAGATATTTCAGTGTATCTCAAGCCACTGAATCTGGCATTAGATTGCCCTTATTTTCCTGAGACAGAGAACGTCAAAGATTCATAGCGT
The DNA here is from genome assembly GCF_036417535.1 of Chlamydotis macqueenii. Classification (NCBI taxonomy): domain Eukaryota; kingdom Metazoa; phylum Chordata; class Aves; order Otidiformes; family Otididae; genus Chlamydotis; species Chlamydotis macqueenii. Next base: position 7,819,707 of record NC_141575.1, on the reverse strand, counting down.
TCATTGATAGAAAGGGATTTAGTCAACAGTACTCTGGTGGAAGATATTGCAACACACGATTCAGTGCCTTAGAACTGCCTCTCAGACAGACATCCAGGCTGGAGAGAGAGCCAGTGAGAAACAGAAAAAATCTCCACATCCCATGGTAGATATTCTAGTAATTAATTAATACTTTTTTAAACAAAACCCATACTTCATTTTCCACTCAACTCTGTTCTATGTCAGTTACCAACTATGTGATGTTACTACAATGTCTGCTAGAATGAAAAAGACTCTTTTACATTTCTTTTAAGAAGAAATGTAAAGGCTTTTACCACTTAAGGCTTTAAAATATTTTGAAAATATCTTAATTCTAATTTAAAAAGAAAAGTTAGTGTTTTTTCAGGTTTTCTTCTGTGATTTTATGAAGTATTCAGATAATTTAATTGTTTCTGTTTGATTTCTAAGCTGAAATGCATCAGTGCAAACTTCTAGTGAACTTTCAGGGTTCCCCTTTTTTTCCAGAGAATGTATTTCAGTAGAAGTTCAGCTACTAATTTATACTAACTTTTTTTTTTCTGAACCGAAATCTGTTTATCTGAAAATTCTCAACCCATTCCATTTGAAAGTTTTGTCTTATCTACATCTTCCTAAGGGAAAAATCATGGAAGAAACTTTAAATTATCATTCATTTTCAGATGGCACTTCCAGTTCGGTTACATGGCTTCTCCTCACCACATAACTAGTAAAAAATGCAGTTGCTTTCAACCAATATTGAAAGCACGGATATAATACACCTCTGTTCCTATAAAAAAAAAAACACAAAAAGAGTATTAGTTCATTCGGTGAGCCACACACAAGATTGTTGCAGTGACACCATTGACGTTTATGTTTTTCTGCCACAGAGAATCTAGCCTTTAATTATGGTGAAGGAGACATTCTAATTCTATTATCTAATTATAAAGATTAAAACTTTTCCTTTGAAAATACTCTTATGAGTAAACTTTTTCCAGATTCTTCCCTGCAAACTATGAGGTTCTCTTTTTGATTTTTGTAGGAGAAGTACTCCTCTTAACAAGCATATGGGTAGCGGGCCACTTTAAGGTTAGCTGTGCGTGAAAGAAAAAGCTGAATTTGTTGAGACATTGACTAATTCTTCTGATGTTTTGTGGATTGGTTTGTCAGTGACTGAGAGCACTAAACGACTTTCATACACTTAGTGGCTTAAGATACACTTAACTTTGCTTTTGTGCAGTGCTCTCACTGAATAAATGCCCAACACTTTGATTTAGCACAATTTTTGAAGAGTGATGCACTTCCACTACCAGGAAAGGTGAAAAAATTAGCTCAATGTACTGGCTGCAGAAGTGTACCCCGAAAAGCGTTGCTCTTCCAACATGCTGTCATGTCGTGCTGTCTTGCATTACAGTTTCCTGTGTTGTTATATCCTGTAATTTCATTTCCCCAGTTTTTGCTTTCTATATTTTTGCTGTTTCTGCTAAAACCTATGACAAGGTTCTAGTCAAGCTTGAGAACCCACTGTGGGAAACACAAAACAAAACCTTGTAAGACCCCAACCGTGTTCCCAGTAGGTTGAATGCTGCTGAGGAAAGCAGACAGAGTTGGAAGGCAGTCAAGAGGTGCAGAGATAGGATGTGGCTTATTCTTTTGGCAAGTCATGGGCAAACCGTTAAACTCTACCCCACCTCTCACTGACGCTGTATTCCACTTAATTACACATGTGTGAGAAACAGCACAAGGACTAGAAATGGAAGATGGAAAAAGAGTTTGTAAGTGCTCAACACAGGTATTATGGTAGTTGAGTCACAATGTATTTGGTCTCTGAACTGGGGTTTAGTGGTCTAAAACTTCCAAGCTTGGAAATATTGACCCTTCATTTTGTGAAATGTTCTGCCTTTTGTGTGTTTACAGCATCCACCTCAACTCTGCTTTTAAATAAATGTTTGTGTTTAATGATTGCGCCTTATCTCTTCCATACAGTGTTAATAAGAAACTGAAAATACTTCTACTGTGCTGCATGATCCATTGCACCTGGGCATCAGCTTTCAAGAAATGACGTTTCCTGAACACTGCTCATTAAGACTCACAAGCACCTTGTGATACATGTAAATCTTATGAGCCCTAGATTAAAGATGGGTACCTGAGTAAGAGGCATGTGGAGTATTCTCCAAAAGGAAGTACAGCAAGAAAATATCAGAGCAATGAACAGCATGCAAACATTTTCTTTCCAGTTCCTTTTAGGCAATATCCCCATTGAATCCAACGAGAAGCAATAGGCTATATCCAATACTCAGCTCACTCAAACTGACATAGACATAGTGAATTCATTGGAGTTATGCTGATTTACACCAACACAACAGCCAGTCCATCATACTTATTCAAATTTAAATATTTTTCCCTTCTTTGATTTAATCAGAGTTGTTTTCCCCCTGGAGCATCAATAATGGAGTATTCGAAGTATTTATTTATTGTAAATTCTCACTTTAATCAAGTGATTCTTCAGTGGATCTCTTTTAGCTTTGAAGTAATTGTTTTACTGATGCTACAGCATAAAGAGATTGGATAATTCCTGATTAATAAATTTCAAAACTTATTATCTAGAACACACAAGCAGAGCATCACTCTTAAAAATATGGCCACATGGATGACAGAGTGTCTAGGCTGTGGAGCACATGTAAGCATGCCAGTGGAGATAGAATTAAAAGCTTGATCATTTTTCTCTTTTTTTTTTTTTTTTTTTTTTTTGCAGTAGTATCCACCTGGTGCTACAGCAGAGGTGGATTATCAGTGAGAATTCTCCTGCTTTCTCTTAATGAATTTTCCACTCACTAATATTTGCATTATTCAAATCAATGACAACAAGGTTAGAGGCTTCCCACTGGTTTTTGCAACAATTTGGATTGATTGACAAGTTTTCAGAGAAGAGTGAAAGGAGTGGGAAAGAGATAAGAAAAAGCAGTGTACAGTCCTTGGAAATAACGGCCAGTGGAAGATGAAGGCAGAGATCGTTTTCAATGTGGGAGAAAAGTGCCACAGAGAGGTTGACAGAGATGAAAGGAGGGAGGTTAGAAGCTGTGTAATAACTATGATCCTTCTTGGGCAGAACTACGAAATTTAAGAGAATCAAGAGACATAAAAGAGGACCCAGTCAACTTGGAGCAAACACTGGTGCCACACAATTGCAACAGAGTAAGAGTGATCAAGAGCAGCTCGCTGAGGCTCAAGATGTTTGCATGTATATACAAAACAAGGAGCCACCCTGAGCCCAAAGACCTTCTCTGCCAACACAGTGTCAAGCCATTGAGCTGAGACATTTGCACTCTCATGCAGCACTGTGTTTTCTGCACACTCCTGCAAGGGTGCAGGTGTCCTGCTAAGGCAGCTCCATCCTTTGAGCCGGGAGGGAAAAGAAGCTGGATATTGCCATTCCTCAATCATCTTCTCTTTGAGATTCTCGGAACTCCTCAAAATGGCTGTGTAGAGGATAACATTAAAGGAAAGCCAAGTTTTGTCTTTGCAGTTGATTTTTTTCTGAGGTTTCTTTTGACAATTTGATGATCTCCAAGAAAAACTCATTAAAAGTTTCCTCTTCAGTCTGTTTCTGCTGAAAGTCCTGACCCTTTCTCATTTGCTGTAAATTTAGCTTTGGGACAGGATCTGTAAAACAACAGTGAGTCGTGGCCAAATGGCTAGTATCACCAATGCCACATACCATTTTCGGGGAAGAATACGTAATACCTACGAAAAGTGTGTTAGCAGTGAACTGGCCATTTTAGCAATTTTGATGATGCCCTTGGGCATAGTCAGATCATTTGGCAGTGTCCGATAATTCTTGTTTCCTTTGTGTGGGTAAGGGCATAAGGAAAGTGTCAGTCTCATCTTTGCTTAGCTGAATCACTGTCTTATCACAGCTCTTCTAGCAGTCTGATAAGGCAAAACTGATGTGTCATACAGCCAAACTTTGCAGTGCAGCAATCGTCCCATTCCCTGCTGCCATCTCCCCTCCCACTCAAGCAGAACAGAGCCCATGCATGATTAATTTATGTTGCTTGTCATTCTTATCTGTCCCTAAGCATTTAAGACAGCAACAGAAACAACCACGAAAATTAAAATCCCACATAGGTATTGAGGCTCAGAGATACTGCCTTGAAGAAAGGGAGTTTCCCCCATCTTTGCTTGCTTTTCCAGCCATCAGGACACAATTTTAGCTACTCAATACAGCCAGCTTGATTTTGAAGGCACTCAAAATTCCTTCAAAATGCCTTCAAACATGCTGCTTCACCACTTTCTGCTGGTTGAAGAAATTAGTAAGGAATCACAAAATACTGCTAAGAATCCTCACCTTGACTAGACTCATGTCCACCGTCCCACTGTTTCCTGGCTTTCTGGAAGGGATGGATTTGAAAATGTTGAAAATGTTACAAGGTAGGGGGCTGAAAAACACATGCTTGTTGCTGTTAGCATTATTATCTGAGGAAGCATGAACACACAGATAGACGGCTCAGGCTGATAGACACACTGCGACCGGCCCTCAGATCTCTAAGAGAAAAGCAAAAAGCCCATCACTTCCTGCCAGTCTGTTAAGCAGCAGGGGAATAGAAAGGACACGGAGAGGTCAATCTTTTCTCTACTCAAGAAATAATATGTATAAGGATGAAGGAGAGAGTTTCTAGCTTCAAACTGCAAGGACGTGACTGATGCCACCTGAGAAGAGAGTAGCAAAGGCTCAGCGATACCAAGATAACACTCTGGCTGAGACAGAAGAAGAGCCTTTAAGCACATTTCTTCTGCAAGTCTGGCCAAAGCTCTGGGAAGGAAGATAAGAGCCCGACCGGCGCAGAGGAGACCAGTCTGCAGCCGCAGCGAGTCCACAATAGCAGTTCACTGAGGCAAAAGAGAAGTAGCTAAAGGCCATGGAGATTTCAGATCATTATCTCCACTACAAGGTTGCTGTTGCTAAACCAGAACAGAGCTTTCTGCCAGAGTAAGAGCTTTCAAAGGCAGGAAAATATGACTCCTCTACCAGGAGTCTTTGCCTTGCATGCATATCTTGGCATTGTTATCTCAGAGGGTCCCAAATCGCTGGCAAGTTTTGGTGGTCAGGAAAAGAGACCTAGAGATCTCCTGAGCCCGTACAATTGGGTTCCTGTGGGCACAAGCTGTAGGCTGTCCCAGTTCCTAGACCACAGCACTGGTACCATCAGCAGAGTACCTGCACTGCTGGAGCTACAGACAGAAAACACCCGGGACCTTTCACCAAGTCTCTTGATACCATTTCCCTAAAACTCTTCAATTTAATCCATAATCCCCCTCCTAGGATTCCAGGTCTCTACCGACACAGGAAGCTAACAGCCTTCCTCACAGCATGGCTTTGCTGAGAGGAGGGAGATGCAGCTGCCAAAGGAATCTCCTCTGCTAACCCACCTTCCCATTGCGGGAGCGCGGCCCTGGGGTGTCCAGGCTGCAATCACTCTCAGATTTTCAGCACATGAAAGGCACGGGGTCAACAGGATCCTGTCGCCAGCATCAGACAGTGGCACAGGCACGGAATCGCTTGGAGGGAATTTGCGCTGTTGGGGGCTCCCCTTCTGCTCTTGGGGTACAGTCTGGAGGAAGCTGTTGCCACACAGATCCCAGCTAACGTGGGCTTTTATACAGCAACAAAAGAGATCTTTTAGGCAGGACTGTAAAATTCACTGTACACCAGCAGATTTAATAGACGAAGAAAGCGTAGGGAGGGGCAGGGGGGAAATAAGTGAGAGCATACAAATTAAAGAGCAGCATTTGAAATCTAATCAAATATTCCCTCAATTTACTCACCACCCCTGCAGTACTGTGCAGCTTTATTAGGTTTTTATTCCGTATTCTCTTTTAAAGTGACATTTACATTAATTTACAGGACTAACATGAAATCCTATCTAAAAGCTAAGATTTTTTGTAAGTTTTATTTTTCAGCAGCTCTCCTTGAGTCTCCAACTGACTAACAGGGAGTCTTTAGTTTTATGTCATGTCTGCAGGAGTGGATCCAAAGTCTCTTCAAGGTGAGTTCCTGCTGCTTTTGTTAAATGTGGAAGGGAGACCATCTTGGTGGGTTCAGGTGGTAATTGGCTGCGAAGCAGAAATGTTCCATCCCTGCTCCATCCTCCATGCTCCAAAGTGCCTTCAGTGCCTGTAATCAGCACTGAGGACTATTCCAGCTTCAAAACCAGGGACCAGCTGCATTTTAGGGGATGCACTGTAATCAAAGTGTCGTAGAGAGAGGTCTAATTTGGCTTTGAATCTGTAAGATTTTACTTCAGGTCAACAGAAAGGGACGAGGCTGGAAAAATGGGGTAAGCATGTGCATCCAGAACAGGCATTTGAAAGTTCATTTTCCATCATTTTCTTGGCTTTCTTTCATTTATTTTCTGGTTGATTGGTTGGTTGGGTTTTTCCCAGAAAATGCTAACAAGTTAGCAGCAGTGCCCGGTGCGTTATCGAGGAGCAGGAAAGGTGCTGGCACCTTCTTGCCTTGGCCAGAAGTGAGAGCAGAGGGTCTCTTGTGCAGCCCTGGGACAGGACAGATGTGCAGTTCGCAGACACAGCATCTCTCTGGTGATTCAGTTTGTCCCCTTTTCCTACAATTTCTTTCTTTTTTTTTTTTTATTCCCTAATTAACACAGGTAATGAATTGCATATGGCCACAGCATTTACTTCTCTGTGTGAAATCTGCAGCAGCTGCATTGTTTAGCAGTTCAATATGTTTACTACAGATGCCATTTCTGTGTGACAATTAAGTTGTTTAAAATCTCCGTTTCCCACCCGCTATGTCCCTCCCTTGACTTCTTTCCAACACGCAGCATTGCAACCTGACTCCTTTTCCACGCTGGTGCCACATTCCAGCTAAAAGATCAGATCTGCCAGAGTTCTGAACCTTGTCTGGCCATTTAAGCTGATGGAAAGTTCTGAAATATTACTGTTTTTTCACTTCCACTAAACACACGGTAAACTGACCACCCAGGATGCAAATGATGGAAAATCAAACCCAGAGGCTTGTGTGTGAGGCTAACAAAAATTGATTTACCTACTTTAATTTAACTATGAGTGGATCCTACACATCTTTGAAGAAATATTGTGCTCTTCAGACTTTTTCAGGTATAATGACATCTGAAATGTACATACTTTACCAGCGCTATTGAGCTGGACTGTGGAATAATCTTTGAACCACGTCAATATGGCAAAACACAGAGAGGGAGCATGATTTACTGAGGCCATAATTAAACATTGAATTTGCCTCTCCTGTGGGCTCAGCTGAATTCCCGTCAACAGCCTCTACAGCAAATTGTTGCAACCTAATGTCCTATGTGTTTGGATTTTGTTAATTTATTTCCTGCACCTCATTTTCCTGGACCGAGTGCGGTTATTTATGGCACAGCAGCAAACACTTTACATTTATGGGGGGTTATGAATTTCAGTAATGGGTTTTGTGGTAATTTAATCTGTCCCAACTATGAGGCATTTTACAATGACAATTAAATTATTATTAAAAAAATAAACCTCAAATGACATTCTTATCGCTTATCAACGTATCAAAAGTTTCACCGTGTTGCATTTTTGGACCAGGTTATAAATATTCCTCTGTACTTTTCAGAGAATCCTTGCTATAAACTCTGAGTGAACTTAATTAACTTCCACAGCTTATTTGAAAGGAAAATTCTTTACACATTCCAGTCGCAGTGAATGAAACAATTTTTTTTAGAGTCAATTTATTATATGCCAATGCTTAATATTTAAAGACTTAAATTTAATATACTACATTGACTCCTAAAGAGGAAAGCACCCCATGGGGTAGGAGTAGTAAATTTGTGAATTTTCTTGTCCTAACCTCATAGGGGGAAAAGCTTTTATTTCCATCGGTCAGCACTGTCTATGAAAAATGATCAAAAAAGTGTCAAGTATGTTAATTTACACTCCATTAAATTAATTTTAATGCTGGCCTGCTGAGTAGCTAGTTTTCAAAGCTAAATATCTTGGCTCTTTCAAAACATTTTTTTTCTCCTCCAAAATACCCAGAATGCTCCACTTCTTGGTGGGAGCTGGGGAGTTACATCTTCTTCAAGATTCAGTATAGACGTGCAACTCTGCGTGTGTGAGAAAGAACATAAATTCCTCCTCTCCACCTCCTCTCCAAAGAGTGGCAAACGAAAACTTTCATTACAAAAGACTCCTCAAAGTTATTTTCAAATCTCCGTCTGAAAAAATGACCCCTAATGCACTGATTATGGTAATGCCTAGAGGCTCAGTGAGATTGGGACTATATTTTGCTAAGTGCTATAAGAAATATCAGATGGTGCCTATTCTAAAGAGCCTGCTATCTCAGAAGACGAGGCAGACAAAAGGCTGGGTAAAAAGAGTGGAATTACACCTATCTGCAGATAAAGCAGGCTATTCTAATCATCATGGTGCTATCAGAAGGCTTGTGATCAATTCCTTGCTCAGCTGCCGCCTCCTCCGATCCCCCACAAACCACACTCATGATTTCAGGCAAATCGGGGAGCCTCTCCATGTCTCATTCCCCCGCTGCGAGACAGTGGTGATAGCAGTGCCCCGTCTCACGGAGGAGTTTGGAGGATGAAATTCACAACCGAGTGAAGGAGGACACGCAGGTCACATACAAAGTCTGCCCTCAGCTGACCACATTTCTAGCCACAAAAGACTACTCTCTTTCAGATCTATGTGTGTATATGTGTGTTACATTCTGTAAGCACTCATACCTCCTGGGCAACAGCACATTCTCAGCTACGAAGCCTCAGCTAGATCACAGGACTCAGCGAACCCTTGTTTTCCTTCCAGAAAGCAGTCTGCACTGAATACCATTTTCTTCCTGCCTTTCAGTACCCCACATCACATAAGAACAACTGTATTCTCTGATTGTGGAGTGTGTGGAAACTGTTTCCCATACATATCACCTTGGATCCACATTTTCCCCAAAATAGCTGAGAGGCAGAGAAGAGCTCTAGGTCCTCAGCTAAAGACCTCAGCTACTGGAGACCAATGATTTGCTTTGGTCTCTTCTATTTCACTGAAATAGGAGAGATCCCAGATTCAGTATCAAATTGGTGCAGCTTCAATATTGGAAAGGATCAGAGCATTTAATCTAACCTTCCCATGCCAGCATATATCCATACAACCTGTTTATTTTCAGGGAGTTTAACTTGGCTAAAGTGCAACTTTATTTTTTGAGGCTATACTTCTGTTTTTGAGGCTATACCTTTTAGCACCTGCTGGAGCATCCAGAACCCAACAGCCTGCATGAACAGAGGAACTAGAAACTTAGCTTCCATTCAGAAGGAATTAAAATCATATGTGCTGTCAGCCACAAGGCTTCCTATTACCTGGGACCTGTACAGAGTCTGTTGGAGGCATAGCAAATCTTAGTATCATTTTCAGCCCACCCTGATGATGCCTCTCTCCACTGGGATATGTAGCACAGTCTTCAATGATGTGTCTTTAAGCAAGAAAACATTACTTGTAAAGAGAAAAATCCACCTGTAAGAAAATGAGATTCCCTGGGGTAAGGGAATCATCCACCTTGATAAATCAAACCTCACTCCTTAGTAGCTGAAAGTCAGTCTTGTAACTCATAAATCCCTTGCAGACATCCTGCAGGTGTTCCGAAGAAGCATCCTAGCAGCTGCCCAGGTCAAGAGGATTTTCCTGCTTAATTAACAAAGCTATTTTGTTTTCCCCTCTTTAATTCCAAAAATGGTAAGTAATTGGGGGAATCAGCTTACAGAGATCAAAAGGTCTTGACTGCCAGTAAGCAGCCCCTAGGTTAAATTCAGCCTTGGAAGCCTTCCACTGGTGGCAAGAAGAAAAATGTTTACTAGAAACTACAACCCCTATGGTTCAAGCTTATGTCTCTTTCCCACTGTGCCTTTGAATTTAGCGACATTTTCTGCATTTTAAAAGTTGTAAAAAAAATTTGTAACTTGATCTAAGGGAATTAAAGCAAAACTTTATAAATGTTTTGTTTCCAAATGAAAATGTGGAGGCACCTTCAGAAGCTTTGTTCTCTTTTCACTTAGGTTTTTTTTTATTCTACCTTCAGAAGAAAAAAAAATAGCAGGAGAGGGCTTCCTCCCTCAGGCTGCTCAGTGAATGGACGTTGTTTTCAAGACGGCCCCATGCAGTTCACTAGCAACAACTTCAATGCTCCTAAAATTTCAGTGGCACTGCATGAGAGTCTGGAAACTCAGGGTAAAAAGAAAAAAAAAAGCCTGTGAAATGTGGTTTGGAGCAATGTCTTCTTTTTTTCACTCGCAGGATATGGAAAGAAGAGCTTGTGTTTTGTGAGAGCTTATGTTTCCTCTCTTGAATGAAACTATTTTTTATTAACACCCTGGATAGATTTCTAAAAGGAATTAACAGTTCTGCCAAAATGGTTACTGGGGCAAGGCATGCTTCTCCTTTAGAGGATTTGGGAAGGCGATGTGTCACTCACTGTGAAGAATTCATGACAAGTTCTGAAAAGCAGTCAAAAGCACAGAAATTCACACTCTGGAGTACATCTTCCCTGCAAGCAGAAAGCAACAGCATCTGCACAGAGATTTTCTTCCTCAAAAACAAGGGGTAAAGCAAGGAAAAGCTTTCTGAATTCACATAGTCAGACACTGAAAAATGGCCACAGTCTGGGCTGAACTGATTCTTTCTGAAATCCATCTGCACCAGGAGAACTGGAGCTATGACTAATACATTATCTTTGGGTCAGCTGTGGCTCAAGTTGAATTTGAAAGAAGAAATCTTGGGTCACAGGTAGGTGATCTCAGGCAGACAAACAGGCTCCCCTCCAGCCATCATTGCACTTAATAGGTCTGGAGATGATACATGACTGCTTCTCCCACAAACTCTAAACCTGATAAGAAATTAACGATGGATGGGGGCTTTTTCTCTTTAAAGAAGCATCACAGAATAAGCATTAAATGAACTTAAAACTCAGCCACTCAGAGAAAGTTGTAGCACATGGATTTGGTGACAACAGATGCTGTAATTTTGCCTGTCCCCAACAAGATGACAATTGCTACAGTTAGCACACAACACTTCAGTAATCTGAATTTATGTGAATTGTGAATTGTTAAAGGTAGTTGTCCAGGCTCTTTTTATTATTAACATAAAGATAGATAGAAAACTCTACAGTGTCGTTCATCCTATTTTATAAACCTTTGCTAGAGAAGCTGTCTGCCTCTGCTTTGACTACAGAGGAAGCATATGAAGCTGGATTAGGTAAACCACCAAGTTTTCACATGAGTAAAACAAGAGGAGATTAAATTATTTTTCCCAGAGACTGAATAACCTCAGTGCTCAACACTGTTTCTAAAGCTCTAAGCTCTAACCTCTTTGCTTGCCCCCGCCCCGGCTTCATCCTGCAATCCAGACTTACAGATCATTGAAAGTGTTTTCTCCACCTTGTAAGAAAACTGTAGGCAGATATTCCTTCCATTAGTTCAGTAAAAATTCAGAGAAAACATGCGTTCCAATGAAGCTGCCCTAGATTTCCTTTATTAAATATCTGTGTCCCCAGATATCGGCATTTTTATGAAGCCATGTGCATAGCAACAGCAAAGTACAATGAACGAGAAGACGACTCAGATGGAAAACAGAGCATCCCTGCAAAAAGTCTTAATTCTTTCTCCAGAATAAAACAACAAATGTTGATTTCTATGCCCAAGCATCCTGAGGGCTGGCTGTGCACTGTTGGGGCTGTATAAACTCTACAGTCAACGTCAGTGATCTCACAAGGACGGCAAGAGATAGAAGCCTTGGTACCAGCTTTTGTTGGAGAAGACTTCATTCCAATTGCTCTGACTTCCTCACCTCAGAGTTTTGGCTACAGCTAAGGAGCCACAGGAAGTTCACAGGATAAAAGCGCGCTTCAAAGTATGTCCTAGTTAGACAATTCCACACTACAGGAATAGTAGGAATACAGAAAATATCAGAAAAGGGCAAGAGCAATCTATTTTGCAGATACTGAAAGCATAATTTCAATCCTTCAATCACACTGTCATTTTTTCTCTCTTGACTTTACATAACTGAAACAAACATTTTGTCTCACCTTTCAGAAACACCTCTTGGCAGAACAATGTACTTGTAAGGAAATAAGTAAATCAAGAGCAAAGGAGATCTTCTTAATTGTTGAGACAAACGTTACTTGGTCTCTCTTTCTCAGCAAGTTTTCTCATCTAACCTGATTGCTAAAACTTGTGGAGTAAAGAACCACGTGGAGGAAACATCCTGGATCCTTAGAAATCCACATCAAAACTCCCACAGTGAGAACAGGAGCCCTCTGTGTACCTAAAGCCCTATGACAAGTCCCTTTTCATTTTTTCATTTTTAGGATCAAGAGATCTCAGGACTGGATTCCCCTCATTCAAATTTCTCAAATTAGGGATAGATTTTCAAAGGAGTTTACTTCCAATTTTGGCATGTAAGTAAAATCTGGATTGCTTTAAGAGCTCAGCGTCCCACAGGGAACACTGAGGTTCTCATAACCAGATATTTGCAAAGATTTGGGACATAAGGCATCTTCAGTGCCCCTGGTTCTTGCAGTCACATCTAAATAAGAATTGAGCTCCTTTGAAAACACAGCCTGTATTTTACAAAGAAAAGCTTTCACAGCACTTTAGTATCAGAAATTTATTAAGACCTGTTACACCGTTGTAAAATAGGGTCATATTTTCACTCTTCTAATTTTACATATAGATAAAATGAGATACAGAGAGGTGAAGCTGATGGGCTCAGGATCATAAAAGAACTATGAATTAATGCTGAGCTTGGATGGGAAAGGTCAGACATCACAACTCCCACTCCCTTCTTTAAACACTGGACCCCTAAAGTCCTTAAAGAATCCTTCAAAGTGATTAGAAATCAGATTTTATTCAATTTCCCCTCTGTGATTCATCTCACAGGCTGTGTGACCTAAGAGCTTCATTCAGGTTTTGGAAGAGACAGAATGAAACATTTATTAATAAATAAAAAGAGTTTGGAATATTTAGCAGGACCAAAGTTTAAAGATTATAAAGATTTGAGGCTCTTTAATAAATATTAAATATACATTTTTCACCTCATTTTTGGTCAGACATGAAGTGCAGTGTAGAATTGCAGGGACAATGAATTCTGAAGGCAAGGGACCTTTATCTTTGCTATGGGCTCTTTCTAAAAAGAAATACTTCTATTCCCTTCAGTTCATGCAAATGCGCAGTGACTCTGATTAGCGTGAAGAGCACCAAATGGCAATGGAAATCAAGGAACCTAATTATTTCCAGCAGTCACTTCAAAGATGCTCTACTGAAATGAAAGACATGTCTCTCACCTCTTGGGCCCTATTATGTTCTAAACTTTGCCTGGCCCTGCTGACATGCCACCTCTGTTTCAGGCGGATTTGATGAATCATGAAAACAGCATCATTTACAGTTCAAGGGACCAAAGCAATTTTCCATTGGCACCTTTATGTCCTTGCTGTTGCAAAAGAGAAGTGTATGAAAAAAAAAAAAGCTGATGACTTTTCAGCAGTCAAGTGATTTCTGCAGGAAAAAAAAAAACAACAAAACAACATAGCAAATATTCTCTGAGGGCAAGTGCATACATGTGGATAGTGGTGTTCGTGTGGATGCCCACGTACACAGCCACGTTTCAGCGGTGGCTGTCTGTGACAAAGTAGGTTTTTCTGTAACAAGGATGCACAGGAAGGCAGGCAAATACAGAGGAGGGTGGCACGTCAGTAGGGTTTGGTGGCAGAGGCTGTAAGGCATCTCAGCACTCAGAGGGGTGAGTTCAAGCCTTGCTTTGAAGTTACACTGAAGGTTGTCCTCAGACAGTTCATCAATAACTGGGTACCGGCTTGGTTGACCTGGTGAGTTAGGAGCAGCCCAGCAGCCCACTAACTATGCTAAACCCTGATCCTATCTTATGGGTAAGTTTGTGCTGCTTGCTTGCAGCCTGTGATGATGCTGATCCGAGATGCTGGCAGGTCATAGCAAGCCTTCTCTGTCTGCTCATTGCTTCTGCAGTCACAAAAGCTATGAAGGTCTCCATGAACCACATAGAAGGTTTCTGTTGCCTCCTCCATTCCCTCTTTTTTTCCTTTGTCCAGAATAGAGTAGCAGGGATGGCCTATTAAAATCACACCAACCTTCATTGTTATTTCAGTCTTTCTGTAGCAGACAGTTGTTCTCATTACTTAGTCTGAGGAGGCTATCATTTTATGTAGAATTAATTTTCTTTCTGGAACTGTGTGAGCAGAGTTGAATATATATTTTCCCCCAAAATGTCATGAAGGTTTTTTTTTTCTTAATTATACTCCAGGACATTTCACGATTACTTGAGAAATTCTGCAAAGGCTTTATTGATTTTTTTTTTTTCTTTCTCTGGTAAAATTTTCACAAGATGGTAGTTTAGTATTGAAAAGTGTGAAATTAAGGAAGTTTCACAGTTTTATATGAGAAGTGATCTCCAACAATGTGAATGCTAAATATCAGAATTTTTTAAACTATCATGTAAACAAGGGCTGATATTTTCCAGTAAAAATACATAAAATTTCACGGCAGTTTAATGTAGTACGCCTTTAACAAAATTTCTGTCAAATACCTCCTGGCCTGACACCCTTCCTTTGACCTTTGAATATCAGCCTCATCAGCTAGCCACTCAATTCAAAGCTAGAACAAGTCCTTTAATGAAGTAAAAATAGGTAGATAGAAACTGATGTGAGCTCAGACCCCTCTTCCCTCTGCCTCCAAGTTCCCACCTCTCTTGGAAGGTACTCCTGGCTGAGGCGAGGTGAAATTTTCCTAATTTTAGAGAGTGCATGAAGTTTTTCATCAAAAATCCAGTTTTCAACAGAAGACCTGGATTCTGTTCCTGATCCTGTCACAGACTGTGCTGTAACTTCAAATGAAACCATTAATCTCCCTGTGCTTCTGTTCCCCCAATAAAATGACAGAGTCGAGCTTCCTTTCTCCTCTTTCTTTGTCTTTATGATTTATTTGTTTTACTTCTCTGCTATGTTTTCACTGTGTATTTGAGCTGGAGGCTGTAAATACTTTTCATAACAACGATATGTTCAGCCTCAGATTTGAAGATCGTATTAACCGATCCCGAACGAGCACAGTGACAACTCCGCTTAGGAGCTGACTGACTTAGATCATCTGAAACCAGTGAACTCATTTTCTCATTTAAGTAATTTGCTTTCATTATATTAATAAAGTGGCTTTAAAATGCATCTGAAGGGAAATACATGCAGGAGCCAGATTGAAATCCCAGGATCACTTTGAAACTTTGTACGACATTTTTTGTACAGCACCTAGCCCAAAAGGATTGATTCCTTGATTAGAGCTGCCTAAAGTATTTCTATTACTTTTGAATTTTAATCCTCATCTCTCCAGACTGCTGATTTTTCTCCTATTCACTGCCCTTAAATCCAATCTAATTCCAGCATACATCAAACCCTAGGGTAGGTTTTTTTGAAACTCAGATGAATGCATTTTCTTATGTTGTAATTTTTTTTCCCTCTTTTCCCCTATTTCTATTTGCTTAAAAATAAATAGTATCTTCTCTGTAATTCCAGACAGAACACAGAGCGCTTGCCCTATTACACTGCAGCTGAATTCTAAGTATACAATTATACAGGGAGGATCTTTAGATAAACCAGCTTGAGGACTTTTGAACATTAAACTCAAATCAGATAACGGCTTTCATCCTGTGCACTGCATTACACATTGTGCTGCAACTAAGTGGAAGGCTCAAGGAAAAAAAAATATACCTTCCACAGGTATAAAGATGTCAAGGTAATAAAAAAAGAGGAGATGCAAAATCCTCCAAATACAAGAGGAATGGAAAAGATGAAACAGATAGACTTGTTACCAACAGCTTGTTGGAATCTCAGAGAGCTGGCCTGGCAGAGTCTACACCTGTCTTTTCATGTGCCGCTGAGGGCTAAAAAAAAAAAAAAAAAAAAAAAAAGACTAAATATTCTGGGTGAATGTTGAGTCCCAGATCAAGCTGCTAATAGAGCATTCTGTGTAAAACAAGGGAGGCAATTATTCCACTCAGCTGTGCTCTGGTAAGGCCTTAATTGGGAGAGTGTGTTCAGTTTGAGCTCAGCGCTTTATTATACATATATATATTAAAAAAAAAAATCAAAATGAGGTGGGGGAACAGAGAAGCAGCTGATAGGAATCCATATATAAAAAGGTTTAGTAGACTAATGCTGATGAGGAGACTGTACAGACACTGGACACCTGAAGTAAAACCCTGAGTAGAAGCAATTATTATGTGTGTGTGCAGCTATAAAACGCAGAGGTGAGGCAGAGCGGTTGTTCTCACGGGGATGACATTTAGCCCAGGGAAGAGCAAGCAGCATACACCTTGTGCATCACATAAAGATCTTTTAAGCCTTAATCTGACAATGTAAGACATACATAGCCTTTTGCCACCCATCTTTTATCAGCAGTGTGGAGAAAACCCCATCACTTCATGCCAAGATGGGACATTTTTATGTAGGTTTGCTATAGTTGCCTTTAGACTTCAGGACTTGCTTTGTGGCACATCAAGCCTGTGCTAACACCTGTGCTAGGCAGAAATCAGTAATGGGCTATTCAAAACTGCCTCAAAATGCCTTCTTCAGTGCTATCTGCTCCTCTTCCCCAACAGGACCACGCAGGGTGTGAACTTTCAGCTGGTTCTCTGGAGATAGCATAAATCCATTGCAATCAAAGAAATGCATCCTCTAACTCAGCTCAGAAAGGGTTTGTGGCAATAATTTCATAGGGGTCTGGATAAACCAAAGCTGTCTGTTGCCTTGGATTGCACAATTTCAGGTGAGATATATCCCCTTCTGTCCTCACAATCACTTAGAAGAAACATTTCGATTTCACAGCATCCTCTGGATAGGAGGTTTTCCTGAAGGCAGATAAGGCTCTGAGTGTTTCAGCGGTACAGAGAAGGCAGTTCACAGTAATCTCAATGACTTGCCCAAAAGTCTTCCCAAAGCTATCTGATTTTCTTAAGTTCACATTATTCTCAGCCTTTGCCTCTATCTCTGCAATTGCTAACAATATCTTATTTGTCAATGGCACTGATCTCCCAAGCTACCCTAAGAAGCTTCATTCTTGTGAGGTTTTAACCCTCACTGAGAACTGGGAAAATCCTGAAAAAAACTCACAAGTAACTTCTTTTCCTGAGGAAAGAAAAAACTCATATGTTTCTGCAAAATTTGTTTTAAACATGTAAATTTATGAACTCTCTTCTCTCTTTCCCACTCTCTTCTGCTTTTTGGATGGAGTTCCCTATGCACATTGTAAAGATGAGCTTGGTCTTCTGGATGCCCATTTCAGTTCGTAATGGCCACAATTTGGGAGCTGCAAACACCAGTCCAGTCACTCTTATTTCTCCATCACTGGTATTTCAGAGTTAAAAACCTAAGAAGCAGAATATACTAGAGTCTGCCTTCACACTGTGAGTGGGAATTAACAGCAGCATAGCTGGTTTATTGTAATAATAACAACATTTCATGTAAGGCCTCTCATTTCACACTATCTTTACAACATAAGATGATCTCTCCAAGGAATATGAAAATAATTATGACATCTGTGAAAACCCCGAAAACCTAGAAGGGGGTGGAAAATCTTTTGCCATAAGGTGTGTGAAAAATCTTTGGGAACACAATACCAGTTTCTTAGGGAAGTAATGGTGGATTGGGGGACAGACAGGTTGTTTTGTTTTCATTTCATTTTGTTCCATTTTCACCCTGTAAGATGGCCGTAGAGGTTTAAAATGCTGTAATATAAACATATATGCACTGGAAAATGTTATTTTATAGCTATTAATAGTGCCATCTGCAACCAGGAAAGCAGAATTATAGCCTAAAGATAATCAGACCTTATGCTTCAGAGTATATGTTGATTGCTTCTGGTGGTCAAGGAGGAGCACATTATTCCTATCCCTCAGTGCGTAACTGGTTGTGTAGACTATGTACGATTGCAATAAGACATTTATTTTATTCTACAGCATCAGCTAAGAGCTATGCAGTCTAATATCCTAACAAGAGTTTAATTCAAATATAAAGAGAAGATTAGCTAGGGATGTCTCACTGTTATTTTACATGTGAGGACTTGGTTTACCAGATGAAAATCCTTTCCCAACAGTCAATGTCCATCATGGATGTCTGCCCGATAAAGCTCTAGAAGGAAAGCAGCCAGACAAGACCCTTGCACTTACAGAACTTCTCTGCATCAGCACCCAAAGATTCAGAATCAGCATCACCCAAGTCCATCGGCTCCAGCCTTTGCACTGGTGCAGGCTGCAGGGCTGCAACCACTCATCCAGCCAACAGCCTGAACAAGGAGCTGGAGAGAGTGGCTACACTGCAGTCTTGGTACTGCATTGAGTTATGGAACAAGGGGAGTTGAATTTTCCACAATCTGTGTCATCACTGGCCTTTTATATATTGTGAAGCAAAAAGTCTCTTTCGCCATTTCAAGAATCAAGAATAAATAAAAATTCCTGTTGCCATTTTGTTGAGGGAAAACAGAGACACAAGAAAAGGAGGTGATTCCCCTAAAGAATGGCAAAACTAAAACTAAAATCCAGTTGTTCTCTTTCCCAGTCCAGGACACTGCTTTCCATCACACTCCTAAATGGTTAATTCAGCTTCTGCCGTCTCCTCAAAGTCAAGTTTTCCCGCTGTTCTTTGTGGATGGCCCTCCCAATCAATTATGTCAGAACAACCACCAGTATGGTATAATAATGTATAATTTTTCATCTAAATTAAAATGTACTTAGGAGACCTTCATTTCCCTCACATTTCATTGCATTCATCAGAAATACAGCAGGAAAAAAAAATACCTCTGAGCAAACACTGTGAGTTGTTTACAAATGCTTCAAGTGCGGTAAAACACGGATTGCTGCTCTGCATGGCCCTCCTCTTCCCATCACACAGGAGATTTTCCAGGCAAACTCCAGAGAAAAAGATAGTGGGGTAGAAGGGCCAACTCTGATCTTTAAGGAAAACAATTTGTGTAAAGAGATGGTGCTCCATTTAAAAATCTTGTGGTGTGCTGTAAAACTGTAATTGCTATCTATCTAGAGACGTTCTCATTTCACATCTCTCTTAGTGAATGAAACTGCAAATTAATTACCATCTTGCGCATGCATCAAAGACCAATGCTGTGCACAGAAAACATCCAGGGTGAAAATCAAGCCATATTTATTTCAGTCAAGCTGTTTAAATATCGGTGAAAATCATAATAGTCTCACAAGTAGTTTAGACAAAGAAGAACAATTCCACAGCATCACCAATAAATCTTCAACTGACTCAGATATTTTCTTATCAAACTCATTACAAGGCTATTCATATACAGAAAGATATAGATACACATGTGTGTGTATATTAATAGAAGTTGGTTTCTGAATTAATGAATAACACACCATTTCTATAGCCAGAACTAGAAGCAAAAATCTTTTCCAGAGTAGCTCATTGCTTTTAAATATATTCTCGCAACATAACTGTAGGTTAGCTATTAATCCAACCACCCAACCAAGGATGTGTAATTTTGCTGCAGTCTGTGTTATGCTTGAGCGCGCCTACCACAAACGTGCTCCAACCCCAGCGCTCCTTCGCTTTGCTGGCTTCCTGAACCCTGATATCCCAGATTTTGCTCCTGCTTTCCAAAAAGCTTCTCTCCTTCTGCCTGTCCCTGCCTCTGATTTTGCACATCTTCCATTAAAATGTGGGTTCCCTGGGATGTGGGTTATCAGAAAACCTGTTTTCAAGCATGACGTTTTTAGAGAGACACAAGTTATCTCAAGTGCAAATGACAGTCCTAGAAATATTGTGCTGTAACCCTACAAAGAGGGCTGCCCTATATCATGGTTTTATTGGAGACTGCATTGTTTCTGTTCTTAAAAAATTTGGCCAGGTGATTTTCGAGGACTTAACATATTTTTCCAAACACCGATGAGCCTAAGAGAGCAGACACTGCAGTCAGGGTTTTGCTTACCCCACACATCACCAGCATGATGTTATTGCTGTCATTTTTTCCCAACCAACTTCTCACTATAAATGACTTAACAGTATCAGTGTGGACTTCCAGCAAAACAATAGCACTGTAAACTCTTTGTCCAAAAGATGCAGGGGGGAAAAATTGCATTACAGTTAGAAGAATTAATTAGGTTGTGAATGGGCGTGCGGAAATTTCAATTCTGTCTCACACAGCTACATAATCGAGGGAATGCTTTGATTCTAAACCCAGTGAAGTGGCTGCATATTTCAATCCTCAATTGTGCAGGAAAACACCAAATAAAATATTAACATTTTTTTTCACCCATACAGAAAAAGGCTTTTTCTCTCCCCTTTGAAAATGAATAAGAAAAATAGAAGTAAATTTGAGGATCTCCAACTCCCCCTGCTGAGTTAGTAGAACTAATTGTACAATCACGCTACTCGTAGTGTAAGTAGACAATTGGCCATGTGGGGCTTAAAAACTCTAATTTCTATTACAATAGTTTCCAGCACCCTCACTGGACATGGATTTCTTTTCAGATGCATCCAAAATGCATGGTGCTTTTCAAAAAAAAAAAAAAAAGAAAGAAGAAGAAAAAAATTCCAGAAAAAAAGAAGCAATAGGAGGGAAGAAGGAAGGAGCCAGAGAGCACATGCAACTTGCTTAAGGTCACATTGTAAGGGCAGAAGTAGAAACCATTACTTCTGAATCACACTCTCATCACAAGGCAATGCTGCCGTGCAGCAAAATCTGGCTAGGGCAGAAGAGGTGGGAAAAAATCAGAATTGCTTTGTCCATTTACATCCTGATCTCACTCTTTCCATGGTTTTATTGGAATTATACTAATGCATTTAAAAAAAAAAAAAGCAAGAAAAAAGAAAGGAAAAGCACACAGTGTATTTGAGAGGAAACGTGAACCATTATGTCTTTGTCTGTTTCACCTGAAATATTTATTTGTGCATATTGACAATGAGCATTTACAGCTGTCTGCTGAGGAAATACTACCCTGAGCTGCTTAAACCACTGTGCTAATCAACTGTGAGCTAGACTGGCAGAGATTTCCCTGGGAAAACCCTTGGAAGCCTTCTCTAGCAGTGCTTTCTAGATCTCTCTTCCCCAGAGAATACAAATATCCCTTTCCCCCCCTGCTCCAGCAGAAAGGAATAGGGAAAAATAGGGACAACCATTCCATTTGTGGGTTGCTGACTATCATTTTGCCCATCCATTCGAAAGCAGAATGTAGTCATGGCTGATAAAGGAGACCTAGTCCTTCGGAGCAGGTAAACTTTTTCTGCTAGATAGATTTGCATGGAGGGATCTGTGCATAGCAAAGGGTTGATGGGGATTTCCTGTCAAGTCTGATCCTTTCTGTCTACTGATGACTCTGCTTGGGCTAAAACCTTCTTCTTCTAAAACTTTCTGTATATCAAGGCCCACCAGCTCTATCCCTCTACCCTTTCATGAGCATCACTCCCTAGAGACGCAGACATGGGCCACAGATATCCTCTTTTTTTTTTTGAGGACATCGCCCTGTTTTCAATCCCAGCTCCATTATACTATGCACACATAGTCTACAGGCCACATGAGAAAGCATCCTCCAAAAGAATTAATAGGTTTTATTTCTGCCTTTGAATAACAGCTGTGACTACAAGTCGTTTCAGTCGCATGCGGCAACAGCTCAGAGTGGTGTTAACAGCTCTGGGTGCACAGGAGAACGTTTCTGAGTGGAGGGAGAAGTAAGGCAAATCCCTTTATATTATCAGCACAGACCAGGCAATGGCCTTTGTATGTGAAGATCATAATCATAATCATTATCTTTTATGGTGAAGTACTTCAGTATTATGGGGCACAGGTACTTTTTTGAAGTGGTTACTAACACATTAAATAAGGAATTTAGAGCCGGGAAACATTTGATAAATGGCTGGTTGGGGGAGCACTTAAACCATAAAGTCTGCTTGTGATAACAATATGGCCTCAAGTTTGAGAAGACAGAATCGTCCCTGACTTTGGAGCAGTGCTGAGGATGGTTGGAGAGACAAGGCTATCATCCTTTCAATGTCTCTCCAAGCAGTGTCCCTCTGAGGAAATATCCTTTTGAACCATGATCCAGCTTAACACTCCTGCATGTGGGTAGCTTTAAGACACGCATGGGCTTCAAGCAAACGTCCTGTTAAAGATATCATGTAAAGCAAACACGTTCAGTGCAGGGGACCAGGATGAGGTCTAAGCACGTCCGTGTGAAGGTGTAAGTGGGAGTGAGCAGGTCTGTAATCAGCATGTTTCACCTCCAGGTATCTACATTTTTCTCCTTGTCTCTCCATCCCCATGGCAGGACAAGGCTCTGAAACTCTTAAGCACAGACCATCAGAAGTGGGATCCACTGTGCTGAGCTGAGGGGAGGAATTTGCCCTGTTACATTGGCTGTCTGTGTAGGCGACATGTCCCCTTTCATTGCTAGTAAGTGATCACGTCTCCTCAGATAGAAGGGCTGATGAAATCAGAGCAGCTTCTGTTGTTTCTGGCTCCAAGGTTAATTTTATCAAAAGCAAAGCTCCTTTGACTGCTATCAGCAGAAAGGAAAGTAAAGCTCTTTTTATTACAGGGATATCAATAGAAGCATTTGTCTGACCTCCCTATCACCTCTCCCCTTCCCACCCCCACTGGCTCCAAATTAAGGATGGGAGAATAGAGCTGATAAAATAGGGCTAAGATAAAAATCTTAATATTGCAGAACCCATAGCATAGAAAGTAGGGAAAACCACAACAGCCCAATTTTGACCTTCAAAGATGGCTCAGAAAAAAAAAAACCATAGGACTGTAACCTACTCTAATCTCTGGAGCAGGTTAAATGAAGCAAACTTGTGTCCTAAACAGCCAAGAGTCAGGTTTTTTTGAAGGCAAATCCAGCCCTACAGCAGCATATCTTTCCTAGAGATAAGGTACTGGAGACAATACAAATAGTGATTCCTGATGGATTTTCTAGCTCCATTTCAGAGTCTGGAATAGAATTAGGACCTGAGATGTGCAAACAAGAAAATTGTGAGGTTAGAAGTCAGCATGCTGCTCTCCACCGCTGCCTCAGAGCCGTTTCATTCATTTCCCTATTTTTGCTCTAGAGGTATAAGCAAAAGCAGACAAGTAAAGGTTGACTAATTTTCCTGGTTCCTTGTGGATTCCCGGAAAAGCTGATCTTTAAAGTGGGTTTAACCACCCCAAGAGGAGCGATAGCATTGTGTGTAGTTATGTACACAAGACTACTGCCCAGAAAAGGGTGAAAGGATGTCAAGTAGCTGAGGCGCTAAGAAAATGTGGGTTCAATTGCATGCATTTGTTCTGTGATCTTCGAGAAGTCGTATTGGATCTGATATTCACTGACACCGAAGCATTTTAACGTCATGGGAGAAGTGAAAACTGAGTGTAAATGTAATATATGTACCCACTTCATGGGCTGTTTATGCTGCCAAAGTAGTGGAAAGCAAATTTAGTGCAAATGAGAATCACACATTTTATCTTTCTGTGCCTCAGTTCTGCATCTGTAATACAAAAGTTAATAAAACTGTCTGACTCCCTCTGGCTCGCACTCTTTTTTCACTACTTGTCAGCCCTGTTTATCTGGCCTATAAGCTCTTCAGTGCAAGAACTGTCTCACAATACCTTTGTACAACCACTTGCACAAGGACAGCTTGATCTGAGCTGGTACCTCTGGATGAAGCTGCAATGAGCCTGCTAATGACAAAGTCCCCTCAACCAGCAGAGAGTTTCCTTTTAAAATCGAAAGAGCACCTACATGACAGAAACTTAGTCGGGAGTCTTCACTCACTCTTTCTTTTTCCCTTTTCCAGGGTTTTTTTTAACTGTTCTAGGATCTAAGAGAGACATCTGAAGCTGAAGAAAGGAAGCAACTTGTTCACAGGTTGACACCCTGCCAGCAATCATAACAAACCCTGAAATTGGTATTTTCACCCTCATTTGGATGATCAGGTGTAAATATAAATTTTAATTATTTACATAATTAAGTCAGTAATTTGCTGCCCATCAGAAATATTTGACGATATTTTGGTGCCATCTGTTTCCTAATTGAACTTAATCTCTAAAAGATGTTACAAAAATATCCACAAAATAATAATGACAAACACAAAACAATTCCCCCTCTCCCCACCACAATTACTGCTATTTTCAGTTATTTCCTAGGGAGAAAAAGGCTGGGGTTCAGATGTGCCAAGGTCTCATAAGTAAATGAGCAATGAAACGATTTATTTTAAAAAGTGCCTAGAAGGAGTGTTTAAGCTAGCAAGGTGCATAGGGACGACCTGACTGCAGGAATATAGGTTGGAATAATTAAAAAACCAAACCTGAATGGGTCACAAGACCTCCGTAAGTGATGTCCAGAGCTTGTGATGGTCCTCTGACTTTTGATCATATCAAAGACATCATAGGGCTCCAAATTCACGTGTCTAACAAGAGCAGAAGTGTAAGAATGCAACAAGTGGCACAGGCCTGAAAAGAAAAGACAACATAAAATAGTCAGAAAGTGCTCAGACATAAGAACTACACCTGCATGCAGGCTTCTGTGCAGCAGAAATAGTAACTTTTTAAAGCAAATCACAGTTTTGTAGGTTTAGCTCACCGCCTAGCAGCACTTGGGCCTCAGAAAAAAAAAATTATACAGCTGTTTTGGTCCACGAAAATAAGCTGGAAGATCCAAGCTGCAAACAGCATCAGAAACTTGGCCCTACCTCCTCTTTGAGTGCAGGGACAAATTGTGCAGATCGACTCTTATTCTCTTTTGATAAATCAGTTTCTTGATTTGTTTTGAACACAGACTTTCCAGGTTCTCTTTCTGGTTTTGAACACATTGACAATTCCTGTAACAGCACTGTGTTCCAAAACAATCAGAACATGTTCAATTTTTTTAAATGAATCAGTTTATCAAGCTTCAGAAAAAGATGCATCTCAGGCCTGGTGCAAGTCTGGCTTAAAGATTTAGGTTAGAAGTTGCTTTATCCCTTGCCCTGCAGGAACATGACCTTCTTGCAGATTGAGTTGTCAAAATCAAGGATCATCTGATGGCTCCCAACAGACCTGTATAAAATTGGTGTACTCAAATCAATTGGCTTTGCTGGAATTGAAAGAACTAGCTGTCAACCTCATATGGTGCCCATTTGTTCATGTGGATGGACTCCAGACATCGTACCAGTGCTGTTAAAGTCAAAGCTCCTTCTCAGAGGTGACACATGGGGAAAAACTTCTTGTCTTTTCTTCAACCACTTTTATGATAGGCAGATGGGAAAGATGAGAGATGCAGCTTACTGATTAAATTTGCAGGAAAGCATAAAAACCGTGTGTGTGTATGTGTGCATGCAAGGACAGTGATGTGGAACTTCTGTTAATATATTCCAAATGTGCTTTAATTATGATGAAACACAGAAAATATCAATATTTTTCTCTTGTGTCACAAAAGCACCATCATGCCCTAAGAATCACTAAAATATAGTAGCTAACATGTTTGATAGGAAAAGCATGTCACCACCTTTGTAGTCACATTAACCTTCCAATCTCTTTTCTTTTAATTTCTCCTTTCAATTGAGCATGAAGAAATCTGTTCAATTTAGTCTCAGCCTAAAGGGCTTTAGGTTTTTGTTTGTTATTTACTTTTTAGGAGTGCCAGCACATCTCTCCTTGAATTATTTGAGTTTGGAAACAAGCGTACCTCATATATTCTGATCAGATATTTCATGCTTTGATTTCTCAAAAGTAGATCAGGATGGACTTGCCAAACTGTCTTACTTTGTAGAGGTAGTTGTGACATAAAAATTAAGTCAAGCTTGAAGAAAATTGGATGAGTGGTTGTAAAATTAATAACACCTAAACCACAACACTGTGAGTTTACAAATTATGGCATTTTCTGCCAGTTTGAATATTTTAATGTATGTTCATAAGCAATTCTCTTAATGTAGATTGGCAAAATAACTATTTAATTTCATAATTTTTAAATTGTTAAAACAATATTTTATCAAATATATTTAATTCCCAATAAAATCTCTTAGACAAGCCAAGTTTGATTTTTTTCTAACCTTGAATCCTTCCAAACTGTAGATTCTGCCAAAATACTGTAAGTTTTTTTAATATAATTTAAGAGGCTTAAGATACTGTAAGCCCTTAGAGCAGTTTAAGAGGCTTACTGGAAACTTCCTAGAACTGCAGAGCAATTTAAGGAGTTAGAGCACCCCTAAGGTCCACACCCTCACCTGGAGTAAAGTGGCACAAGGCCCCCAGTTTCAAAAGAGATTTGGCACTTTTCCTCTCCCGGGAATCAATCCCTAAAACTTTAGAAGCCTTAAGCCTCTTTGCGCCTTGTGCGCACAAGGCAAACCAGCACTCCAGCAAGCCCTTGTTGGAACAGTTTGAGCCACGGTTACTGGTACAACATCTTGAGTCCAAGCACAACAGACATTGTAGATGTTTTATAAGTGTTTAAACTAGATCAGTTGCTTAACGTCCAAAATATTGGAAGTAGCACAATCCATAGGGCTACTCCTCAAGAAGAGACACTATAGGCTGCAGAGTGCTTTGGGAGGGAGTGTCTCAAACATGAGACTTGCTATGGTTACATGCAACAAACCATATTTTAGATGTAAATTAACTCCTGCAGCCTGACTTCCGTTAAGGGCATAACATAATAGAAAATTAGCTCAGCTTGGAAGTAGTTTCTCAGATAAATTCTGGCATCCTCCTGTTCCCTCAGTACCACTCTTTACCACATTGGCATATAGACACATCACGTTGTCGGTTCTCAAGTCTCAGCACTCTCTGCTTGGGCATCACCTTACTCCTGAACTTGTAAGTCAGAGGGGTTTTGCTTAGCTCACTGTGACCATTTGCAGATCCTAGCACGTAGCTCCCAGAAGAGACACTCAGCTTGCCCTGCGCGTAGCTAATGGCTCTTATTACAAGTCAGCAAAGCAATAGTGGAACTTAGTGTGCCTGTCACACATGCATCCTCATTGATCTTTGATCTTATAACTGTACCTCTACACAGGCCAAACTGTAACATTCGACTCAGTCTTCTTGAAGTTCAGACTGAGACTTAGTTATGGATTTAGGCTTTGTCACCGAGATTAATCTCAGATCCAAAATGGGCATTTAGACCCTAGAAAGCACCGACTCAGCTATCCAAGTCATACCTGGATGTGAAATGTATTAATGAAGAGAGCTAGGACCTAGCACATGAAAGGACCTTAATCCATGCGGAGCTCCCAGGCTTTCCAGTGCTTGATTCAAACTGCCGTCAGTCAAGGAAGAGGATTGTGATGGGACATTTGGCTGGGCAGTAAGTCATCCCCTGTATGATCAGGGCTGAATATACAAAACCTTTCCTCTTATTCTGGAGAAAAATGTTATGGAAGCCAGCAAACAGCTTCACTCCGAGCATGCCCAGAGGCTGGATGCCAATTCAATTTCAGCCAAGACCTACAGTCATTGGAATGACAAATCTTTCCTTAACACTCTTATTAAATCCTAATCTCAATCTTATTCATCATTATTAATACTTGAAATTGGACTGAATATTTAAATGAGGTGAAATGAAAAGACAGAGAGGTGTTGGGAGTAAGCAAAGTGGTGGGAAGAGAAAGACATAAAGAGACAACTTGAATCCCCTTCATTAATTGAAGAGTAATCCGTCCAGGTTTGGGAACTAATAGAGGCAAAAGATTTTCAGACATAGCTAAAAAGGAAAGGGGGGGGGGGGGGGGGGAAGAAAAAGAAAAAGAAAGAGAAAGAAAAAGAAATTACCTACTAGAGTCTGGACTTGTAATATTAGTCTTTCAAAGACTTCTTAGTAAAGTAGCAGGGACACTGGCAGGAGGGTTTGTGGAGCAGAGCAGAGATGGAGGACATATAAAGAAAAGAAGAATTGAGGGATTAAATGTACCAAGGTGGTTTAAGTGATATTGAAATATGACTTCACCGAGATGTCTGTTTGGCCCAGGCTAACTATGACGATAAGGAATGTCTGTATCAGCTGGGTCTACAGCAGCGAGCTCCTGTCAGCTGCCTGACACCACAGAGGAGCGTGAAATGCTTCTAAAAGTCATGAACAGACACCAATGACGTTATTTCTGATCTACCCATACTTGTTACAGGAGACTTGGCACCTACACTAAGCACCTCCCTAACTAGGATTTTTTATAATGAAAATATTCTGGTTTGGAAAATGCTGGAACAAGACGGGAGTTTAGTTTTAGCTGCTTAATCACAGAATCAGACCTTGAGACTGACTTTCTCCATGGTCTCAACTTCTCCAGCCCTCTGCGACTCTCCGTATCAATCCAGCACCAATCTCATCTTCAGACAGTTTTGCTGATGAAAGGGAGATCACAATCTGCCTCACAAGGAATGTATATTTTTTGCATTTAAAAATAAATATTCAGATTTGGAGCATTTCATGAAGCAGAGTGACCTACACCATCTGTTCCTTCTGACAGTACTTGGGAAGCCTGCAGGTTTGCTTTTCAAGCCACATTACATACACATAATACTTCATTCTTATTGTTCCTTTTTCTTTTTTTTTTTTTCAGATGGGAAAAATTCCTGCTCCCTTCTCACAGTCCCTGTCTGCCTAAAATAATTCATCCAGCTCATTGAAGATTTGTGCATATCCACAATCTGTATCCCAAAATGCTAAAACAATCTATTTAACCTTTACGCCAGCTAATGCATACATTAGAGCAAGAACCTATATATGAACATAAAAATGTGAGAAACTGAAACTCACTGACATAAAATCAAAGAGCTTGGCCATAAAAGGTGTCACTTTTATGTGATTATCTTGCCAATATCTCCATGTTGCGAAACTAAATCAAACCGCAATTTTTCCCACATGTATTGCATTTAATGGAGTCCGTTAATGGCAGCAATTCCTTATAGATCTCTGTGTAATGGAAGAACGGTTCCTTGTGCCATAACACCGTGAAAGCCGAACCCACACACACTCTGCCATATATCTTATGAGCTTGACCTTGTATGACTCGCTGTGTCAGGCAACACCGAGCCCTGCTTTTGCTAAGACAATGCTTCAGGAAGATGGAAAGGTGCTTCAAGGAACTCAGTGCTGCCGGAAACTGGATCAAACCATGCCCTAAGATTGCATTCTCCGGCTTTCTCCTCACACTGAGCTAGACACTGTGAGCTGAGGAGCTGTGCAGCCTCGCAGTTACTGGAGAACATGGTCCCCAGATTTTTGCAGCAAGGTGTCTAGCAGAGACACTGTTCTCTCTTTTGTCTACAATGGCTTGACTGCCCTGTAGAACTGATGATTATCCTATTACAAAAAAAAAAAAAAAACCCAAAAGAAAAAAAAAAAAAACAGAAAAGCAAACCCACCCTAAAAAAAAAACCCAAACCCACCCCAGAAAAAAAAACCCAGATAAGCTCCTTTAATCCATAGATGTCAAAAAGTGGAGGCAAGTGTCTGTGTTGTAGTTTAGCCCTGCTCAGGACCAAGCTATGCAGTCTTTCGCTCACTCCCTGCACCCTCCAGTGGGACAGGGAGGAGAATTGGCAAAGAAAAGGCAGCAAAACTCATGGGTTGAGATGAAACAAACAAACAAAAAATTAAGATAAATAAGAGAAGAAAACAAAACAGAGATAGAAAACAAATATAGTACAAAAGCTTACAGCAAATCCCAATGCCCAGTTTCCTCCCAAGTAGCAGAAGGGAGCCCTCAGCACCCTCCTCACCTATATACTGAGCCTGATGTCAAATGGGATGGAACAGCCCTTGGGCTAATTTGGGTAAACTTACCCCAGCTGTTGGCTAATTAGTAACCTATCCCAGCTGTGTGCCCCAGCCATAGCAGTTCTCTTCCCAGCTCAGGTGAATGTTAACTCTATCCTAGCCAGAACAAGGACAGTCTGCTGCCCAAATTTATAGCTAGAAAAGTTAAAATCAAGTGATTTTCCCATGTTTGCACAGCAAACCAATGGTAGAGTCAAGGGGGCAGAACCCAAGCCGCCTATATCCTTGCCTCAGGCTCTTGCTCATAGGTAAGGCTGCCTCCATGTACCTACAGCTCCTTTTTTTCTGCTGTAGTACACCTATGCTTGGAGAAGGCAGAAAACACGAAGTGGAGGATGTATAGAACACTCTGTACAGTCCATAATCTGGAAAAACCGTGACCAGAGCAGTTAGGGCTGCTCCAGTATCTCACCAATGTCCTGTATCCCAGGGAATCCCTTACACCCACAGCACGCAAAATCCCGCCTCAAACTGAGCACAGATTTTTAAGGGTCACTTTCTGCTGGTGTTGGTCCTTACTTCTTCCTGAAGAAAATCCTCCCTCCTGAGGGAGCCCAGATTAATTTGACACCCACAAGCTATTTTTTTTAAATTGCGTTATTAGGAAGATTTTATTTACTGTTGTTTTAAAACCTCTAGAAACATGAAAATTCCATTTTCCCTGCATCTATTCATCTTCATTAAGCACGTGTTGATTTTTTTTTATTTTTTTCTGCTGCTGGTAGAAAACCCAAGCCAATGCAACAGCCTTTTATTTCACTTTGTATTGGCCAGAATTGGAGATTTCTATGTTCTGTATGTGCCAATATCGAGGTCTCTAAGTGTGTATCAGACAAAAGTGGGATCATTGTTATTACTTCGTCAGCATTCCTGGTCCAATGGAGTTGTTTGGTTTTTATGTTTCTAAAGCATTGGATTTTTTGTTTTGGTTGAAACAAGTAACATCTGCTGGCCAGAGTAATATTGCTCAAAAACCTTTGTATTGGGGAAGTAGGTGGGAAGGGGATAAGAAAGAAAGAAATAAAAACCATGTATATTTTAATAATTTCCAGAAGCAAGATAGTTTTTTTGGGTGAAAAGACAGGAAGTATGTAAGTAGCAATTTTAAAAGTGGGAATTCCTAAACAACTATTTCATGGCAAATTCAAAATTTTGTTCATTCCTTTTCTGTATCACAAATCATAATCAATTTTTAGCTTGCAATCAAAAGAAATCTCAAAAAGTGTCCATAAGAAGAAATCAAAAGAAATAAGAAATTAAAAGAAATCTCAAAAAGAAATCTCCATAAATAGAAATTCTCCCAGAAGCTGACAGAGATTCATTTCCCAGAAGTCAATATTCAAGAATTATTTTGGTTAAAAATACTTACAACAACAACTGAAAGAATCACTCAGTTTTAACCTGGATTTCTTACCAGATTGTAACATACTGTATCATATGACCCAAAGACACTGACTCAGCAGGACTGCACAGCCATAGATGCTTTCTATTCACACAGCTTACATGAGCAGCAAAAATAGATATGTTGGGTCTCTGAAAACTTCAATGCTATTCTAGGTTAATTTTCAATCTTTAATGAATTGATTAGTCATTTTTAATATAAACTCCACTTTCTATGCCATCTATCTCCACCTCCTATTACTAGAGAAAAGAATATAAATGTCTTCTTTCAATAGGCTTTCAGAGTTCGGTATGTGAGAAAGAGGCACTTGCCTAGGAGGTGCTTTTTATGTTCGTCCAGCAATATGATGCTCTGCTACAACATTATTTGTCATCCTTGAGAGACCTTTTACCCCACTCCAGCCCTACAGTCCTCCCTGTGGCCACTGGTACTTGAGAGTGCAGAAAATCTCACCAGTTTTGTAATGTTAGTATGAGTTTGATACCAATTTCCCACAGTATCCCTCAGATCATCCAGTCACCTCATGGGAAAACTGAATGAAAAAACTTCATCTGTCCTAGTTTTCCAGAATAAGCCCACTTCCATCCTCCCACTGCACCCCACGTATCCCTGCAGAACAGAGAAGCAGCAGCTATAGCCCAAAGGGAAAGCAAAATAAACGTTGGGTTTTTTTCCCACTTTTAGACTATTAAAACTGAGAAGAATATATGATTTTTCCTTTGAGTCTTTTTTAGTGGAAGTGTGGAGAGGACATTTGAGGATACGGGATGATAGGACTCCTTCCACAGGAGATTTAATCAATGGACGAGGTGCCAGGGCAGTGAGGACAAAGGGCAGGGGCTTACAGACGCAGACAATCCTAGCTGTGTTGTGCGAGAGGTGGCTCTTCAGCACAGAGAATGTAGTTTATCTACGTCCTAAAAGGCACCATGTAATTTTATGGTGTCGTAAAAATTATTATTATACTAATAGGAGTTAATAATTCTAAAAGCTTCATGACCTCTTTGGTCATCTTGGCTCGGCTTCAACCTGGGTGATTTTTTTTTTTTTTTTTTTGTGAGTTGAGTTGGCAGTGACCATTAAACAAAAAAAAAAGCCAAATTCTGAGGTGGTGTAACTCAGCCTGACTCCGTTTAAGCCAGCTGAGCTCTGCCTGTATGTACCAAGAGGTGCATCTAGCCAATGGACTTCTGTGATATTTTGCAGACTTAAGGAGAAGAAATGTAAAACTCTGACATGATTTACTCTACGCTGGGATCTCAGACGGCATTGTCCTACTTTTTGTCCTCTGCAGTGTCTTTTGAGCCACCCTTGGGTGTAAATGGGCTCCTGAACTGAGCTGAGCTATCTAGCACAATCATCTTAAGACGACAAATACCTACACACACCGGCTGGTTTGTTGCTACTGAAAAACAGACGTAGTTCAGCTCCTATGAGCAGATCAGAGGACATACTTAGAAACAGGAATGTAAAGACCACCTCTGCTCCACAATATGGTGATTTTTTTATGGCTCAAATCTCTTCCTACCACCCAATGCACCACTCTACTGCATTCAAACCAATGCATTCGCTCTACTGCAGCTCTCCTGGTTTGTACAGCCTGGGGAGAAAGACTGCCGCAGAACCAGAAAGATGCCTTCATTCCTGATTCCAGCAGCTGACCTCTTCTCCCTTGCTATCAGCTTCCGGGCTGAAAACAATATATTGGGATTACGTTTTCTGTTCTAAAAGAGAGATTTATATTTATATTTATATTTATATTTATATTTATATTTATATTTATATTTATATTTATACTGTTCTAAAAAGAGGTTTTATACATATATACATATACGTACATCTATAAAAGCAAAACTGAAGAACTCTTTGTTCAAAGCACAGACCTGAGAAGATTAAATCTATTCCAATGCCCTGGCAGCAGCTTGACCCCCATGATATTACTCCCTAAATATGCTGCTATAAGGTCAGAATCGCTATAAGGTCAGAAGCTCCACATTTCTCTGAGAAAAACGTCAGAAGAATATTGATATCAGTGCCTTGTGCTGGCACAACCTAATCAGCATTACCTCTTAGAATGAAGAATCAGGGCTCAAAATAGTCCACTCCAGTGTCTTTTGATTGCAGAGTGTTTCGAGAGAGAGGAACTGTGTGCAAAAGACTAATAAAACTAAGATCCACACCGCATTTGCGTTTTCCACTGAGTTTGCCTGCATTCTGCACCTGCTAAGCACCGCGGCAGGGATTTCCGAAGCATGGTGCTCCTCACCTGCGTGGTGACGGACAGGCCCCGAGCGCTGCGTCCCACCAGCAGACCTGCCTGCCCACCCCGGGCCGGGGGCTGCTGGAGCTGGGGAGGGGGTGCTGGGACAAGGGCACAGCTCGAGGTTCTCTGGAGTGAAGCCAAAGGAGAGTGCACAGGACAAAGCAAATGTTAGATTTCAGCAGCCTCAAGTTAAATTGGAAAAGAAAAGGGGAAAAATTAAACAGGGTGGGTTGAATTGAGCGGCGCTGAAGCTGCATCTCTTTCTCTCTCCTCTCTCTTACTCTGTCTATCTGTGGCCTGCACAAACAATTCAGCGCATATGTATTTTTGGCACAAATCATAGTGTCCTGTGATTCTTGATTATAATTATAATAATGGGTTTCAGAAAGCCTGCAAGTGGTTTCTGGGAATTATAATAAGGGTTTAGGACAGATGTGTTGTTTATATGGTTAGTGTTTGTTGCATATTAAACCAAGTTGGTGTTGTAAGAAATTGCAAAATACACAATTAAATGCAAACTAGCAGCAAAATTCCTCTCTTCTTGAGAGACAGACATGCTTATATTGTCATCTCCACCCTGCAAGCAGGGATTAAAGCAGACGCAGATGGCTAGTTCTGTTGTGATGGTATTCCATTGCATTTCCCTTGTCTGAATTTCCACTCCTACAATCTTCTCTTAATTTACCGTGAGAAAAATATGCATTCCATCCTTTTTCCTTCATGTTCTGCTCATCTCCCTTTATGATTATCCTTGCTTAAAGCATCCAGTCATGCAAAAGCTCCACTGAATCATGTAGTTTCCATTAAAACCAAGGTAGAATTATTCCCAATGATAGTATCCTGTTCCTGTGCTTTTTTCCCCCAAGAGTCTTAATTTCTATTCAGTCACATGACCAGATTTCCACTTCCTCCCCTGTGAGATTATTTTATATTTGAATAGTTGTCTATAAATTGTGCTCGAAGGTCCCCAAGGTCCCCCTGTCTCAGAGCTGGCTCCAAGTAGCTGCTGACGGATGTGACCTTGGGAAGGCCTCTGACTGCTGGATGGAAACAGAAGCCCTCAGAGATGATGCACGGAAATAAGTGGTTTTGTAAAAACTTGTATGAATTTTCTTTTCTTTGTTCATGGTTATGACAGACTCAAACCGACAAAAGGGACTGCTGGAGTTTGCAGGATGCTGCGCCTGACTGAGCAGGAGGAATGAAGATTGCGCTCAGGCCCGAAGTGGGGTTTCTGCAGCTGAACCTGCCAGGCCACGTAGGCGTAAGGGTGGGACCAAGCACCGGCGCTCCACCAGGACCCCACGATCCAGCTCGCCTCCCGTCCCCTCTCAGATCGTCTCTGCATGCCTCAGAGCCGCAGCTTCTCTCCATTTTGAAGGGAGAGAGAGGAAAAAATGAAGCTAACAATAAATAAAGCCCAGGCATCTTCCTCCTGGCTCTGATTTCCAAGGCCTCCCCATCCTGCAGCCAGCCGCTGTCGGATCCCTTTCAGAGAGCCCCAGCACAGACACCACGGCCTTCCCAGCCGCCGCAGACTGCATGTTGATCGTGTTCCTCTCCTCTGTTAACACAATTGCCTTCACCTTTACATAAATCAGATTTAGAGAACACATTGCGTCTCAGAAGCCTTGGGACACCTCGAGGCCTCTCAGTTCAATGGCACTCATTATGGAAATCAGCTAAATGCTGAGCAGAGAGATAAGTGCTAACTGTTTACCAAACCCCTCCACCAGCGATATACAGCCAGAGCTAATGGGAGTTCATTTGCAGCCTTACTCAGTCATTCAACCGTCTTTATCTGCTCCTTCCACTAATCTGCGGGGAGAAATGCACAAGTTTGCATGAAAGATCTTTCTCTGTAGCTCCTCTTGGGCAGGCAGGGTGGGGAGAAAGGACAAGAAGGAGCTGAGGTTGTGCCATGAGGAACCAAAGCAAGCCAAAACCCAAATGCTTGGCTCCAAGCATTCTTGAAGGTTGCTGATATTCTCAGCTTTGTGGTCAAAGCTCAGTTTAACGTGCCAAAGAGGAGGGAATCCTGCAATCTCCAGTGCTTGCAGAGAGCGTGCATATCTCCTGAGAGTTACTGGCACAGCAATGAGCTGGCAGAGGGTGAAAAGAACGGCTTTGAGAAGGATTGTGGGGAGGAACAATGTAGCTCTGAGCTATGAGGGGCACAGGGAGCTGCTACCCGAGGTGGTGAAGCATCAATACAAAATGTGGATGTAAAATGCTCCCAGCTGTGGGAGTGGGGAATACATTTCTGGAAGCATTTTTCAGCCTTTCAGTCTTTCCAGAGCCAAGTACAGGCAATCAGAACGAAGATGTGGATGGAGATATGTTTGCAGATACCTCTTGTGAGTGGAAGGAGGTCCTCAGATCAGCAGCTGGATGTACCTGTACAGCACACATAAATCACAGCCAGCTCTAGAAGAGGTGCTTCCTTTGCCAAAACGTTTTTACTTCAGATCGTGAAACTTTGCAAGCTGGGGAATGGTTTTGACTTGTTCCTTAACTCCATATTTTTTAAGTTTTAGAGCTGTCAAAACATTTTGTTCTGACATTTTCTCTGAAAAATGCCAATTTTCTAGTTCAAGATGACTTTCCATTTTTAAATTAGTGCAGAATCATTAATGTCATGATTTTAAAATAAACAAAGAGATATGCTACCTTTTAACTATTTAATTATGGAGGGAAGGGAGCTGTTCAAATACCAGATGAAAACACTTTTCAGTTTTTCAAAGTGCAATATTTCTTCAGATTATAGGTTTGCAAAGGTTTCAAAGATGTCAGCTTCTTGTCTTAACTCAAGAGAGGAAAACATTTCAAGCTCTCCATAATTTTTTGAAAGAGGAAAGCCACTTTCAGCTCTAATATACTCCTTTTATGGAACTACCTGCATTTGGAGGTTCTCATTAACTGCTGTCAATGGCTATAATTTTTGCCTGTCCAACATGAAGAAGTCAGAGGGAGTATGATATCCATCCCTGACACACCACCTTGTACCGAAGGAGTGTGGTAAAGGTGCCTCTTTTTCCAAGAATAACCTCTCTCATTAGAATGCAAGCAGACTTTCCAAACTAAGATCATTTTTCTTCCTGTTGTCCCAAATTCCAATACTGTGCCCTTTTCAAATTATTTTCAAGAGAATAGTTCAGTACTAGGTTTGTCTAATATTTTTTTTAATATTTTTTTTTTTTACATCTTGTAGGTTGAAGTGTATTTCTTCCTCAGCTCAGAAAACCAAAGCAGAGCTTTTAGCTGCCACTGCTAACCCCAGCATTTTTAAATGGAATCTTACTTAAAATTCAGAACAAATTCTCTCCTCTCTGCCTTAGTAATTTCATGCAAGTAGAGAGGGACAGAGAGAGTGGAAAGTGAGATGCAGTTTTGCAGTGTTGTGTATGTTCTCTAGGTGGGTGGGCTGAACATCCTTATGTTTTACTGGTAATTTTGTCTTTACATTCAGAAATAATTTTGTGTTCTAAGAGCTGCAAGAGTGATTTATAGACAACACACACAAGGACAGACATTGTAACACCAAAATGCCACTAGTCTGAGATGGAACATGGCAGTTATTGACCAAAATATAGCAATGCTTGTAAAGGGTGAACATGGAGATTACTGGGGAGTCCTGAGTTTGATTTTAAATTGAAAGAGGATTTCAACTGCCAAAAACAAAGTTGCCTGCATCAAAACTTTACCAAAAGGCTGAACCGTTGCTAGTCTACAGAAGTGTTTGTGGGGATTCTTGGTGCTCAGCCCACGCTTAGCTGATCCTGGCAGCACGAACTGGAACTGCTCTGGCTGAAAATTAATCTGTCATGAAACTCCACTTGGGGTAGAAGCACTTCACCATTCACCAACTGTTCCTTGCAAACAGTCCGTATTGTTTAAGACACAACATAATTAACAGCTCTGGCAGCTGGGCTTTCCCACATTATGTTCCAGGGACAACCTGATTTGCTTTTAGTAGACGTTAATTTAGACTATAAATGTCTTTTATTACTTTTAATATACCTTGAGTCAGTAGAGCTTCTGCCGTTCGTCATTACTTATATCTGTTTTCCAGCACAAAGTAAATCTGGGGAGAAACTACTTACTTAGAGGACCTTAAAGTAACTCCCCCTAGCTGATTTGTTAGATCTTTTACTTCCAAGGAAATTAAGTTGCTCAAATTTCAGTGTCATGCACTTTGGGATCAGGAAGGAGGCAGAATAAAGACATAAAATTGGATATTTTGACTTCTCCTTTTCTACTGACCTGCTGAGCTCTGCAAAACCTCCCTAGCAAGATGTGCAACTAAACAAACTTCACCTAAATAAGCAGGCATTGTTGACAGATAATTTGAAGCCTTCTCTCCCCTATATCTTAGGATTTGTACCCAAGGGTCACCAAAGCTGCTCCTCCCAGTCTGGGAGTCCAAATCAGCATTAGCTGTGCTATTAGCTAAAATCTCCAGCACAAATAAGGCTTAGGTCTGAACTTGCAATCAGTTGTTGAATTTAAAATAAAGAAACATCTAGAGGAATCAACCAGTCAGAATTGCTTTGCAGTAGACAGCAGGGCCAATAGGACTAACTACAGATTTCTTCCAAGACTGATGTTCTAATTTCTGCAGGGTTTCGTGGTGACCTTTGGTGCCTTTCATGATCTGGTCCTTTAGAAAGCACTATATTACATCTCAGTCATTGTACAAATAACATCTTGGGATTATAGCCTGCTGTTAATAAATGTGGTTAATCATCAATAAGAGAGTTTCAGCTATTATACACTGACGATGTAATTTTATACCTCGCCAATCCAGAGAAATCGGTTCCATTCCTTTTAGATTTGCTGGATAGATTTGGGGCCTTTCAAGGTTAATGTCACTAAATCATCTGCTAATTTTAAAGAATCATTTGAGTACCTGGAAAGAACATGCCCTTTTCGCATTTCTAAGTTAGGTTTTAAATACTTACTTGGCTTTATATAATCTGCTGGGTTTAGAAGGAAGATTGATACTGTTGTTGCTGCACCAAAGCAAACATACAATGACCTTGATAAGTTGTCTATTTTATGCAGAAGTTGCATAGGATGCATTAACTCCACTAAAGTTATCAGTTTCAGGCAGTTAGATCTTCCCTCATTAAACTCCATTTCCCTACCAAGTCAGTTGAAAAAAATAAAGTAAAATTAGAAATCAGCAAATGGTCTTGCTTGTGGGAAGAAGGAATGCCTGTGCAGAAGCTCTGCTACAGTAATTTTGTCTATGCTAGCTGACTACAGGCAGCAGGCTAGTCGTACAGCCCGGAGCTCTGGGTGTCTTAACATGCGTTCCTCTTGACCCGCACTGTGACTGAGTGTGGACACGCTAAATGCCAGCAAGGGAGCAAGAGCTTGCTGAAGATACCTGAGAAAGTCTGGGTTTGAAGGCTCTGATCAAATGGAAATCATATCAAAGGAGGATTCTCACCCCACCTCGATCCGTTTCTGGTACATTTGGCACGCAGATCTAGAGTGGCAAAGCTCGCAGGAGGATGGATGAGGCTCGTGTTTGTTTACTTTGCACAACCCTTGTTGACCAGCATTTAGCTAAGATGGATAAATGAACTCCCAACTCCAAGTACCATGAAATATCATTAATACCTTGTTCTTTGGGAGTGTGGCCGCAGGTAAAAGTAGATGACCTCAGTCAAGCCCGCCCAACAGACTCGGAACAGTGTCTGAGTCAAAGACATGGGCTTCTGTGGAGACACAATTTTTGCCCTAGGAAAGTGATGTCAGTTGCAGCAGGACTAAAAATTTAATTCTGTCTTGTCCTAGATATGTCCATTAATTATATATCAGTGTCAGACAGCTATAAATATAAGGCATAATATATATAGTAAGACATAATATATCATAAGACAATCCTCCCTAAATTTTTGGGGAAGACAAATGTTTATTCATGCACCTGTGGTGGCAATGGATTAAAAATTTTGTAGTAAAAAAAATAAAAAAAGACATTTTAGATGAGTAAAGTACATAACTTGCTATCAGTTTTCTAGAAAGGTTTCCAATTTTTTTAATGACCCATAACAACTTTTGTGAGGTTTAATCTGCACGTACCTTCCCACCAGGCAATGCAATGAGCAATAGGAAGAAAAAACCTTTTCTCTTCTAGTTCTTGCTGACTTCCTGGCTTCCTGTACTGGGATTACTCCTATAATATTTTGCTTGCAAAGTGTCGTGAATCTGATCTACTAAACTTATTTGCAAATTGTTTCACCAGTTCTATAAACAGGATATATAATGGAGGAATAGGAAGGAGAAAATTGGCAAATAAAGCCATCAAAATAGTAGAACATCAACTGAAGAAATGATCCGGTGAATGCTGTTTGACTTGTTCCAGTGTGATTGTCACAGGCAGAACCTGAACCTTGTCTGGACAGGAGGAGCGTACGGAGTGAGATTGCTGTCTACAGGGTCCCAGGGAGCTGCGTGACGTGGATCAGCCTGCAGAGGTAAAACTCAACCCTGGGCATCTTTTCTGAAGGAAATTCAGGCTTCTTTTTAGGGTACTGTGGGAATAAAATACCTGCTTGCAAAGCCACTGTTATTAGTCACTGGTATTGCTCATAGTGGGCTAGGTGCAGAGCCGATGAAAAAAACAGCATTTCCCTCGCTCTTCTTGCTGAAGGATAGCAAGGAATGTAATTTGGTGGCTAAATGCAGTTCGTTTATCTCCTGCCTTTAGCCAACTAATTTATCACACACATTAATATCGAAAGAGGTTAGAGTTCAGCGAATGAAACATTTGTTTTCTTATGCGCTCTCTATAAATAAACTCTCCCACTCTCATGGTAGTATTTTTACAAAGCTAGTGAGAGAAACCAACACATTAAAGAGATAGTTACATGTGCGGTGGTTGAGACTGTGTGCATGTTAAAACGCTCCCACAGCAGATCTCTGTGACTCTCACCGCATTACATCTTCTCTCTTTTTTCCCCTCTCTCTTTTTTTGTTGTCTCATAGTTGTTAGTCAGCCAGACATTTTTTATCTCTTGGAAAGATACTTTAGCTCATATCCAATGTAATCATCTCAGGGACTTCTGCTTTAGTCCCCACAGGCCTGGAGAAATGACATCTCTTTCGCTGATTAACAAAACAATACATAATGCTAGGAAAATGGCTTTATTCTCAACCTTTCATTAACTCCTCCTGTGCCTGCTTGATTTGAAAGAGTTTGTTTCCCAGTTACAAGCCAAGCTACAATTTCTTTCTACTCTTGGGCCCACATAATGCAGTTGTTTGAGTGAATCAGTGTTTTATTTGTGACCCTAACGGATAACAGTACAGAAGAGTCTGCAAGGAAAAAAAACAGCGCCAATGTCTGCTATTTCGGTGTGAGTCCTGTCATCCCACTGCAGCACTATGAGGGTAAGACAGACCTAAGTCTGAGCCAAAACCGAACATAACCGTGTTGATAGTTTGTGAAAATCCCTAAAAGGATGGTCTGAGATTTTTATGAACTCCACCCTGTCTGTGCCAGCAGAGCAAAAGAAAGTCATGCTCAAAGCAATACGATATAACATCATGAATGCCACAGAGGTGCAAACAGGGTATCCTGCTCCATAATTCCATGGACTGAAAGTAATGTAGTGTCATCGCACTTTAGCACAAGGAGATTAAATGGGTAAATTAGGAAAAAAAAAAAAAAGCTATAAAGCAGCCTCGAAAGCTATTTAGACTTCCCATCCCCACTGCTGGTCAGGTCCTCCAGAAGGAGAAGCATCTTAAGAAATGGAAGACAAACTTTATAGGGGAGAAAGTGGAGAAAGCAGGTGTCCAAATGACATCACACAGAAAGTGAGACTGCCTCATAGCCACTAGGATGTACTGTTTTGTTCTGAACCTGTCCAATGGGGAAAACCTTGGTACCCAGATCCCACTACCACCAGCAAGAGTGATAAGGATTTTGTGAACACCAGACAGAGCAGCTGGGCTGCCTTGCTTGTTTTCTCTCTTTTCGTGTTTTTGACACAAGATAAATTATGACCAAAAAAAAAATGCTGAAATAATTACCTCCCTCCCCCAAGAGTTTTCTTTATTTTGGTAAGGGTTTAATTTTTCACTAAATTTAGCTGTAAGGCAGAGAGGCTGATGGTCCCAGTCAGTGGAGTCCTCTGATTCCTCATGAAAGCCAGTCAAAGGTTTGCAAGCTGTGCTTCCCTCACTGCCACACCCCAACGATTTTCAACCTTTGATCAGAGTTGTCCCTTAGGATCTCTTGCAATAAGCTACCTTTTTTTCCATCTCACCTGAATGGAGCCTTCACAGAGGGATCTGGGAATGGGATGGCTCAGCCAAGCTTCCCACCAGGCACTTCAGCAACTTGGAGAGCTGCCATGAGGAGGCAAAATGAAGCACACAGTGGTATTTGTCAGTCACAACAAATTTTGTCATTCTATAAAAGGATGTCTTTCTTTAATTATCACTTTTTATTTAGTTCCCGAGAAAAACAGATATCCAAATATTCAAGTTTCTTATAGGACAGAAAATCTATTTTCTTTTCACTGTACTCTGGACTCCTGAGTATCCATCAGATGTCAGTGTCTTTCACTCATGACTGAAGATGACAAATATACCAAAAGAGATTTGATAACATGCAGGTCAACGGAAATCATGCATTTCTTTCAAAAGGAACTCATAAGCTCTTGCATGTACCTTCTCAGGGTAGTCAGGTGGGTCAGTTTTTGAACAGTCTATGCCTTTAGCTAGCCTCAGAATTAAACTGTCTTCAACATTAACAGGCTCCTCTATTGCCAGCACCTCTTGCCAGCACCGGTTTTGCATCTACCTCCATACCCATGTCCCGTTCTGCACCGCCAGAACAAGCACAACCAGTCCAGGGGTACTCTATTCAGTAAAGTCTGCGTCTCTTTTGAGGCATGGATGGACTGATCATATCCAACTCAGGAAAGGCAAGATTTTTCACTCACATATCGTCTTTCAAAACCCTTCACCCAAACTTGGAGGGTTCTACATCTATTTCCCATCAAGACTGATTTTACCAAGAGGCTGAACTACAAAACTTAATGGTGTTTGTGATGGTTGTTCATAGAATTATTTGTCAATTAATTTTTACAGCATATGGCAGGGTTCATCCCCTAAGAAGTCAGCCTAACTTTTACCCTAGAGGTGAAAACGTTAACAGGCTCAAAATATAGCTTATTTTTTTGTGTGTGGTGGTAATGCTCTGGAGTCCCAATAATGGACAAAGACCTTATTGTACTAAGAAAAAAAAAACAAACCTGCAGAGGTGTGCTGTAAAGAAAGTGCAGTCTAAGAGACCCTAACTCTGTTCTCCTGACCACCTTAGATGCTATCCTGCTTTCCCAAGGAGCAGGGCCAGCAGTTTCACAATTACTGAGCAGTTGGGCACTGCAGCACTGTATCATCCACAGCAGGGAGCAAGCTATAAATAATCTCTCTAATTCTCAATCTCTCCTCCCCTTAGGAGATATCCTTCCTCTAAATACTCCTTCATTTTGAAACTTCTGCTGAAAATTCTGTCAGCAGGGGTCAAAACTTAAAATTTTATCACTAGATTTGGGAGAAGAAAGGGTAAATATTTATTTCTAGCTCTTTAATAGTGATAGAAAAGTAATTACAGTGACAGTAGAACCCATCAGGAGCCTCTGTTATCAACATACGGCCTTAAAAAAGGAAAATTGGCTCAGGAAAGCACCGCAGCAGGCTGCCACCCAGCCTTCCTATTGGGCTGGAAGTCAAAACTTTTTAAACTGTCCGCAGAGTTTAAGCAAGATTAAAATGTCCTGCATATCTCCTAAGAATATTATCAGCTCACTAGTGTATTTTACACTATAATGAAAAGATACAACATGGAAATTGAAAGTTCAGAGCTATTGAAATTTATCCTAAATGTAGAAGCAGAAAATCCCTCAGACTTTTCCAGAAGGGCTTGTTTTGACATGTTGTTGTCAAAATCATGGAGCAAACTGATAAACAGGAGTGTTGTTGAAAAGAAACTCGGTACTGAAAATGACAAGGAAGTTTCAGTAAGTATTGTGAATTAGAGTACAGAAATTGAGTTCCAGTCCCCACCAAGCAGCTCTATGAACTTGAAGATCTTCCTTCCTATTTTTTATGCTCCCTCAAAAGTTAAGATT
Source organism: Chlamydotis macqueenii (assembly GCF_036417535.1). Taxonomy (NCBI): domain Eukaryota; kingdom Metazoa; phylum Chordata; class Aves; order Otidiformes; family Otididae; genus Chlamydotis; species Chlamydotis macqueenii. The sequence continues at coordinate 7,776,056 of NC_141575.1, read as the reverse complement.
GGAGTGAGGACTTTCTTTTTCTTGTGTCTAACGCCTACCTACTGCAGTGACAGGTCTTAATCGGAACATTTAGCTGTGAATCATGTAATAAATCATAATATTACACAATATCAAATATAGTATAGCATATATATATATAGTAATATATATAGTATAGTAATCAAATATAATCCTTAAAGACATATTCAAATCTGTGGTGGTCAAGAGGGAATATTTTCTCTGGTTCATTCTTTGAATCACCATCTTACCTCTGGTGAATCGTGCCTCTGTACCTTCTGCTCAATAAATAGTCCTTTTTCTCCATTGAATTCCAAGTCACGCCATTATCCAAGACACCAGTTTAAGCCAATTAATGTGATGTATCTGCCTACTGCTACCTGGACTGCAATCATTAGTCATCTAAACACTAAAAAGAGTTTAGGTAGAAGAGGACCAGCCCATTGCCACCACCCTCACTGTCCTGCCTGGCCATGGCTGTCATCACACCTTGGTCTCATGCACAAAAATATTCATCTCCACAACTGCTAATGTAGGAGTTTGCTTTTAGGTACTCTAAACCGTACGCCTGACCATACATCAACTCAAAGTCTGTTAGCAGCTAAGATTGCCCATGACAGAGACCATAAAACCTGCAGAAAGCTGCTGTGTCCTTTAAGAGTGGATTTCTCTTTGGATGATCAGTGTGGACAGGCCTATACAAGTAATGAATCACAAATTAAATGGCTCAATAAATAAAAAATGGACTTACCAAGGACACAACAACCACTACTGTAAGCCAGAGCCTCTGGTGCAAGGAAAAGATCGACGCTAATGTGCCACATGCTTCATTTGTTTCTTCATTTACAAAGACAGTCATAAGCTTTTAGAAGGAATGACATTTATATTAAGAGAAAGAAAAAGCAAAACAAAAGTAAAGTATCTGAAGGAACACAGCAAACAATATTGCCAACCTTGAGCAGTCAAAAATGGAGAGTCCATCATCTAGGAATCCTGGGGTAAAAAATGATAGGAATGTGTTTTGTGCTAACTTGGTGGAATTTTATTTTAAAATAACAATATCTATTTTTTTTTCTGGATTTTGAGACTCATTTTATGTAAGCAGGGTGTCCTTCACAGTTAGAAGGCTAAGTTCTTTTTTCTTTTTCCCTTTTCCTTTTTGCCTTTTTCCTGAAGCTGGAGCTTTAGGAAAATCCTAAAAGCTGTAGAACTCAGTAAAATTGCAAAAACATATGTCCTAGCACAGGTCACATTAGTTCTCTTGCACAAGACAGTTGCTGCCTCTGCAGCCGTTAGACTTGAGAGATGCAAAGACAAGGCAGAGGGAAAAACAGCAGCACGAGCTCGGGATAGCATGACAAGACAAGCACTCATCCTGCACCTTTCCGGTTTGGAAGTGCTGCACAGGAGCTCTCGCCATCCACAGCCAGGCCCGGAGAGGGATGGAGGGCTGCAACACCCATGGGTGTCCTGGGGCTGGGCGTCTGAGTCGCGGGGTGATGGGCCTGTAGCTGCCTCCTCTGAACCGCGTGTCCTCACAGTCTCATTTCCGAAGGGTGTTATTTCACTGCTGCCTCCCAGATAATGTAACTGAATCATTCAATTGAGCATAAAATAGAAATTTGGCTCCTTATCTGCTGGGAAACCGGCTTTACTATTTTCTTTCTGCAAAATACATTTTTCACTATCTTATCTTCTAATAAACAATCCCAGCTCTGCAGGCTGCAGAAATGTTCTGAACACATTTAAGAGACATTTCCCCCCGCCTCGCTCCCCCCCTTATCCCCCTTTCCCACCCTTTAAAACGTCTGTTTTAAATGCATATTTTTAAAAGGGATCCAATTTGTATTCCATCTTCCTTTGGTGAAGGTATATATTTTTCATAAGCCTGTCCTCTGCTTTTGAGGCCTCTCTCCCTCAGTTTAATTTCCATTCCCATCTCCCTTTCTTCCCCCGTACAGAACTGAAACACCAACTCCCCCCATACGCCTGATGCTTTCTCTTGTTTTAAGCAAAAGGCAATTCAGCCTTAAAAACTGCTCTCCCCTCCCCTGGACCTGCCATACAGCACTTGCCTAACGGAAACTAAACGTGTCAGTGAAAGGTCAGCTATGAATTTTTAAACCTTTCTATCTCACTCAGGCTGACATCAAAAGCATTAGCTGCAGCATTAAATCAGGGAGCAGGGGGAATTAGAATATGCAACAAGTCCTGCCGCAGAACGTGACGTGGCAGAGGATATTCGGGGGCCCCTCTTGGGATGGGAGAAGCAGCTGTACCAAAATTCAGCGTCAAGGCACTGATTTCTTGCTCACCTGCCCTCCTTATCTTGGGCAATCACACCGGCTGACTGCCACTCGCAAGGCGTCGGTGAAAAACAGGGCATGGAATGAAAATTTATGAGGTCCATCATGGTTTGGTGTCATCGCTGCAAATCAAAAGCTGATCTGGCAGGTGATTTCATGATCGTCCCCTTATATATGACTCTACAGTCTTCTCCTCAGATCCCCCAGCTGCCCTCTAAGGGATCCTCCCTCCAGGTTAAAGCTTTTCTGGCTCAAAAAATGCAGAATTTTTCTTTCTATACCAAATTAAGAAGGGCAGTGGAAGAAAAAGCAGTGTAATTCCTGCAAAAACAAGCAAATAATCAGAGAGCTAAAGCTATCGTGTCCCAGCAGCTCCATCTTACAGTGCACCTGCTTTGTTGGAGGCTGATGGAGTCCTACTTGCTCTCTGGACCTTTACCGACAATCACTTCTGGGACTCCATTTCTTTCGCATGGTCTTTGCATTTTCTCACACTGGGCAGATAGCTGTGTCTCTAGGCAGATTTGTTTTGAAGATGAGATATCTAGATTTGCTGTCGAAGGGATCCAAAACAACAGCTACACAGCAGAAATTTGTCATTTTGCTGCTTCTTCGCAGGCGGGTGTCAAGTCCTCGTAGTTTATGTCTCTTTTCCATAAACAACAAGCTGCATCCCAAGGTTAGGGTACACAGCATCACCCGCCACAGCAGAACACGGGCACAGTTCAAGAGATGATTTATTATTCATTGATCATTTAACAATTTGGCAGCAGAAAGCAGAACTTATCCCGTCAGGACTCCTATGTGCAAAGCAGCCATTCATATGGCACAGGCATGTTTTACTGGGAACAAAGGATGGTCCCACTGCAAGAAAAAGTTCAAAAAAACTCTGGCACATGAAGCCTGCCTTGGCCTCTCTGCAAATCATTAAATCAGAGTGCAGGGATGTTCAGGAATATCATCTGGGAAGCCTGGCACTAAAATGCATGTGGTATCTGGTGTGAAAGCCTTCCTTCCCTGTGCTGGGACAGCCTGATGTGGCTTATGGCTTTCCATGAGATGCTGCCAGCTTGAGGTAAACTCCCAGCTGGTCCTACTGAGCCTAATAAGAACTGTCACCACTGCAACGGGACAAATTCTGACCCTTCAGCAACGCCTCTTTGACGTCTTTCCACCATTCCATCTGTCCTCCATTTCCTCTGTCCCTTTTCAAGCCCTCAACCATACCTGACTGGCTCTTTTCAGACTATTTCTTGATTCCTTTAGAGGAGGACGCAATGATTAGAAATTGAAGACTTCTGCTTTTAAAACAATTCATTAAAATTTAAAGTGTTCAGTGGAAATGTGTTTATTTTTAATAGAATACATGTTTCGCATTGTTCTCCAATGTGTGACCACATTTAGTTCCAGCTTTTTATTTCATGTCAGCCTTTATATAAAAGAGAATATTAATTACGGCATGCTTGTATCTAGCATTTCTAAAATAAAAAATATATTTCGTGTTGCATTACAAAGTTTTGAAATTACTGAATTATGTCGTTGTTTCTGAAACAACTTGGGGCAAGGCGGGTGTGTAATATTTCCATTTTCTTAAAAAATGCCAACATACTGACTTTTTTCCCATTCTGGATGGAAACAAATTTCTAATGTGTCACAGTTGAACAGAAATTCTGTTTTCCAAACAGCTTCAGTTTCCATCTGTCCATAGTGAATCACTGTCCATCCATCCACACAATCTTTCAGCCTTATTCTTCATCCAGCTTTTTCTCTGCGTTTACATCTCTCCATCTGGCTACCCGTATGCTCTTTGATATCTCCATTTACCCTTCCATGGAGCTAATTTTCTACCAGTGGAACATCCACCAAAGACTTGGAGACCAATCATGTAGTTTTCTGAGCTCAGAAATTAAGCAGTTGAGACAAAGGCTTGATGAAAAAATTTACATCTTTGCCTGAAGAATGGTAAGACTCATGAAGAAAAAGTAGATCCTGAACTTCAGGGATGCCTGATAGTTGTTTAACATGTTTAAGGAGTGGGACAAGGCATTCTTCCTTCTAAGCAGGAAGAATTATGTAAGCATCTACCTCACTAGAGGTACCTCAGACTTTCTTGATACTGCAAAATCATATCTGCTCATCCCCTTCTTTCTTCTGGCTTTCACAGTGCTTTGGCAGAGGGCCTAGCTTTTCCTAGCTGAAGATGTCCATAAAGCCATTAGAGTACCCCATGTTGTTCCATATTTAAAATCCACATCAGATTATTGTAATGGTCCATAAAGCCTCCATAAACCTGCGTAATGAGCTGTAGCAAGAGACACAGTATCTTGTTCCTGGATGGCATAAGGCCAGCCCCTGAAAAGGCTGCCACTATGGTATATGTGTCCTATGCACATTCACAAGAGCATCCCCACACCTACCCAGGTGACATGTCCAGCTCCTGAGATGCTCTTCCCTTGTATGTCTTTTCTTGCTGGAAACGTATTCCAAATCTTTTGCTTATACACCTGGCTGCGAAGGAATAACTTGACTTGAAGACAGTGGTGGACTACAAGATTCAGTGAGTTCTCTTTGAGTCATCCCCCCCAAAAAAAAGCCTCAAAATAGTTCCTACTACCTTTCACCCCGTTCAGAGTTACACATAAATCCTTGATACATGGTTCAGGCCTTCTGCTGAACTTCCAAATCAGCCCCTGTCCCGTCCATATTACAGCTACTGTGCAGCACTTCCATTTTTCTTTTGACTGGATGGAAACTTACAGTTCATTGCATTGAGATGTATTTCGTTGCACAATGATCTCTTGCCCTGTTCTCATTTAGAGACAAGTTTGCTATTGTGAATAAAAGGACCAGGATAATCAAAGATTCCAGTGGATTTAGGAATTAGAATGTCAGTGAGATAATATCTAACTGCATTAAACTTCTGTCAATAATCCAATCAAGAAGAATAACACCCAATTAAACCTTCACAGAGAAGAAAAATCTTTCAGGAAATAAAAGTTGTTAACATTTTTTTTCTGAATTCTACTTATTCTTGAGTGTTTTTTCCTTTGCATTTTCACATTCTAGAAGCCGAAATATTGGGGATCATTCTAACTCTTGTTCACTTGCTAAAGATCTTTTTATTGACACAGCAACACTTTTTATTTACTTAACAGTGAAAAAGTCATGTCTGCATTTGTCAGCTAACCAAATTATGTTCAAGCAAAATATGATTTCAAATCTCAAAACAGGGAAAATTAGGGGAAAAATGTCAAGTGTTTCAGAAGAAAAAAAAAGGATCTATAACATATATTAATGTACAATTCTACACAAAAGGGCAAAGAATATACTAGAATACATAAATCAGAGAACAACCTGAGTGACAAATGAGTTGTTCTTTTCACTAGATTGAGTATTAGCAAGATTTGAGCTGCAGCACTATGTTCAGGTTTAGCACAGCATTTAGATGAAAGGTGGACAAAGTGGAGAGGATCCAGAGCAATGAGAATGAGCAAAAGTCAAAGGGGAAAAACAGAAGAACTGGGGGTTGCTTAGCAGAAAAGATAAAGGAAGACTTGGGAGGTAACCTCCTTCCAAAGAATAAAAAATTCAAAAAGGAAGATACAGGGCAAGAAATACTAGGCTTAAATTGCAGCAGAGATATTTATGTCAGATTTTAAGAAAATATTTTTCTCATTCCAGAAAATGAAGCAGTGGAACAGGTTGCTTGAGGATGGTATTGGTCCCCACCACAGGAAGTCTTTGAGAACAAAGTTAAGCCAAGGTTTGGAATGGGAACAGTCTAGCTGATCCTGCCCTAGGTTGGGAAGCAGAACAGGTAACCTCCTGAGATCTCTTCTGTCCGTGCTTTCTGGAGGTCTGTGAGCTATACATACATTAATGTGGTCCCTGTGTGGTTTGTCAGGCGTACCTGAGATGCCAATTGCTTCGTGTTCACATCCCCAGCTCTGCCCAAGCTTCCTTTCAGTTGTGACTGAAGCAGGATTTCTGGATACTCTCCTGAAAGGCTTGTAAAGCTCTGGTAAACACGGGGCATGTTGGAGATCCTATTTGGCTCTGATACTTCTCAAAAAAATCTAGTTATTATTGAAAGTTACTGTGCCAGCAGTTGTATTATTAATATTATTATTTATTATTTATGAAGTGCCTAGTGTGTGCTAGATGCTTATATGATTATACACTGAGTTACGCGGGAGTTGCACAGTCTACTGAATTACGATGTAGTGTTATTACCTGCAGCCTTTGCATAAGAATGATATTTTTCATTTACTGTAGTTGGCTCCATCATGTGACAGTCTGAACAGGATCTGCGAATTTTAAGTCATCGGTGTACTAGACCTGACACCAAAAGGAAGCAGTGAGGGAAATGGTACTCCTGTTTTACAGATGGAGGCTAATGTCGGGGCTCCAAGGAAACTGAACATCCTGGTGTCACACAACAAAGCACAAAAACTCTCAATCCCTTGTAAGTTGCTGGTTATTTTTACTGATTTGAACGAGATTGTTATTCTGCTTGGAAATGGAAAGTCTTCATTCTCGTGTGCACTCAGATGACTTGGCTTAGCCCAGATCCTGTAGCAATGCCTTCCACACACTCATTACATATTATATCCAAATGTATTCCCTTTCTCATTAATACTCGCCCTACCACCATTCAAGGCAAAGACAGACTGTTCTTCTACGAGACAGAAGAACATGTGTTCTGATTTTCTGTATTCCATTCAATACTTGCCACTGTACTGCTATGTACTCGCTCACACAGTTGTTCTAATGGGACTAAATTTTCAAATCTTTTGATCTCTCTTTACAAAATATTTATTCATGCCTTACACAATATTAATTCACAGTAAAATTCCTGAAGCCTTGGAGGTACATTGTTGACTTCCCTGCAAAGACGTTCAGTTGGAATAAACAAGACTTTAAAACTATTACCAGCCAGAGAGAAGCATCTTTATCCATTTAGAAATATGAATCATCTTTTTTCTTTTTTAATCATCATCTGATCAGTTCTAATATCTAAACTATAGGAGTAGGACATTACCATGTCCATACCTCTAACTGCAGTTTTAATCAGAAGAGAGACTGCTCTCTGGTTTAATGAAGTAAATGAGACCTCTGGTAATATTGTCTGTGTAATTGACATAGTTCTCTGGGAAACATTACACTTTATAATGAAAATACTGTATATAATTAGGATCTAATAGGAAGAAAATAGTAATTAGGCAGAATTAACTGAACAGAAGCAATCAAGCAAATAAAGGTTATTCTCTGGAGAGGACCCTTCGGGGTTCAAATGTGTACATCCTATGATTGTAAAGAAGTCACAGTAATTAACAAGAGTCTTTTCATTGCATAAGAACAGCCTAACATTGGCTACTGGAATGACCTCTGCAAATCAGAATGTGTTATTTCAGTCCTGGCATTGTGGGAAAGAGGTTGTATCCACCACTGTATGTGCTTGCACAATGGCTTTAGCAGAGGTTATGAAGGCATCAAGACCTTTAATTCTGTTCTTGCCCCAGTCTTTGTGGACCCTTGTTGCTTTTCACTTTCTGCTCTTGCTCATCAAATTTTCCAGAACAGCTTGCTGTGCATGAATTTCACAGTAACATTAATCCACATAAGATTTCACAGTAATAAGCAGATTATACAACAGTCCAGGAGTTATCCTTTCTCTGGAATTACCAGAGTAAGTCTAGCCAGTTGGCTGAGTATAGGTCTGAGCCCGTTCTCACTCACATAGGAAATCTCCAAGTCTGTCCTACGAAACTCTTCAGCCCTAGCTCTGGAGCATGGCTGTGGGGAGAGCATGAGTGTTCCTGCAGTCTTAGGAGCATCTCAGCTTCTCATCCACATGATCTGGGTAAGGGAGATAGCACAGGACTATGCCTATTTCAGCTCAACCCACGCAAAGTTATCCTGAAAGCAGCCCCAGCTAAGCCCAGAGTGGACACTTCAATCCCACACCAAAACTGACAAGGTAGGCAGAAAGCACACAGGCCATGGCCCTAAGCCCATTTCTCTTCTAACCACGTAGACAAAAGGCAAAGAGGATTCAGCTTTTCCCAACAGTAAGGAATTCAGTAGCATAAAGCTTCTTGAGCTTTGAGACATTTCCATCACAGAAAAGAGATAACCACCAGTCCAGTACAGCACACCCAGATATCAGTATGACAAGGGATATTCCTGATAGTGGAGCTGTTAGCACAATGGGTATGTGATCCTTATGGACATATACTCCACTTTGTGAAGTAATTTGCACCACTCAGAGAACCACCCACCTGCTCTGGGAGCAGGACGCTTGCCCAGACACTGCCACCTGGGCACAGCTCCATTCCTCTGTGAGTGCAAAGGGGGTCTCCTTGCAGGTAGCAGCTTCTCAAGGATCCCTTCTGAGTTATCTTCAGAGGTTGAGAGCAATAGTCAGACAAAGGAGGACAGTAGAAACCATCCAGGTACCAAAGGGGAGATGATGTTTTTTCTCTCTTCCTCTACCTCCTTCTCTCTACTGGAGTCAATCAGGGCCAAAGGAGAAACACTTGCTTTTTAGGTAAGCACAGGAGACCGACGGCAAAACCAGTGATGACCAGAGATCTGTCAGGTGAGAGCTCAGAGAAGTGCATGACATGAAAGAGGACGAATCCAACACTTCTCTTAAGCAGAAATCATAACTAGACAAAATAGATAAGCCCAGGACTTGGTTTAAAGCGGTTTCTATTGCTTAACAATACTCCTTCCACTCCTATTTATTTTTCTACATTATTTATCTATCCATTGATCTTTCAAGTAAAGATTTACTACAACTATCAACATAAAACTTAGCATAAATTAACAATAAGAATGGCTTCATGGATTTTTTGTTTTGTTCACATAGATCAAAATTGAAGTTCTCACACAGCTCCCAACTTGGATGAGATTTTCTTAAATGACACAAACTCTTCCTAATGAATTTGCTCCTTCAACTACTAACATGTGGCACCAATCACCAACTTGTATAGTCTCAAGACTTCTTATTAAAATGGGAACCCTTATCCCTTCACAAAACATTGTGTTGTCCCTTAAGAGAGCAAGTAAAGGATTCTTTAACGTGATGCCCAGTGTGCCATTTCATCTCTGATCTTTTAAGAGCTCTCCTTGGAACTTAATTCCCCCTTGATGCAGATGTAGGTGCACTGATTTCAGATGCACTGCTCTGAGCTAGAGAATCTCAGCCCATTATCCTAATATTCAGGTCCATCGACTGCACTTGGCTAAAGCAGATCTTCTAGAAAGAAATCCAGTGCTGACCTGAAGACTTCAGGACAGAGACTCCAGCGTCTGTTAGCACTTTGTTACAACTGTTAATTGTCCTTACTGTTACAAAATACTGTGTCTTCTAATTTGAATTTTTCTGACTTTAGCTTCCAGCCATTGGTTTTTATTACACTTTTCTCTGCTTGACTAGAGTCCTTTAGCACCCAATGTTTTCTTGCTTGCTTTCTGCCTAGCTCTGTTGCTGACCTTCTGGCTGAACTTAGACAAACAATGTGTCTGTCCCGTGCCTCAGTTTCCCCATAATTGAAATGATTGGGACAAATGAGCCAAGAGTGCGCTTCACTAAATTAAATCAGTGACCAAATTAAAAAGAAACAGAAGAACCAGAAGGAAAAAAAAACCACAAAAAACAAACCCAAAAAAACCCAAAAGCAAGCTGTGTACAGAGGAGTTTATGAAGCTTCACATTCTCTGTACTGGTGTCTGCTTCTCTAATGTCAGATAAGCTCCAAACTCACTCTCCAGCTGTCCTCCAAGGGCACTTCCAGATTTCACTCTACAAATTGTCTAGTTTGAGGAAGTTTATAAGAACTTAACATATTTATAATTCCAGCAACTCTCTCGGATTAGGTGGGAGCGGTGAAAAGAATCACAATTTGTTCTAGGGAGGACAAGCACAAGAACGATTGGCCGGAAATCTTGGCCAAACTAGAAGAGTTTTTTTCATTTTTTCTTCTTTTAAAGGTATTTGATGAAAGGAAAAAACAATGGGAGGGAACCTATGAAATTATTTAAATGAAATAATTTCATTTAAACTCAGATTAAATTTTACATTTTATTTTTAGGACACTTAATTCTTGAATGAAACATTTTTCTTGTCTTTTGTTCAGCGTGTTGGTAAGACTGTAGAAGAAAAAGGCATTTTAGACCATTGAGGTGCTATGTTTTGAGCATGTCTCAAAGAATATTTTCTCTTTGCTTCAGAAAATTTCTGTCCACTTCTTTTCCTTTTTTTTTTAACAGAACTATTTACCCAATTCTGTGCAACTTTGTTGCTGTTTTTAGCCCAGGTATGAAAGCTCATTTTTCCAACAAAATTACCACTTCTTTAAAACTTCAGATCAACCCCTAAAAAATAATACTACCCTGCACCCCTTTGTGACATCTTTCAGATTGATATGTAAAAAATATCCTACAGCAGCTAAGAATTAATGTTATTATTGTCCTCTATTATCATGGAAGAAGTATGATCCAGACAAATATCTAATAGCCACTTGTGCACACCAAAAGTAAGATGAAAAACCTCAGCAAGTTCAAAGTTTGTAGTCCAATTATGTTCTGTCTTGCGGGTGCTCTATAGGAGGTGAAAGTAACGTCCCTCAAACCACTCCATATCATTGCAATATCTAACAAATCCTTTGGCACTCCAGCAAGGGGTTCAAAGGAAAAGCATCATCAGCTCGAATAATTACTACCCATATTAAGTGTTTTTATATTGCGGATGGATGTAAGAGGCAAAGGACAATGGCTCAAATACAAAAAGCCTAGCAAAGCACAACCTGGGGAAGGCCACAGATACCCAACACATTGTCCTTTTCCCTGTTCTGTTCTCAGCAATATTAAACCACTTAATCTGTAATTGCCCAAGCTTACGATGCCTTTACTTCAAACTCTCTGTAAGAGTGCCACAGGATTTGTCAGATATTTCTAAAACAAAGTCTACCAAGAGGCTGAAAGGTTTCTTAGTAGCTATGACAATGGCTTAATGGAATATAATTTCCAGTAAAGGGAACTAATTTAATATTTTCACATATCAGGTAAGCAAGGCACCAGCTGAGAGAAGGGAATGAAAATTATAGCAAGGGACCATCAAGATGAACAGTGCTGCAAAATCCTACCTCACCGATGTGCGCTAAATTTATGCAGGAACTTTGCTTAGCTGTGAATTGTTTTCCTCTCCGTGAGGACAGCTCATCTGAATGAAAAGGCACACCACTCCCAGAGCCTGGAGCAGCTGGGTTTCAAACCAGCCATGCCAGTGACCTCCCAGGTGACACTCAGGAAATCACTTCTTCCCCTCTGGACTCCCTTCATATTGTTTGCCTTGTCTTGTCTTTCAAGGCTGAAATCTCTTTTCTGCCACGGACAGTCCCTCATGTCACAGAGTGACTGTGACCAAGACATCCTTGGGATGGTGCTTGAATACACAGAACAAAGACGCAGGGAAGGGAGATATGGCTGCCTGAGCTTCTCTAGGTCTGATCAAGTCTTGCAATTCTTCCTTAGCAGGTGGTGAGCAGAATCCTGAGGTACAGTCCTCTTGTAGATGTTCCACATTTTCCTTTTATTCCTGTCCAGAACTCTTTGATAATGGTGTGCTTCTCTCAGGCAGCTCTCAGCTTCCTACCCAGCAATGAACGCATCGCAGACAGGGTGGTGAGGCCTCCTCCATGTGCGTAGGAGTAGATTCTGAAGAGTGTGAAACAAAGTCCACCAAGAAGATGTGACATTTGTCCAGCAAAATTGGACAGATGATATTTATTATCATCTCTTCCTATGCACTTGTGAGCAGATGCTTGTAGGATCCTTGTGTAAACTTACGCAGGAAGCAGATATGATAAAAGTTGGAAAAGCTGTCACAAGAATAGATTTACTGGTGGTGTGTCTTGTGGTTTGAGTTTCCTGTGTTCAGGCAATAACAGTCTTGCCACCAAAAGAAAAACTTGTTATTCCCTTGTTATTTTTCCCTATTTATTCCTTGGCTGTGGTAGCATATGTTGCTTCCTCTTGTGTGAAATGCTTTCTACTCTCAGATTGTTTCTCTGAAAAGGAAATCTTCCCTGTGGCATCTCTCAGGAGCATTTCAAAAGTTCACATGGTTTCAGAAGTCTGGAGTGCAAAGTGTTTAGTATGAATCGGCTGCCCAACTAAATAATTGCTTTTCGGCATTCTACAGATGTCCCACTCCTGTTCTTTGAAGGAAATACGCTGAATTATTGAAATAAGATAGAGTCAGGATTATGAGAGGAAGTACCATCCTATGATTAAAGCATTAGCCCTGAATTCAGGAGATATACATTCGGTTTCTGACTCTGCCACAGACTTTCTGAGAAGCCTTAGGCTTATCACAAAAGCTGAAATCCATTTTTGTCTAACACAAGCTACGCAAAATTTTTAGAATAAGTAAGTTGCCTAGGCTCATGCTGCAGTCAGCGGAGTGCGAGAAAGATCTCCAAAGAGAGCTCCACCCCACCGTACAATACATGACTAAGATATGCGAAGTGATTCACACTCTGGAGGTGTTTCTCTGCTTAATGCTAACAGAAGTCTAAATGAAGAAGTTGGCCTAGATACCTTTTGGATGGCTAAAATTAGATGAGATTGCTTCCACCCTTTGTCTTGTTCTGTGCCTCAGTTTCCTACACACATAGAGGTGATGGCAATGCTTCCTTCCTCTGGTCCTTTCAGTTTACTGGATTCTAAACATTTCTCTTAAAGAAATAGCAAAATATAGCCTAACTTCAGCTGAGTTTTAGTAATACTGTTGTAGAAATAACACAAATACTTGTTTGGGATTCCAGGAACTACAGCTAGAGAAACAGGGTTTACTTGATTAAAAATGTTAAGAGAAATGGGTGGGAAATTACCTGACTACATTCATTAAACATCTGAAGTATCTCAGGAAAGTTGGATGAAATTAGAAGAAATTATTAAAATGTAACCACAGATATAACTTTTATGACAATGAATATATGTGCAGTAACTCATAACTACAGCAGGTTGAAAAATGTTCTGCTGGAATATTTTTTTTCTGACAAAGAAATGGCATTTTATTGAAATCAAACTATCCTGAGGAAGATGTCAATGTACATCTTTTTTTTTTCCCCTAAGAAATAGAACTGAAATGAAATGTTCCCAATAAGGTTCAACTTCATCAGAACAGAATGTTTCAGATTTTTGGAGGCTGAAATGACTCCATTAAAAATATTTTATGCAGATCGGTAATGCTTAAAATATCAAAACTGGAAGAAAGTACTTGGCATTGATCAAAAATAGTGCACTGAATAACCACAAATTATGTTTTTTAGAAGATTTCTTTTGGAAGAATTTCCTTTCCACCTCTTAAAAAAAAATACAAACCAAAATTTGAAAGGGTAAAACTCAAATAGTATTCAATATTGCTTCTGCTCCACTGCATGAAGCATTTAACTGGAAGCAGATATATCTTCATTTTCATATGTCGCCCACTGTTTTAATATATGGGTAAGAAAAACAAAACATAGCCTTGTACCATAAGCATTTCTGTTGACGTGTTATTAACAAAACAGCTACTGAAGATCACAGCTGTTATTGAGATATCAGACTATAGGAGCCACCTTCAGAGGCAGAAAGATGATTCTTGTAATTCCTTCAGGGAAGAGTCTCTCAGCTTCCCTCTCAGAGCAAATAAATCTGTTCAGTCTTCTCCTTCCTGGTGTCCTCTTTAACGTACCAGATTTCGGCAAAGTCTTTTTTTTTTTAACATATATGTAACACATCAGAGTCCCCGTGTCCCGTGCCCATCCTTACTTGGCAATTCCCTGAGGATCAGTCTGGTTTTCCTCTGGAAGTACAGTATTCCCCAAGGTTTCTAATTCACATTCTCCTTGGTGAAAGCCCTGCAGCACTCAAGCAAGAGAGAGCTCAGATGGCTCCTGAACTCCATGTTTGACAGACTCCAAAGACACATTTCATCAGCCGTTAATCTCCCACAATCCTCTAAGCTTTATCTGTTAAGACTGAAGCAAGCAGTGCAGCTTTGCCATACTTTAGACTTGTTATTAGTTTTCATAATTTTTCTCAAAAGAACATAAGACTAAATCAATCTCCCATCCCTAATATGCTGATAATCGTTTTGAAATATTTAAAGCTTCTCTTCTGAAAGCTTCACTGAAATAACCATCTCATTTCTCCTCTAGTGCTTTCTTGGCTCTTATTTTGGTGTTACCATTTCCCCTATCAGACTTTCCCAGGCTGTTCAATTGTCTTGTGGCCAAAGGCTCTCCTTTCTACTCCAGCTTTCCATCATTGGATTTCCTTCAAAATTTCCTTTTTATCATTACATTTCTCCATCTACATTTTCATACTTCACCTACCTTCCCACAGCTGACTTCTGAGGTTCCAAGGTCTTGGGTACCTACCAGCTACAGCAGGTGCCTACTACTATAATGACTACAAGGCAAATTTCTTGTCAGTTGGACATTCCTGCATCAAATCCTGTGAAATTAGAAATGTCTCCCCATACTGCAGAGATCTCAAGTCATTCTAAGGACCAGATTTGCAGCAGGTCCAGACACATAAGAGGTATAAAATTAAAACAGATGTGACTTTAACAGCAGTGGAGCCACACTGCTCCAATCTGCAAAATAAAAAGAACCTTCTTTGTTTCCGGAGTCTACCGAACCACTCTGCTATTACCTACAGTTAACTTACACTCAACATTTGCTCGTTGTTATCTCTATCTAGATTACAACTCAACCTTCTACATCCATCCAAAGGTGTTAAGCCACATCTACTTTGGTGTTAAAAGAAGCTCTCAGAGAATTAAGCTGGTTTGACTGACCTACAGGACTGAAAATAGCTTCTAGACAAGCTCTAACGTCATTGCAGCAAGTATTCAGTGCTACCGGACCAGACTGTTTACCTCTGACATTTCTTTCCCCATCATGTGAATAACTGCAAGATAGGGAGCTACGTCCCATGGCACTGTATCCCTGATACAATGATGTATCGAACTCTCGGGTGAAGTCATAAGAACTGAGATTGTTCAGCACCTGAGATACGCAGGCCCCAGATCTCTGCATGGCATCGCCTGCTTACAGAGATCAAGGCAAGCAGAAAGCAACAAGATATTTAACAGAGGAATTTCTGCATCCCGTTGCATACTAATTAGACACTAGACATATCTACATCAGGGGAAGCAGAGGGAGGAAGGAGGGGGAAAAAAAATCTCTTGGCAAGACAATGTTGCATTTCAATCTTTCACCTTCACTGGGTAATGGGATGTGATGGAACATTAAAACAAACAAACAGCTTTTGGTGTTTACAAGAAATGTTTAAATGGGGTATCACGAGCCAGAGGTGCTCCACAGAACATCTGGAGTACTGGAAAACAATGCGATTACGCAGATGAGTCACATTCATTAGGCTATAAAATCTCCACTAATGAATGTACGGAAGGGACTTTCATGTAGATTGTTATCTATAGCCAGAATAAAAACCCCAAACCCCTAGATAATAAACTTGGCAGTTCCTTCCCTGCCCACTCCCTTTTCCTCCTCCCCTTTGGAATGAGATTCCCAGTGTAATTACAAAGCTTCATGCTCGCAGCTCAAAAGTCTTGTCTCAGGCGCATGGGCATGAGCTGGGAAGAAAGGGAAGCGAGGATATGCCAGCGAGTGTAGCACTGCTCAACAGTCACTGGAACGAGATGTTCAGCATCTTTGTCTTCTGCATACACCCAGCCCCTGCAGTGGTATAGGACACTTGTCCATATGCCCCCCTCCAGACAATCTCACTGACAGTGTAGACATCTCTTAGGCAGGAAAAGACACAACTTAAGGGGAATTCTAGGAATATCTACTGAGTGGCAAGGTTCGAGAGGATGAGAATCAGCCGTTCATTGTTTCTTTGAAACTAGCAGAAGATGAAAACAAATTAAAAGGACATTTTATTCACACTGTGTGTGAAGTCACACAGCTGCGGAACTCATTGCCACAGTACACTGTGGGTGCTGCAAGTTTGCATGGGTTCAAGGGGGGGCTGGGTGGAAAACTCATCTATTGACAGCTTTGGAGTATGAAGTACCTGCATCAAGCCTAGAAAGGCTCGGAGCTGCAAACTGCCAGGACAGGAAGGGTGCAGGCAGAAGCAGTGCTATGAGATTGTCAGACAGCACTGGGCTATGTAGGCGTTTGGTCCAACTCAGCACTTTAGTGCTCCTGTATTTCATCTTTAGTGACCTGTAAGACCTGAGTATGCATCGAGTGTGAAAACTGGACTCTGTCACTAACCCATTCCACACGTATCACTGGTCAACAAAGTCAGACATTTCAGTCATGGCCACAGGACTGTTATCATAGCAGCTAGAGGAGAAAAGATTCCCTTAACTTATTCTAGCAATCTTAGAATAATGGAATAGTTTCTTAGTGAGATTTCTTTGAAGAGGTTCCCTAAATGTCTGAGCTGACTCCCTCAAAGCTTGGCCCCAGACACCTCTCTAACCAGCAAGTCGGCAATGGCAGAATTTTCGCCAATGCAAGGTTAGCAATAGCTTTGACAGATGTTTCAGGATCTTTTATCATATTAGAATTATTGGATGTTGTCAGCTAAACTGAACAGCATCACAGCCCCCCTTTTTAGCTCAGTCTTGAACACAGATGTTTTAAAATAACCCTCTTGTGGGTTTTATCCATTGCTGCTGCCTGTATAACATATCATCACTTCTTGAAAGTCCTCATTACTCAGAGGATTTTTTTTTTCTAAAGGCCTATTTGTGGAGTTGGCACCTTTTTTTTTCATTTCCAGTAGATCTATTTCCCCCTGGAACACGCCTGTCTGGGGAGATCTCATTCAAGGACAATTGGGCTTCAAATTGGGAAATCAGACTGCTAAATCCCTTAGTTATCTTTGAAAATCCCATCCTTGAAGCTTAAGTCAGATGAGAACTTCATCTGCTTTCTGTAATTTGCTGGTTTTCAACTCCATTTCTGAAAGGTTTTTTTTTTTTTCTCATGGGCAGAGGACTGTGACCTTCATATAAAAATTAAATCAGTTCAACAGAATAAACAATAATTGCATTTCCATAGGAAAATATATTTTCTCTTTTCTGTTTCTTACTGAGGGTTAAATAACTAAATCATTGCAATTTCTTTGCCTTTTGAGAGAAAATAGAGTTACCTCAGCTGTTTACATTTCACTCACATCCCGTATTATATTTGCTCATTCTTGGCCCTCTGTCTGGAATTATGAAAGTGGGGATCTTTCCCCAGCTTTGTCCCTCACTGGCCGTGTCTCACATCACCGCTTTGCTTCTCACCCATTCGGCATCATTATCTGTAAAACACTGAGATGCCGTTAGCATGCATTAATTAATATTTATAACGTGCTTCGACATCTTCACATAAGTACAAAGCCTTCTGATAGGAAAGAGAATGCAAATATCACATATGTTACTTGTACATAAAGGCTTGAGAGATCTGTCGGTGCTGGTCCGCGATTCCCAGCAGCACCACAGCAGAGATCTTTAGCCAGGCTCCGT
This sequence comes from Chlamydotis macqueenii, assembly GCF_036417535.1. Classification (NCBI taxonomy): domain Eukaryota; kingdom Metazoa; phylum Chordata; class Aves; order Otidiformes; family Otididae; genus Chlamydotis; species Chlamydotis macqueenii. Next base: position 7,758,200 of record NC_141575.1, on the reverse strand, counting down.
AGAATGGGTGTGGGTGGCAAAACTCCTATCCTGCATCAGCACAGGGCGAATTGTAGGAAATAAAGTGAAGCAGTTTCATTTTTAAATGAGGGCAAATCACAGCACATGGCAATTTAAGGGTAGAGTTAGTTGGAAAGAGGCTGGTCTGGTGCTGTGAGTAAGTATTTCTGAGATTATAGGGATGAAGAGTAGTGTCTTTCAGAGTGAATGAGGATGGAAATTTGAGCCTGGTTGTGAATGGGGAAGGAGAATGGGTCAGATAGATTGTTTCAGAACCAGGTATTTGTTTTGTGCTTCCCGTGGCTGTTCACTACAGCTTCAAACTGAAAAAAAAATCAAGAGTATGTTTTTGTTCACGAAGTACCTAACTGGGGTGCTTTTGACAATTTCAAAATGTTTGGGACAGTTGTATTTTTAGTATTAGAGAACTGAAAGACTTGTCTAAATGGCTGCCCTCCTGGGGAACAAAACCACACCAATGTAAACCAGTCTGGATGCTCTCTGGTCAGCTGTTCCCTGCACGTATCCGTACAGCCCTTACACAGCACTATGTTTCCCCGAGCCCCTACCAGCCGTTTGCTACTGAGCACTAACACATTCATCACCGAGTAGGATTCCGAGGGATTAAGCAGGTCTCCTTTCCCAGAATTAACCAGGACGGTCTCTTGGGCAGGAGATCCCTGGATGTGTGTCCGTCTCCATCCTGCCTAGCAGCAAGCACAAGCTCCTAAACCACCTGGGCTTTCAGCTACTACTGTGCAACGGCCCTGACAAAAAGTCCTACACCCTCTTCACTGTAGAGCAAAGACCATGAGATCTCCGGAGTCCAGAGGGAGAGAATCTGGGTCTCAATTTCCAGATGGGTTTTTCCTAAATTAGAGTGTCAGAGGCTGCCGTTAGAAGTGGGCAGCGAGGAGAGAGACTCCAGCCTCCACTGGGCAGGGTCTTACGTTCACCCAGACATCAGCTCACTACTGTCTCCACCTAAAAATGTCACAGTGCTCCCTGGGATGCTGGACTTGATGGATTTCACACTTTACGGCTTTTGCTTTGAAAAAGCCTCAGCTTTTATCTTAGCAAAGTACAGCTTTGTAACCTAAAAATAGTCCGCCCAAGCTCCTTCCATTGGAACGGCAGAAGATGAGCTGGCAAATCTCAATTTTTGGTGCTTCTCTATCAGAAAGATGAAACATTTTCCCTGTAATCCTCCAAAATGGAATGTTTAGGGTTTCAGAGGTTACTGGAAATTTCCCTGGCAGCTGGTCAAATACGTGATCCCATTAGAGTTTCTTTGGTGAGGAAGTGTATCTTGACTCAGAGAGAAAATGAGGATGGGAGGGGAGAGCATGTCAAAGGAAAAAGAGAAGCAGAGAGAGAGAAGGAAGGGAAAAAGCCTCCATGAAACAAGAAATTTACTCTACTGTCGTCTGTCTCTTCCTTTCACAGAGGAAGACAAGAAATTGCATCCAACAGCTCACATAACTGCCCAAACTCTGATTATGAATGAGCAAGAAGCATCTCTGCTCTCTCTGTAAGGGAATGGGATCGTGGGGATGCCCTTTTGGTTCTCGGAGAGACCAGGGAAGGCCAAGCATTGCTTCTTTCCCACTGGCAGGGCTCGTGGCACCAAGCGTGAGAAAGTACCTGGCAACCTGGGACTAAAGCAAAAAAAAAGCCTGCTGGATCCCAAGCTCGATGCTAACTGCTTATCGGCTCACTGAGCACCGCACGTGCTGCAAGGTGCAGCCGGAGTCAGAGTAGCTCTTTGTTAGCGAGAGAAAAGGAGAAGGAATCGTGTTTTACACACTCCCCTGTGATCTGTGAATGGCTTTGCAGGAAAAAACACACAGGGTTTGCTCAGGGTGTCAGCAAGCATCTCCACATCCTCGTGGTACCAGCACTCCGAAGTGGCTGTAACCCTGGACGGAGGGCAGAGTGCAGATGCTTTGCGGCGGGAGCTGCCGCAGCCGCGTGCTGCCCAGCCCCGGGCTCTGCAGCAGACATGGGGACTGTGTCCAAGCCCAGGCGATGGGTTGCACGAGCCCCACATGCAGACCTGTCACAGACATGCACGCAGCTGCCATCCATCAGGATACCCATCAGGAGATGTCTGTGTTCTCCACAAGTCCGTCACACTACAGTCTAGGGAAGGCTGGATGCTTCCCTAGGAGGGGTGTTGAATTGTAGCAGCTGCCTTTTTAAATTCTTTTTTTGTATCAGACCTAGCCATGAGCAAGAAATTAAGCTCTTAGTATTTCTATTAGAGTGACAAGACATCAAGACTCCTTCCAGCATCATTTTTTACCTAAATGGATACTCATTCTCTGCTCTCTGGTATCAATGAGGAATCATTTGTCAGCAACAGTAGGCAGTGTGGGTGCAGATAAAATAAAAAAACTATTTCTGCCCCCTCTCATCTCCCTGAGGGTGACAGTCTGACCTCCTGTCCTGCATACAGCTGAACTGGGCTGAAGTTGCTGTCTAATAGCAACACCCATCTCCATCACCCTCAGCAGAGTACACCCCCTCCAAACCTGCCAGCCTAACTGCATGTGTAATTGTTTCCTAAACTGGTTTCTTCAGAGTGGGGCAGGATGGAGAAACCTGCTACCAAAATTGTCTTAAGTATTTGGGTTCTGAGAAGCAACAAAGGTTTTTCTCCACATTGTTCACGACCATTGTTCATAAAAACCCAGCAGAGCAAATTCTACCTCCGTGCTGCCCCCTTCCAGGTCTGCTGTCCTCAGGTAAGCAACACGAAGCCAGATTTATCCCTCCAAACAGAACTTTGGGAAAATGGGGCAGATGGGATGCCAGCTCATGCTCCCATCACAATGGCAGCTCCGCAGTGCTACAGGGAATCAAAAGCACTATAACGCTGGTATTAATTAGCAGCAAAAACTGCTATGATTCTGAACATTCAGAAGGAGCGGATCTGATGAACGAGCGCAGGCTGCTTCTGCATAATCTCTTTTTAGATCAGAACCCCAATTTAACGTGGAGCCAACGGGGTACTTCATAATCACGCCAGCCCGCACAGGTTTGACTACGCCAACGACAGGAGGAATGTGTAAAATGCTGCAAATAAATCCACAGCTTCAGGAGCACGGTGTCGTTCCAAGTAGCAAGCCCCGTTCAGCGTGGATTTACGACCCCCGCGGAGGCATGCGCTGCCATCTGCTCGCTCTGAGCCCCGCCAAGCAGCCTGCGCGAGATGTGCAGACCCGGTCCCTCCATCCCAGCTTCCCAGAGCGCTCAGGAGGCTTTGCACTGGGCAGGCTGCTCCAGTTGGTAAGCTCAGCAGCTGCAGGTTAAAAAAGAGTATTAGAGTGGGTTATTTGTTGTGCTAACAGGGGACTGGTGTTTCCTAGGAGGAAAAGGGCTAAACACAAGACTGAAAATAGCCATGGTTTCTTGAGTCCGTATGTCAAAAGTCTATCTGCATATGGGTTCGTGCATGCAGCTTATACGTACACATAAGCCCTTATCTGTGTAAATAAGACTTTAATAAATGTGCGTGCCTGCATCTCCTAAGGGATGGAGTTTTAAAATACACCAGCGAGTTTCTCGAATTGTAGGCACCCAGTTTGGGGTGCCTCATTCACACCCGTCCACACTTGGACCCTATCACACTCATTTGCACCCTATCACACTCAGTCCTATAAATAACAGCGTCACCACGGCAGAAAATATCTTCTAATTAGCACCCCAGACACAGTGTCCTGGCTTGCTTCCACTCCTTCCCATTGGCACAGAGCTGGCGTCTCTTTTATTTTTTCTTGCAACATTCCCTTAAAGATCCATTGATGTCTTGTTGAGACCATTTGCAGGAAGGAGAAGGAAGAAAGAAAAGGCATCCAGTGGAATGTGTCAGATGACAGTAGGAGATACACCATGTGCCTTTCTTCCCCTGACCCACTACTGAGCGCTGCTGCAAAAAACAGGCTTTCACAAACATCAGGTTCACCGCCGCTACAGCTGGAAATGACCTCTTAGATCACGCAGTCCAACTCCCTGCCTCTCAGGATGACTCCCCAGTGTACGCTTTATGCTGGTTTGTCCAGACTAATTATCCATCCCTGCTGTTAATTGGATGGAGCACGAAACTCTTCTGACTGCCGCCATCTTTCAGGGATGTTTTACTGTTCTTCCCTTTCTGGTGGTTTTTATGGTCAAGTTTTGAGACTGCATTATTTTGGGCCCTGACACTTTAGGCACTAAAGGACAAGAAATGTCCTGATGGTCTCGGACTTCACTGCAACATGGAAGCTGTAGCTTGAATTTGGAGATCTTTGTGCACTGAAATAGAAAGCAGAGCTTTTGGAAGAGATCAAATTAAGTGTTAAGGAAAGGGGTTTGCGGTTCTGTGCTTTGAATGTGGGATTGGAGGTTTCTCTGTCTCACGAACACACAAAACACACACAATTTCATGTGTGTGTCTACAAATACAAACCTAAGCACACACATACAAACCTGTGTTGCAGGTATGCCTGTTTATTCACACACACTGTTTTCTGTTCATGTGTGAGCACACACGTAGGCATGAGTACATACATGGCACAAAGTCTCGACTGCCGTGTGTCAGCCTGTTGGTTTTTCTCCTCCCATTTCTCCTCCCAACCTCCAGCTTGGTTTTTCTCCTCCCATTTCCTTTGTGTCCAGAGACCGAAGCAGGCTGAAAGTCTGTCATGTCACGGCAAAGCTCTCATAATAATTCCAGTCTAGTCTAAACTCCTGTACTGTCCTCCTCCCGCACTGAGTGCCTCTGCCCTGGCTTTGCATTACGACGTGTCTTTCATTTCTAGCCGGATTTCCAAATGAAAGGAGGCTTGTGCTTCTGTCTCAGACTGTCTTTTTGTCAGACTGCGCAAGAATATGAGGTTTTGATGTGTTTCATGAAAATAAGTCATCAGGTAAAGGAGAGAGTGCTGTTAATGAACCTCAGCCCTTGATTAGCCAGCAGAGTATGGTCACAGATCAAGGATGCTGCAAATGCAGCCGTCTCAGAAAAAGATTGAAGAGTCAGTCCGTGAGGCCAGTCTCTGGAGACCAGGCTGCCTTCAGCCTGCTGCTCACAGAGCCATCTCCGACCTCCTCCCACCAGGCTGATGAGCTCAGCTCACCCTGTGCTGTCAGGGGGCAGCTCTAGCACTCGCAGTGAAGAGGGAAGATCCTCCTTCTCAGCTCAGGTTGCTCCCAGGTCTCAGAGAATACAGTCTCCCTCTGCCCTCCCCACTCGCATTTTCCAGGACACACTTTTTCCTTGTGCCAGGAAGTTCCCCACCATCCCCCTTTTGCTCAGCCACCTTCCTGGCCCACATGAATCCGCTTCAGCATCTGTGTCAAGGCTTTGCTATAATTTGGTCTTTTCTGCTTCCACCCCCACTGTCTTTCCAAAATTCCTCGCTTCAGACATTCATGTAAATCTGTTTCCGTCACATGGTGTTTCAAATTAAACTTAGAAATGTTTCTTTTTAGCCCTTTAACGAGTTCCTGCAAGAGTCCCATTGCAGAGCAGGGGATTTCACTGGTGTTTCAGTGAGCCCTGTGACATGGAAAGGCAGGTGGCACTTTTCACGAGCAAGAAGGAGGACTCTGCTGTCCCTGTTCAGGACTCTTCTTTCCCCCAGGAATCCATCAGTTCTTGACTCAAGTGTCGGTTCTACCACACGGGTAAAGCACTGAGGTCTTCCCTTTGCCGCTCCTCCATTTCTGCAGTAGCAAAGGATGCTAACAGCCCTGCCTCTAAACCCTTTCTTTGCACACTTAACAAAGCAAAATCTTGATTTTTCACTTTACTGCCTCCTTAAGGTGAAAGTAACTACTGAAAGTGCAAAACCTTCAGCAATTTGCACTCTTCCTGGGGAAAGAAATCAGAAACAGTCTCAGTAACAGGCGAAGGAAGGGAATGGCCACCACTTTGTGTCCCAACGCTCTGCTAACACCTCTGAGACCTCCACATGCGACACTGCCCAGGGTCAACTGGACCAGCCAGTGCCCTTTCCTCTGCCATTGCCACCGTGCTGGCAGCTTTCACCCATCATTGCTGGGAGGTGCCACTTCCAAACTGAAACCACCAGCAAACCTCAAGCTGTCGACCGCCCACGGCGGACAAGATTGTGCCCACACAGCAGTGAAAAAGAGACAGGCAGCACCCAACAGAGACTCCCAGGTGCCGGGCAGGGCTTGCGCTGCCTGCAGAGTGCCCTGTCCTGATGGCAGGTGCCAGCTCTCCTAGCTGGTCCTCCTCCGTCCCTGGCTGAGGCAGCAGGAACCATGTGCTGAGTCTGCTTCAGCTGGGAATTATACTTTGCATATCTTACATCTATCAGTGTAAAAATAGGACATATGAATAAAGGGTGTTAAAATTGCCACCTAAGCCTGATTTCTCATGCTCTGTAATATAACATATGGCAGTGACTGAACTCCCAGAGAGAACTTAGGAAGCAAGCAGAGACAAATAAGTTGCTTAACCATTCCGATGCCTTGGGCGTGCTCTGCAGTTCTCCAGGAGATGCTGGTGTGGGCTGAGAGGAGTACTTGTGCAGGAGTAAACGCATGCGGCATTGCCAGGCTCACCTGCACGTCAGACACGAGACAGAGTGCAGCACCCTGACCCCAGCAAGCTGGGTACAAGTACCGGGCTAATTGCAAGAGCACCAGAGTGCAGCGTCACCTAATTTACCTTCCTTCTCAGGTTGGCTGGTCCTGCAATTGAGAGCTGTGCTCTCCAGAGCGCAGAGTCTCAGCAAGGCTGCTCTGCGCATTGCCTTGTGGTGCTGAGGGGGTTAAAGCAAACCGTTGTGCCATCAGCTTTGCAATACTGAATCCCACCAGAAAGGGGTTAGGACAAGGCAAATGCTGCTGCCATCTGATTTGCGGCTGCAAACTTGGGATGAGCCTACCAAAACCTTTCCTGCACAGAGCAAACAATGAAAAGAAGGTATCTCGGTCTGTGGACAGTGTTCATCCGCAGCCTTTCCAGGCCCTGGTTTTGCAGCTGGACCAGTTGCAGTCACTGAGTGTTACAGGAAGTGCTTGAATGGTGAGACACCACATCCCTCAACACTGCTTAATGGAAAGGCGTAAGAGAAAGAGGAGAGAACAGTTGCGCAGATTCAATCAAATCCCTAGGGCCAGGATCATCTATCTTAAAGCAGTGTTTGGTGGAAAAAGATAAAGATGGGTTGACTTTCAATGGCACAGTGCCCCCTAGCCACCAACTGGATCATCCCTTGGGTGCTGTAGCAAACGGAAAAGTATCACTGGTAGGATGCTCCACATAAAATGGATTTGGCTACAAGTCATCATCATCCAGTGATGGAAGTGGGCTGGAGGCATAAACCATATGCTCAATTCCCACAGCAGTCTGCAACACGTTGGGCACGGCCGGGACCCTGCACATAGGCAACCAGGGGTGTATAGAGGGTCTGACTGCTGTTCATGGTGGTTCTGTCAAACTGGGGGAAGAATGGAGAGACAACCCGGAAGCAGCCCACCTCAGTCCTGGACCTTGTCTGTGTGAATGAAGTTGTTCCTGCAACCAGGTTGGAAAAAAGAAGAGGAGACTAGGGACTTTGGCCCAGCATCACGTTCCAGCACGCTGGCTTGTGAGCTTTTCAATTTCTTTTTTTTTTAACCCTGTTTGAGTTTTGCCTTGTCAGGTTTAATCGGTAGTGTTTGTAATTCAGGTAGCAAATTGATTTTTGAAAGTACTCTGTCCCTATTCAGTCCATGCTACTGTGGATCCTTGCATTAATTATGCACAGATATTGATGTTTTTGTCAGACAAGATCTAATGTCACTATATTCAGAACTTGCTGCTTCCTTGTTAAAAATGTTTCAGAAGGTGGCCCTGGGAAAGATAATGTGTGTCCCTCTAAGGATCAAAGACAACCTGGCAAGGAAATACTCTGTCTGTTCTGACATTCATGTACCTTTTCTTCCTGCTCTACCATCTTCCTTAGAAGGAGTATGGGAAGGGCTGGTGAGGAGAGAGGGACCAGAGGATCCTCCAAGGAGAATTGAGCTGTCAACCCTGTTTAAGCTAATCAGAAGGGACAACAGTTTTAGGATGCACACTGTAAATGGAGACAAGTAAAAGCAGCAGTTCACACTTCATGGTCTGCGTAACGGCATCCTGGCTGCAAAGCTACATTTTGTTGGGTTGGGAGGAATTAGGGATTTCTCTCCAAGGGCTGCAGGTTGTCTCCCACCTCATGGGGAAGAACTAGGTACACGGCAGTGTTATCAGAAGCCATCTGGGATTTTGTGTGCATCGCAAACTCAGTGTAAGTCAACAATATGACTTCCTTGTGGAAAAAAAAAAAAAAGAAAAAAAAAATGGAGCCAGATCTCATTCTGGAATAGTATTAACAAGAGTGTCGTATGAAAGGCACAGGAGGTAATTATTCTGCTCTATTTGCTGCTGGTCAGATCTCAGCTGGAATATTGTACACACTTCTGGGCATCAACCCACAAGAAAGATGTAGACAAACTGGAATGAGTCGAGAAGAGAACAACAAGAATGATTAGATGTTGTGAAAATGTGATTTAAGAAAGACTGAAATAATCGAGTTTGTTCAGTCAAAGAACAAGAAGACTCATTCATTGGGAACAGGATAACAGTCTTTCAATGTATAAGAGGTCATTAGAAGGAAGATGTTCAATTTTACATACTGGGGAAGAATAATAACAAATGAAATTAATTTCAGATGTGGGAAAAACATTACAATTTTGAAGACAGTGAAGTAATCAAGCAAGTACATAAGCAGGTCAAGAAGGTTTTTAAGCATCGGATAAACAAACATCCACCATGCATGCCCATAGTGTGCTTGAAGCTGCCTCCATGAAATGGAAAAAAGAAGGAGTAATTTATATAAGTTTCTTCCAGCCCCAAACTTCTCAGTCTCCCTAGTTTGATTCTTGGCTAGTTTGACATGTTCTGGTGAGATTCTCAAAATCTTTTGAGGACGGCTGTGCTCATTGCTCTCAGATGTTGTTTGCATATTGTGAGGACCAGTTTGTACAACCCACTCTCAGTACTCACTGATCCCTTGGCTCTGGGTTGGGTTCAGAGAATACGTTCAGACATGAAGGATAGCTCATTTATTTAGATCGTGAATCCATTTTTTTCAACTGTTTCATTGGTCTTCAAAAATTGAGATAAACTTGGTTCACAGGTGGCAGGACAAAGCAGTGCCAGGAGACATTATTTATTATTTATTAGAGATCCAAGCTTGTTGCACTTTGTATCTGCTGAAGTAGCCGTAAAATCCCTATTTAATAACCATGTACCTGCATAATAAACACATTTGCAAGAGTCTTCTCTGGAAGCTGGCAACTATGGAATATTTTGAAACACTTTGTTAGACTCACATTTCCCAAGGAGCTTAGGCACCTGTCTCAGCATCCACTATCAAGTCCCGCAGTCCTGTATGTAGGCCTTCCTGTCAATGAAATCTCATTAGCATCACTTTGCCAAATTAAATGGATTAAAGTTGGGAAGCAGCTGGAGCGCAGAGCACTCACATTGACTGTTGCCTTAGGTTAGACTTAAATTAGCTGGCTTCAGGCTCCCTGTTGCACTTAACATTGCCCACAGTAGCCAAGCAGTGCAGCGGCTTTGCTTCTGCTCCACAAAGTAAACGGCTGTGTCTGTGTGGATGGAGCCACCTCATGGGAAAAGAAACTACCTGGGTGATGGTCATGTACAGTAAAGATAAAAAGAGTGGGTGTCTTTTTGCAGGGATCTTGGATGCCTTTTTCATGGCTAGGAAATGCTTCCCAGCAACTACTAGAAAGATTTTTTTTTTTTTCATCCGGACTGCTAAATGACTCACAGTTTCATGTATGCTCCTTTAAGTTGGATTTTCGTCCTGTGTACAGGAACATTATTGCTTTGCTTGGCTAGAAATTTGTATCAAGTATTCCCATCAAAGCTTCACCTCTCCTGGCTAGCTCAGCTGTTCCAGGTGAGAAGTATTAAAACTTTAATGTCTGAAGGACTCCAGGGGCTGAATTACTCAGAATGAATAAACATTCCTTTTCATGAGACTGTGGATTTGGGCTGATAAATAACAAACGCTCTTTTGCCGTGTCTGCAGACAATTCCAGACTGTGATATAAAGCCAAGGATGGAAGAGTGGGAAGGCGGGGCTGGGGGGAAAGGCAAGGGGAGATGGGGAATAGCTCCATTAATCCATCTAAGTAAAGGACAGAGAGAGAAAACGGAGCCTCTAGAATTAGCACAAAAGCTCAAAAGGACATATTCAGATGGCCTAAATTCTACCTAAATCTCTAAGTCCCTAAGCCTAATGTTTCCCTATTGACTAGGGATATGTGAAGGCCTAGAACCAGCCAATAAGAAAGGCATAAAGGCTTAGGTGGAATTTAGGCCACCTAAATATATAGAAAAATCTTCATTAAGATGGCCTTGATCCTATATGGACACCCCCCCTCACCTTTTCGCTCTAGAAAGCAGTGAGCCCTTGTCATCTCTTGGAAAAGAGTTTGTTGGGAACACTGTAAGAGGTAAATCGTCCAGCCTCTGTCTCATGCAACATTTTCTGGATCAGAGAAAGATGCTGGTCTTAGGTCTTTATGCCCATCGTTTTCCTAACAATCTCCAAGTCCAGTTTCAATCCGGGTATCCTCAACCTTTAGATACATATCTTGTGCAACTGTGATTCAGTATTAAAAATGCCCAGTTGGGAAATTTGGATTTTGATGCTCAGATCTGGAAGTCCTAGGTGGCTCCATCTCTATTCCTAACTTTCTTCTGGGGAGATTTTTTTTGCCTATTCTGTTTCATTCACACACATGCTTCTACTATGCTGCTTGCATCTCTTGCAACCCCTAATTTTCAATTTGTCCTCCAGCAAACAGCAGCTCAAAATACTGACAATGGTCCATCACCTTCACAAAATGGTCATAGTGGAAGCATGGGAGGTTGTAACTCAAGTCAAAGGAGACATTTTCTGTATTGGAGAAAAAGGTAAAAAACTGGGCAAACTCCTGTAGACGAAGGTTTCAGACTCATTTCTGAAATTCTACATTTTACCCGGTCCTTGCCTCAGCTCAGCAGAAGGAGCCCAGCCTGTAGTAAATAATTTCTCACTGCAAGCAGAGGGATCACGCTCTGGCCCTCAGCAAGAAATCATCAGTAGGTCTCTTTCCAGCTTTCTTCTGTTGCGTCAAGGAATAAGGACAGAGAAAATGTTCCTGAAATTAATACAAACAAAGACACCCCTCTCCCCCTGGGGACATCTTCATTGCTTCCTATTCACTAGACTTTGCGGACAAAGAGTGTGAAATTGAATTCAAGAGTCCACACTGCAAAACAAGGGCAGGGAAGCTATGTTAGGGGAGTATTAAGAGATAAATCTTTCTTTTTTTTTTTTTTTTTTTCTGTGTGTAGAGTCTCCCTTCAAACCGTTCCTAATCCCTTGACTTTCTGTTCATGAATAGATAGAATTTTTCACTATGACATTGCCTAAAGACAATGAGCAATTTCACAACAAATGATTTATGTACTGGAATCTAGAGAGATTTTTGCTCATAAAAACACTCCAGCCATTTATCTTGATCTCCTGATATATCAGAGCCATGGCTGTATGTCTCTAAATTAACTGCAGATTAAACAATTCAAGCTGGTTGAAAAGTGTAAATGCAAGAGAAAAGCTCAAGGAAGAAGTTCAATCAATTTCTGTGATTGGATTCTTATCAAGACAAAAATGTGAGCAGTTTCCATTGGCCATTTCAGGATAAACAAGCCAGGAGGTAAATAGACTCCAGGCATCTGTGAAGCTATATCATGTGTGCAAGGGAGTAGGTTTAAATAAAGCAAGCAAGCTTCAGTTTCCGTTGGGGTAGGCGTCTGCGTCTGTGATGCCGAGCAAAGTTAGTTTGCAGAATGTTTTGAGGGCTATATTCTTTTTTTTTTTCCCTGACAATTGCTGGAAGACACAAAAAGGGAATGACTGCAGCACGAAACACAAAACAAGAAATCAGAAGAGAAACAAAAATGGGAGCACGGCAAGGAAGAGGAAGCGCTATGCAGTGTGCTCAACTCCCTGGGAAAAGAGAGAATAAAAAAAGAGGCTTGTTCCTGCAGATCTTCAAACCAGCTTTCTTGGCATCCAGGGGCAAGGTGAATATGCAGCTCAGCTCAATTTGTCTTTTTAGCTCAACAATTTCGATTCTCCTCTATGTACAACTCTTTTTCACTCGTTTGCATTCAACACACAGATGCACGTGGCTCCAGCACGTGGTTCTGTTTAAACCCACGTGAGCCCACACTAACGCCATGAGTCTGGTTTTCCTCTGGCAACAGAATACCAACGTGTGCCCTTTGCCAGTCACCGCTGCTTTATTAAGGTGTTGTCTGGACACAGGGCAAGGCAGAGAAGGCTCGACACCATAATTGCATCTGAACCCCTCGCAGCCCTTCAGCTTTGTGAACTTTTCTACCCTATTAAACTCTGATACAAGCATCATGAGAGACATGGCCCTTGCTCTGTTCAGATGCGCAGGGCATCTCTCTTTAAGGCATGGTTTTGCAGAGGAGGGAGTGTGGCGACTAATTTTTTGGTGCACGAAAGCTGCAGTCTGATCTGGCTCAATCAGGTTCAGCTAATTTGGAAATGATGAGTAAGACGGAGCAAGCTGCAAGACGGTGTAGTCAGGTCCCAGAGCGGGAATTAAGGTACGTAACTAATAGAGGCATGTGATCCATACCAATACGGTGTGAAGGTTGAAAGGGACTCTGACACCATGTACAGGGGGAAACACGACTGGAAGAAGATTGTAAGGCAAAAAAAAAAAAAAGCGGATTTTTATATGGTATTTCTCACTTGCTTCTAGCCTTTAAAGTCACTGGGGTTTTGCACACAGTTTCTACATCCCTCTAAGAGATGGGTGAGCACCAGGGAGCCAGAGTTTCTCTGTGTGCGTGCAGATACGAGCTGGTTGGTGGGAAAGTACACCAGTGCCCTCCGCAGGAGAGCTGTACGTGGCGTGGACCGTGGGGTTGTATAGACAACACCACGATATCCCAACCTGTCTTAATAGGGTTGCATTCCTGGTGCTGCCTGTGAAATTGAAGTTTTTCTCACCAGCGCCAGCCAAGGAGCACGCTCAGACCCATGGATGGAGCCAGGTCTTTGCTTCTGAATTCCAGCCTGGTTCATCTGCAAGTGGCTGTGACACACAGCAAAGAGACATTCATGGCATTCCTAAATGTTCAGCACTTTCTCCACAGGCAGATATGCATCCCAGTTTACATACTGATCGCTGCATCTCCTCTCTGCAAACCTTCCACCCCTGCCAGCTCCTGAAGGAGTTTGGTAAGTAAACGGTCGTGAGACAATGGAGGCAGAAATGAGCACGGAGTTTAGCAAGTCACCAAAGAAAGAGGACACCTACCTGGGAGATATTATGCTTTCCCTTCTCTATTACCATTATTATTTATTTAATAGCATAAAGAGGTCAGATGAACACAGACCTCTTTGTAATCAGCACGGAAACCTTCAGAGCCAAAAAGCCATGCAAGATGGTGCTAAGTTGTGAACCAAGGTGTTTGGTTTGACAAGAGCAATGAGCACGTCCAACACTGGGACAGGCAGGTATGATACTGCACTAAGCTCCTACACATCTCAGGCTGAATATTTCTCGCTCCCGAGTGCACAGGTTTGGCAATGCCAGGCAGCAGATACCCAGCAACATCCTCCTGGCCTCCACGGGTTCCTCTCCTCTGTGGTTTGGGCTCCTGAGCTCAGGTTTGAGGCCACAGACCCAAGTGGTTGTGAGCTCCGTGAGCTAAGGCAGCATGCAAGATGCCAAGGAAATGTAATACTGCAGACATGGACTACTCCACTCTTCAGAAGACATTGCCTGCAGCAAGCGTGCAACCTGCAGCAAGAGTTGGTTTTGTCCACCGCAGACTGGTAGTCAAACAGCTTTCACGATGGTGCAAGTGACTGCAGGGCCACGTTTCTGCAGCTACTCTGCATGCTGTCCCCTGCTCCTTCTCCTCTCCATCACCATCTTTGGATTTATGGTGCCTATACAAATGATTTGCTTCACGCTACGATCCCATTGCACACCTAATGAGGTTTTTTATTCATGGCTAAATGTAATATTTAAGCATGCTGAAAAAAAGGAAAGACATGGCTCACGATTGTCAGCAGTGTGGCTAAGGCAGAAGAGCTGCAGGCTGACACTTGCTGCTTAGGCTGAGCCCTTGCCTCCTCGTACTTGGTATTTCAGAGGCCAGCACCAGAGATTTTGGGGTCTGCCCTGACCCCACTCCCTCTCCCTCCCATATGCGCTCACCAAGCTTCTGCAGGGAGTTCAGCGCCAGGCTGTCATCGGGTGCACGCGCATCAGCGGGAGTGACGGGCTGCGCAGAGGAGGTTCGGAGCTGTCACATCACATCACCGAGGGGCTCCTGCACTGCACACCCGGCTCTGCCCCACTGCCAGCAGTGCCAGCAGCCCTGCAGCGTGTCTGCTCTGGCCCCCATCTGGGTGGAAAACAAGAGCACCCCGTGCTCAGCGCAGGAGGCTTTCATTTCCATACGTTTTTGCATTCTACTGAATGGCTTAGCGATGCTTTTTATGAGACCAGTCAGAAAGCAGAAATGCCTTTAAAGCAGCAGAAATGACCCAGAGATTAAAGCATGGGTGCTTTCTTCTTTCTTTTACACTATTGGGGATGGGGAATGAATATTGCAAGGAAGGAGCCCAGAGAGAATTACTCACTGCAATTTGAAGCCAGAGTCAGTGTGGCAAAGCTGAGACTTCAGACTCAGGCAGGAGAAACCACCCAGCTTCTAGATGGGCGGCAATGAGTTCCTCCTGGCACTGGCAGAGAAAGGGTTAACCCCTTTCCACCAGCCAGAAGTTGCCCTGGTCTTTAGCTGAGCTGCAGCAGAGTGAAGGCAGCTGGAGATGTGGGGCACTAGAAAAGGGATGTGCTTCAGGGGGCTGGGGGTTGCATTGCAAGCAGGGGTGGGATGAGCTCCAGGGACTGTTTGGGAAGGGGCTTGCTTTCTCTGCAGAAAAGCTGGTTTTATAACTTCAGTTCTTTCAGTTCTACGCATGGCTCACCTCCCCCTTAAGGTTTCACATTAAACCTTAGCTAAATGGTGGTTAGATGCCTCCCAGCTGGAGAACTTTTTCCTGCTCTGGCAATAATGAGGAGAGCCAGGGGACTTGGGCTGATCAGGGTTTTTATTCATATTCCAGGACCAAACACACTCTCACCACGCTGGCTGAGTCAAACTGGTCTTTGCCTGGGTGCTGGCAGCAACATGGGACGGACCCAGGCATTTGGTCTCAGTTGTGCTGCTGCTCATTGGGGTTGTTAACGTGAGTCCGGAGAGATGCTAAGGGTTACAAGAGCTGTATCTCTCTGCCCGAGTGCAAGGATACTGAGGGAATGGAGAGGTTTCTGAGCAGACTACAAGGCAGAAAGGAACATTCTTGTCTAGCAGAAGGATTTTCTAGGCATCTGTGGTTTTCAAGTAGCATCAAACTAACAGCACCACAGAAAGAACAGCAGTAACAAAGAAGAGTTTATTTAAGCATCAGCAAAATACACAGTGCTGAGGTTCTGGAAATGTTTCCCTTAAGTTCCTTCTCCTGTAATCTGCAAAACGTTATTGCAATTGTCACCTTTATTTAATAAAACACTAGGTTTTGTTTACACTTTAAAATATGCAGCTTTTTTTTTTTAAAAAAAAAAAGGAAAAAAAAAACATTGTATGCCCCAGGAATCTGACTAACACAAATGGAAATAGCGTGAACCTTGCCCATTAGCAAGTGGTTTTACTGCAAACACAAGCAGGGAACAGGAGCTTCCAGTAATTCTATGCTCAGGCTATACTGAGGAGGAGGAGGACAGAGATTATTCGCAGGACTGGGGTTTAACTCAGAGAAGAGTGAACTCAGGTGAAACTGAGTCAGGCTGATGGATGAGACCTGATAGTAGCAGAACAACAAACTAGACTCAGAGGTTGTGCTATGCCTTGCCTTATGGTGATTTGATTTAATAGGACAGTTTAGGGTTTTTCTGAGAAAAGCCCAGAGCCTAGCCTAGAATGAAACAATAAAATAAACTAGGTATTTTTGTTTGTTTGTTTTCTTTGTGCCAGAAAATACAATCCAAGCCAAGACTATAGCCGGATCTGACTGGAAACTGTCCAGCGCTCCTCAAGGAACATCCTCACCGCTATGTCTCCACTGCCATCCTGGCCACGGGTTAGGATGTAACCCGTGGGACAGCTCTGGGTCTTGACCAGGACCAGGCAGGATGACTGTGTAGCCCTTGGGGCTGAAAGGAGGTCTCCGATATCCTATTCAGCCTCTTTTATTCTCAGAGCTTATTATAAAACCATAAACAGCTCAGGAGAAATGTTACCATTGCATTTAACAGCAGTTTTGGGATTGCATCCTGCTCAAATCATAGAATCATAGAATGGTTTGGGTGGGAAGGGACCTTCAAAGCCCACCCAGTCCAACCCCCCTACCAGGAGCAGGGACATCTCCAACCAGATCAGGTTGCTCAGAGCCCCGGCCAGCCTGGCCTGGAATGTTTCCAGGGATGGGGCATCCACCGCCTCTCTGGCCAACCTGGCCTGGAATGTTTCCAGGGATGGGGCATCCACCGCCTCTCTGGGCAACCTGGGCCAGTGCTCCTCCACCCTCATTGTGCACTTTGCTGCAAGAAGAGGGATCAACGCTTCATCCCCTGAGGCAGTTCAGCCACTGGAGAGGGGCCCAATCTGCAGGTTTCAGAGCCCTAAATCTACCTCTACCCCCTCACCAGACCTGGATGCTTCCCCCAGCCCAGAGAGCTGCAAAAGGCATTGGTGCCTGGAAGCGCTCTGAGCAAGGGCTTCTGCCAGGGAGCTTGGAGAAAGGCACTTTGGCAAGGAGGTCCCACACCTGGCACGAACATCGTGCTGCAGCCCCTGCAGATGGCATGGCCATGCAGAGGTGAGGGACTCATCTCCTCTTACCTTTCCAGATCCTGTCACAATGCATATGCATTCGGTTGATGTGGAGCTTCGCTGAGCAGCCGTGCCAGGGGGAGTGGGAACGGACTTCAAGGCATCTTCAGGCTGGATGCATCTCCTCTCCCCAGGAATTCATTTATGGAATAAGCAGAGGCTTCTTTCGAGGCCTGTGTTCCACTAAGTGAATGTATAATGATGCAGTCTATACATTTATACATCATCCCCTGCAAACAGAGGCCTATTTAGGACAAGATCAGACTATGCTTCTCCCGGCAGGGGTTGCATTAGCAATTCATTTCATAGCATAAAAGGAGTGTACGGAGACAATCATCCATAGCCTGAATAAAACACTGGAGAAGAAGCCAGGGACCAAGGAAGGAAAAGGATAACTCCTTTGAAAGGAAAGTGGAAAAAAAATAAAAGAAAGAGAAAACATAGCTCCTCTAGAAGGCAAAATCTGGAAAAGTAATCAAAGAGATAGGAAATCAGAGCTTTTTATTATTCTGGATTGATGGAAGAAGAGGAAAAGGTGGAATAAAGCATATATTTCCTCTCAAGATTGATGGAAATAGGATTAGCAAACTCAAAGAATGGATGAAAAGAGCTTGGGAAGGAAAAGAGAATAAAATGTTATCAGAGAGACATACAAATGCATATGTGTGCCTGTGTGAGCACACAGAGCCTGGAGGTGATCAGAAAGAATCTGAAGTAAAATAAAAAGATTTACAAGTCCAAGGCTACTGCCTGAAAAAAAAAAAAAATGTATTCTGCCTCCAGGATACACAGACTGGAGGATGAGAAATTAGGGAAAGTTGAAATGGGAAGGTAGAACACTGGAAAGAAGGAAGGAGAGAAAAGGAACAGGGAGAGGATCGGTAAGGTGAAGTGGCGAGTTGTTTACTCTCTGTAACAGCCCAGGCCTTTCCAAGGTGGAGGTGGGATCGCTCAGCCATCAAAGGATGTAGCTTTTTGAGACAGAATGAAGCACATGCCCACCAGCATCATTTGTCTTTTTCTCTATTTAACGGCTTTGTTTACATGAGGGACAACGATTTCGGATGGAACAGCTCCTGTGGTTTAAAATTTGTCTGACAAAAAAAAAGAACAAATGTCCCAATGAGGGCTGAAGTGTTCCATAATTTCCTAACAGAAGTCTGTTGGAAACCAAATGGCCACACACAAAAGTGACCCGGAGTCCCTGCTGACCTTGCCTAAATTCCCCTTACAGTATTTCTCTGCCATCCAAGAAAACTCTGCCCCGCACACCCAAAACCCTGCACCAGCCCTCTCCAAAGAGTTATGACTTCTGGTTGAGGTGCTGGAGGCATCTGGTGCTGCCTCTGTGCCATTTGTCGATACCAGTGCTGCAGAGCAGCTCCAGTATTCAGCAATATCTGTATGCAACCCTCTTCCTGCACAAAGGGACTGAGAAAGGACAGAGAGCAGGTCATTCTCCAACCTAAGCCTCCTCTTATTCAAAGTGCACCTCTTCAAAAGTACCTGTTAGGATCACTTAGCAAATGATGCTCATAGTGTCTCTTTATTCGGGTTGAGTCCCCTCTGCTTGTGGGGGCTTGAGGCACCTTGTAGGTAGCAGCTTTCAGTACTCTTGCCCCCAACAAGCAGCAGGCACTTTAAATAATAAAATAACTAAATAATAAAAAAAAAACCTAAACGACTGAAACCAAAGGTCTTAGTCTTATATTGTAACCACCTGCATCAATGCGATGCTGGCTAGCACTGCTACCTTGGCACACTGCCATGTCGCAAGGGGAACCTCTGTCTTCCAGACTCTCTCCAGGAGGGCTCACATTCCTCTTCCCCAGGACAGAGCAGATGCTGGTTTTACAGCACTCTTTCTCCACTGCATGGACAACACTGCGGCAAGGCAATACCCAATCTCCAGACTGCTCTCGTTCCCCCTGCCGCTCTGAGTGACTGCCACCCAAGGTTTCCTCCAAAGGGACCGCACCGAGCTGCCTCCCCCCAGTCCAGCCTTCGCTTCCATCTGGCCTTGGTTGTTCACACCAATGAGTCTTCTGAGAAAGACTTCTGATGAGTCTTCTGATTAAAGGCATGTGATAGTTAAACTTTTGCTAATCAAGACAAATGAACCAAGTCTCCAGTGTATGATAGTGGAGCTGAATATCCTTCCCCCACACCAGTCAGCCTTCAATTACAAGGCTCAGATATTATCATGAAATATTTCCCCTGAAGCCCCATTCCGCAGCCCTTGGTTATGGTTCTCCTGATTCGCGGCGTTTATTTAGCGCTGTGGGGGTGTTTTGTCAGCAGAACACGCGAGCGCATCCAAATGTTAACGAGACCATTAAAGACAGACAAGATGTAATCGGACCAGACACCCTGACTGACTGGCAGCAGGACAGTCCAAAAATTCAGGGAAAAATGTGTTCCTTTGCCCAGTGACAGTGACAGATAGATTTAGGAGAAGAGCTCCAGGGCAAAGGACGTAGGCGAGTCTGGGAGCCTTTCCCAGAAAATTACAGTGAATGAACTAAAGGAACCACTGCCTATTTTTGGAAGCCTAAAAATAAATAGGGAAAAAACTCCCTGAGGTTTGAGTGGAAGGAGGTTTGGGCCCTATTTTCACCCTCCTCAGAAATCAAGGGACTTTGAAAAATGCAGATAGCATGAACCAAAGCAGAAACTGAGCGACTGAGTTGGAAGCAAACTCTTCTGACCTCTATTACACTTCAGAGTTGTTGATTTAACTGCTGTATTTTCAAACATCTAATTTGCACCCTCAGGTCACCAATATAAAGCTGCCAGACGGAGGCAATTGGGAAAAAAAAAAAAAAAAAGAGTAGTCTGGGCTGGAGAAGAGAGAGAGAGAGTTAGAAAAGTAGCAAGACTTGCTATAAACTTAAAATCTGCTTGTGTGTGTGACCCGTGCTGCTGCTGAATCAGTGCTTGCTTTGATTTTTTTTGTTACAGATAACCTACAGATGACATTTTTATTATTCCAGTATTTATGAAGAGAGCAAGTAAGTGCGCCCGTGTAGCCAAGACCTGACCCCAACCTTCTCCAGAGCAAGGTAGCTCCTCCGCCTGCCCTGGACCGGGGACAGGCTCATCTCCTGGCAGCACCCATCCAGCCTGGCCCCAGTCCCGGTGCTGGGATGTGCCCTCCGGGGGCAGCTGGCTGCTGGGGCGTTGTGCGAGACCACCGTTGCCCTTGGAGGCAACGCAGTCGCAGGCACGGGCAGAGCGACCTGCTGCATGGGGCAGCTTGGCAGTTGGATGCAGAATGGTTCTCTCACAGCATCGCTGTTGTCAGCACAACTGTTGCTTCGGCTGCTTACCACCATTTTAACACCATGTTTCACCCTTTTCTTTGGAGTTTGCCAGAGAATGGATACCATCATCACAGCTTCTAACTCTACAAACATCTTTGCCCTTCGTAGCTGTTCAACAAATGTGCTTGGCGCAAACGTATTTCCCTCTCTGGCTGGTCCATGGGCTGTTTGGTTGTGAGTAGCCACAGTTGCCAGTTACTTGAGCTGTGAGATCCATCAGGCAGTTGCAACTTCTGCTTAGTTACCGGATCATTCACATTTTCCTGGTTTAACCCTCCAGTCTGTAAGTCAGCCTGCAGTTTCACAAGGAAATTAGGACATTTGTCTTAGTATGTAACCCTTGTCCATCTTAAAGACAAATGGACGGTTAACTAATAAAGGATGTAACGAATGATCTACCAAACTGTTCTTTCTTCTTTAGGCAGCACCCTGATGGCACGAGTTTGAACCAGCTTAAAAAAGGACCATTGTTTTGGAGACAACTGAATAGAGGCAAAACCTCCAAGAAGTTTTGAGGGAAAGAGTCCTTAAGAAGGTAGATACTTGGCTGAGCCCTCTCAGTGCTGTGCGCTGTGCATCTTTGACGTAGACTTGCCACAAATGGCTTTTGAGCCTTTTCTGAATGGTGTTAGGACATGACCATGCGGCTCTCCTGGAGCTTCAGTCCCATCGTACGGCTGCATCACTGCGCACCATGATCCTGGAGGCTTGAAACTACACATCCGAGCCAGCAGGCAAGAAGAACAGCTAGCGCCACTAACAAAAACAACTCTTTTGATCTGCTTGACATCAGTGCAGCAAACATCCCACTCTGGTGCACTCTTGCATAAAAGAGAAGCTTCTTGCTGCTCAATCACACTGCTTTTAATAGCTTTCTGAATGCAAACATCCGCAGCTTTTATTTCAGTTTAATCTGCCAATTTTTCTAAGTCTTTATCACACTTTATCAAACAGTGTATCAGTGTGAGATATCCAACCCCCTCCCCTCAGGCACATCTGAAATTGAAATCCCAGGAAGACAGCAGCTTCTTTCATATTTTAATTATTTTAACATTTTCCTTTAGTGGCCTCTGTATTATTATGACTTGTTTTTCTCTCTGGAACAGGGCTGTGATCCCACACTGGGTGGGAAATTTGTTTGTCTAAAGCAAAATAGCAGAATGCCTCTAATGCATTAGATATGGATTAGAGAAATTGTGTTTGGGAAATATATAATCTCCTGGTAAAAGGGGAAAAATAAAAAGCCTATTTCATTTTGGCTCTAATTTGTTTTTCCCTGATTATAATTTTTAATGAAAAAGTGTGTTTTAACCACACGACTGCTGCTTGGTGTGCCAAGTGTTAGGTATAAACTGCTTCTCCAATAATGTCTCTTCGTTCTTTGCCATTGAGGGCTTTGATTCAGGAAAATGTTTAACCACATGCTTAAATCCATCCTTCCTGTAGAAAACACTCATGCGTAGAATTAACTTTAGGTATCCTGGGACTTGCTCAAGTGCTTAAAGTCTGAGATACTGAAATATTTCTCAAGTTTCAGATTGTCTCCTGATTTAACACCACGTGAACTGGAACATAAGGCATTAAAATTGGCATCAAGACTTACAGCAGCTCTGCCAGGTGTCAGCTTGGCCCTAATATGCTGCAGAAGGAGCAGTCACCGCAGCCCGGGCGCAGCATCCTTGCCCTGCCGCGCTGGGTGTAAGCGGCAGAGTGGCAGTGCTCATGCTCAAGCACAGATGAGGATCTTGCTTATCATTAGGATTTCTCTCACTGCAGGCAATGTTGTTTCCCGTGTCCTGCAAGGTATCTGCTGCGTACCAGACAGGCAGTACACCTGATGAGAGGACAGACCTGATTAACTGAAGTCCCTGTCCTGCGCCAGACTCAGACATCGTGAGAGCTGGTGGTCAGACCGTGGTCCTCACGCTGCGCAGGTGAGTCCCTCCTGCCTGCAAGGGTCCAGCTGTTTGCGCAGCGCTTTTCCTGTCTGATGTCTGAGCCCTGGCTGTTCTCAGGCTCTGCTGTTCCACTCAGTGACCTGACCTGTGTCTGCTGTCCCTGTATCACTGTAGGCTGCACTGTACCTTAAAGTCTACACTTCTATAGGGACAGCTGTGCCTGTGTCTGCAATGAAAAGGAAGCAATTAGGGCAGCAGGAGACTTACCTCTCTCTTTGCTAATCCTTTCCCCAGAGCACCAAGAGGAAGCAGAAGGGCACGTGGCCAGGTCCAGCTTCAAGTCCTATCCCAGTCTGAACACCGCTGTGGCCTGACTCCCACCGGGAGGTTTGTGCACGCATCTTCCCATGGTTGAGATTCTCTTCCGCTGCTTCGTTACTGAAGCTGCGCTGCTGGCCCCCATATATTCACATGCGTGCCGAGATGTGCTCAGCAACCCAGCCCTCCATCCATGATTCCATCCATGCAACTCTCTTGAAACATTCTTCAGGTCCTCAGTTTATAAAAAAAATATATATACAAATAAATAAATAAAACTAAGAGTCACTCCTATGAAGCAGCTGATGTTTGCTGGCCCCTCAGGTGCTCCCTGAGGCAGGTTTTGCTGCATGTCATTCATGAAAACTTTTGAGGTTAAGTGTAAAAGAAATTTAATTTCGTTTCTTGGAGCAGCATATTGCGAGTCCAGTCATCAAAGATTGCTGCAGCCCTTTGACTTCGAACACAGAGAGAATCCAGCGGGACTGGGCAAACAGTGGGAGTCCAGGAGGAAGCCAGATCCATGTGTGTGAGTTTTCTCTTCCACGTGCTGCTATAAATAAGGAGCGAGAGCACTGAAGCATGCTGGACTTAGGTGCTTGCAAACCCAGGCAGGACAACACAGTCAGGTCTGGGATCCTCTAGACACGAACTCTGGAGGAGCAAGGCTGTTTCCTCCAGCCGGTTAGGTTTGTTTTGATCTTCAGGTGCCACCATATACATTTAAATAGCCCTTGGCAGCTGTTGTAATGAATTGCTCAAAAACTGTCCTTGTTCAAAAACCCAAGCATAACCTGCACTTGTCCTTGCCCCTTGTGCCCAGCTCCTGAGCCCAACTCCTTAGGTTCCTGGAGCAGCTCACCTCTTCTTATAGTAGCTGGTGTGGCTCCAAGCAGCTCCTCTTTTCCCAAAGGCTGAGATCTCAGCCATAAACCATGAGCTCAGGAGGTTTTCAACAGCAGCAGTCCGCTTCCGTCCTCATCCAAGCTTGTCTCCCTGGCTACTAGGTTGGTTTGGAAGATCTGAGTCTCAGCATTTCCCAGGGTCTTATTTAAAATTCCATTTCTCCCATTTTCCAGGAAATTGTTCCATCTTACAGAGTTTTTCCAGTAACTAGGTATTTGTTGGCACAGAGAGGGCAGGCCCATTATTATGGTATTTACTCTGTACCCCAGCTTCTCCTTCTCATCCAATAAATCCATTTGAGAGCAAGGGTTTTGATAGACACTTTAATAGAGCTCTCCTTAACCTGACCATGTTAATGATTTTTAGGGGTTGGCTCTATGCCCGTTTGTGCAGCTGATTAGGTTTTTTTTTCTTTGTTATGAGCTGCATCTTCGCCTTCTTCTTTCTCGCCTCCTTCTTTCTCGCCTCCACTCTGCGTGGTGAAGGTTGCTGCTCCGTGCTGCCCAGCTCCTGGAGACAAGACCCCAGCACTCAACGCCTGCTCATGCACCATGATCCATTTTGTTGCTCAAAGGCCATGAAGAGAAGACTCCCAATTACCTGGCAAGCACCCCCAGCCCCTGCAGATGTGTATACTGTTTATTTTACAAAGCACTGATTGACCTGATCTTAACTGGTGATGGAGAGAGGGAAGGAGACCTCTTCTTCCTTGACGGGAAACCAATGCTGAGCTGTGCACTTCTGATATTTCTGTCTCAGCCAGAGTTTTCCAGCTGTGGTGTTTGGTGAACCAGCTGCTGGACTGTCTCCCTGCTGATGAGCCACTCTAATAGCAGAGAGTGTTTTTTTCCTCATCAGTAGGAAGAGCGACTAAAATTTTCTGTTCAAATGATATCACATCTTCTCTCTTTCTACTTTATCCTACTGGGAGAGTCACGATGAAGGAAACAAATGACATGAGCTCAGGATGCTGTACAGGGACTCAAAGGAAATAAAATTCAATTTTGAAAGGATAAAATGTTTTGACTTCCATGATGGAACAAGCAATTGTCCATGGATTTGCTGTGCTCCAGAAATGGAACTTCAGGCTAAAAAGAGATTTTGTGGAGCTCAAGCTATTATCTACTGATGGAGAGGTCCTAAGCCAGCCCTCATTCTCCAGCTGGCTTCCTAGCAGAGTTGCTCTGATAGTGTAATATATCCTGGTCATAAGTATTGAGATTCAGCCATCATCAGCCCGTATAACCACACATATAAGCAAGCAGCATATAGTTCCAAAGGCTTCTACCAAACCAATTAAAGGAGATGCTGGAAAAGCACTGGGATCTCAGGAAGAGTGTTCTGTGCAGTTAGAAACATCTTCAAAATAGAAACTGCAAGGTGCTTCTGTTGTCCTCTCTGCACGGGTTCAGGTGTGCATTAGGTGCCACGGTGGTCTCCTGGTGAGGCTGAGAGGAGAGGGGAGTGTCCACACTCATGTTCTGCAAGTGCAGAAGTGCCACCTCAGTGAGTTACTGTGATATAGAAAACTGTGAACAGATTCAATGACCAACAGGGATCAGCTTTTTGGTTGTTTGGGCTCAAAAGCCGTGAATGTGAAAGCCAGTTTCACTAGCGTCTTACACATCCAGCCCCACAAATGTTAGCAGGACCACTAAGCTTTCTCAATACTCAGGTATTTCTTTTGAAAACCAGATTCCTACAGATGTGATCCTGGGTTTCCTGAAGCTATAATCTCCTCTCGATAGCTTTCTTGAGGTCACAGAGTTTAAGTCTAGGTAAATGCTTTCTCTTTGCTCCTTTTCTGGCCACCAAGGCTGTGCTAGCACTGGATAGAAGCACTCCAGTAACACAGAGACTAAAGCAATCCTGGGCAACACCAACATGAGCCTTCAGTGAGGCTGCAAACCAAAGAAGTGTTCTGCAACGTTTAGGAAATGATCAATCATGGCTTTATATACACAGCATTTT
Source organism: Chlamydotis macqueenii (assembly GCF_036417535.1). Classification (NCBI taxonomy): domain Eukaryota; kingdom Metazoa; phylum Chordata; class Aves; order Otidiformes; family Otididae; genus Chlamydotis; species Chlamydotis macqueenii. The sequence continues at coordinate 7,732,770 of NC_141575.1, read as the reverse complement.
TGTTTTCATTTCCACAGTGCCTCTCTAGAGCTGTCACCCGTGTGAAGCATGTGTAGCAGCTGGATCCACAGTGTTCAGCACTGCCACACCGATACCTGCTGCAGGATGGACAGGGTAGTTCCTTTAATTGGAAGAAGGGAAAATCTCTGTTCCTGTGCTGGAGTTTATTTCACCAGCGAGTTACACTTACAGTTGTAGGTTTTCCTGGGAAACAAAAGCCCTCATGTAAAAACACAGGGGGAAAGAAAATGCAGTCTTTCCAACCAGAAGGCTGACAGTCCAAGCACTGATCAAGATGATCAAGGATGGACTTTTGAGACTGGTTTTATGTCTGTGTCCTTTTCAAGTGTGCAGTAAATTTTATCCCAGTAGATAATCCACTTAGGATGCATATCTCTCTACATCCATCATTCCTGGGCTCCCCTCTTGCGTATTCCGTAGGTAATTGCCATGCATACACTTTCTGCCGTTTACCTTTCCAAATCACATTTCTCATTCTAATTAAAGGAGCGGGGTTTTATTGTTACTGATGGCCTTGTGCATGGAGAAGATCGTTTCACTGTGGTATCTCAGAGGATGAGATCTGCCCTTCCTAATAGGCTCCCTGCACAGTGAAAGAAGGACGAGCTTTTCAGGGAAAGGGATCACCCAGTTCCTTGCATGCTCTGGACAAGACAACTCTTGAGTTTCACCAAGCTCTCTGAATACATCGCAGAGTTGCAGCTTCACTGAGGGGGTTGCAACTGTGACTGCACCCTTTCTGAACCCACACCTGGTGCAAACCACCAGAAGCTCTGATAACCCCAAATGATCTCTTTGAGCAGAAGAAAATTATAAACCCACTCCACAGTCCAACACCATCGCTTCATGTATTTCCAGCAAACATTTCTCCCAAGGTTTTTAAGACGATGTGTGCTTTCTCCCTCTAGGAAAAAGCCACTCTCAGACATTCTATTCTAATAGAGAGAATTTCATTCAGGACCCGTATCTGGATTTCCATTTCCATATTACAGTCGATCTGCTTTCAAATTACTGCCCCAACCACAGTGCAAGTTCTGATTATGCGGTACCCACAGGGGCAGAGTCCCTTTGGTTTACACATTCCACTTGCCAAAGGAATTCACAATGCTAACGCAATCCTATAGGCAGTTTTAAACATTCAGGGCATTCCTGCAACTCGGAGCAGAGCTAGCTGTCACCTGTAATAGCATCTCACAGGCTGTGGTGATGAGCATCAGGCTGGGTCAGATTCTGCCAGTTTTCCCACAGATCTGCAGGAGTCCTGCTGATTTTATCGAGGCTCAGCTCTGTTTTACACTGAGGCTTACAGCAGAGTTTGGTCCTTTCTAAATTCCATTGGCTAATTCCACCTTTTCTGTTCTTCAGGGTCGCATCAGTATTTTGGGCATCAGCCATGAGGGTTGGATTTGCTCCAGAGCACCCGTGGTATTTTGATAACTTCAAATATTGCTAACTTCTCATATTTAAATGTACAACTTACAGACAGGGCCAAAGTTTAACTCACTGTAATCAAATACAGAACGAACCTCGAGCTCACAGTTACACTTTGAAAGAGGGTCTTTTTTATGCTGGTCATTAACTGCAGCAGGAATATTCCTTCCTAGAGATTTGTTATTAATGACTGCTGAAATTACTGATTTCAATTAACTACGTTACATTTGTATTGAAATACAGTTGGTGTTGCTCGGGGGAAATATAAATACTGGAAAGAAAGCTGATGCCTCCTCTGTTAAATGACTGCAAGAACAAACAGGACATGTGGCACCCCTTTAGTTCTGCACAGTGTGGATGCTGTACCCTCTCTCTCTCTCTCATTTATTTTTTCTCCCCTTCCCCCTTTTCCCTCCTTCTCTCCTTCTTGCTGTGAAGAGCATCTCCCCTCCCTGCAGCTATCTGATTCTGCTCCCTGGAATGACGATGTCCCCAGGGTCTCATCACCCTCCCAGCTCCCTGGCTCGGTGCCTTTTGGCTTTTGAGATATTGGTGTCATTGCTTTCTGCCTCCGTGGCCTTTTTCTCATTCAGGCCACGTCACCGCTGAGGGACATCCAGTGCTAAGCCACCAAAATGGGTTTGCACAAACTCTGCACGTTAATTAGCTCAATGCATCTCTCTGCTAGGGAAGGAAGGTGGAACTGTTGCTAATAGCAGACATTTTGAAGGAGGTTATGCAGAGCTGTGGGGTTCAAAGAAAACTAAATGACAGGGAAAGGCCCAGCTCTAGCCTTTTAAAACTAATCCCAGGCTTCAGAACCTACTGAGTTTATTATTGAGGGTCTCCCTGCCTCCATCACTTCTCCTTTCCTGCTCAGTACTTTGTGCTGCTCTTTGAGATCTGTGCCCACACTTCAGCCTCTCCTCTCATCACTCAGTCTCTAGCATGCAGCAAAACATGAGTCAAACCTTCCCTTCCAGTCGCTGCTGGCACAATGTGGGCTGGACCACACAGTAGTCTTACAGCAATGCAGAAGGAAAGAATTGTACAAATCTCCTGGCCTCCCCCAAAAGAGACCCCAACAGCTGCACCGGCACTAAGTCCTAAGCTCTGGCTCGCAGATGCCAGCTGGGGTGCTGGGCAAGGGTTGGCGAATACAGATGCTGGTCTGCCTCTGTGCCGTGCCCCATGTCCCAGCACAGCCTGCTCAGCTTCTCCCGGCAACGCGAGATAGGTGTGTGTGTGCCCTGGGTCCCACTGGCATTAAAGGGCTCTGTAATTACTCTCAAAGGTTTCTATTATGTGCAAAACTGTCATTAACTCCCAGTGGTGTGATTGCCCTTTATTGATAATATAGAGCTCAGCAATCCACAGCCATGGCTTATTGTGCTTGCTCGTAGTGGAAGGAAATGAACCTGCCATCCTTTCTCTCACAGCTTGCTATTAAGGTGTAACACGCACATGAACGGTACGCCCACCCTGACCTGCATTTGCCCACAACCGAGAAATCACTCAAGTCTGCCTGAAATGACACCCACCAGCTCCGCTTAACTCCTTGGGCACCTTTGAGCTCTAGGTCCAGAGAGCAGAGCTGGGAAGGAATGGTTGTAGACCCCAGAGCCATGGACCACAACACTGCAGCACTTCCTAAAATGCTCGTTGTGAAAGGGGACATGGGTCTGAGAGGTGATTTTCTGTGAGATTCAGCAAAAACACAGGGCAGATTTGCATAGGCTGGAATTCAAAGCTCATGTGCAGTCTGGTGTTCTCTTCACACAAAAGCACGAAAGTATTCCCTCCATAAATACTTCTCCTTACCTTTAGGTGATAAAGAGGAGCAGCTCTAGGTGCATTTTTCACCATCAGCCTTGGCCATGCTTTGTGGCTGAGGGAGAGCAGGTGGAAAAAGGCAGGAGAGAGGCTGCTGAGACTCCAGTCCTTGCTAGAACCATGTCCATCAATCACAGGGTACAGCAAAACCTGATTTGAACCCAGCTTGTGGTACATACTCCAACGCAGGGATCACAAAGCATAAAATAGAAATCAGAAGCAGAGGCCGCTGGGTTTTGTTGGAACATTATTACTCGTTCTTGTTTCCAGTCACTGCATCTGTATAACAACATCACTTCTATACCCTGTAATTAGACACTTAATTTATTAAACAGTAGCTGTAGTAAGCAGAGAGCAGGAGATATACTTATCTTCTGACAGAGGAAATATGCTATGGGGGAGCGTATACTCCTCTGACTCAGTCTGAGCTGCTTCCTAACAGGCAGAGCACTTGAGAGGAAAATGTTTTCTTGGTGTAGACTTTGGACCAGCCCTTAGAAGAGCCAGGTTCTGCTTGTGCTGCCCTACCACAAGTGACCTTAGTCTTGCTGCCCCTCACTTGCCATGCATAAAACGAAAAAAAATCATCTGGCCTTTGTCCCACACGTTACCTAGCTTCTTCTAATTTTCTTGTCAACATTTCCAGGAAGAAACTGTACATCTTGTTCTGCTTCTGTGGGTCTCTGAGCATGCAGTGCCCCCACGTCTCTCCGTGCTCCCCAATAATAAGTGTCTTTCCTTTCAGCAAGGTCAAAGCAGCTGATTTCACAGACTGCCAGAAAAAAAGGCAGTGTATTCTGAGGTTTGCATCTTCCAAGGTGCGAGTCAGAGAAGCAAAGCAAATGCCATCGTTCCAGGTCCTCAGGAAGAAATTGTCTCAGTGTGAAATTCAGCCAACAACAAAAAACCCCTCAACCTATTTCTGACAAGGATGAAAATTATGATAGCCTGCCTATTTGCCCATGGGAAAACACGAGACCCAGGTCTTCCAGGCTTCATAAGCCCAAGGCTAAACAAAATGTTATCTCTTTATTGAGACCTAATGTACTGATGACTCTACAGCGTGTGAAGCAAAATGTCCTCCAGTGATTCCCTAGTAAGCCCTACTGAACAGCTTGGCTGCTACGGACTTTGGCTACATCTCCATAAATTTACTATATGGTTTTGCACTGAGCTCGGTGGACCTTAGGAGGATGCTGACACACAGGAGCACTCAGCACCCACAAGAGCCAATGTAGCCAGTGAGAAAGGTTTGTCCTGGGCGCATGAGAAACCAAAGCTCTCTTTGATCCTAGGTCCTGGAGGATATTCGGAATATAAATCATTCTCATCCATTCTTCCTACATTGTGTTAGCAGACCTACGTGGCCACAGCTGACCATGCTGGGTAAATAATCTAATGTAATTACAGGGTAAAGAAATGGCAAATTTTCTTCTAAATCAGGGTAGAGCTTGCATCTATTATTTATTAGAGGCAACCAGCAGAAGAGAGCAGGTTACGTGGTAATTACTTTTTGACCTCCTGGAGGTAATTGCATAATCATTTGCAGAGAATTGCTATTACAGTTGGGTGAATCCTGCAAGCCATTTTATGTGAACAGTCATTTGAATTTTTAAACCAATTTCCACCTAAGTATGGAGTTCTGATAAGGTCGTCCACCATGCCAGTGGCTGAACAGCTTTTTTCCTCTACCTTTTTTGGGGTCTTTGTGATCTTCAGATATTAAAGTAAATGAGCTAACTGGCAGCAATACTCATATCTATTTGATCAGTCACCCAGATAATCTTACCCAGCCTTTCAGTGGTTGAAAACTACTCACAGGTTTTTCGATCTGGGCAGAGAGAGGTGGTTCCATTTCTGTTGATACTGTCAAGAGGTCAATGTCTGTGGAGTTTTCTCTCTGGAGTGAAAATCAAAGTGCTGAAATTCTCCATGAAAATGTTTCCTCTGATGTGGTCACTGCCCATGGACAAGCAGACTTTGAAATAGGATCCAAGGGCAATGGGCTTGCTTGGCTTGCCTTTATTGGATGCCCAGGTCTCCAGCAGCTCAGAAGCTGGACTGCCAAAACCTCGAAGCAGGCACTAACAGACATTTCCTGGAAGCTTTACTAGGTTTGCCACAGCTTTAGCTCTGTCTCGAAATGGGGATTCATGACGCAGGGGATAACTTGGCCTCTGGACCTTCCTCTCTCTCTCCATCAACTAGAGAGGGAGACAAAAAGACTAACTCGAAGCAAACAGACAGAGTTAGGCAAAACAAGTCTCACTTTGATTTATCTTTTAGTCTTCTTTATCTCTTCCCCCAATAGTATGTGTATTGTGGAGCCAGGCCCTAGAAGTTCCAGTATTGACTGTTGTTCTTAAATTCTTGAACCTTTGAAATAGCATTACTTATGATTTGACTGCTACCTTTGGGATCCCACCTGGAGAAGCAATATTCAAAGCGTCAAGGAGATCATTGTACAATCTTCCGGGGCACACAAGTATGTTTTGTTTTCCAATGCCCCTCTCCATTTATGACTCCCTTCATCTTACCTTCAGAAGCCATGGGGACCCTGAGGGGACATCAGAAACCCTCCAGAGAAGTTTTAGCCCACCTGAAGTTTCTCCATATTGCTCATCCTGCAATAGTTGAGACCATGCTGTTTTAAAATTTATAGTGTAATTGATTTCTTTATAAATCATTCAGCTCTTATTATTTATTAATTCTTCTGTCAAGGTTAATTTGAAATACTTCTAAATAAGGCTTCCTGACAACACCTTTGTTTATGAGATTGACAGCATGCCAGTGCACACTTCTCCATCGCTTGCAAAGGCAATCTGCACAGATTCGTGTCCCAAGAAAGGTGATCTCGCTTCATTCCAGAAAAAAAAAAGATGCAGTGCAAATCACCCGCAGGTCCTGCAGTTGTTTGTCATTAATATTGCAGAATCAGACTTCTGTTGTCTGGACAGGATTCAGATTAAAACGTCACGTGTGAGGAAGAGTGTGATGGACAACTTGCTGCCATAACTTTGCAGGAAGTCAGCCAAACAAGGCACCAGCTCATGTGTGTCTGAAATTGGAAAGAAACAGTGAATCAGGATTTCTCGGATCGTCTGAAGTGCAGCAATTATACTTTATTCTGTTGGATTTTAATATAGACAGAGACACAAATATTCAGCAGGCACTGCTCGTTGAGAGGAATCACCGAGAAACACAACTGGAAATACCAGAGCTTAAGGTAGAAATTGTGGGTAAGGACCATCAGGAATAAAAAAAAACATGAATATTCATGGTTTATTTTGCAGATCTGAGTGATTAGTTGGGAATATGTCTTACTACCTGCCTCTAATGTTGCCTTCCTTCTCTGTCTGTTTTAGCCTGTGAGCTCCAAGACAGCAAAGCCCAGATATCTTTTAATGTCTGGGAAGCACCTGTTGGTACCATGAGAGCAGTCATAACTGCGGACATTTTGCACCGCGCACTCACAAACTGCTGACTCTCACAGCTGCTGCCTGGCGTATGAATAGAGAGTCTTGGCTGTATGATTACATTGAAATGACATCCGCCGCCTGTGTTTTCTTTCAAACTGGTAATATTTCAGGTTTCTCTTCCGTGACAATGGTTCTGCAGCTGGGGACTGCCACCCGGGTCCCTGCATCCGCGCTTCCCGTGTGGTGGCTTCGGCAAAACAGCGCCGGAGCATTGCCTCTCTGTTCCTGGATCTCGCAGGAGAGGCCCATTTGTCTGCCGCCTTCGCCTGTGCAGCTTGGATGCTCCCCTTAATGTGTTTTTTGTTTGGTTTTTTGCTTACTGTAAGGTGAAGTAGCACAAAGCTTTCTTGGAGATTAGACTCAGTTTAACAAACAGTTAATGAACAGGAGCAGAACTAGCACAAAAAAGACTTGTGCATAGGTGACAGAGGAGGGGTGCTGGATATCCCAGTGCACCCACGCTGTGATTACCAATTTCTTCTTTGCTGTGCAGCAAAGGTGCCCAGAGAAGTAATTATTTTGACTTCTAATTCAATCTTCTTCTACTTAAATTCTGTTCATTAGAGTGGGATTGTGTGAAAGGTGCCATGGCGCTAGCTGGCATTAGCTATTGAGATAGATTCAAAGGTGACATAAATGCAGGATTACACAGCTGTAAATTTAAATAATTTAACGTGAGCCCATGTGGATCAGTGTGAGCTGGCATGCCGTGCTGCCAAGGGCGGAGGGTGAAGTGAGGACAGCCTGGGAAGGGGAGCAGCATCAGTGACTTGAGAGACGTGAGGGGAGCAAGGTGATGGTCACAGGCTCAATTTAGGAACCAAAATGACCTAGTAGGAAAGAGATTCCCCTTCAAAACACTTGAAATAGTGTGGTGGACATCCTCCACAAGAGGCTGTGCTCCCTAGACCTAAAATAAGTCCTTTCCCTTCACAGTGCTCTTCTTTAGCCTCCCATATTTTGTCTTTTCTGTTTGGCTTTTTCAAATCATGCTAAGGAGGTTAGGAACTGCACTCTGTGGGATGTGTATGTCTGGTCCTTTGCAATTGCAGGCCTAAAACTTCAAGGTCTTCAAAGCAGGAACAATATCTCACTCTATGTTTGGAGAACACCAGGCATCACCGGACCCTGGTATCAAAGGTTGCTGGACATTCGCTACCACAAGTGAAAAAAAAATTAACTGGCAAATGTAGCAAAGCCCATTTAGAGGCTTGTGTTTTTTTATATAAAATTCTATTAATACGTAAAATTATGTTCTTTTTCCACAGGTATTTTATTTAGAAAATTTAAAAAAAAACCAAACATCAAACTGGCCAGTCACACAAGGTGTTTGCGAGCTATTCATCTGGTACAAATAAGGGCTGAAATATCACAGCATCCAATGAATAAATTATTTGATGAGCATTGTCCTGCTAACTCCACGTATATCTCTGCAGAAAAGGATCTCTGATAACCTTGTGTTTCCTACATTGCTGTCCCTCACTCCTCGCTGCCCCCAATTCTTCCCGTATAAAGCCCTCTTAGATAAGAAGAAGAGATGATGATTAAGATGGGAGCAGAAGAGCATCCACCAAGGAATACCAATGAAGCAGTATCTTGGTGCATGTATAAACTGCCCTCTTTTCCAATAAACCATCAGATACAGGCAAAAGAGTGACAAACAGTAAGTGATTCCTGTCATCAGCAGAATTCATGTGGGAGCCTCTGGCAATTGGCATTTTCTCTTCACAAAATAAAAGAGATGTAAAGATTTGGTGAATGCCATTTGGTGAATGCATTACAGGCAGCCAACATCAGTCAGGGGTGACCTGGACCGGCAGCAGCACAGGGATGAAGGAGAGATGAAATCCCTCTATAGAGAGTGGAGAGCTTGCTCAGAGAGTGTGCGATGAGCTCAGGCAGGAATTTATGGTGGATAAAGAGCCATTATAGAGGGACAGCTTTGTAGACTGGAGCCCTGGACCACATCCAGAGCTACGGGTAAGTGGCTGCAATGCCACTAACATCAGTTGTGTTTCACACCAGCTCTGGATTTAGCTACTTGTCTCTGAAGGGTAGAAGGGTAAATGGCTTGTGTTAGGGGAGCTACAGTGTCATCCGGAGTCAGCTTTAGTAAAGTCCTACTGACAGACACTCACAAAGTCCATCTTATTTATCACAGACAGAGTAGTTGAGATGCCTGAGGAGACAATCTGAAGCATCTCTTCTCCCACAATTAGCTTGAGAGCTCCCATCTTTTACTTAGGTGGTAGACGTACAGCTTCTCAATGGGAAGGGGAGAGAAAGCCCTAGATTTGTCCATAATACCTCCAGCCCCACGGTGAGCTCAGCTGCTTTCTGGGCAAGGCTCTAAGGGCAATGGCAGGCAAGACACAGGGTACAATAAGTCATTAAAATCACTTTATGGTATCACGTTTTCAAGGTAATATTATAGGATAGCAGTATTCTTTATAATTCATATTTTCCTCCTTTTTATTAACTGTTATTTCCAGTAGCTTCATTTTATAACATCTATCTCCAGTGGCATCAGCAGTCTCCGCATCTTGTATTTGTTCCGTCTCTCTGTTTATTTTGCTAATAATTTTTTTCCCTTCTTCTCCATTACTTCTTAGTAATATTACAGTGAGGTAGAGAAGAGCTGTCCATCTGAAAACTGACCTCTTTCAACCCAATTCTTTTTCTTCATTTTAAAATTAAAACAGAAAACCGAGAAATGGGACAACTGGTTTATTTCTCCTCTTGCTGGTGGCTGGCTGTGCTAGCCTGATCAAAACTCTGTACCCATCTCCAGTGAATTTGTGACTCTAAACAACCTACTGTTTCAAGACCACTGGAACAGGAAGATATTCAATAAACCAGACCTAATTGCATTGTGCTCGCTGAGGCTGGGGTGAGTCTTTACACACCCGGTAAGGAAGCTCACACAGATCCTTTGGTTTCAACCTTGAACCTTGGTCATTTCTGTTCCCTCCCAAGCATGCCTGCTTTGCAGTTCTCTGGATTCCTGAAATGACTCTAAATCACACGTCGTAGGGTGAAAAAGATCATAAAGGAACAACAAAGGATCAGCAAACATAAAATAGAAGAATGGCAGCCTCCCCACCTTACGCTGCAAAAATCAAAAGGAGTTTTCAAACAGCTCCATTTCCAGTCAGCTGGAGATTTAATTCACACAGTAATTTACTGCATCTGCACTTTTTCTGTGCCCTCCCCAGCCCTGTTCCCCCTTCTCTTCTTCTTTTTCTCAATAGTTACTTTTTTCTTGGCCTATAATAAGAGGAACCTAATGACTGAGCCTTACATGCAAATAAGCTTTTCCCTCCAACGTGTGCTGGGCAGAGGAGGAATGATAGGGGAGATTCATGGGGAAAAAAAAAAAAAACAACAACAAAAAAACCCACCATTTATTGCAAAGAGCTTTTGTATTGTAAAGTAATTCTAGTATTTCAAGAAAAGAGGACAAGTTAGCATAGAAAATTATGCCAACTGAGACTGTTTGAGTCTGCAATTTTCTTTGCACGTTGTTGGGGCCAGTGATCGCTCTGAATTTGTGGGTGTCTAGCACTTCTCCTTTCAGGGCAGTCCAGTAACAGCTCCTGTGTGTTAACTGTTTCCTCCTCTGGTAAGTGAGGTGTTTTCCTGATGATTTTTATTAGATAATGGCTCAGTGGGAAACTGAGCAGAAGAAACATTTTCATAATTGATGGCTCAATTTCAGTCCTGAAAACACTCAATGGCTTTTTCAGCCTCACTAACACTGGAAATTATTAGAAATTATAAACTGAGATGTGGCTGGAGCATATCAAAAGGGACAAGTACCAAAACCTGCAAGCTTGATGGGTTTCCACTTAGGGGGAGGGGATGTGTGCAGATTCTTGCAGAATTCCACAGAATTAAGCATGAGAATAATGAGTGTAGGAGTGCCAAACTGCAGGGCTACATTAGAAGCCATTATGAAGTTTGACATGTAAGGAAAAATGAAGGCTAGAATAAGGATGATCATCAGAATTTTCGGGAGAGAGTTTTCAAAGGACCTGGTTATCCAGGAGCTGGACCTGGTGGCACGTGTGGCTGGGGACACAGCTGGGACAGGTCACTAATTACCCAACAGCTGGGACAGGTTACCCAAACTGGCCCAAGGGCTGTTCCACCCCATGTGACTCATGCTCAGGGTATAAAGTGGGGATGGGGCTGAGGGGCTGGTTTTGCTGCTCAGAGGGAGCTGGGCACCAGGATCCACAGTGAGTTACTGTACTGTAAATTAGGTGCTTAAGTATTGTTTGTTTCTTTTTCCATCTCTGTTTTGTTCTTTTAAAGTTGGGAGTTTTTTCTCAACCCATGGGTTTTGCACTCTCTTCTTCACCAATTCTCCTCCTCATTCCACCGGAGGGTGAGGGGAGTGAGTGAGAGATTGTGTAGCTTGGCCCCCAGTGGGGCTAAACTGTGACAGATCTAGATATCTTTCTCCCACAGCAGCATAAGCTGGTGTGTGGAGCATCAGGTCCCCTGAAACAGTGTTCCTTAAACATCTGAATCCTAAATGTCCCATAACATTACTGAGAATGAAGAAAGGAAATTCATTAATCTTCCTGGATATTGCAGTCTCAGAGACTACTACTTTTAACCAAACAAAACTTAAGACACAGGTTCATCTATTGCCCTAATTTCACCACACAGAATGCTAGACTTGGAGAGGAAGGAGGGATTATGATAATTTCAAGGGCCACCTTCTAATGTTCCCCACTAGCGGAGATTTAGTGATAAATTCCTGCAAGAACAAATACATCTGGACTCACCATATAACACAGAGTTGGTTTTTCTCTATGGCACTTCTTAATGGTAGAATAATTGAAGAACATGTTTCTACTTTCCATGCTAGCCCCAAAAGTCATTAACAGCTGCTTGACCACAGCCACCCTTGTACAGTTGCATTTGCTCTGTAGCCACAGCTAAATTTCAGTCTTTGTATGTTCTGTTCTTTCAAGGACACACACAAGCAAGGGAAGCTGCCTGCCTCCAGGCTTCCCTTTCTGAAAGGCAAAGTCACCATAGAATACCACACCATGAAGACATCCTTCCTTAAGGCAGAGATTTTATTGCTGTTTTATTAAATTGCCACAGGACAATATCACTGCCCTGAAAATGATGTTAGGAAAGCATGTGTAATAAACACAGAAGGCAGCGCTCTACTGCAGTGATGTTATTCCTACTATGTACATGCACCGTGCCACTTTATCATGGCTGGAGTCAGCAAGAGCAGAGCTGGTGGAGGTCTCAGGGATGTGTATAAGAACATCAAGGCTACTGTACTGTCAGGAGAAATTCCATCCTGGAAATGGCTTCATAGCAGGACTTACCTACAGTTCTGATTTCTCTTTAATCTGATAGCATCCATCTCACCACCCTGAACACGCCTATCATTGCATTACTGAAGGTGTGCAGAGATTAAGCGCTAAAAAGTGCCAAGGTGTGTCTTAGTTATGCTGACAATGAAGGATAAATACAGGTATATATTAGATCATTGGAAAGAGCTGGCTTCGTGTCTGGTTTCCTGGGGGATGCCCTGCTGCATCCTGCTCGTTGGAGGTAGGGACAGCCTCTCCAAAGAACATGTCATGCTGGATGCCACTGGTTCCATCCTCCAGAGCCATGGAGCAAACATAATGGATCATAGAAAGACCTGTATTAAACCCTGATACAGCCAACCACAGTTAATTCAGAGTTTTTATAATTATAAGCAGAAATTTTTAGACTTTCTATGTAGGCATCAACCTGAGGGGTCATCAACTACTTTAAAAGCAATGTTTTTTCTTTTTTTAAAGTGGATAGTTGGAAGCTTTGCTTTCTTTTAATGCAAATGATCTTATTTGAACCTGCTGACATTACAAACCATTGCATGCATTCTGAATCTAGCATGGAGGCAGAGAAAACAGAATATTGCATCAGCTCATTTTATGAGAGCTCTTTAAACTGGGAAGAAAAGAAAAAAAAATAGAAAGATAAAGAACAGAAAACAACCACAACTGTAAGAGAGGATTTGCTGGTTTTCTGTCCCCTGGCATTCCCCCACTTCTCCCTTGTCCCCCCTATCATTTCCATCGCTTCAGGGACTTACTACAGCCATGGGATTAATGGACACCTAGTGCCATCTCTGCTTTACAGCCTGGAAAGTCTCTTGTCTAGTTTACATTGATTTTTCTTTTCTGATGCATTTGCAGAATCTGAGATACCAATGGTGGGAAACATAGATAAAGAGGGAAGACATGAGAAAGAGATACATCCTCTGCCTCATGCTCCCAGTACTGGAAATACTTCTAGACTTTGGAGTCTGCAGATACTTCCAGCAGCAAATACCCACTTACTCTTTCCTGCCATCATAGAGGACATAGGAAGGGCAGCAGTGATAATCTGGCTCTCTGGTGGGCTGGCGTTATCCATCGCTCAGGAGTAGATAGGGAATCATTGCCTTACAACAATTCCCAGTGCAGTGAGGTCTCTGCTGTGTGATTTGGCACTATGCTCCTTTTGATTGTAGTTCTATTTTTATTATAATTGCTATTAGGCAGAGTAAGGTAATTTCCCAGGATCTTCTCCATAAATGAATGGACACAATGGTCATACTCATGAGGAAGCTAATACCTATGCTCCTGGCAGTGCAGAAAACATGATGTTAAATGAAGAAGAGTTGATGGGCAAATCTCACAAGTCTGAATGATATCAGAAATACTAGGGGAGGGCTAGGACTAGAGGGTTTTTGCGAAACTAGGCTTTTGCTGGGTCACCAACTTCCTTGTGCACTACTCAGCATCACGTCACCCCAGTGACCCTGCTTTAATCAGGGAAGGGTGCTGTGCTCTACCAGACCTTACCTTTCTACATAGGGAGGAGTCAGGAGGTGAGAGCTTCTCTGTTTAGTGGAATCGCTCTTTCTCCTAACGAAGTCCTGAAGTAAAGCGAGGCTTCTGTACCGTGCACCTAAGGGGTGAAATGACCTGCAGGCATATCAGCAGGTCAGATCAGATCAGCTTTGGCAAGAAGATGAGTGGGGTAGAAAGAGGTGTGTGAACTTCCTTACAGTCCCCAAAACCTCACAAGTAACCCTGCAGCACTTGACAGCTCTGCAATATTTTGTTTATTAGTATCATGCACAGGTGTCACCCGTCAGTAATACAGAAGAGATGGATGATCTTTTAGTTAAGATGCTGAACGCTGCCTGAAGCCAGGCTGGTTTCTAGTAACACTGACCAAAACACAGTGTCAGAAAGAACAGAAGGAAAATGTTATCCTGTGACTATGTCCCTCTCTCATCTTCAGCATCTTTGGTGTCAGCTTTGTAAAGCTGTTGGAACACAAGATGCAGGAAAGTCTGGGAATGATGCTTAAAGCTAACCCAACACCAGCTGGGGTCCATCTTCCACCAGCTCAGTGTATGAGTGAACCTCTGAATAAGGAGTTCTTTCTTAGCCTGCTTTAGATATCTGTTGTGTCTTTAGGTGTCTTAGAGGTTCCTTAACAGACAGTTTGGACTTCCTGTTAGGCACCAGTTTAAGTGTGGAGCAGAGATAGAACAGGACTGATGCCATCCCATGTCATTTGCTCTGTGCCACGCCACTCCGCCAGTGAGTGACACCTTGTATTTCAGGACTGGCAGGAGCCGCTCGGCTTTGAGTGATGGTGCTGCTCAGGTGCTTATGAAGGCATCTCATTTCCCTTCAACTACCCCACAATGCTGTCTCGCTTCCACATACCCCGTTGTATCGTGCCAGCATCTCAAGGCAAATGGGTCATGAGGCTTTCTTTCCCACTCTGAGCTCCCAGTTCTAAGCAGTTCTGACTCTGCCATGAAAGGGAGTAAATTGTTGTTCAAACAAGTGTGACCCTGTGCTTTGCTGTCATCAGGACAGCTTTTTAGAAGATATTTAATGCTTAATATGGAGCTCTTGACAGAAATGAGCTATTCCTTGCGGGGATCCTGACAAACTGCTGGAGAGTCTCAGAAGGAACAAAAGAGATTTATTGGAAAGAAGGTTTTCTAGTGCAGGCAAGGAAAATAATAGGACTGTGGTTATTAAAAGAGCAAAAAGCAGGAAAATGAAAGGAACCCTGTTGATAGGTCCTGTTTCCCATCTAGCTGAAGAAAGAGACTTGCAAACATTCAGATTAATCTTGAGAAATAACTAGTATCTCAAGTTTTCATTTCAAGAAATTACATGTTGTCATGATGATTATTTATTTACTATTACTGGAGTTAATAACTACATTCAGGAAATTAAAAGGAAAAACAGCATGCAGTTCTGTCGGGAAGGCTGTGAGGAAACAGATTGGCAATGAGGAGAAATAGTGTATGTATCTCAACAGCATTGTTTTTTTTCCTGTGCATATTTTCACATCTAAGGGAACCTGGGTTTGTTTGCTGTGTTTTGCAAGGCTGGGTTTCATCCTTTTTTCAGGTCCCTATACAAACATCAGCTGTTTGAGGTGGAACATGCAAGCCTCCAGAGTTTTCCTTCTACTTTTGAAATTCTGAAAATTCGTATTTTTATTCGTTATTCACCTCTCCCTTTGTTTCACTCTGAGCAAGAAGAATTAGGTAGTGCCTTAGCTGACTGACTGCACAGTACTAAAAGTGAAGAGACAGTTTTCCAACAATCCAAAGTCTAAAATCTTTATCATCTTGTGGAGTGAATCCTGAAGGATAAACCAGTGGGAAGAATTTTTTTCAAGAACAGGGTTGCCTTATTATTTTTCACTTCAATGGAAGCTTGACCTTTAAACTCTTCAGGTATACTGCACCCTACATCCATGCATTATTATGTTCAGAAATAATAAAATAAAGAAATTAAACGTTTAACGAACATGTTTTACTGCAGTGGGTTCAGCATCTGACTTGCAAATGCTGTGAGGTGATCCAAACACTGCACACCCTGGGACATGGCCACAAGAAGACTGAATGCTGTAGAGACTCTGAGATGGATGGGCCAATAAATAAATGCAGTGCAAACCGCTATCCCTTCCCTGAAGGCAGGGGAACGATACTGAATTTCATCTCTTAAGAATCTATCCTTGGATTGTCAAAACTTCCTGGAAAACTCCTGAAAAAGACCCAGACTTTCTCCACAGGAGAGGAGAGATGCTCAGAGATTAAAATGTTTGACAAGGTTGAGATGTTCACAGTCCATCCTCTGCAGGGAAAGAAGAGGTCTTAGAGGTCTCCACAAAGTTGGACTTAATCTAGGGAGGGTGGGACTGTCCATGGCAAGCAGAGATGGGGAAAGAGGGGTAATTCCTGACAATAATTAATTGCACACAGTGTTAATTTTTCCCTCCAAACTGCCTGTTGCAGACACACAGCACAGGGATAGTCCTCAAGGATGCTCCCCTGAAAAAGCTCGATGAAGACCGTAAGAGCCACTGGCCAAAGCAATGAGTGCTTTTCCTGAGAACCAGAGGTTTGTCCTCTCACTGTGTGAGCCCACGCTGTACCAGTCATCAGACTAGCCAAGCCCAGGTATAATGCTCTCTCTATTGTTTTATTTTTACCACAAAAGCACCTCAGAGAAATAACTGAGGATCAACACCCTGTCACATTACACAACTTAAGGAAAGAGAATAGAAAGGCTGGACTGTGCCCCAGAGATCTTATGATTTAATTGAAATTCCAGGAACACACCCAGATGTGCAGAGGGTTCAGTTTAGTGTAATATTCTGCAAACCAGTTCTCTGGTGTTTGTCAAGAGAGAAAGTTTCCTTCTTCAAGTCTCTGTTCTAAGTAAAATCCTGGTTTCTTCTTTCCTTTTTTTTCCCCTCAAAACACAAGAGGGAAAGAGAATGAAAGGTGAGAGCTGATTGAGTGAGCAACAGCAGGGGTAAGAAATGAGTATTTATCAATGTTCCTCTCCTTTTAAAGCACATCAATTCTGAAGCTGCTGACAGAGGTCTTGCTGTAACTGCTGGAAGAACCTCCAGGAGCTAATAATTTTATGTTCAGGCTTATGTAAAACCAGTTTTGATTAATTATTGATGCAAAGTTAGGAAAATGAACGTTCACTCTGCCTCGGCACAGCCCTATCAAATAAATGAAGCCGCGGCTGCTGCACAGCATGCCGTTCGACCCCCTTTCCTGTCAAGTGGCTATTTGTTAGCAGAGGAGGCCGGCTTCCTCGTGGGGGACAGTGTGTCCCCTCCAGTTGCAATGTCCTTTGGAGAGCTTGTTTTCAGGCTACTGAAATCTACAGGAAGCCATGGCAGGCAATACCAGCTTTCCTTATCCACCTCAGGCAGAAGTGGGCCATATTCCCTTTCATGTTACCACTGAGCTGGGCAAATATGCCTTTTTTTTTTTTTTTTTTTTTTTTTTTACTTAAGATTAGTGCCTGAAATCTGTCGTATTTTGCCATAGCTTTGTGGAGCTGGCTGGAGTTCAACTGAAGGCGCAATGTTCCCATGTCCAGCAGGCACTCCTGTGGGTTCCCGAACAATATATCCCTGCACAGAAAGCGGTCCTGACAATAACTGCTTAGCAAATTCAATTCAATTCCGTCTAATTAAATAGGTTCAGCAGCACAAAGACTGCAGAAATGGCTGCAATCTCATGCTAGGCATGCTGCTGCACAGCTGCAACACACGCTTGTAAAAGGTGCAAAAAAGTACATTTAACCTTCCTTCAGTGGAAAGCCCCTTGCAACACAAAAATCTTTATGGGGCACATATCTCAGAGCACTGCGCTTAAACTTCTTGATGCCAACAGTCAGAGTCAGACCCACAGATAGATATACACCCCTGGTCTGTACACGTCTGTATTCCCACCCCATGTTAGACACACACAAGCCTCCTCTTCCATTCTGCAATACCACCTCCACTGGTCTGTGTGGGGCTGCACTGGTCACAGTGGGAGCCATAGAGGGTGGAGCAGGGAGTTTTATCAACTGCTTCTAGGTAACCAAACAGCCCCAGTCATCCTGCCCATTAATGAGCATGTCATATAGCCCTGCTCTTCGCTTCATCCCTTTCGTGTCCTTTCCAGAGCGATGCCATTTTACATCCCGCAGCCTTTTATAAGCTCCTGATGTCCAACACAGATAGTCTCTTCTTATCATCTTTCTCTTTTCCTTTTTAGCACTCCTGGCTTCCCAGAACCATTTTCTAGGGCTGGCTTTTTTACAATGGTTTCAATTCTTAGCTCTTCACTCTTCCAATTGTTCTTTACAGATATGGAGGGTGGGTGACTTAAAAGCGCCCTGGCTTAATTCAGCTCCCCTTGAAGTCACTAGTATAGAAAACTGAACTGCACGTTTCCATTGATTTCAACAGGGGAAGAGTAAGGCAAGTACACTGGGCTTTAGAAATTGCCCCCCTTGATGTTTTCCCATCACCCTGTTCCCTGTCATTAGCACGCTTTGTACCACTGTTCCCAGTTCTGCTTTGAAGCATGCTCCTGTTTCCATTCTCTTTTGCACCTGTCCATCTCCAAGCTTTATCGTGTTTTAATTTCTTTTTACAAGTTTTGTAGGACTGTAGCCCTGTCTTGTGGAACAATTACCGCTGCTTTGTAATGGAGTTTAGGCTGAGTTATTCTCAACCAGAGCTTCATTTGCCTACGAATATATCATATAGCCGTATTATGGAGACATCATCTCCAGCCTCACAGCTATGTAGCAAGGTTTTCTTCTCTTGGACAGTCAGCACTATTACCCTCAGAACCAGAAGCAAATTTTAAATGAAAATTTTTCAAATAAAAGTTTGCTTGACATTATAATTGACATGAACTTTGTGTATGCACTATTCTATTAGAGGAAACTAAATTGAGGCAGTTTATAACTGAAGTTGTTGCTTCTCCTTCTACTCTTCTATTTCCTACTGTCCAATGTTTTAGTGAAGTAGTGGAGAGTATGTCTTAAACTGAGCTGTGGGTAGTACCAGGGGCTTTGTACCTGTCCTGGTTCTGGCTAGGTTAGAGTTAATATTCACCTGAGCTGGGTGGAGAACTGAAGCTGGTAGCCCCTATGGCTGGGATAGTTAACTAATTAGCTAGCAGCTGGGGTTAATTTACCCAAATTAGCCAAAGGGCTATTCCATCCCATCTGACATCATGCTCAGTATGTAAGTGAGGAGGGTGCTGAAGGGAGTCTCCTGCTACTTGGAAGAAACTAGGTGTGGAGTTTTGTTGTAAGCCATTATACTGTATTTGTATTCCATCACTGTTTTGTTTTCTTCTGTCATTGCTCTTAAATTTACTTTTTGTTCAGTCTCAACCCATGTGTTTCTTTTTTTTCCTGGTTTTCTTTTGTTTACCAATTCTCCACCTGTTCTCTCAGAGGGTGGGGGGGAGTGAGAGAGAGACTGTGTAGTCTGGTCCCGATTGGGGCTGAACTATGACAGTACTGTGCCATAAGACAGCCTGTACCAGTGACAGCCAGTTCACAATTATCCCTACAAAGTTAGATCTGTACTCCCAAAGACCAGCCTGGAGATCATCCTGCAAACTTCCCTTGTGACACTTATCCTGAGAGGCACATGGTTTTCCAGACGAATGGAAAAGAGTCCAAAGACTTGAAGCCAAACTCTTAGTGTGGTCCCAGCACTCAGGTGTTCTATTCACCATCAAGGTAGTCCCATGCAGCAAAACAACATCCAATGTCTTGCTGGACCTCAGGTAGAAACTTTAATGGATGTAGAAGACTGAAGCTGCATCAAGGCTAAAGCCACCACCGGTGCCTTTCTCACTTGCTATTCTCATGGAATATAACCTAGACAGCAGATCCCTTGTCTGAACTTGTGTGCAAACTTATAAAAATGGCTTGTGAGGTCTTATTGATCACTCCTCTCCAGGCAGTTGTACAAGACATTCTTTCCAATGCCCAAAATTATGTCTGAAATCAGTTTAGGGAATGAGCAAGTCTTTTAATTAAAACAGTCTGTTATGATGAATCTGTTATTACAAAGTCTTACCTATGTAAAACATTAATAATACAAATTTCATTTGTTTATGTCAGCACCAAGCATTAATTTTTAATGGGGAAACGTATGAGTTATGAAAGGCATTAATGCAAAACAAATCACCAACTGAGAAGGGAAAGGAAATCCATTTTTTAGGGTAAGCAGTGGGAATGAAATATTATTGTGGTTCTAACCAGGGAAAAAAAATATTTCTTAGGGCTCCAAGTTCAATTAGAAAAATCCAATGAAGCCATGGGTTTTATCATCATGCTTAATATTAGTTCTATATCCAGCAAAGATTGTGTCCATTACATCCAGCCTGTGCCTTGACGCCATCTCTGAGGAAGCCTTTTACATGAAATTACTCTAATTGCCATGCAACGGCCATGAAAGCAGATCGGATACGTACTGCATAATAACCATCTCACAGCCGCGAATGAATGAGATCAGAGAGCCCAGAAGTTACTCATGCTCACTTGGTGGGCCAAATTCATCACATATGTAAATGGGAGACACTCAGTGTGATTTAGGAATCACTCCTGCTTATACCAGCAATAAATTAACTCCAGGTATTAATTGCCAACTCGTTCTTACAGCTTATGATTATAATTCTGCAGGATAAATCAATATGAGGTTGTTCTCAAAATGGACTGTAAGGGAGGAGTTGTGGTGGGCTGGGCTGGTCCTGAGTCAGAGGCAGAGCTACTGAGAAACTGTAGCTTTTGATAGGACTTTTGCTTCTGCAGTACCTGGCATACTCACATTTAACCCTCACTCTCACAACGATTTCACAACAGGGAAAGGCTATTAAGCCCTAAACAGAGAGAAAATGGAAAATCCTCAAGTGCTTAGGGACCAAGTCTCACTGGCACTGGGACAGCTCTTTAGCAGGACTTAGGATAGTGGGTTAAAAGGGGTTGTGAGCAACACAACCCTTGGTGCCTGTCCACAGCAGCCAAGAGCATCGTTTAACACATTAGTAATCTCCCTGATTTCCAGTTCATCTGTAGAGTTATGTAAAGTGGGGCCATGTCTCCTTTTCTTGTCAGCGTGCTGTGGGAACTGTGGCTGTAGGGGGTTTGCAGAGTTCCCGTGAAACCTAGAAATAGCATCTATGCATAGCATAGACACCAAAATGTTGTGTGAACAACTTGGTGGGCTGGATGTTGTGCTCTGCAATGGTATTTCAGTCGTGGGATAGTGTGAGAGTGGCAAAGCAGGACTCAGGAATCACAGCTCCTGCTGAAAGGCCCTTCTTGAGCCACGCTGGGCATTACCCTGGCACAGCGTAATTAACATTTCTTTCCTCTACCAGTCTACTGTAGCTGTTAAAGGACTGCTACAGAGCTAGAGAATTAGGATATCATCCTATGTGTGGGGGGTTTTTTTTTGGGTTTTTTTTGTGGTTTTTTTTTTATGGAACTGGACCTTGCCTTTTTTCTGTAGTTAAGACTTCAGCAATATAAGCAATACATCTTGTAGCTTCCATTTCTCTCCCACACTCTTCCTTTCTCTCTTTTTGTCTTTCTTTCTTGTCTCACTCTAAAAAAGTTGCTGACATTAGCAATAAAGTAAGAATTTAATATCATCCTACAGGATGCTACAACAAACTGCCCCTTGGTTCCATCGATTCAAGAGGCCTGAAATATAGGAAGGCACCTAAGGAGGAAGAATACAAGATGAACTTTGCAGATATAAATTCTGTAATATCGGATTTCTCCTAGCACGTTCCAGGACTGTGTTGTGTCAAACCAGCATCTGTCCTTCTGATGCTACAGAATCTCTGTTAGCTAAGCAATAAGTTCTTGTTGGTGAAGCATTTAAAGCAGGCCACAGTATTTCATCTCAACAATAGCCCTGATATTACCATGTGTGACACATCCACTGCTTCATGCCTCCGATAGAGACACACCACCTAGTCTGGGTACCAGAAACCTGGCTGGACATGATTTAAGGTTGTTTTCTTCCTCCTAGCAGTAGTGTGTGAGGTGACATAAATACAGAGGAGGTTGTGGCTGTAGAAGAGAATTTGCTATGCTAGATATCAAAGGCCTGATAGGAGAAGCAATTGCAAATATTTGGGACATATGATGTTGCAATACATTACTTCTTCTCCCACGCACACATTTCCCCTCCATTCTGTAAGTGTCCATTTGGCAAGGTTATAAAATAATCAAATCTCAGTCTTTTTCTCCTTTTGGATAGTTAGCAAGTTCATTTTCAAAATTCATGACTTGAGAAATGAGATTCAGTTTACCACACAGCATTAAAAAAAAACTGTCAGCTTGCTTTTCCCTTCCTCTTGAGGGGAAGAGTCTGGATTACTCTGAAAGACTTTCTTATAAGTTCTCAGTCTGGCACTTTTCATGACATTGCATTCATACTACAAATTAAGTAGGCAATTGCCCACATGCCATCCTCTAGCCCCTTGAAATTAAAGCCAGAGGAGGAGCAAAACAGACTAGCTCCTTGCATTGTTCTACCACTTTAGGAGCTGGCTTTGACCTTCAATATCCTTTCATTTGAGTCTGGCTAATTCAAAATTATACAAGAGGACAGTGATAGTGCCTGCATATCGTGCAAAATAATAGTAGGATATGCAATAAATGACATTTGCATTCTTCTTAATGATTTGCACCTAATCTGGTTGCTAGCCAATAGTTCTGTAGGTGAGATCTCATGGCCAGGTCCCTGAGCCAGGCACAAAGATGATGGTCTCATGTTTGTTGCAGGAACAGCATCCTAAAATGCTGTTCAACATGATGTCTGTCATGTTAAAATGACATAAAAATCCCAATGGTCAGTCAGCAAATTGAAAGACAAAACCATGTGGTTTTGGTGCCACTTTTCCCAGAACTCCAAAAGCTTTTTATTTCTTAGAAATGAGAGTGGGCGGTGAGGGGAAATGAGCAGTTTCTGGCTTGGGTTGCTCAAGATACAGTCTTCCTTGAAAGGCAGCAGCGAACTGGTCCATATGTGGTAAAGTTCGTGTATAATCAATAAAAAGAACTTGAGATCTACTTGAAAGAGGGAAAGGGTTGGTGTTGATAACCTCCACAATTCTTTTTATTTATTATTAATACCTGCTTGCTGGAACTCCAGCAACAAGAAATACAGAACACTAGGCAAAACAGAGACTCCCTCTCTCCACTCCCATCGTCCTTCTATCTACCCAGCTGTTTTATTTTTCCTCTAACTCCATCTCTTTCAGTCTATTGTTATTGAACCTTCTGGGGCTGTGCCTGAGAAACAGTGAGTACCTTGGGGCAACAAAACACAAGTTTCCGAAACAAGTTGTATTTGAGAATTTTTTTTTCTGGAACTGCCAAGGGGAACGATTGCGGTAAGGGCTGACAGGTTTTTTAAATTTTCTCATGTCCCAGTGCAGAGAATAGCTCTCTTCCACTTCCTCAGGGCAGAAAACAGGACACATCCCTCACCGCAGGATCTAGTGACAATATTTGTCCCAGTGCTGGGTGCCTGTGACTTAACAGGACAGTGGTTTGAGAGGGAGAAAAGAGAACCAAATGTAGGACATATAAATACCTGGTGTACGTTATTTTAAGAAAAAGAGTTATAGGGGAAGGTTATCAACTCCATTAGAAGCCTGCTCGTGAGCTCAGGTAGCTAAAGGCATCTCTTCATGGCCTTTTGCAAATACAAGAGCTGTGCCTGTGCTCAGGGCCAACTGGAAGCTGGATGGTTGCTGTCAGGGATTGAGCCTGCAGCTCAGTTTAGAGCGTCCACTCAACTGCCTGTTACCTCCAGTATGTCCAAAAGTTTCAGGACCCACCCTGCTTTCTTCAGGCAGGTGCCAGTTGCAACAAAGCCTCACAACTGAAGATCAATCAGATTTGGAGCATATAAATGCTGTAGGGCTTTGGTGATTTGTTTTAATGGACAGGAAGAGAGAGTTTCTTGATTTAGTGGGAGTTTTTACCCTGCAATCTTTGAGGAGCAGAAACCAGTCGGTGGCACTGACGGCTCTTGTGTGAAAATTCTCCAGCAGCTTTACTGCTGGTACCAAGAAAATTGATTCAAATTTTGCAGCAGTCTTATAAAATAGTCATGGGTGGGAATTTCAAAAAGGCAAGATTCCTTCTTTTTTATCCTAGACCCATACTCCTCTGGTCATACTCTTGCCATGGCAGGGCAATTGTCTCCAGTTTTATGTCCTCTGCTTTCACTAGTATCAACTACCAGATCTACGTTTCCCTCCATCAGCTCTTTCACGCAGGAAAAAATGCTCCCATGTAAGGTGTTTGCCAATAATCATCCTCAAGTTTTCTTCAGTCAGTTACAGCCCAGAATGATTTATTATAGTTACTTCAACTGTCCCCACCCTTTGGCTCTCAAATTATTCTCTTTACTGTTTACTATTATTATTTGTATTATTGTAACTTCTAGTTTCAGACCAAAACAAGAGAATGTGCTTTGCATTTTTCACTGCCCAGCTTCCTGCGTGGGTTGTCTCTTTATTATTTCACTGAGGGACAAATGTATCTATAAGCCGCAATTTTCTGCTATAGCACAGCTGCAGTTACCTGAGTAGATATACCACTGAGTTCACGGCATATTCAGTATTTCTTCATGGATGCTTCATAATATTCATATAAGATTAAAGTGTCTGATTTGGGGCATCCACATTCTGAACTGTGAGGGCTCAAGTTTCTCCCCTCTCCATCTGTCAAGCCATTGCTTTTAACATCTCCCTGAGGATTTCTTCTGTCTGGTGTCTGACACTCTCTCCTACACCATACTAAGGCATCCTGGGTTGTTTCTTGTGAAGAAAGGAGGGCAGCTTAGCCAGGAGCCCATTTGTAACCCAACCAGCCCCTTGGACTTGTATTTTCCTGAGACAGTGGTTGCTATAGACTTCATGGTCGTCTAAATGCACCCACACCATATTCTGCTGTGCCTTGAAGTCAATTCACAGCCCTGCGAAAGCCAGGGGAAAACTCCACTGCCTTCGTTTGGTGGTAGACCAGACTCTAACTGCCGTTTAAAACTGTCAGCACACCAGTGAAAATCTGTTCAGCCAACAAGGAAGGCACTGCAATATCAGATGCCATTTGCCACTTGAAAACATAAAAAGCACCCTTTCTTTGAAATGTGATCTGCCCGCAATGTAATTTCAAGGCTAATGTCTGTTATTTAGTACTTACTTTTAACTTGAATTTTTACCAGCAATTTTAAAAAAAACTGTTCAGTTTTAATCTCATTGAAAGTTTAAAGCAATTTTTTATTAGTGCATAACTCTGAAATACCAATTTGGAATGAAGAATTATATCTCAAGCACTTACTAGATAGGCTTTACTTTACTGTTAGTTAATCTGACAGTGTTTTATTAATAATCAGCCCTTTTTGTATTGCTATTATGCATTTTTTTCTATTAACACAGTTTATATCTCTAGCATCACCATTATAAAGAAGACTGTGAAATATCTCTCAGATATTTCTGTGTAGGAACAAAGTAGATAAATATTGCTAACAAATCACAGGCACTTTGTTGAATTTTCTTGCTGTTAATAAACAATGAAATATTTAATACCAATTTTAAGAAATATTTTTATAGGTGGAAATCAGATGATGGTATGGTTTACATCCAC
The DNA here is from genome assembly GCF_036417535.1 of Chlamydotis macqueenii. NCBI lineage: Eukaryota > Metazoa > Chordata > Aves > Otidiformes > Otididae > Chlamydotis > Chlamydotis macqueenii. Next base: position 7,707,461 of record NC_141575.1, on the reverse strand, counting down.
CCTAAGGGAGCAGGGAGGGAGTGGGTACTCTTTTATGATTTTTGTATCCTTGCTTACGGTTCATTGTTCAAAACCATCCCACAGCTCACTGCCTATGCTCCCCTTCGTTTGAGTACAACTCTGTAGCAGGAATAGAAAAGGCAGACGTTTTAATGTGGTCGTCTTCCTCTGTTTTAGATTATTTATCCCTAGATACAGTGCAATGTCTTCATTCTTCATTCATTTAAACCCAGTCCAGAAATCAATGATAACTAACTTAACGATCGTGTTGAATTTAATAGGTTTACGCAGGAGGTCTGTGGTAAGCCTGTTAGTTGTACAGAGCACAACTCAATTCACTTCTCCAGTGATTTGCACTAGCGTAAGCAGAAGAAAAACAGGCTGCAGAAATCCAGTCTGAACATGGGGGCTTTCAGCTTTTCATTAACCCATACTTCTGACCACTTCAGTACTTCAGGGTTATTTCATTGTCTACCATGTTTGCAATCACTCCCCTGGAGTATAATCTGCAACTGGAATTAACACCTTGTTTATGCCTTCCCTCTACTCATTAAGATTGATGAGGAGTAAAAATGGTGCTAATATTGATCCTCTTCGGCATTCTGCTGGACAGTGTTTTCAACTTACTGTGCCGCTGATTTCTTACCCTTCCTTTGTTGTCTGGCTGGTAATTTTCCATCTCAGCCAACACCCATCATGCTTCAGAGAATTAATTGTGAGGTGCATCTCGTGTGTCTCACAAAAACCTAAATAAATGCTGTCTTTTCCCATGTTCATTTTCAGAATTAATTTACCCCTGACCTCACATTGATTTGAGTAATCAAGTGCTGCCTTGCACACCTAAATATCTGGTGTCATGTTTGAAGCCAGGGCAGAGTTAAGACTCAAGTAGTTTCCATGCCCATCCGTAGGAACAGAAATTGGGCAGACTCAGAATTGCCAGTCTCTCTTGTTTCCTCCTGTAACAGTAGTACCACTTATGGGATCTAATTTTGATCTCATGGTTTAAAATCAGAAGTGAAACAGTTACAAACCATCCAGCCAAAAAAAAGTTTCCCAATTTCTCCAATAACATCCTAGTGATTTTTCATTTTTTAGCAAAGTCAATAAACCCTATCTCCTTTGAGGCACAAGACTACTGCACACCTAGATGCTCTGTTGTGCCCATAAAGGGTAAACTCTGTTATAAATATTTATTTTAAAATCTGATTCTGCAGAGGCTAAGCTACCTGCCATTACCTTCAGTGGAAACCCTCCCATTGACTTCAATAGGAGATGATTAAGACTGAATTCTTACCACCTGAGACCCATGAAACTGTAAGCTTTCCAAATCAGGCATATGTGTAAAACCAGAATGTACATCTTGGGAGAATGAGGTGAGTTCTGATGGGCATTTTAATGCCAAGAGAGATAAGTGAAATTATACATGGCTCGAGCCAACACTTCATTAAACTGGCACAGAGATTTATGGACCCTCAAGAGCACAAGGTTTTTTTCCACCTTTGAAAACATCAAAGAAAATCAGAGAAATAACTTTTCAATCTCATCCTCATGACCAAAAGCCCTGCTGAGCAATCCATGCAAGAAGCAAACATATCAACACAAATGGGAACTGGCTTCTGAAAGGAAGGTTTGATCCAGAGCTGGATGATCAGTAGGAGGGATCAGTAAAAAGGGATTCCACTGTATTCAATTTAAGTATCTATTTTACCTGTTCCTTATCAACAGCTCTATTGACAAGGTCTTCATTGCTTCCTAATTGTTTGTCCTAGTTTTTTGTGCTTTTCTGTGAAGGGCTGGTTTGAAAAGAGGAGATCAGTAGCTCGGCTGTGTTATTTGTAACTCAGCCATCATTGATTTTATTAATTTCCTAGTTTATTAAAGGGCCTGCTTTATCTCTGTTACAACTCCCTCCACACATCCCACAACATTTACTGATTCTTACAGCTCTTTCTTATTCAAAACTGTCATTAATTTGTTCCACACACTTTGATCTTCCTCATATCTTCTACTTCTTCACTTACTTCTAGCCTTCAGCAGCCTGGAGAGTGCTGGTATGGTAAACCTCACAGGGATGAACTCTTCCTCCTAGTGAAAGCACTGCTGCGAGGCTGTTTCCTGTCTGTTCAGCAGAAATTGGACCAAGATGTTAATCTGTCACTCAAAAATCTCATGGAGTCTTCATGGTGTTTATCTGGTTTGCCTCACACGGGACCAGAACATCTATTCTTGGGTTTCAACCTGCAGGATGTGAATGTCAAACTATATCATCACCTATGGTCACACCACTCGTGAAAATTCATACCAGCAAGGGTTGGGCAAGAAAGCCCTCTCCTCTCTGTGCAAAGAGCAGCTCTGTTGCAGAGAAGCTCTGGTACTCACATATGGAGCAGGGTCTTGAGTAATTACAACCACAAAGGGAACAGAGATGGGGCTGCATGGCAAAGCCAGCATCCTGCCCACTGCTCTGCCTTTCCCTTGGGCAGCAGCCCTGCAAGCAACGATGTAACTTTCAATGTAAGACCAGTTCTTTATTGAAAACCATTATAAACAAACAAGCCAAAAACCAAAGCCTTGCAGAAGCATTTCAGTAGGCATTTGTGTAAAACTCTTTTGCATCCATGAGTTGAACCAATGATGCAACCTCTGGAGTACTACGTGCAGTGCTGCTTACCCCAGATGAGAAAGGACACTGCAAAATTAGAGTTTATTAAAGAGATCTAAGGAAATTTGCACATTAAGAAAATAGTTCAGTTCAGGGACAAATACAAAAGGAGTATGGGAAAATTGTGTGAAATAACAAACAGGCTGGAGAGAGTGGGCTAGGAGCTCTGCTCTCTGTGTCTCATGACAGGAGAGAAAAAAAAAAAAGACAGTTGATGGGATATTAAGAAGCAGCAAATTCAAAACTGATAAAAAGAACTATTTCTTCATCTTCTATTTAACTGCCAGAGGAAACCTCTAAAAATAAGAATTTAACAAGATTTCCTGGGGACTGGCCACTCACTTGGATAAGGAGAATGCCCAGAATTAGAGCAGTTAATGCTACAAACCCTTGGAAGGGATTTCACACAATTCTCTTAGGAGAAAAAAAAAGTGTGTATTAGAGAATAAGCAGAAGGGAGGGGGAGATGGATTATCGTACATCTGTTTGTTGTGCAGTGCTTATATCTTCTTTAGAAGCATCTGGCGTTAGCCGTAGTCAGAGCCTGATCCAGACTGGCAATTGTACTGTTGCCATTTTCTGGTGTCCCTTAGTTGTTTCTCTTCCCTCCTCCACCTGGTTAAAGCTGATTAAAAATCCTGAAATTAATTTCACACAACAATTCAAAACTGTTTTCATCCCGAAAGGTTAAAAATAGACTAATTTTTTTTTGTTTATTTTTTCTTTTTATTTTTTCTCAGAAACTTAGAGAAATATTTTAATGAAAATATTTACTGCAAACACAGGTGCTAGTAAACAAAAGATGTTGATATACATTTGGAAAGTGTTTACAATTCAAGGGTTTGGGGAGAGATGGAATATTTTAATAAAACACTTGCTTTTAATGAAAAATACACTTTTTTAAAAAATAAAAAAGCCAGGTTTGATATTTTCTCTTTAAAGACCCAAAAACTTGATCAACTCAGGTCCCAGAGATGAATTCCAACGGCCCTGAAAGGGATGAGCACAGAGAGGAAACAGCTGCAGCTCTCATCCCGGAGCGGGCACGGACGGGTGAGCGGGACTCGACAGACTGAAAGATTTATCACAGGCGGAGGAGTGCAGGAGAGACCGGGAAGCCAAGTCCAGCTCCCGCTGTCAGAAACAGAAACATCAACAGAAAATGCTTTTTTTTGGACACAGACAGGAGCAGGACAGGCTTTCCGCTCCTGCGGGGTAGTGGTGGGTCTCCCAGGGTTAGGTCTCATCCCTCTCCCATCGCCGGCTGTGCAGTGAGAGACAAAGTGCTGGTGTATTCTTGATTAAATGAATGAGATGGGGCTGCTGGCAGCAAATGCATCTCGCCCTCTCTCAGTCCCCCAGCACTCTGAAAGGAGCCGCTCCTACCAAGCTCCGGAGAGACGGGAGGAAGGAGCAGGCCTCAGCAGAGCCTGTGATGGTGCGGGACCAGGGAGCAGGCCCCATGGCATGCAGAGCGGGCTGGGGTAGGTGCTCAGCCATCCTGGAACAAGCGGAGTTACCTAAGGCTTCCTCTGTCTGCTGTTATCTTTGTCCCTTTGCTACATGTTAATTGATCCTTTCTTTTTCCCTTTCTGGCTGAAACATCTGCTTTTAATGCTCACAAACAATAAATCCTTTCTTTTTCCCCTGCTCACACGGGATGTAAATCCACACAGAAGGAGAAATGGGGAGGGGGGAGAGGGCTGGATGCCATGTTCCCAGTATTAGCATAATAACAGTGATTACGGCTCAGCGCAGCCCTGAGTGGCAGCCAGACTCACCTGCCTCGGCTGAGCTAACCTAACCAAACCAACCTGCCCTTCCTCAGGAGCACAAGGGCCTCCAAAACATGTCGGTGGGCTCGCAGGGGTGCTGAAAGTTGGCTTGCACCCTGCTGTCAGTACAGCTGACAGATTTCTTAAGAAACAGCTAGCAGAAACAGTGAGGATGTCTAACACCTTCCCTCTGCTTTAGAAAAGTCAAATAAAATAAAATACTCATATGCAAAATTGGCCGCAAGCCTTATCTCATGTGCACACCTGACTGCATCTCAGCAAGACAGTCTCCTGAGAGCGTAAACTCTTGAAACACAAGCATCCCATTGATCCAGTGTAGGCTGTATCTAGCCTTCCCGAAAAAAAAGACACCTCTGGTCTGCTCGCCTGCCTGGAGTAGGCAAGCGCAGCCTCAGCGGGACTTGGAGACCATTGCTTTATCCCGGTGAGTTGCTGACACAGGTCATGAAGTGTTCAAGATGTCACCACCTCCAGGAAAGCACCTCTGCCTCAAAGATCAGGCTGTTAACGTGCACAAGGTGCTGCTCCTAAATTTAGAGGAGAGGAGTGGGTGCAGGTGTGGCTTCCTGCCTCTGCACACCCCTGCAGTGCTCATGTTTCTCTGAAGTAAAAGTGCCACCTCCTTTAGTCGAACACTTCCCTTAGCAAAGTCTGGACAAAAGGTCCTACTTGAGATGTGAACATAAAGGAGCAAATGCAGGAGCTTGGCTGGCATCTGCTCAGCACCTGTGCACGTGAAAAATGGGGACATACGCTCACTCTTTCATCTTTCAATTTGTTAGGTATGGGGTGAAGATCTCACTTGCTTTCAGAGGCATGCAGGTGCCTTGTTCCCCTAAGTGCTCATGAAGAAACCCATTCTTCAGCTTCACACCTCCACAGCCCTACGGCATCTGCCAAAGTTAGGAATTTTGCAGCAGCAGGGCTTTGATTTTTCCATAAATGTGGTGCTGTTATTATTATTTTGAAAGTAAAACCATCTCTCTGTTCTTTGACTTTACTGCTTTGCTTTACATTAAGCAGCTCAGCGCTTCTAGCCACCACTGTGAGCCAGCAGCATGACTTAAGGTCCCCATAAGCTTACCTGTAGCAATACATAAGTTTACTCCATGTCAATATTGCAAAATCCTTCTAACAGCAGCAGAGCAAGTTATCTGTGCCAAAGAACTCCCCCAGAACCGCTGCTGGTGTCTGTTGTCAGCAGTGGGTCCGTTATTTCCACCTGCATTCATTCAGACGCGCCACACTGTCAAGGTATGAACCAACAGTCCCCCACCAGCCTTAGTCAGTGTGTGAAGGGAAAGAGATAAAGGTATTATCATTAAAGAATACAAACCCACCTTCCAGAGCCACATACAAGTGAGCCGGCCGTATTCAGCTCTAGGAGCCGAATGCTTAAGACTCAAAAGTCCGTTTAAACTAAATTTTCCCATTTCAAAAAAAAAAAAAAAAAAGTGTTACAACTACAAGCTGTTTCAGCAAAGCCTCCTCAACAGATAATCGGATTTACATAATTGGGTGCTGGTGGGACTTCAATAAATCATCAACATGGCAGCGTGTTTATTATAGCCACGCAGAGTCACTTGCTCTTCGCAAATAGTTCCTGGTGCCCAAAATACACCATGTGCAATTGAGGGGGAGACAGATACATGGTTGGTTCTCGTGGACAGGAGAAACACAGAGAGGCTGGGGCTAATTGCCGCTGCGAATTTATTGAGTATCAAGAGCTGTGAGCTCAGCGGTTTGATAATGGGCTGAGGCTCCTTTGGTTTGACCACAGGCTCAGGTCTAGCCTAGGCTGTTTATAAGACAAGCTTCCAGGAGACAACTGGTTGTGGGTCAGCTTCAAATCAGTTGCATTTCTCATCTGCATCAACAAGCCTTGTTTTGATACTTCTGTCTGATCTCCTCCATGAAAAGTGTAAATTCCAGGAAGGGAGAAAGAACTTCACCCCTACTCACACCTCTAAGCTGTACAGGGGAGGGGAAACTGCTCTGTCATCGTGATGGAGGTGTATATCTGAATGCAATACTGTACTGATCGCACACCTTTCACCAGCCCTAGGCTTGTGTGCTCCTGAGATGAGCTGTGATCCAGCTGTTTCTTCTGCACATCTAAAAGGGGGGATAAATCCTTCTCCAGGATGGCGGGGTAAATGTGGGAGAAGGACAGAGGCTGCCAATGTGTTGCTGGTATCTGTGTATGGGTAACATCACATGCCAGAGACAAGCAGTGAACAATAGAAATTTGTGAGTTGGGAAATGGGTTTGCCAAAAGACATGGAACAGAAATGAGTTTTTAATCCCCCAGCCCAATCTTCCCTGGTACTGCCTGTCTGCAAGAGCAGGATTTTATCAGTGTTGTCCAGAGGGAACTTCTCTGACCTTCAGTTTGCTGGAGCCTGGCAGAGCATTGCACTTCTCTAAGATGTGTGAAGACAAGTTTTCAGAATACACAGATGCTCCTGTTAGCCTGCCATAGCACAGCACAATCCACACCACAACACACTGTGTAGACTGAACTCCACAGAGGAAGACTCTGCACAGCTTACAAGTCCTGCAAATTCACAAGAACAGGTACATCAACATTTTCTGCACTCTTCATTGCCACTGAGCTGATGAAGTCAAACACCTTGGGACCTGCGTATCTTCCTGGCTACATGAAAACAACCTTCCCTATTTGCGTTTGTAGGGCTCACCAGGTTGAAGAGAAAGAGAAAACCGTGTATAAGACCCTCAACTATACTACACAGGAGACTGACTTGAGTGTTTGCTTGAAAATTTAGATTTTCTTCTATCATACAGCCTCCTGCAAGCATTTTCCATACCCGATTTCCCCACCAACTCACTCCTCTGCCTGCCTGTCTGCCAGACAGACAATGCCAGCACTAGCATTTTCTCAGCTGCCAAAGCACGTTGACCTGGGACTTCATTTCTCTGTATCACAAGCTACCAGCAGAAACCTTGTCATTGCAATTTTTCACATATTTTCTTCTGCTCTGTTTTTTTATCTCTCTGAAATCTCAACTCCCTGGCTCGTGGCTGTAGGCTATTACTAGACTGGAACAAAACTTGTTCTTAGTCCTAAATAAAATGAATGAGGCAAAAGAAAACAGTCACAACAAAGAAAAAGTTAGTGCTTGGAGTAATAAGCATCAGAGTTTTCATCTGCACTGGGTCAGGAGAGTGAGAAGGGACATAGGAGAGGATCGCACAGCTGCTGTCTGCTCTGTGAGCAGTTCGACTGGTGGCTTTGTCAGATGAACTGGCAGGTTGCAGGTCCACCAAATTGTTGTGTCCACAATATTTCTATCTCATATCACTGCAAGTTTCACTTAGAGAGGTTGCGTCCCAGCTGTGGGCTTGGAATTAGGGCTGCCAAATCCACCATGTATACAGACAGGGGACTATGAGCATTATGAGATGTATTGCACTGAGTGACCCATGATGAGGTGCTAAAGAGATGCTCTCAGGACACGGGGCTGTGTTACATTAATATAATGCACCCTTCCACAAGCAGCAAAGACAACAAAGCAGACTGAGGTCGTTCTTCCATTTTCTTCTTTCTTTTCTTCCCTCCTCTTTCCTTTCATGGTTCCCTTCACTCGCTTTTTTTCCCCTTTTTTTCCTCTCTCTCCCTCTTTTTAACATTTCAGCTGAAGAAATGAGGTTTGTTGTTTCACCAGCTGAGCAAACTTTGAGGGCTTTAAGAAAAATAAATAGTAAGTCTTGCTCACCAGGTGGGTTCTTCCCCACACCTCAGCTCCTAATTTAGAATCTGAGGCGGTTAACGAGCACAAAGGAGACATAGGTTTGGTGCGGAGGATCTCTGTATAAGCACAAACACACACACACTTCCAGATGTTTCATCTTTTTAATAACTATAGGAGCCCTGTGAAAAGAAAGGCTTCTGATTTGAAAATAACAAAGCAGCCCATGAGAAGGGTACTTACTCAGCATTGGGGCTGAGTTAGGGGCTTCTGTTTGTTTGTTTGCTTAATCCTGAAATATTATGCAGAATCCAGCCCTTGAAAAATTCTGATTTTCTAGCACCAAAAGTGGTCTCCAAAGGACTGAGTAAAATCTGCATGTTAAATAAAATGTATTTTCCTGCCCACACCCCCTCCCCACTCTAACCTCTCTCTGCACACTTACAGGCACACGACTGCTTTTCATAGCAAGGCTATAATTTAACAGCTAATGCCTTGCATGAGTACCACCCCTTCCCAAAATCTCCTGCTTTTCAGTTTCTATTCAAATTCAAAGCCAGATTATTTTAGCTCTACAGCCCTGGAAAAAATGAAATGACAATATTTGAAGAAGCTGCTAGTACTTCTTTCCCCCCGTTCTGTTCACACCCAGGCAATGTCAAGTCTAAGCCTCTTCTTTCTGCCTCTGCAGATACAGAGACAGTTGGGAGCCCAATAAATATGATTCGAGAACTGGAACTTCCCATTTTAGACATGAGGTGGATTTTGGTTCTCAGATGAGCACCCAGAAATGGGATTGAAATTTAAAAAGAGGCAAGCACCCTCTGCATTTACACCAATACAAGTGGTCCAGACCATGGCTTGGGACTTACCCAGTTTGACTGAGGCGCATCATGTCCCAGTTAGTTGCCAGTGAGGCAATTAACTGGTGGACAAGACAGGGCTGTAATGCAGCAAGGCTCAGCCTTTATGCGTTTGTACAGCACACTGTGCCAGGCATTTGCCTGCCAGGGTAACCAGTAAAGCCCAGCAATGAGGGACACGGTTTGTTTTCACTTAAATATTGTTCTGCACCTAACAGTGAGTGGAGGGGAAGTCCTGGCTAGAAAATACAGCCTTAGATACTGCAAGCTCCTCTGCCCCTGTCAGAGCCAAATCTAGAACTACCCAACTGGGATGAACGACTCGTGCCTTTGCCTTTTAACACTGAATTATATCAAGGTGGGGAGACCTTTTAGTAATTTTTCCAGCACTCTTTATGCTTTACACTGGGCATGCCAAACCCAAGTTGTGGGGTACAGCAGCAAAGCTGATCAAAATGAGATACAGTGAAGGGAATTAGGAAAAAAAAAAAGAAGCAGCATCATAATCAACAGCAGGTGTAGGCCAATTAAACAGCCGTTCCCATGTGCTCACAGGAGGGCACTCACTCACAATTTACCCAAACAAATCTAAGCTTAAAAACTCTCAGGAGTTTCACAGAAAAATCACATTTCTCTTCAGGGCTCTTTAAAATATATTTGAAAGCACTTTCGTCTGTACACACCAGCTTTGCACACCAGAAACAGCTCCCTCTCAGCCCAGGAGAACCGAACAGCCTGGATTAAAGTGCTGGCAGATGCTTTTTCCTTCCAAAGAAGTAAAAGGGTCCTCCCTCCCACAGCTCTCTTCCTTCAGCTGCCCCTTCTAATCCTCCTCTGACTTTCTTCAAGGGGGTGTTGGCTTTTGGCTCGTACTTTCAAAAGGCATCTTAGGGGCAGCTAGGTGTTCAAGTCTGATTTATTTATAGGATTCAGGCACCCAGCTCTCAGGATCATTTGAAGCCCTCCTAGGATCAGTGGTATATTTATTCCAAGCACAGTTTTCCTTCGCTGTCTCATTGTTTGATGTGTAAGAAGGTGCACGTCAAAGTAGACAGAGTTTCACCATCTTCTGTCAGGACCTACTGTCCGCTCTGCCTCTGTCCTGTCCGGAGCAGCTATCCATGTCTCAGCTCCTTTCGCTGAGACAAGCCCAGTAACCCCAATCACCCATGCCAGCTAATAAGTCAACCTTCACCCCCAGTAATGAGCGCGCCATATCCTGCTGTGGTGGATACGCACCCCAGGCCAACCTCACTTCCTGTTCAACATGCAAGTCAACTTGTGCCACCTGAGTGTGGTCCCTAGTTACAACCCTGTTTGTGCCAAAAATCCCTTTTCTTTGCCATGCTGGAGCTAGTTAACTTGATTTGGCTGATGGAGACATGGGATAAATCTTGAGTCCACTCATGTTATTGTCCACTGCTGCAATCGCCAGTGTTGATACAAGATAATTCCAGGTCTCCAGTGCCTTCTCAGGATTTTCCCCATGGAGGGCTCTCCAGGAGGCTCTTGCAATCCACAGGATACATGGCATGGATCAGTAGACATGTAGCAAAATAGGTTTTGTGTGCCTCTCTCCTCACCTTATTGCTAAACAGAAGCCTTAGTGCTACCTGCAAAGGACTGCAGAGCCAGCAGGAACACAACAGCCCACAGGTCATTTCTGCAGTGTAGCCAAGTAAGGGCAGGACAAAAGAGGCTATTTTAGTCTCAGAAGGCACCTCTGTGGGAGCCAGACTTAGGGACATGATTCCTCCATCCACAATCCTGTTCTTCAGTTGATAAAATCCTCCTGTGTGGTCTTCTGTCAACTGTAGTTGAACCCTCTTCCCCTTACACTTCTATAACAATAAATCCCGTCATCTCATGCTGACAATTGATTTTGCATGTGTAACTAACAGGCGTGGTGGGAAAAGGGTAAAGTGTCATCCTCTAGGTCTGAACGTGAATTTCAAGGCTGCCTTCAGCTATAAAGAGTTATTGATTATTCACTTGGAAAGTCAAAGGCAGGGAGGGATGACGCTAGCTATATAAACCTTGGCAGGATGCTGGCTGTAGATGCTGGATTGCCTTCATCACTCTAACCTGATGGCATCTGAGTACGTGCTGATCTTTGACCTTGACCTTACGATAACTGAAGAGAGGTCCTGGACCCCATCACAACAAAGCAGCAGCTTTGCCTGACTGCAGTAGGAGATGCACATACCCACCCCTCTTTGGATTCCTCCTGTTGTTTGTGGGCCTTAACAAAATTATGAAAGACAATCATCTGGCTGTTGTCCTCCTTAATGCCGGTCGTCATCTCTGTTTGAGGTTGTTGATTGTCATCAGGAAGGCTGCGGCTGCCTCTGCCACTTAACATTAGGATTTATCACATCAAATGTCATCATCTTTTTAGTTTTTATTTTCAAGGGATTTCAGGTCTAACTATATCATCTGGAGGGGAGAAAAAAATGTGTGTAGCATGAATGAAACTGCCTGGAAGCTCTGCTAAGGGTTTTAAATTTTAGAAACAGTACCACATTAAAGAAGCAGCTCCCTGAGCAGCAGAATCAATGAAGCTGGGCAACCTAAGGATTTATGTCTCAGGATTCTACGCCCCTTTAAAATTTCTGGTCTCTAATAAGACCTGAGCTAACACTGCAGCCTGAGGTTGTTGTCAGGGCTCCTCCTCTCCTCCATCCATCTGTTTTCATGAAATCCATGGGTATTAAAATTTTTTAAGAGCTTGAACCATCTTCCGAATTTGCTTAATATAAGCCAACAGGTTTGGAGGTTGTTATATGGGGTCTGATAGATGCCCGGACACTGTATCGCAGACATCTCAATTCCCTAGGAAATTAAGCTAAAATGCTTGGGTTCAGTCTCTACAACCTCCTATTGTGCCTCGCCTTTTATAAGAATGTACAATGAGCATGCCCTGCTCCTGCAAAATGCTAACACATCCAGTTTGTGCTACCCATCCTGCAAGCACAATTCACTGTTAGCACCGTGCCCTGTTCCTGGAGAAAACGTTCCTTGCACGGCTCGGGAAAGACGATCCTAGAGCTGAATCTGCAGGGCATGCTCAGTAGGGCTGTCTCTGTCACCGGGGACGAGGAAGATGACAGATGTTATATGAGGCCGTGGCTGAAAGAGGAGAGAAGCAATATATATGTATATCTATCAAACAGCCTGGCTTGTGCAACTAATAACACCAGAGATTAGATCAGTTTTACTAATGCTCATTTCTGCCGTTTCCTCGGGTTTTTTTATATTCCCTTTGGCTTGGAGTGTGTAAATATGCTGATTACCTGCCTCTTGATTCTGTTTCCAAAACACCACCTTTGCATTGCTTTCGCTAGGGAAGGAAATAATCGATGGTATAAAACCAGTTATATATCTTTTTATTATTATTTGATGGCAGCATTTCCATCATTGCTATGATTGATCAAGCCTTTAAATCCCGTTCAAAACCTACATCTTTCCTCAGTTCCTGCTACTGTCCAAGTAAGTACTAGGAGTTCATATCCAGCAATTCTTTTCTCCTTCTTCCTGCCTATTCCTTTGACAGCAGCTGTCAGAAGAGGTTTCCATCTGCTTTCCAGAGCTGAGTAACCGGTTCATTATAAAGTCAACATGACAGGTTGTGGAAAATAGAATGAACACCTTTCCATAACCGCTGTATTTATGCAAAGAGAGATCAGTCTTCAGTGGGGCTGCTTATTTTTGCAGATGTCGCTGGGCTGGGGAAACAGCATGGACCAGAGACAGTAAAAGGATTTTTGTTGTCAGTGGTGTAGAGATTGCAGGTCCAGGGGGAAAAAAAAAAAAAAATGTCGGACGTTAAAAAGTAAAGTGCATGTTAGAAAAATTTGAAAAGATTAGAGAGAAAGTGTCTGATCTAAATGGGCAAGAGCCATCGTGTCCTCAGACAGCTGTCTCAGTTTGCCTAGCTTTGAGTTTAAGATAATTGAGGTTTCATCAATCTGAGAGCCTTGGGAAAAAAACTTAAAAAATAGATAAGGGAGAGATAAGTTCTGAGACTCAGAGGTCTCCACTTGCAGGGACAAGGTTGTGGTGAGGTCAGGTGGATTTGGGATCCCCTACCAGGCACTTTAATTAGAGACAGTTAGATCTCTATCAGGAAGCACTTTCCCTTTGTAATATGGCTGTAATGTCCTGAGCCAACATTTGCCTTGAAAAGAGTGGCTAAGCAAATGTACCTCTGTGGGCAGGCTGTGGAAAAAATGGCACTAGAAAGAGATTTCATCTTCCTCTCATCTCAGTAGGGTCTTGCTGGCATCGCCCCTTCTCATCTCTCTGGGACACCACTGCAGTGACCGCTGGAGAGCAAAGTCTATGAGCAGCTGGATTCCATTTTGCCACAGATTACAAATGTTAATAAAAGTCATACTAAAATCATACACCTAGGTTTGATTTGGGGACCTGTTTCACTGTTGGCAGGTTTTGCTCAGGTGTGAATTAGAGGTTAGCATGTAGATGAGGAGCATTTTTCTTCCTTGCTTTAAAGCATCCCTCCAAACTCGGTGAGCAGAGAGGAAGGTGCAGTGAGGATTGTCCACATCTTTCAGAAGTAGAGAAGTGCCTAGTATCTAGCAGGACTGGTGGTCTAAGCATGCTGAGCACACAATCGGGCTGAAGATCCAGCTGCCTGCGGAGCGCATTGCACCGTTGGAAACAGGGCCCTGGTTATTCAGAGGGCCTGAAGTTCAACATACAGTGAAATCTCAATTTCACAGGGATTTCACAGCTGAAAACATTCTTCCGCTACAAGTAAATACATAAGAGTTAAATCCGTGCACCAGGCACAATGCACACTTAAAGAATGATTCCCCCAAACTGGAGGGAGGGTCTGGGCACCCATCATGGAGTGAAACCACAGTGAGAAATGCGGCTCAGGAGGACAGCCCATATTTCAATAATGTCATCACATTTTTTTCCGGACCCATCTCAAGTTGTTTATATCTAAAATTGACACATTTAATTAGGTCTAAATAGAATCATAAAAACAATAAAAAGCAGCCCTGACATTTTCTCCTCCCCTGCTGCCTCAGCCACCGCAGCCCTGACCTTCTCCTGTCTGTATCCAGTCCATATTTCAAAAGAAAAGCACCTCAAAAACTTTTTTTTTTTTTGCTCTCCAAAGTTTGCTGCGTCTTGAAATCTTGGAAGACCTTTTTTGGGGGGGGTGAGCGGGGGTAAAATGCCCATAAAAAGTGCTACTTCTTCAGCAACTCCAAAGTTTTACTTCATTTTAAAAAGAAGTAAAAGGAGATCTTAACCAAAAAAGAAGACAGGGAAATGTGTGTGGTAGCAACATTATCTGTCTCAAGAAAGCCAGTGTGGATGGCCCGTGAAATTAAGCTTTTATCACTCCAGAACATGACTATCTTTATCACATAGACTTGATCACACACAAAAGATTTTAGCTAGTGCATAATAACTTCTAATTCTCCCCATCCTAAATCCTTTAGTGATGGAGAACTCTGCTCTACCTGACCATATCCATGCACTTTAAAATCTATCTGGCACCACTACGGTCTCTGATCACATCAGATAGCACAAGCCAGATGGGGTTAGTACTAGCGAACAGGCACCGTCTGACCTCCGGAGCGATCTGAGATACAGCGAATGGTAATTACATTTAGCAAGCGCCCACTGGGTCTCTTATCCTCCAACATAACAAAAAAAAAAAGCTTGATGTCATGGGGAGTGATGGAGTGGACTTACAACCAAGTTCATCGGTAACAATTCCTTGGTAGCAGATCCATCGAAACTCATGTATTATATAGGAAAAGCAGTCACTGGCACCCATTACTGCACTCTCAAATTACTACTGTCATTATTCTCCCCTTTTGGCACCTTACACCAGTTAAATCCCACCGGAGATCCTCTGGCCAGCAGGATCCCGCACACAGGGTCAGAAAGCAGGGGACAATCCCAAACATTGTGCTGTGCCTGCTGGCCTGAACCGACCAACAGGATCAGCATTCTGCCTCCCTGAAATTATTCATCATGTCTCAGCCGGACACAGTTTTCCTTCTTCCCTCCCTCTCTAAATATACTGCTTAGTGAGAGAAATCTGGTTTACTCTACCCCAAATGCATAAATGGCTGCACTTTAGCAATTTATGAAGCAAGCTTTCTCATATCTAGCCTGTAGGTTTGCTGGTGACATCTGTAAAACACTCTGAATCACATTGAATTAGGTATGTTGTGCAGACACACAGAATCGATGTTTAATCCTTTTAAAGCAGTTTCTTTGCAGTGGGTTTGCACCGGTCGCTGACGGAGACACCTGTAAAGGGTTAAATCAAGAGAGCGAAGAGGATGCCTATAGGCAGCCAGTTCATTTCCCAGTATCAAAGATATTTATACTTTCTCTGTGTCTGAGTTATTGTGATAAATATGTTGAGGTTGTATTATTAGTAAGATAGTTGCAATCTCATGAAACTACTTGCGGTAATACAGAATTCATGAGCTCCTGGCAACAGACTGCATTAAACCACTTAACAGAGGTCACTTCTGCAAAGTTTAGACATTTACATTCTAACCAGCAGCCTGGCTGCAAGCAGCGATTTATCCTGGGCCGCTCAGCCGCCAGCCAGAGGCTGCTGGGGAGGGAGACGGTGGCTGCCTTACTGGAACACCTCACCGTGACCTGCAGGACAACGCTGGGAGGAAGAGTTAGTTTACCCAGACCTGAAAATGACATTTTATTCCTCCTCTTTAGCAAGATAATAAGCTGCATCCACAACGTTAAAATAGCGATTTAATAACGGCCTCCAAAACCAGGAGCAGAGCAAAGGGAAGGTGCTGTAACGAAGCCACAGGTACTGAGCCTCGCGAAGGGTGCGTTAGTTTTTTTCTTAAATCAGCATCTTCAGGGACTGCAGCGATAGCCAGCAGCCAGAAACAAAGCCGATAGTGCCACCTACTCCTTTGCAGAACAGGAGTTAGTCCTGAACCAGTTTCCTGAAACAAAGGCTGCCTTGGAAACCCACCTACAGCCTGCTTGGCTGGCAAAAGGAGCTGCCAGAGCAAGGGCAGAAAAAGAGAAAGAGCTTCCGTTTTGCTGAGTGATTAAGCAGGAATATACAGACACAGACACACGCACTTCAGCGGTCACAGAAATGAAGACTCCAGACTGACAGTGGTGTTGGTGGCTTACACAAGAGTTTGCATTTCTCTTTGCCAGCAGTTTTCATTCCCCGCTCCCCCGCTGTAGCTGTCCCAGCTGGGAGAGGCTGTTCGGTGGATGAGTTTCCCCCAAAGAGCGCTGCCAGCTGTGCCCCCTCCAGGTACGACTGCTCACAATCTGCATCCTGAGCATCCTTCTTGCACAGCCTCTGGCTGCAAGGCCAGAGCCTTCTCCAAATGGAAAAGATAGGATTCCCCCCCCCACCGAAAAAAATCTTCTTATTGGGAAAATAAGAATTATTGGTAAAATGGTAGTAATAAAACACCATTTTAATGTCTGGGTGTTTTTTAAAAAAGAAAAGGATTTGTTTGTAAAAATGCAACTGGGTAAATAATAGGTTAATCCATCATATAAACACATTCTAAAAATAACTTTACTGGATCTAAAACATCTATAGTAGCTTGACTTATTTATCATTTTAACATATATCTATAGTCACAATGAATTTATTAAAATGTTATATCCCATAATCTGCCTGATCAAACTCAGATAAATCTTTGTACTTTGAACATCTTGTTAACAAGCAATTAATCACAGCTCCCGAGTGCAGACAAGGAGCTAATTTTGATATTTACTTTTTGTGGTGGCATAGGTTATGCGTTCTCCAGAGCTCGAGTCCTTCTCGAGATCAGTACAAGCCAGGTGCGATATGTAGAGATGCCTCCCTTCATGCAAAAAAAAACCCTCATATAAAAACCTGTGATACATACAAGCATAAAAAAACCCCAGCAAATTCCCTTTGCACATTCTGACTTCCATGATGTGTCCCCAACTAGGTTATTGTCAATATTCTACCTCCCAGCACCGCTGTGTTTTCAATATGTCTGAGTTAATGGATGACCTGTGCATTTCTGATTTGGTCTTCCCCAGGTAATGTATATACCAAAAATACCAATCTGGGTAAGATATAGAAAACCAATTTATTTCTAGGATCAAATGATACTGTGGCATGCAGGGCAAATCCCTATTGTGTTAATCCCCACATCTTGCTACCAGGTTAAATACCAGCTTGAAGCAAGCATATTATTTAAGATTTTCTTTCCCTTTTTGTTTGGGTTTTTGTTTTTTTTTTTGAGTGAAAACCTCTCAGCAATCTCCTCTTTGTGTTCTAATATTGTAAATAATTGATCATACTGATAAAACATTTTGGCTGGACAAAAGCTAACATTTACTGTCAATATCTTCAAAATCAATCAAAATAACACTAAGGGGCTCAGCGTGGAGTCGATTTCACAGGGGCCATTAAACCATCATTGTGGTCCAGGCATTTGTTTGAATAAATTGTTTGTGTTTGTTATCATTTCTTAGTAAAACTAATTAAGGAACTAATTGATTGTTCTGTTGTTCTACTAATTAACTCCATATGGTGCACATCTCCATGGAGATACTGTATGAGTTATTGAAACTTTAGTGATTTAATGCGTCACTATTGGATATGGGGACAATTCTTTAAATCTAAGCATCCTCTCTATTTAAGTCTCATTTTCAGATGTGCTTTCTGTCTTTCCTGCCTCTCTCTTTGGTTATAAACATCCTATGCATCCAACTGTACAAAAACAAGCAATTTGAAAGGCAAGCCAGCCAAAGAAGATGGAGATGTGGACAATTACCATGAGAGGACTTTATTCTGTGAATAAATGAGGAAAATGCTGGCAACTTTTCTTCTTAGCTTTTTTCTTAGCTTCTGGCTAGTGAGAGTGAAATCTTTAGGTTCACTCAGTAGTCAACAGAGCAAGGTAGGTTCCTTAAATCAGTAATTCCACAGCAATCAGCTCCTCCTCCAGCTTCCAGATGAGCCGTCCTCTTTCTACATTGAAAGCCGGGAAAGATTAGCACACGAATAAGTGCTTCAAGAAATCTCCTGAGTGCCCTCAACAATCACTAAAATCAGGATCTGTGCAAACAACTCTCAGAAAAGCAATTAGTGGTGCTATTTATGTTATTCTACAGGCAACACCTTTTCCCAGGATTCAGAAAATACAGGTTCAAATCCCACCATTGCTACAGTCTCTTCATTATTTATATTGTGTTTGTACAGATCGACTATATGGTATCTAAAGATCCCAAGCATCTGTGTACCACAAGTTATTCACGTTCCTGCAACAAGGAACCTGATCCTATATTTCCCTGACTATTTTTACCCATTGTATGTCACAGCCTGATGCCAGCTCTCAGGTCACAATGGTAAAAATCGAATCCAGGACCTCTGATTTTAAAAAGCATTAGGTTTATCTATTCATCTCTAAAGTCTGAAGGCAGAGACATCATTCTATCAGATGAAATTAGTGTAATTATCCCTTCTATTGAGGACAAGGCAGTAGTTGCCAAGACAGCCCTGTGGTCGGCTCACACAAACTGAGGTTTTACACACCAAACAAAGCACACACTGAAAAGTAGGTTCAAAACTAATTTGTACTCCAAAGAATTTTTTGGTGAATAAATAAACACAGCACGGGGTAAATATTCAGAGCTCTCTTTAGTGGCTGGCTTTGATGAGAGTGGCTGGATAAATCCCTTCAAATTTCATCTGTAGTTGAGCTTAACGATGATGAGAGACTTGACTGGACATAGAAGAATTGCCGTAGTATTTCAAGGTTTCAAGCTGTCTAGCTCAGATATAGAAGGCTGAGTGCATAAGCACCATGTTAAAATGACTTCCCTGGGGTCTGGGCTTGATGATGCGAGAAAGCTTTTGAGTTCCAGTGATCCTGAAAGCCACACTGGCAGACACTTTAACTTCCAGTAGAGACACCTATGTCTGCAAGGAGGCAGAAGAAAAGGCATCTCCTGGTCTGCTGAGTTTGCAGTGGAGCACCTGGACAAAAAAAACAAGTTTGCATGCAGACTCATGCCCTGAGCAAGAAAAGGAAGGGGTTAGATCCAGAATGGTAAAAGCCTTGGTTAAGCTTGGTTAGAGTTTTCTGTAGCCTTGAGTCCAACATTTAGGGAGGTCTCTGAAAACCTCGGCTCCTACAGTCAAGTGAGAACTTGATTCAGGGTTTTTTTCATCTTTGTTTCCTAAAGAAACGAGGGCCATGGACTTGTTCTGTTTGTGTGCTCATCCCCTCCCTATAATAATGTTGGAACATGTTGGCCTTTTTTAAGCCAGTTTGCCAGAAAGGTAAAGCACTTAAAAACACACTGGACTGCTGGAGATTTTGTGAAGATAGGTGGCTGATTAGAAGGCACAGACCCTACGTTTTTATTCAGGGAATATCTGGAATATGAGGTCAGCTATATTATGAGGTACCAGAGAATTTGCGTAAAGCAGAGCCACTCCACAGCTCTCAACTTACAAGGCTTCAAGAGGGACTCACAGACATCAGAGAGATGAATACACTGGGTATAGGAAACTGTACTCAGTGCTGTGCCTTGCCAACTGTGCTCTGGTTTGTTTTCAGATAGCTCTCCAATTCCTGTCATTGGAGGAAAAATAACAGAAATGCAACACCACGTATGCTCTAAAAACTCAAAATCCTAAAACCAAATCCTGAAACATTTTTCTGTCACTATGTATGTGTGTCGACAAATTCACATATATCTGCAAATACAAAATCTCAGGCTTTTTAAGCCAGGCTTATGTTTAGGAAGTTTTAGAAGTACAGTCTGACTTAGGGTTCAAATGCCAGGGGCTGGCATTGTTGGACCTTGTTTTTTGCATCCCTGAGGACATTCATTCCTGAAGCTGCCCTATTACCCTAGACCAAGAGAAGGGGAGTGAGCAGTGAACACTACCTCCAACATGTGGAGGACTTGTCTTAGGTTGATGTCTTCTCCAGTGCACTCGCCTGTAGTCAGTGACTGCTCCTCCCATCTTTCAGTCTTCCAAGATCCAACAACCCTACCAGGGCAACAGCAAAGCCAACCAGCCCACTCCATCCTCAACTCCACCTTGATCTGCTCTGTTAAAGTAAGGAAAGGTCCAGAACCAGAGAATGACACAGAGAAACAGAGAAAGAAAAACCGTGAATAGGAGGATATTTTTTTCTTCTTTGAACTCTTTAGTATTCAGCCCTGACCTATTTTAGCCTTAAGCGTTGCATTGTGACTGATGATTGCTCTCCTCTGGCCTTTGTTTTCAGTTTTGAGATTGTTGATGTATTACAGAAATGATGTTGTCTGAAGCACCTCGGCTGATCATGGAGGCAGCAATCAGCTCACCTTTCGATGAGCCATTGAGACAGTCAAGGGAGCTGCCGCATTAGCCTGTCAATTTTGGCTCTTGGAACAGTTAGAACAATTTTGGTGAATTACAAGCAATAGAAAATCACTTTAGCTGCTCATTAGCTGGGAGACAGGAACGATGATAAATGCTCAGGGACTTTGAAAAAGCTTGTGCACACAGGCTCCTCCACAGCAAGGCCCATTTAACCCTGGTGTGGCTCAGAAAGTAGTGGTAGGTACAAGCCAGCTTCCTACTAGGCTGCACTCCTGAACTGGCAAAAAAAAAAAAAAAAAAACAAACCCAATCTCTAGCAGAAGATACAGCTTCCAAAATGAAGCATCTGTGGGATCTGAACCTCTGTATCTTCCACTGGACTGAAAACGTAATTCCGTCTCGCTGTTCCGAGCAATAGGCTGCTGTCTTTTACACAAGGTATCTAGCTATGGCAGGGGGACAAAAACATATCAAATTTTTGCAGGAATGTAGCACAAAAACATTGTTTTCCATCATCTGGTCTATCCATCTGAAACACAGTGACTTCAGCAGGCTTATTGTATTCTATCCACACACACATGGTCCATGTTTTAGATGCTCAAAAGCACGTACTGTACAACAGGGTGGAGAAGGTCTATGGGAGGGATGCGACTCTGTTGCTTACTGTTGCTTTCTCATGTAGAAGGAGACCACTGTAAATGGTGACAAGGAATACAAAGGCCTCTTGATGCAACTGTTTTATGAGGACGGAAAGTCCTGTATCGGTATTACAAGCTGCTGACAATGCTGGTAAGGGCATGTTGCAATGTCCTGTACACAAGTTTTGGAGGTTTGATATTAATAGTTATGGGAAAGTAACTCAATCATAGCTGTTGAACTGGCAGTTTCAGTCTGGGATCCTCTCACAGGTCGTATCCCTCAGACCCTGGAGGTGAATTACTAGATAAATAGGAGAGGAAAGGAGGGAAGAAAAAAGCAGTAGTAGGGGAAATTCTGACAATATAGATGTAGAGCTGCAATAATCTCACCACTCAGATGCACCTAAGTCACTCCTTCACACACTGGAAGCTGCTCAAGCATCATGGTGACAAACCTTGTACAAGAACCTGGAGAAAAGTAAAGATACCAGAGTGACTATCCAATTGATGAGGAATTTTGGAGATGAGGAAAAGTGGACCCCGATTTCATCAGGGGTGCATAAGGCTGCTAAAGGCATCCTAGCAATGTGGGCCCAGTTTTGAATTGTAATCCCACTGTGGTGTTGGTACCTCACCTGTCTAACACACATCACCTCAACTTAAATAGATAATGACTGTGAGAGGGACAACCATGAACGAGGCCATCTTTATAGCTCAGTCTACAAAGCACCAAGTATCTGTGATGAGGAAGCTTATTGTGAGGACTGAATAATCCAGATCTGGCCCTGAAATTCTGAGCATTCATAGAATGAGCTGAAGCTCTGAGCACTTTGTCTCTTGTCTGTTGCTATTTTAGGCAGCGTGCTGAAGGACTGGTTCCTCCCGCCATGTCATTGAGAATGACAAAGCCTCTCTACAGCATTCAGGAGAATTGGATGGATGAAGGACAGGCAGGACAAAGAAGCTGATATTTTGAGGAGCTTCCTTTATTCAGATCAGGTCTTTTAACTTGCCCTCATGCCTTTGTTCTGCTGATTTAATGATTCCTTCCTCCACGCCTTCCCTCTATTTCCATTTGTGTGGATCAACCACAGCAGCAGGAAACCCTTTAATTGGCAAAAACATTTGCTCAGCTGAAGAGGTCTGCAGGTAAGGGAACACATTCAATGAGGTCCTTTCAGCATGTAGGAGAAGAAATTGCCATACCTTCTCTACTGCCATTAACAGGACCATTTTCTACTCTTCAGGTCTGGATTCTGAGATATCCACAACTGGTGAAATAGGCATTGCTCTTCTGTTTCCCTCTTTTTATCAGGGAAAGAAGGATGGCACAGGAAAGGAAGCTGGCCTGAGAACTAAGGGGCCCAAGTTCAGTTCCCTGTTTCACTGCAAGCTTCCTGTTGGTCTCCCAGTAAGCTCCTTAAGTGCAACACTTAGGCATTGGCCTGCAAAGTGCTGCAACATGTAAGACTTAGGAAGGTCCATTAACTTTCAGTTAAGCTTAAGCTCTTAATTCAATGCACCACTCTGAATATGTCACTTGGACATCTAAGTCATTCAAGCCATATGGGTTTTTTTAACAGAATCTCAGATCTCTCCCTTTACAAATCCAGACCTTAGAGTGACCATTCACAGATCACCATCTGAGACACAAGGGTAACAGCACTTCTGTACCAAGCTGGAGAAATGCAAGATTACTGTACTAAAGCCTGAGGCACCAAGATGTTCCAGTCAGGCATAAACAGCTCAGATCTGCAGTGCTTGAGCTGTGGTCCATGGGCTGCAGTCACTGGTCTGCAGCTGATCTCTGTGTTTATAGTGTAGCACTATTCACAAGGCAAGTCTGTGCCACTTTTGCCACCAATGCAAAAGACTCATCTGGAAAACTGACAAACTCAGATAACTGAAAAAAAGAGACAAGATTATGCTTTGGGGATGGATATCTTCATGACAATCAAAAGTAAAGGAATGAGATACACCTGGAAGACAGACCTAACAGGGGACTTCGCTAGCTGACGTAGTGAGACAACTGACAGATGGAGGAAAGCGATACACAAGATAACTTGATAACTCAGATAAGTGATGGACTGAGACAACTTTATACTTTAGTTGGTTAATACACTGAGGTGTCATAAAAAGAAGCAAACTGGGTACATTAGTCCATGTAATACAGAGATGTGACAGATGCATCAAGAATACTGATGTATCAGGACTATGAGACCTTCAGTTGAGCTGGTGTTCATGCCCATAATTGTTACTTTCCGATTCTGCATTCAGATGGACAGAAGCCTGTAGGAGAATATCAAACTTCCACTAAGACCTTTTTAAATAATAATTACTCCATAGCAGTGCTGTGAAATCTGTTATTAACCCGAGGCCAAAGGCCACTTTGTTAATCAGTCAGGGCTCATATTCTATCAAAAGGAGCTAGGGCTGGTTGCTGGTCTAATCATAGGATGACAGCAACTGTCAGACGTGACATCTCTACGAGAATAAAAACAACCCTAAGGGCCCAACTTTGCGGTGGGGGTTGTAGACGGTGGCCCTTCCGCAGAGGGATTTTGGGTTGGACATGGCAAAGTGACACTTCCATCACTCATACACTGGGACATCTCCCTGCCTCAGGTGCTGTAGGAAGTAGGAAGGACCACCTCTGTAGGGTAACAGCATAGGAAACAGCGAGTAATGAGTGTCCTCTCGCACGCACGCCCTTTCAGTTGGTTTTCAGTGCCTAGGACACTGTTTGTTACTGAGAGATTAGTGCAATGAAAGCAGAAATCAGTGGTATGCTGTCCCCTACCCAGTTCCTTTCCCTACACAGCCCAGAGATGAAGTCCTTTCCTTTGTTGCCAGCCAACAGAAGCCCTGTGCGTAGCTCAGGTCTCAGGCAAGATCTTGCCAAGAAAGGGAAAGCTCCGTACAAGAGTGCAGAACAAGGTGGGAACACATAGGAGGGAAAAGCAAGAGTACAGTGCCCGAGAGCCATGAGGGGACAGAGTTATTGAAAAACAAGAAAAATGGGGGAATTGGACTGGGAGGAGGCAATTGAGTTGTAAAGGCACATAAGTGTGCAAGTGAAGGAGGGAATGGACTAGCTACTCTATTATAAAGCAGCTTTTGCCCTTCAGCCAACACTTTGCCATCTGCCCTGGGCGAGCTCCACCCCAGGTTCACCAAGCAGGGACCCTGAAGGGAAGCTGCAGCAGCTCCAAGTTCTTTACTTTCAGCTGCTTTATTGAAATTCTCTCCATCTCCCCTCATCTTCTGCTTGTATTACCGGATTATTGAGTCTCATATTCATCTGTCTCTAAAAGATTAAACTGTCCCCTGGAAAAGGCCATCAAGTCCTGGAGGAAGAGATCCCATTTCCACTCCATCCCCCAAGAAATAGAGTATCTGGAAAGTTTTTCAGGTTGATAAGTTCCCATCTTTATGAGAAATCTTCTGGCTGGAAATGAGAGCAAAACCTAAGTGACAGATGCCAGTGGTTTCTATCCCCCGTGGCGTAAAACCTCGTCGGCATCTGAAAGCGAGAGCAGGGAAATGAGGAATCACTGTGGCCCCTGGCCAGCGCAGGGAAGATGCAGGTTCTGTGGGGCAGGGCTGATGTGCTGAGATGCAAATTGCAGGGAGGAAGGGGTAAACACAGTTGTGAGGCACACAGGTGTGGGAAGAGCTTCCCGTGGCTTTTTAAAAAAGCAGCAGCAGGTACCTCCCATAACATGTGTGGGGGTCACGAGGTTTTAGCCACACTGCTCATTTTGTCTCCCCAGGAGCTGCAGCTTTAACCGTGCTTCTCTTGTAGCTCTGTATTCCTGACCTTTCCCCAGAGACTGTCTCTGTGGCCTCCAGTCTCTGCCTCCTATTCACAACAGCAATTTCCTTCTCATTGCTGAGGTCCAGTCCCTGCCAGTCATCCCCGACCTCCTCCTTTTCCCTCCCCTCCCAGACCACACACAGCCAGACCAAACTGTATATAAATCTCACAGTTTGACAGTTTTTTTATTCCCTTCTCAGGTCTAGACCAGTGCTCAAACTCTCACTAGCATCCTCGCCTTATCCTTGTCCCTGGCAGTATCAGCTCCACACGCTGTCCCTCGCTCGGAAGGTGTGGTACCAAGATGCCACTGGCAACCATCTGCGCCCTGCCTGCTGCGCTCCTCTCTCCCTGCCCTCACTCCTGGTTGGTCTCCGTGGGTCCTGAGTGCTCGTACTCCTTTCTTGAAGCCCTTTCAGCTACTCAGTGATGTTCCCACACCCAGCCCAGTGCAGAAGGAAGCACCGCTTCCCTTCTCTGTCAGTGTGTCTCCACCAAACGGCAGCTCACCACAGACAGCATGGCGCTTTCATGGTGTTCCCTCATCTGCTTCATGAGCAAGTGGCGAGGCCAAAAAAACAACCACAGCCTTCAAGCCGTGCTTGTACTGTTTCTCTGCTATCAGTCTTCACGCCACGATAGCATATGCAAAGCAACACCCACCCTCCATGGCTCCCCCACTGTAAGCCACAAATCCAACTAATTAAAAGCCAGGCTTATCCGCATCCCAACAAACATCGCGGTACGGCTCTGCCTTTGCCTGGAGTGAAATGCAAGAAGTGCACGACAGCGGGCTGTCGCTGTGACTTATTACTTTGTCATACTGTAAATATTATACAGGCCATATGGGTTTTCAATACCTGAGCACCACGCTGCCATTAATATCAAATGTAATAAGATATTATATGCATGACAATCACAGGAAGAAATTGCAAAGCTCAGAAACTGCCTGGTGGAGCTATGCACGGTTTGCTTTTGCCATGAAAAAGTCAGAGGAAGCCATAATGAATCATTTTGCTGACGAATTTTATCTCTTTTTCTGTTTGCAAACTATCTGGCAGCAGATTGTCATTTTCTCAAATGTGTCCATTATTTGGAACTCATCAGTGGACAATCACTTATGTGTCTAATCATGGGCCATTTCTGAAGGATTTGTTGTGGGTGTGCATCCTGCTAAACGTGAGCTGATTTGTGCATCCCGCTAAACGTGAGCTGATTTGAGCGATTCCCCGGGTCCCGTGATGTGGCTTTCTTCCCTGAGTGGATGAGAGGGTTTGGAAGCCCCTGTGGATATTAAGGACTGCGCATCAGAAATCTGCCTAGCATGTCTTTGGCAATATTTGTTGAAGAATAGCTAGAAGCGGAGCTGGGCAATATCTGGACCGCTCTGTTGCAGCCGTGTGAGCAGGTCAGGGCTACCTGGCTGCCAGAGGGGGATGGTAACACCAGTGGGCTTCTCGGACCTGGCTCTACACCGTACATCCTGGGTGAGTGCAGCACTGAAATCAAGGGCACAATTTGCCTCTGCAGGCATTGAAACCCCCGCTGAAGTCCACACAACACTGGCTGCTTTCCTGGCTAATGAGGCTGAGACATTTTCTGCTATAACCTCCCAAATCCAGCGGACTTGGTGACAAGGAGTTACTGAGTCTAGGCCAGCAGGACCAGTATTAACCTGGAGACAGCAAACCATTCCTTTGCCTCATGAGGATTTTATTTTCTTCTTGAAAGGAACAAGTTGCAAGAACCTGATGGAAAGCATCTTCCTTTCCATACCCCCCCTGTTCCCTTCACAGGTCTATGCCAGCTAATGGCGATACAAGGGCCGTGCCCTTTGAGGACATAGTTTATAGGGAGCGTGCACTGACCATTTGCATAATGGCCTGTGCTCCCCAGTGCGGGGTGTGACAGGAACAGCTCCCACGCATTTTGTTAGAGATTTAATGTAGGGTCTTTCACAAGAGGTAAAGCACAGGGCCGAAGAGGAAAACAAGCCACTCACAAAGCACACGGATAAGGACGTAAAGCAAGAATGAAAGGAGATTAGGCAAGGTGGAGAAAAGTATAAAAGGGCTTGAGCTAAGTTTTAAATGAGTTAATGAGCCCGTGGTATGACTGTCTGAAGGGAAAGCGCTACCACGCTGCACAGCACAAGACAAAAGGCTCCAAGTGTGGAATTTGAAACCCTTGACAACACAGGCACCAA
The DNA here is from genome assembly GCF_036417535.1 of Chlamydotis macqueenii. NCBI lineage: Eukaryota > Metazoa > Chordata > Aves > Otidiformes > Otididae > Chlamydotis > Chlamydotis macqueenii. Next base: position 7,680,404 of record NC_141575.1, on the reverse strand, counting down.
GAATAAATCAGAGAGTGAATGTACAGAGGAAATCTGGTGTCTGAACGGTAGCAATAACGATCACAACTCCCATTCATTTTTGTCAAGCGCCTCTTATCTGCACCTGTCAGAGGGATTTATAAAGTAGACAGGCTCTCCCCATTTTACATGTAGGGAAACTGAGGCACAGACTGGTAGGGTGACTTTCCCAAGGAAAGTGGAGAATCCAGGAGGAAAACTGTGTCTTACAACACCCGGATCAGTCCTTTATGGTCCAGCAGTTCCCAAAGTGACCGTCAGACAACCTGTAACTCACAAGGCTGCAGTAAGTCACCTGCTGAAGGAAAATTGTCATCTGTAAATTATTTTCATTTAAAAGTTTGACCCTTGAGAAACACTGGGCATGATAAAGGGTCTGAGGTCCTAAATATTTGTGACAACTGCATTAGGCCATACAATTTCTCAGCAGAACACCGAAACGATCAAATAAACAACTAACTTTCTGTACGGTTCAGATGGGATCATTTTGTTTCCCTTACAGCTGCTGGGCAGGTACGGCGAGAGCTCTGACCGCCTCTAATTGATTTGCTCTCCTGGCAAAGCTGCGGGTGCGGAGAGGAGGGCGCAGGCTGTGTAGATAAACTTGCATCTCCGGGAAAGAGGGAAAGAGAGGGAGAGAAATTGCCTTTTTGAAACCAGTTTCCCATGACAATGTTAGAATGGTACAAGATAAGGATAGTCCCCCCTCCATGAAATACAATAAAAATAAAATACAAAAAGAGAATGGCAACAAGGAGAAAAGCTTTTCAGTCGTGTTAGAAAAGCTATTACAAGCAGCAGAACAAGCCTCACCATACCGTGTGAAGCTGTACACAGCTGCCCACAGCACAATCAGGTGCAGCTTGAGTGATCTGGGCTCTTCAGTAAATCTGAAGCTAAGGCCAAACTTGCAAATATTTACAAAGCTTTCAGTGAACCATCCACTATTGCCTGGCTCCATGAGATCTCTTTTTCTTCTTTCTGGCTCCACCTGTCTGACCTCTTTAGCAGCTTTCATTTGAGACACTCACAAAATCAAACTTCTCTCCCAGCTTTCCGCTGCTGTGGCTGGTGTGGTCCAACACGCCCCTCTTGTTTTATTGTTCTTCTTCGCTGCTTTGTATAAATCTTGCCTGCAGCATCACTAGGGAAAAGATGAGTCCAAAAAATGCACGGTGCTACTGCTACATTATTAAATCATAATAATTGCCAGAACTGAGGTCTGGAGTGGAAAAATTATCTTTAAAAGATTTTTTTGTATTGAAACTCTCCAGCCCTTTGCTTACTGTTCTGAGAAATATTTGATGGAAATCAAGACAGAAGAGACAACTTCTACTAGGGAGATTTTAGACCGGTAGAAAGATGGAAGTAAAGGAAGGCTTCTTCCCATCCCTTCCCTCCCAGCATCAACAAGGTTGTCCATATGCTTCAGCACTCAATGCCTCAGTTTCCCTGAGATAAACTGGTCCTACTGAAAGCATTAAGATCACAATTCCAGATCCAAATAAAGGTCACTTCTAGATAATCAAGGAATATAGTCAACAATCAGCAGTCCTTTTGCAATGTGAGGGCTGTGACAGCCAGCATGTGCCAGAGGTTCTGTTGGGGCTCGGTGAAATAAAAACAATGTCTGGAAAAGTCCGATAAATAAAAGCAAGAGATCTTAACGACTAAGTTAATACATGAATGAAATAACTGTTTGGAGCTGGAAATGAAACCCAGATTTTTGTAGCTCAGAAACAGGAGACATCACAGATATATTTATCTTAAAATGGAAAGACACAGAGTGACAGAACCTAAAAATAAAATCTCATTCTTAGCTGTGCTGAATAGTAAACGATTAGCTGCATCCCGTTGGAAACACCACTTGGGCGATGACAAACACACTGACAAAAAAATCAGCCAAAAACCTAGGGAAGGAGGGCTAAATCTGTACTCTGTCTGCATATAAACTAATGCTGAAACCACTAGGAACTGTCAAGAGACCTCTGAGCAGAGGAAAGGATACAGAACCGAGCTGTGCACAAAATTTCTTCAAAAATAATTGGAACAACTAACTGCCCAGGAGGAACTGCCTGGGCGATATGCACCACAAATAGTGAGCATGCAAACCTGGAATAAACAGTTTAGAAATGACTCCAAGCTGAAAGCAGCTTTCCCATAGATTCAGCAGCACGGATCTGAAGAACTCGGTAGCCCCATAGCCCCTTTGTGAGCGGTGGCTGGTCCCTGATCCCACACACATTCACACAGAGGAGAGACTTGACACTTCACATCAAGGTTAAAACTGGCAATCAATAGCTACCGCCTAACTTAGATATTCATGTGATAATGAGAAAATTTACCTCTGCAGGTGTCAATTTCCTCATATGTAAATTAAGAACTATCATTAGACATCAAGATAATGACACTGGGGCAAACCATGGACATTTTTAAATTAATTTCCTTCTGCTACATGCACCTGAAAAGCTAAAAGACGAGTGGATTCAGCCTGCTTTTAATGAGAGCTGAGTATGAGGTTTAGGACAATACAGACTTGGGTTTCAATGCTTACACAATTTGTTAACTCTAAAGCAGGCAATGGCAGACAGCACCTCTCATCTTCTGTTCAGTAAAGCACAGACAAACCCTTATAAAGGTTATTGCAAAAGTAGGATTTGGAGCAACCAGAAGCTTTAAGGGGACTACGGTTGAAACAAACACATTTAAATTGATTGTGAGTTTCCTACCTACAAGTATCCTGATATTTAGTAAAAGTTCTTAATATATAATTTCTTGGGAAAACTGGCACGCGGAGCAGGTCGGCTCTCTCATTCTCCAAAGTGATCAAAGAGCTGATATTGCCTTTGTTGTAGACGGGAATAACTATTGATTAACTCTCCACTTTCAAATGTATTAAACAGCAATTTTCATACACTCTCAAAAAAAAAAAAAAAAAGAAACTTGTAGCGGGACCTGAAAGAGATTGCATGCAGAAATCATCTTCTAGTTCATTATAGATGTATATGGACAACAAAGAGTTATAACAACACGTAGACAAGACAACACATTGTGCCATTATCAGCCACTGAGATCCTGTTTCCTCCACTAAAATTTCTAATTAATTACCCTGATACATTACAGAGTGAGAAAGCCTCTTACCAGAAAAGGTCACACTTCCTGCTACTTCATCTCACCCTGCCTGCCTGGCTGGAAATATTCACCACCTATCACAGCATCAGATGAGTTCCTACCCATGTCATATTATTTACAAAACCTTTCGCACAGCTCCAATACGCTGGGACTGCGAGTGATAATAAACTCTATTCTGACATATCGACGGCTCAAGGAAATTTTCTATTGCAATTTTCAACATAAAATGAAACATCCTAGCAGGAGCCAAAGCTGGAGGAATCTGTTCTGGGAGGAATGATATCAGGTAATTTATCATTATGAAATGAAAATGCAAAAGCCATTGAAGTCTCCCGAAAGGATACAAATAAAACCGTGCTGTAAAGTCCATGATCAGTGAAGGTTTATATTCAGCAGTACTTGGTCCAATAAACATCGCGAAACTAAATCACTCTTCATATATTACAGTTACTTTCCAGGGTGTTAGACAGGGAGCTTTTCATTGCAACTAGGACATAGTGCAACTTCCATGACATTTCCCTCCAGAGTTTCCCTTTGCTATTGATACTGTGAGCAGTAAACTGGAGAACTGAACAGTACATGTGGGGTCAAATGAGATGCTGAACTACTGCTCTCAAAAGCTGTCCATCAGGCTTTTGCTCATCGTGTCTGTCTGCCCTGGGCTTTGCTGAATGCAAACGTGGTTGGGGAATGTGAATAGAGGTTGGTGAATGTTTTCAGAAATTGTAAATTGGTCAAAAAGTGTAGTCCCAAGAGGAAAAATTTACAAATATTATGTAATAAGCCCGCATAATGCATCCTTGAATAACTGCAAGTGAAACAGAAGGTCTTCTAGGCTTGAATAAAATGTTTCTCTTTGACCTGAATGCAAAATATATTGCTTTATTTACTGGAGAATTCAAGATACAAACCAAAAGCTTTCTTGTAGAGCTCTAATCAGGATTCAGTCTACTGCTGATGGACTTCCCAATACAAACAAGTCTACTCTGGACTTTTTGCACCCTGCATGGCCATGCCAAAGAAATGCTCAGAAAAAAAAATGGCACTTGAACTTTCACAAGGTCGGCAGCAGAAGTGTCTTAATTCAGGGAGGAAATGCTTGTTTCAAAGACTGCTTCATGGGAAGAAGAGTGTGTTGTTTCCTGCATTCAAAATTTTGCAAAGTCAGCACATCCTCATAGGTTCATCTCTGCTTCCTGATATTAGACTGCTCTTCAGTTCCTCTTTCGGTCTTTGCCTGGGAGTGGCTTGGGATCAGACTCGCAGATGGGTTGTGTAGATGCTAAGGGAAAGGTACATAGGAAAGGCAGCCTGAGAATACCAAGCTAAAAAAACATAAAGTTGTTACACGTCAAAAGTAATGTACCTGAAAAGTTCTGCATGGAAGGCTGGAACTGCAGAATTCATGACAACTTTGGCTTGAGTTTCAGGGGTGTGAAATTTCCACTTCTTTAACTTGGACTGCATCTTATCTGTCTCTAACTGGTGCAATTAAACTCACTTGCCTGCTCAGATTCCTGCTGTCTGACTGCTGGGAAAAAAAAAGCAGAGGATCATTCAAATGGCCATTTAAGGCAATTTCTCTAGACTAAACACAGATGAGAACTGACTTATACTTAAGAAAATTTTGCACCATGAGGCTGGTGGTTCATTGGTCTGATTATGGACAGTTTTGAACCTCGTGAGAGTGGTAAATCCTAGGCTCCCTGTGACTCTCTGAGTGTATCTACATAGAAATTATGCCTTTCTGTGAAAAATGCCTGCATTTGGGCTGAGAGTGACAATCTGTGGGGCAGCAGATGACGTTAAAGAGGCACAGAACACTATAAAGATCCCTGTTCTGTTTGCACAAGCAGAAGGTGGGGACAGACATGTCCATCTCTCATCAGGTAGAGCCCACCCATCAGAGGTCTTCATGGGTACCCTGCTCTATCAACCCACTGCCTTTGTCCCACTGCACCCCTCGATCCCTCCGAGGTCAATGTGCCATTGCATTATCTGCCTTCACTAATCCAGCGAGCACAGGTCCTGAGCTCCAGCTGCGAGAGGCTGCAGAGGGCTAGAAACTACAGACATCACCTGCCAGCTACCATGAGCAAATAGTACCCCAAGGAAATCAGAGCGGGCACATCAGAGGATTTGGTGCAGGCTCCAGAGCAATCCTTCAAGCCAACGGGACACGAGATGCTGGGATGCACACAGCAATTAAATATTTAAAAATGAAGGAAGGCATAGAGCCTGGCTGAAGGCAGCTAAAGAAATAACAGACAAACCCTCTGATACCTGAGTATTAGAGGAAATAAACCCTCACTGGAGCTTGTTTGACTTTCACTCCTCAGTTTCATGCTTGGAAGTCCAGGTCTTTTTTTCACAACATCCTGAAAGAGGATTTTCAGTTGATAGGCTCCCACAGATCCCTGAGAAGAGGTGTGATGGCACAAGTGCCCTGTCTCCATTGGTAGCCAGCAGCACCTCAGAGAGTTAAAATTATGTTTCGGAGAGAGTGAGAAGGGACCTGCACAAACCTGGTGTTTGCAGTCAGGCACTTTGCAAGTTAATTCAGACGACACAGCTTAAGACGGAAAAGTTTCTTTTATAGTCTGTGTCTAATGCAGATGAAGGGTAATACATATGGAACTTGTTTTCCAGCAGCAACTTGAGAAGTAGTCAAAGTTTTAAATCTAGGGCAAGTAAATCAAGCAGAAATAAAGAGAAAGGACATGCAAGTTGTAGTTGTCCTTCTCTATCACTGAGCATGTGAGCGCTGGGAGGTCAGAGCAGAGGCTGCAGCAGCACCCAGCACGTCCACCGCCTTTTGGTGCGCTGCCACAGAATTGCAACTCATATGGGGAAAAACTCCAGTTCAAGGGAATTGTGAGAGATTTAACCATATGTAGCAGGAACAGCAATGCTGGGAAGAAATCATTTTTTTTTTAGTTTATCTGGCTTTTCTGTGGCTTCCCCAGCGTAGGGAACGAGGGCAGCATCTGACTGAGATTAAAAGAAAAGAGATTGAGCAAAACAGGTGAGGTTGGAAAAGTCACAATTTATCTGTCTGAAAGTCTTGGAAATATTATTCATATCCCCAAACTTGTAAAGGCTAAAATATTTAAATAGAAACCTATTAACTCCTATACCATTAGATGAAATTCTTTCCCAGGTGCTATTCATTTCTCTCTGCACCAAGACTCCGATTGTACTCAGTGGGAGACCTTTTGGTATAACAAGTAACTGGACCGATCAGGATTTCAGTTATTATGGGTAGGTCCAAAAAGGAAAAACTAGTTTTAGAAGGAAAAGTGCTTAGACAAGCTGGGTAGACCAAACTACCACAAATGACAGAAAATTTAAAAATAATCTGAACACCGCTCTTCCTGCAGCCTTGAAAAGCCTGCCTATTTCAATGGTTTGTTAAAGCTTGTTCCATTTTTAGGCATGTCTCCAGTTGCTGGTTCAGCCGGTCCAGGAGCACAGCAAGGGCTGGTACGCTAAGCTCCATGCATCCCCTGAGAACTCCTTCCCTTATAAGATCTCCACTGGTTTTGCAAACATTGACAGCACTGGTGGGTCGCCAAGTTAATCTGAATATAAATTACCAGAGGATATGTCTGTACGCAGAGCAGGAGGAAGGGTTGGAGGGAGTCTGGCTGTTGATGCCTTCCTCTTCACAGCCAGGGCTCTGTATTGCCGGTCCCTTTCTTAGCATCCTCCCGCACTGTAAGCTATAGGGGCAGGTATACTCATCCCAATGGAAAAGAAATGCAAGGAATTATTTTCCTTAGCTAAAAACTTCTGGAAAAGAGACGTCATTCTTCAGTGAAAAGTCAGATATGGCTTTTCCCTTTTTTTTCATAAATATATTCAGCTTTTTTTCCTGTGTTTATCAAACTCAAGAACTTAACTGGGAGTACATAAAAAGGTCCAGGAAAAAAAAAAAGTTACAGGAAAGAGAGGCAGACATAATGTCGGCAAACTTCAGTGGGATAGCATGAGGTGAAGCACAACACAAAAAAAAAAATCAGGAAATATGTGTCTAAATACTACCGCAGTGCCAGCCGTTCCTGCCTATTCCCACTCGCTGTCTGCGAACTGAAAGCATCTGTCCACATCTCCGTGCGCCAGAAGGATTACCACAAAAAGGAATTTACATTCTGTCAATTAAAACACCATCAAGCCAAGGATTAAAGTCACAAACACATGAATTAGAGATGGTGCCAAGGGACTCTACCTGTCTGTCTTTCATGACTTTTCTAGGTACATGCTATGGAAGCATTAAAGGCACCTTTAATCTGCTACATTTCCGTGCATGGTGTTTACTTAGACTTAGAGTGGTGACCAATGCGTTGTCAACAAGCGTAGGGCAAGCACAAACCAGGATTAGCACACGTCTCCCTCTTAGACTGCACGCACAAGCGGTACTTTCCATGGCTCAAACTGAAATGCTCAGAAAATGTCGAATATTACTGTGACAGTCACTGAAACAATGCCCTCAAACCCTGTAAAAGTTCCTTAATTCAAAGGAGCAAAATAAAAGCTGGGTAAAGCGTAACTGACCTCTGTTCTACACTGAGGAGAAATCAGCTGTTGTGTATTCCCCTAGCACTGGGTAAAGGACTCTACACTGGCATTTACTGCGTTAATTCATGTTAAATTTTAACTTCAGGTTAAAGCTTGTGATAATGAGGATGCAAGCTATACATGGCTCACGAAACGCAGAGGGGAGAAAAAAATGCTTGATCACATAAAATAAGCCAGTGATCAAAGGATGGGTTCAGCCCCCATGCCAGATTGCCCATCAGGAGATGAATGTACGAGTAGTTTCACGTTTTATGGTCTGAGTTGGCCCTGCTGTGGTTTACATCGACTCAAGGTGGAGCAGATGGCAGGAGGGTTTCCACAGTGTAACCGTGCTACATTTCCAGTTCAAATGGCAGCACTTGGCTCCATGAGCAAGGAACAAGGAAAGATGTTTGACTTATTCTGTATTCCAGTGCAGAAAGACGAAAACATTTTGATTTCAGCTGAAGTTACCTTCTGGGTATATTCACTGCACAAAATGGCATTTCTTCCCCTATCACCATGGTGGAAAAGAATAAGAATGGCATATTTTGTCTCATAACTGTCCTCACATCGCATGCTTGGGAAAGAGCGTTGTAGAAAAGTCGCTGTGCTGGAGCCTGAAAGAAGTGAATTTAACCCCCGACCCTGCAGCCAGCTTCCTTTACAGTATCTAGGACTGCGATTCCTCTGTCTTAAACAGGAACAATTCTTCCCTTTTCATCATACATTCATTGTAAATTTTTTAGTGGGAGGAACTGTGAACATTTTGCGTGCTCTGATCAGGAACGGCGTCTCTAGTTGCTATCTTAATACTCCGTAATAAGCGAGAGTGTGAACCTGTGCATGCTGGGGTCTGTTCCCCGGCCTTGCCAAGCTGGCGCGGTGGTGTGTTTTTCACACTGCTAGCCCCCAGGCCTCGCAGCACCGTGGCGTCTGCAGGAGCAAATGGAGCCTGGTTACCGTTCGGGGCGATTACTACAATGTGATTACAGGCTTGGCTCTGATGGTTCACTCCGTGCTACCAAGAGACGAGAAAGAGTACGGTCCCTGCCCTTTGGAGACTGCGATACAAATGCGGAGCGAGAAGATAGGAAACCCACAGTGGAGAAAATGGAAGAGGCTGCAAAGTCAGTGTCGTCTGTCTGTGTATTTTAATAATGATGAAGTGGCAGCAGCTTTCCCAGCAAAGGTCAAAATTTGTGCACCTCAGAGAGGAAGCGACGCAAAGGCGTTGTGCGCTTTCCCATAAAAGCTTGTCTTTAACCTGCAGCACCTCCATTGACCCAGTGAACATACTCCTCCTGCTTAATTTGAGTACAGGCTTCAGCCCTGGGTGGGGACAGAGCTCCAGGTAGAGGTGTAGCATGGGAATGAGTCTAGAAGTGAGGCAGGAGGAGCAACACGTACCTTAATGTGCAGTGAGCCACCACGCTGTGACACAGCTCTGAGCAGACCCCGCCACCTCGAGAAGCCCTATCTCCTTTGTCTCCCTCTCCTGTGTCCCCAGTCCTGCATTTATGGGACTCTTCCCTCCTTCCGAGTTCTTTCAGTTTCACACCTTGAGCTTCCTCCATCAAAGGTACCTGTGTGAGATTTTACAAGACGTAGTGCATACCCACTCCTCCTGGAGCCCTGAAGGTCTTTAATACTTAGAGGTTGAGTCCAAACCCAAGTTAGCTTGGTCTTTCTGGATCCTTCCAGCAGTAAATCACACTACATAGCACACATTTCAATGTCCCTATATAAAAAAAAGCCAAGTCTCATTATTCACGTTCCCTCTGAACCCTATGCTGGCGTCTCTGTCTTTTCCTTGTTTCTCAATTGCAGTGATGAAACTCAATAAACACAGGTGCAACTACTGTGAGGAAAACGAGCATCTTCCCCTTTCTTTCATCTCTGCTCTGCCATTGTGCTCCCGACATGGGTGCAAGCTGCTGCCAGCTCCCCGCTTTCCCTGTCTGTATTTTTTTTTCCCTGGCTGTGGTTGCACCACCGCCCAAGAGCTCTCCACTGCTCTGATGAACGAGCCGCTGCCCGCTGGTGAGAGGCAAACCTCTCAAAACTTCCCGCGGCTTTTACGAGCGCCAAGCTCCACGGCAAGCCCAATCTACAGGCAAGAGCAAAGCAACTAAACAGCAAGCTCCGCACTGCTGCAGCCGCTAACGAGCTGCTGCCTTGGCACGAGCCATCCTGCTGGCGACGGCACGGCCCCTCGCTGCCAGCTCCCAGCTGCCAGGCCTTGGGAACGGGGAGAGCCGCGTAGCAGGGGGAGTCCGGCATCGCACACAGCAGGCATGCAATGGTAAGAGCTGGTGTTTTTCAGCCAGTTACTGGGACCTGATGGGAATGGATTATTTTTTTTTTTTTTAACCCTTCCTTCTTGCTCCATCAGGAAATAATTCTAACGAGCTCTTTGAGCCCGAGGAGCCAAAAGCAGCACTGATTTCATCTCTGTACGCTGGGTCTGACCATGGAGCTGCAGGCGTGTGGTATCCATTTTGTACCTAAGCACCTCCTAAGATCACCAGCATTGCATCAGGTCGCTCCGTGGCAGTAAGTGGCACTGCACAGCTCAGGAAAGCACAGCCATTTGCCTTTCTCCTTGCAAGCCAAACTTTCGCAGTAAGAGGTTGCTAATGTCTCTGGAGTTGCTGGTCCCTGTGTGTGGGAGATAGCTTGAGCCTTCAAGCTGCTGTTGTCTGGAGAAAGATGTGAAGGTGAGGGTGAAGGTGAAGGTGAGGGTGAAGGTGAAAGTGAAGGGACTAACTCCACACAGCCTTGCAGAATTACACAGCCCTGCTAGGGGAGAGTATGAGGCTGGCACCCCTGGCCTCCTGCTTTCCATAAAATTTGTCTTTAAGCAAATCAAATTAAATCATGTGGAAAACACTTGCCAGCCCTCTCACTGCGTTTTTGAATGGTGTTGCACTGAGGCACCACTAAATTCGATGGAGTTACGCCCCTTCTCATCTATGAGATCCACAGAGCTTGGACCCCCTTCTACTACTAAAGGCAGTCGAGCTGCAGCCGTTTTCACCAGTGTTGGTTTTGGCTTACTACATCTACATTAGTTCTTGCTACAACATTCCATGATATTAGGTGCTTTTCCTGAGCAATGAGTGATGAAGACACTTACAGAGAACTTTATAGCACTTCAGTTGACAATTTTCTTGGTTGAATGTGCCTCTCCCCCATCGCAGAGGTCTCTGCACCACAGATGGTGTTTTACATATAGCAGTAAAACGCCGTAGCTGGAGCTGCAGCATATGTACCTTTGCCGTGTCTCCGCGTCCCAGGCAAGCCCGCTGGGTTTCCAGCTAGCTCCCATTTTGCATACATTACCTTAACGTTCAGCAGAGGCAGATGGGATGCTGGCCTCTGGTTCTTCCTTCAATTGGTAAAAAAGATTGCAGCATTAAAGTGGAGAAAAACAAAATGAGCAGGACCTTACTCATAAACGTTATAATGTTTCCCTCCACTACAAAGCCACAGCTTTGCGATGTTGTAAAATTGCTGCTATCTCTTTCGCAGTCCCCCCTCAGAATAAATTGGCAATGCTCACTTTCATGGGTTTCCATTTAGGAGAATCCTGCATGTTCTTTGCCCTTTCAAGCTCGTGGAATATTTCCCACCTGATTCATTGAGGATTATTATTAAAGTGAATTTAGCACTGACTCAAGCTCCTGGATTGTCAATCCTGGGAACACGATGTTCTTTTCAGCTACAAACTATTACGGCAGGGACAAGGGAAGATGGTTTCCCAGAGATGCTCGCCAGCGTGCTCAGTCTGACCTCAGCTTGGAGGAAGTGCAGAAGGCTGTTTCCTACTCAGGCACTGCCTCCTCCACCAGCCTTTTCTGCTGTGGGACTGTGCTGTGATAGAGAGCGCTGATTTTTGTGCTTCTTTGCCCTGCAGTTCTCTGAGGAAGGAGCTTTCTCAGCTGGCGGTGGCTGAGGGGCAGTGCTGTAAAGGAGATCTGTGGCCTGAACACCGATCCAAGAAGGTCTGGGAGATACCATCAGAGAATGATGCCCCAAGGGCAGGCACAGCAGAAGAGCAGAGAGATTGAGGAGATCAAGATAGAAAATTTGTTAGCCTGGCTTAAACTCTAATAAAAATGATCTCTGCTTACACATAGCTAGAAAACACACCAGAAGTGTGTTTTCCTTCCTTCTTAAGGAAGTTTGGGGAGATGTGAGCAAGTTCCACAGTCTCTTTTCTATTTCTTCCAAACCATTCATGCTGCCCTGATACCCACGCCAAAAAAAAAGAAATTACATTTCCTCCTTGATAGAGAGCAAGGCAGAAAATCCCTCCTGGACCAGCCGGCTGCTCAGGAATCAATGCGCCAGAAGACCCATAGCTCAGGCTCCTGGATGCCTCCAACAGTGCCTCTGTGAAGCTGCAGCAAAGAATACATCCAGCAAAGCCGTACCATGCCTTGACAAGCCTTTGTTTCCAATAAAGTCCCTAGAGATGCAACACTACTGAACTCCCTTCTTGCAATGGCAGGGAGAGAGGCCGTGTGGTTGCTGGCATGTCCAGCTTTCAAGCTTCTCTCCCCACCTCTCCCCTGCTCTGACTCTGCCAGGGGTGATGGTTGTGTTTCTGGGGGCCTCTCGTGCAGGCTTGTCATCCCTCTCTCAGACAAAGACATACATCATTTTACTCCTACCTTCAGTTTTAAGGGTGAAATAGTAGGGGGTGTAAACAACACAAATGCACTATATTTCTTTGTATTTTCGGTTGACTGCACAGGATATTTTACTTCACACTAAACCATTCCTGAAGGGGAAGCAGAACTTTCCTACTCCTTTATTTTTGATACCCAAAGAGAATCAAGATGCAGTGAGTTGATGCAATGACATCAGCTCTCGGTGCTGTCGTTTCACGCTATTTGGCAGTTTTTAATCTTAAAGCTCCAGCTTCCAGAGCCATGTGATAAGACTCAAAAGCCATAGGAAGACAATGTGAGTGTCTCTCCCTTTTCACTGAGGGGAAAAATTTTAAAATGCTGACCATGTGACCCCTTCTGGACTCTGAAAAGATATGGCAATGAACTTCTGGACTTTTTCCTTTCTACATGAAAAAAAAGAATCCTTGTGATTTTGGAGCAAATCTTGTGATCTCTAGAAGCATTTTACTCGTGATTCCTGAATGCTCAAGGTTGGCAACATTGACCTCACCCTGTATTCTAGGAGCACATGACAAGGAAACTTGCTATATCAGCTAACCTGTAAACACTGTAAACTGTCTGTATTTATGTTGAATAATCACTTTTGCAGGGCAAGCGAAAAACAGAGCTCATAGCATTCAAAAAAAAAAAAAAGAGGGGGAGCTGAAATCAATACACCCTCAGTTTTCTTGTCTCAGCAAAAGGAGTCTCAGGCAGCTTTTTAACCCTTTCATGCTCTAAAGAGAAGAAACAGCCCGAAGAGCCCGATCTCTGCCTTGTCACACTTGTTAACATCACCTCTCTGATCTGATTCAAGATGTTGTGACAACAGCCTAAGCCCATGTCCTTTAAATATTTTAAAATACCAGACATGTATGGTAAAATATTAAGACCCACGGCAAGTGTAATGAAGTGGTACGGTGCCTAGGCGGAGACAAGCCCGTGGGAGCCAGGATCCTCGCCCGCAGGAGGCAAGAGATGTCACAATCCACCCCAGATGCCCGTGTCTTGTCTGATGCATCACTTAACTGGCGTGGCAGGCCCACCAACATGTCCAAAACAGCAGTCAAGCTGTCTGACGGGCCTGCTCCCCTTTCTGTCCTCATCCTATGGCCTGTACGGTGAGCAAACACATCACTTTTCCCATCTCATCAAGAAGGGCTGATGCTACAAATGAACCCCAAGACCTCTACGTGTCCATCTCAGGATTGCTCCATCTTTGCATCCTAGTCCTTGGAAGATGCCAAGGGTTTAAGGTGCTGCAAGCTAAGGAAATCAGGCCAAGGCTGCCAGCTCAGCTCCCTCGCCCTTAATGTATGCAGGTAGTGCATTGGTCCATATGATGTCATCCCAGAATTAGCATGCTGATTAACAACTGGCTCCCTGCCACTCTAATAGGCTCTAAATACCTCTCCTAGGAGCTCCTAAAATGAACTGGATTTTGGAAAGGATGGGTGAGGATATTTTGTATTCACGGGGTCTTCTTCATACCCATAGGACGTTCAGTAATTCTCAGTAATTGTCCTACGCTCTGTTTTTAAAGCTCGTTATTTTCAAAAAGCGTTTCATTGGCAGATGCTCTGGCAGTCTCCATCCCCCATCCTTGGCTCCCCTTTTCCCCCCTTAAATTATTGATCTTTAGCCATAACAGGATTTGTCTTCATTATACGTGAGTTGCAATCGCCACAGATATTAGTGTAAACTCCTGGCAGCAGATTGATTAGTTCCTTGCATATGGAAGCAGGAGGTCCCTCCCACAGATTTATCAGGGATCCCCAGAGCCAGTTGTTCTTTACAGGACACAAAAATAGAAATTAGATTTCAGTTAAATACATCAGAAATTAGATTAGATGTTATTACTTCGAAAAGCCAAGCTCAAGGGAGCAGTGCACCTCAAAAGACTAAAAAATATTTCGTACGGAAATATCAGTAGCATCACTCCTTGCCTCAGTGATTTCCAAGTGGGAAAAATTTATGTTTCTCATCCCGTCACTCATGACCAATGGGTCTAAAAGCAATCCTCCTCAGTACGGTGCAAAAATAAACAGTGATAAGAACAAAAACTCACTCACCCTTGGGAAGTAGAACTGCAAAAAGCAAGTCTGTATTCCCTATAGTCCTGAAGCATCACTGCTGCTGGTCTTTACTTGTTGTGAGCAAGGAGTTAGAGACCAAAAGCTAGTTGGGGAGAGGTGTTCTCCCATTGGGACCCATCACAGCTGGCGTATAAGGAAGCATCAGGACAGAAGGGCATCCAGTAGACTTTACTAAATATTCTCTCCTGCAATCACAGGCGTCTGTGGCCAAAGGATCCCAGAAATGTGCACCAAGGCCACAAAAGCCTTCCCCACACAACAGCACGTGTGGCAGCCTGGGGCACCATGAGCACTGGCAATGGTGATTGCAACGGCCAGGCAGCATCACCACACAGGGCACCAGGTAAAACATACCATGTTTGTACGAGACGTGGTATGTGGTGACTACAGCTTTGCACATGAGAGATATTCTGGGACATTGCTGAAAGTTCCCAAAGACAAATGTGACCCAGGATTCACAAAGAAACAGGTTGGCACCCCCCTGCAGCCAACCAAAGGCAGGAGGAGCTCAGCAACATACCAGCAGCTATGAGGAGAGCTGCTGTAAAGGGTGACAGAGCTGCATGGTCATCATAGGGCTTTTTTTTAATCTTACACCAAGAATGGCAAGAAATAGTCTTTTCCCTAAGGAAAAGTCTGAAAGTTCTGGGATCATCACCTATTGTTAGAAAACCTTACAAATTTCCATTCTATACCTAGCTAGTCCACAGAGTCTCCAACCTTAGCCAAACCAAGCAAGCCCTCCCATCATCTTGTATCCTGATTGATGCCTTTCTTTGGGCTTGGAAAGCCACTCTCTGGGCAAGTTATGTTAGTTCCAAATGCTGTTGCAAATGTCATTTTCCCTACCCACCACTCTGACCCCTTCATGCTTTCCTCTGTTACCATCCCTTAGCTATTTCCTATCTCTCACCCCTAAAACAACTTGTTTCCGTTGCAGACCTCATGTAGGCTGTCAGACTAAACCGAGATAAGATAAGGTGCCCTAATTACACAGGTTATTTTAGATAGATACTCTAGTTTTTACAGAAAGCTGGAGGTTTATTTAAGTAAAAATTAAGCTGTACAGTTAATGTTTCTATTATGAGGACTCTTGCAAACAACTCAGTAATAGGCTGTTAGCACTTTTATATTCATAGCCTCTTTGGCCTGGAAGAACAAGATGATTAACATATGTAAAAGCTCCAAATGATCAGCATCCTTGATGCTGATCCAAAGAACCTCCAAAGAGCCATTCCTCAGACATGTCCTTTTGTAACCCAAACCATTTAATCTACATATTCATTTACATATGTCCCACAACACTTTAAAAGTTTCTCGTTGGGCTGGTTCAATAGCAATTCATTTATATTTATCTCACTTCCACATTTGTAACATCATTAGAGTCACAATGAGCTTAAAATACTGTAACAAAATCCTTGGTGTTGGAACAGCCCCACCTCAGAAATGTCTTATTAAAATTTCTCATCACCCAGTCTCAAAACATCTTCTAATCATATTCCAGTGCAACAAATTAGCAAATCGCAAGGTTGTAGCTCACGTTATCCAATTAAATGGAAATGAAGGACTTCAGCTCTGTCAAAGACAAATTATTCCTACTGCTCTTTGCAGCCAACTTGGGCTCCCGTTTCTGGTCTCTTTATAGCACTGAGAAACATCCTACAAGCAGTAAAGACCCATTACTCCAAGGACAATGCAAAGCAAGATTCCCAAATGTCCCATTTTCCCTCCCATGGACCTTGTGGACTCCCACAAGGATGACCCCATGGCCCCCACATCTGACAGATGTTCACTGTTGGTAGAGCGTCCACCACACCGAGGTACTGGCCTGTCAGCAGAGCTTCAGTGTGCTTCAAGATTAACAACAATCCTTCACTTTTTCAATTCTCTGTCCCTAAAATAGTTCTCATCTTTTGTCAGTCTTTCCTATTTATATTACAAGCTCTCCAGAAACATTTTATTTAGAAGCCAGCACAATGGAGCCCCAAATTCCCTCACGAACATAGGTTATTTTCCTTTCTTAATCAGAATAATCATCACTGTCACTGACCTTCTCATACCACGTCCCAATCTCGCTGTCATATGCAGCCGTTATTTTTGGAGCCATTTCACACATCTAAGGTAGCTAAATGGCTTTCATCATTTTGGCAGTCAGAAAACTTGCTACCATACAAGGACAAAGTTTCCCAGGAACAGGAAAGCTACTCAAGAACCTTCTTCTCATTTTCCAAAGCTAACAGTGTCACTGACAAAGGCATTCACAGGTTCTCTATGCGATGGGCTAGAATTAACGAAGGGGTGAGTCATCTTTCATTTGCAGAATTTTAATGACTATCAACAGCATTTGCATTCATTATTCCTTCATGACATACCAAAGAGCTGGGAAAATTTTTGCACTTAGAAAACGACATCACTGCAATGCTAGTTATGTCAAGGCCTTAATATTTATTTGAATTATTCTTGGCATGCTTTTTCTTCTCATAGCAGTATAAGACATATAATTACTGAAGTAAATATATATCCCCACATGCGTGTTTCTGTAAAATACTGTAAATATACCACAGAACTGATCATCTCTATAACATAAATATTTTTCCACTGAAGGATCATATGATTTCAGGAGCTGAGTTTTCTTTCATTTTCAGTTGGGTAACTGTGAATCTACGTCAGAGTGAAAATCCATGGCCAGGATTTTCCAAAGGAATAAAGGATATGAAGTATGTTTTTCCCATGAAGGATTTGGTATATCTCCAGTTAGAACCTAAATTATGAATAACCTAAATTATGAATAACCTAAATTATGAATAACCTAAATTATGAATAACCTAAATAAGAACCTAAATAAACCTAAATAAGAACCTCACTTCCAATATGTCTCCAGCTACAAACATGAAGTGTGAGAAAGGTTCTATCACGAGGCACTTCTGAAAAGTCATAACTTGGCAATCAGCTGAGCACCAGAGGCAATATTGCTAAGAGGTTTCCCCCACACTTTCAACAACCTGTTTAGAGAGGCTGCTTGTAAGGCTTCGGTCCTGACAGCCAGTTTGGTTGGTGGTTTCCCTGGTGAGAATGATGACAAATGAGTCAGTTCATGCCAAGCAAGACAGCAGCTTTTCTGATTTATATTTTCCATCAATAAGAAGAGCTCAGAGAGCAATAAGTTGTGCCAGTCGGGTCAACAACAGATTCCAGAGTGTTCTGATTTTTCATTATTTGATAAAAGAGATAAACCTCATCCAATACCTAGCTAGCAGGAGGTTAAAACCCTCTCCAAAGAAATTAAACACTCGTGCTCTCATGTCTGTAGATGAAGACAAGTCCCTGGGACTGGCTCACATTGAAGCAGCTATCAACCGCTTTTCCAAACAGGAAGACCAAGGAGCTTCCCACAAGTTTACCAGGAGCTAGCAGATACAGGCAAGAGTGGCATTATCTGTGTAGGGAGGAGGCTAGCAGGTATGAGACCCTCCACTAGCATGACACAGTGTGGCACGTATTTATCTCACATGATGGAGAGTGACAGTGCCGTTATCGCCCGTACACGTACACAAGCATCACCAGCCACCTGCATGCAGCCCTGGGCATCATCATTTTTTTTTCCATCACTGTGAGCTGAATGCAAGCTCTGAGCATCAGCGCAATCTCTTCTGAGGTATGACCAAAAACGCTCTGGTGAACAGGGTCCATGGGCTGAGTCTGACCAGAGGACTGCTGCTTTCACTCCTCAACTGTCTTCAGAGGCAAGGAGCATTAAATTGGGACCAGTAGCTACACTTGTCTCTGTACCTTAAAGGGAACCCTGATGGATTGTTTTATTTGTTTTTATATCTTAAGGTAAGAAAGCACGAACATTTACTGACAGAAAGCTTGTTTTTCTTTGGTTTCAATTCTAGCTGCGGCAGTGCTTTTCTTTTATGTTGGAATATGCCTTGCAGTGCAGATTTTCAGCATAATAAACCTGAGCTACAGAACTGACCTGTCACAGATCATTGCAAACCCAGCCCAGATTTTAAACCCATCACAAAACAGTGAAAGACTCCATATTTTATCTTTTATCCTCTTAACCACAAATAAAATTTACTCCATTCTTTGGTAAGAGAGTGAACAAGCATCAGTAGCAGGGTAGAGGTACCATTTAAAACAGCTGGGGGAATCTGTAATCCCTAGGCCAACACTACCTATGTTTTAGATGATATTTACTCTCCCTTGAATTCCTGTTCATAAGGTTCCGTGTTCTGTTGACATTCCCCTACTAATTAGAGAGGCGTTTTACGGTACAAAAGAGACATTCCTTCCCTTTCAATCCCAGACCTATGAATTCCCTTATTTCTCATCCTTATTTGATCAACAGGTAAAGAAATGACAAATTGGTCATTTACAATTCTCTAGACGAAACCTGCGTCTCCGGGTGTCTCTAATGAAGCTAGTCTAATGTGTCATGAATTTCTGATGCTATCTCTCGGAAACACTTGCAAAGCAAAGCTTGTATGAAACAATGCACCTCCAAAGCTATATTTCATAGTCTGCCTCCTCATATGGGACTCACACACACGTGAAAAAGCACTTAACAGTAGTTATCTCTACTCTATTGAAAAAGGAACTTTCCAATTTTCAGTTATGTTAATACAAAACCTAATGTCCTGTGGAAGCTGATGTGAGCTGGGCATGCATGAATTATCATCGATTTTCTTGCAAAGACTTATCTCTGGACTACAAGCAGTCTCAACATAAAAGTTAAGGTGAAATACTCTCTAAACTGTGTTACACAAAAGGAAACTATTTCCATTCTTCTGTGGGTAAACTGATGGCTATTGCTATGATATCTGGCTAATCCTTTCTGGATAAGCATTCGATTTTTCTTGGCACAGCAACTTGAACTACTGAAAAAAAAAAAAAAACAAAAACGTAAAAAAAAGCTGTTGCCAAGGCAGTAAGCAGGAAAATGTTGAATGCTCATCTTGCAAAAGCAGCTCAAATAAACTATCCATGCACATGATAAAGTGGAAAATGCATGAGTCAGGCTGAGCCATCGTATCTGCTGGGGAGAGTGGGGAGCCACGCACAGCACCCAGGCTCTGCCTGGAGCAGCCGGAGAGCTCTACTGCTGCAGATACCGCCGTGTGAGCTGCCTTCCAGGATCACAGCTTTGTGTTTTGCTGGTGACTCAGAGTTTAAGCTTGTCAGAAAATAATTATTCCATATACCCAGGGAAAACATTGATCTTTACATGAAAACCTCTAAACTGTACATTTTTGCACATCATGTACATAAAACCAGAGATTAATAAATGATGCTACCGTACTTTGCAGGCATTTCTGCTCTGCCTTCACGGTGTTTTCATTCTCCCGTGTGGGGTATGCTCAGTGGGTGGACTACATTTCCCCCAGCACACTGTAATTTCATTTCTTGGCGGTTTTCCGTTGTTCATCATGGGAGTTCCCAGCTAAAGCACATCAAGCTTTTTGTGTCCAAGTGAGGAGCCCAGACCAGAGCAGACACAGGTACATGAAAGGAGAGGACAGCAGTACACTGATCCAGGAATGAGGATCCAGGAATGAGTGCACTGCAATTTGTGATACAGTTTCCCCATTTTTTCTGTCTGAGACATCAGACTGGGAAGTTACCTACTCCACCACTGCTCCATTGGGAAAGCTGTACTCAGGGAGAAGGGCTTTATCCTCAGCGTATGAATTCTGAGAGGATACTTCATTTTCCAGTGTTTTTGACCCTGTTTCTAAACTAGCTGGCCAGGGAGGGAAGATGCTAAGACACCAGCCATGCTAGACAGAGCAGAGAGGAGCACGTAGTTTCTGATTTTATGTTCAAAGCAAGTCTGCTGTTTTACTGAATTTACTAACCATTTGACTGCTGTAAATGAAATCAAAAGCAGGCCTGGAGTTAATGCATGGGCTGTACTGATCCTGCATAGCTGTCATCATTTTGTTTTTCCCTCCCATGTCACAAAGGCTGGTTTTTTTCCTCCCATATCACATAACAGTGCAGGATCCCCAAATACACTATCTTCTATTCACTGCAAGGAAAATTAATTCATCCTGATCATTCCAGTAAACACTAAACCCACTAAGGCACATTTTTAATCAAATAATTAGGAGAGGTGCAGGGGAAATGTGTGCTGAAAAGATAATGTTGCACTTTAAAGGATTCATTATTGGTTATTACATTTTACATAGAATGTCATTTTCTTTACTAGTTAAATAAAAGGTGAAGGAAGAGAAACAAAGTCCTACAGACTAAACGTTTCAGCTCCATCTAAATTATAGACTGCTAGGAAATGCCTGAAATTGGAGGTGCCACCTTTCAGAGAAGCACTGCCATTATGCTGCTAACACGGCATGATCCGATTTTTTCCTCTTTTCAAAGTTATTCTCTACATTCAAGTGCTTGAGCAAAGAGATACACGAGCATTCTGGCAGAGCATTTGTATCCTCTAACCCCAAGAAGCAGCATCCCCAGCCTGCTCGCAGAGCATGTTGAACCCGCAGGAGCATGCGATGCAGTTAGAGCCCAGGAGACGAAGGCGTGTATCACACATCACCGTCCTGCATGGGAAGACGCCGGATACACAAGCACTTGGCAAAGACCTAAGAAAGCCGGTAAGAGCAACGTGCAAGCACATGAAGTACGGCAAAAAGGAGGGAGATATAGAAAAGGAGGGTGTAAAATGCTGATCCTCACCCTCACGTCAACATCCAGCAGTAGTTTTGATTTAACACGATGTAAATTAACAGACAATAGAATCATAGAACCATAGAATCACAGACTGGTTTGGGTTGGAAGGGACCTTCAAAGCCCACCCAGTCCAACCCCCCTGCCAGGAGCAGGGACATCTCCAACCACATCAGGTTGCTCAGAGCCCCGGCCAACCTGGCCTGGAATGTTTCCAGGGATGGGGCATCCACCGCCTCTCTGGGCAACCTCGGCCAGTGTTCCACCACCCTCAGTGTAAAAAAAAATTTCCTAATATCTAATCTGAATCTCCCTCCCTCTATTTTGAAACCACAATCCAACCCATAAAAACTCTTAAAATCTTTTTCTGTGCTTCACAATCTGCAGTTCTCTTCACCTTCGACTGAAGAGTATTAAAGCCAGAAGACTGACAAACAGTTAAAAACCACCTTTTGAAAAGTGTCTGCTGCTGGTTCTACTGTTAGTATTGAGATTTCCTGTCAGCTTTTACAGAAATTCTTTGGGAGTCTGACAGGATTAAGGGGATTAATACATTAAAGCATTATTACAGCTTTCACAGGGGATTTTCAAAGACTTTACACTGTGATCTATTTGTCCTGTTACATAAAACGAGCATTAATAGGCTGATTGAAAAGAATCATTGCAATCGATAACCTTAATTTTTGTAAACACATTCTGCCATCAGAATGAGGAGTTGAGGTCACCAGCCCTCCCACAGCATGTTACTTAAATTAAGCTGCATAAACATATTTTTGGTGTATGCCAAAGGTTGGCCTGGGTGTTACAACCTACTCCTGACAGAGAGAGATTTGTTAACACTGAATCACCAGCCCCAGCTCCTCAACCCCTGTGGTGTCCTGCTGACTCATCACCTGGATTGCCCGTCACCTGCTCTTCAGAGACCAGTGCTGCAGCTCTATTGCCAAATGGCTCCACTTGGAGGACAGGGTTTTTACCTTAATTAAAAGTTCATGGGTAGATGGGTGGTTGTCAGTTGCTGGGGTGTTGCTGCTCCTGCTGGAGAAGATTGTGGTGCTGGGAACACCAGGATGCCACATCCCCTTCTCTGCTCCAGCCTGGTACGGTGATCTCCTTGCACGACTAGCTCAAAGAGAGGTAACCCTAGTGCCTCCATCCTCCTACAAAACTCACTCCTAATTTATTTCAGGATTGTAGGCAGCACTTGCCCTTGCTGATTTTCCAGACTTCCCTCACACGGGCAGGGTCCGCGCTCCCCTCAGCACTGCACTCTCACCCTCCTTTGCATTTCTGTAGAAACAATTTCTCACCATTGCTTAGCATAAACTTCAGTGCTTTGTTGAGAAAACTTCCCTTCAAAACTTTTCTCAGGAAAAAGAGCATAAACTCTCCTCTCTGTTTTCAGTCTCTGACTGCTTCTTGTAAGTCTCTAAAATATTTAGGCATAGGGAGACAGATCCTCACCTCTTACACGTCAGCCTAAAACAGTAAAGGTGAGGATGAGGGCAGCATTTTCCACAGAGACATCTTCTAAACCACCACAAACAGAAGGGTGCTCTCTTTATCGATGGGCTCTGCTGTAGAGAGGGGCTGGGTTCCAAAGCTTTTCTGTTGCCCTGTACTTTTGAGATAATACAGACAGCAGAGTTTTGCTTATACATGTCCTGGGCTTTCAGACACTACTTTACTCAACTAGCCACAACTAAACCAGCATCTACGTAATTCACAGACCTTAAGGGATCCATGAACCTCTAAATTAGGAAAAGAAGCATTAACCTTGGCTTTTGGATCAAGACCTAAAATATAGTAAGAATAAAACTGAGAATTTTCTTTTTCTAAGCCAGACTAGGTATCCTATTTTCAGTGAAATACGATAGCTATTTTGTGTCTGATTTCCCTAGGCTGTTCTGAAAATCCAGGTACTATGAAATCCCTCAAAGTCTGAGTAGAGGTCACTCACCTCACACTCATTATCTTCTCCAAGTGGTTGCCTAGCCATTGAGCCTAGTCTCAATTAAGGGCTATTAATGGGCTACTTGTATCACCACAATGTATATTATTGTATGAATGTGACTGTCAGTTTTTGGTTGCTACGAAATGCAAGGCTGGCTATGTGAAAAAGGCTTTGCAGTGAGATTTCAGCATTGCTGTACCAGGCAGAAAAGAGTACGCAATCTTACAATAGGTTAACAACTTTTTAAGGAGTTACTAAAGCA
This sequence comes from Chlamydotis macqueenii, assembly GCF_036417535.1. Taxonomy (NCBI): domain Eukaryota; kingdom Metazoa; phylum Chordata; class Aves; order Otidiformes; family Otididae; genus Chlamydotis; species Chlamydotis macqueenii. The sequence goes on along the minus strand of NC_141575.1, from coordinate 7,657,016 downwards.
CTGAGGCAGTCGGTGGTCTGGTGGGTGGAGGGTTAAAACTATTTTGAAGTTGTATCAAAGATATAAAGAGACTGCTGTTGGAACAGAACAAAACAGAAACCCCAACAAAACTTGTATATCCAAGTCGGCATCCTCTCCGCGATCTAAAAAAAAAAATAAAATCTAACAATATGAGCTCTGCCTAAGAGCAGGAGACATAGGCACGTGATTGAGTAGATATCACAAATGGCTTACTGGCTGGCTAATGGAGAATCAGAGAAGTCTCTCAGATCTGATCTAAGCACAGGCAAACAGAAACACAGTTTTCTTTTATTTCTCTCCTCCTTTTTCCATGATACCATGTGTTACCTGCACCTTTATTTTAGCAAATATTTTTTCAATATATTTTTACTTTTATTTTTATGTCGTGTTTGGATGTTTGGCCCATTTCTCAGAGCTCAACCTCGATTCAGGTCTCCAGAGTGTCTGGATTGCAGATGTGGCCGGTTGCATTGGTGGGAAGAGGTCGGGGCTGGGGGAGAGGCGCTGGCTGGGTTTGCTCCTCGACTGGGTGAATTCTGTACCACCAAACCACACTAGTTTACTCCTGGCCACAGTCCTCTCCTTTTGGTTTTGTGCCTCAGGAAAAACTGTCATATATTTACTGGATTCAATGGGAATGGCAGTGCGCATGAGTCAGGGAACCTTTTCAGAGTCAGAGGCTTTCCAAAATTTCTCTACTTTCTTATCCCACCCTTCATCCACTGAACCAAAGTGATTTGCAACACCTGGAACAGGCAAATGGTTAAAAAATGAACTCTAGCAAGTGGTTGCTGCTGTTCCTCTTAGTATTGAGATCTCCTGTCAATCCCTTCACAGAAATACTTGGGTAGTTTGACAGCATTAGGAGGATTAATATATTAATGCATTATTACAGCTTTTATCGGAGATTTTCAAAGACTTTAAGAGTGAGATCCATTTGTCCTGTTACATAAAACGTACAGTAATTGTCTTAATTACTCTATTGTGACTAGGTATTGCTGCTCACATAGTATCGCAAGCCTAATTGTGCCAATTGTTCCCAATTGTTCCAGGATCTTGCAGCAGTACAAAAAAAACCAAGGTGAGCCAAACATGAGACTGCTCTCCAAAGATTTCTCTCTCTACAAGCCAAATTGCCTCTCTAAACTGGGTGCAGGGAGCAAAACTGGTTCTGTAATCCTAAAAAATCCTGTCCATGCGTACACAGCAAGTAGCGTACAAAGGCAGTCATGAGCACAGGCTTGTTTTCTCTCACCCACAAAGTAGACATGAGTGTGAATTTCAAGGTAGCAAGTCAGTAAGTGAAGTAAAAAACTGTTGAAAGAGTGAGATGCCCTTTTCCCCTGTGTTGTTTTTGTAGAGGAACCAATCATTAAACATACCCCAAAGCTCTTCCTCAAGTGGTATGCAAAAAAAAAAACCAACAAGGAAGCGTGAGAAGATGTGTGCTGTGCTGCTCGTGCTTAGCCGTTGGCCTCTGGCCGTGCACACGCAGGGACTTGTCAGCGATGAGAGTCCTTCACTTGGCGTTGTTGATAAGATCCAGTTCTCCCATGAAGACCCAATAAGACACAGGATCTATGTCCTCTATGCCCTGCAAAGACACATGCAGAAGTGATCTCAGAGATACAGCTGGGTGAGTCCCGCTTGGAGTGATGTTTGTGACAATTACAAATAGATAGCCATTCAGGTCGTTCTCACTAAAATACTTTTTTCACCAAAAAATGCTGATTTACCATGGAAATGTGCAAATATCATTTCAGCTCCTTCAGGAAAAGGACATGTAGAGTTACTGAGGACTGACCTTAGTGCAATGGCTAGGAAGGGCAGCCTAAGTTACTGGGAGAAACTACTGGTGCACAAGAACACAAAACCAGCTGGATTCTCACCCATTCAGTCCAGCTTTTTGCATCTGTCAGAAACTGCCATCATGTGCTCCCAAGGAAAAAAAAAAGAAAGAATAATCAGAGCAGATAAATGCGTGAGAACCTGTGTTTCAGGAGGCTTTTCTCAGTTCTCAAGTAGCTTAAACAGCGAAGTACAAGAGCTGGTAAGCTTTTGAAAGCTCTCCCTGTGTTCCCTGGTATACTGGATTATTCAGTCCCTTTCCCCCACCCTAGGCAGATCCCTGGCCAAATGCAGAGCAGACTGGCAGAGTTGCCTTAGCTGCTCACTTTGGGGCTACACGCCAGCCCACAGGCTCTTGGAGGGAACTCGGGCTATGTGAATTGGTTCAAAATGCCCCTCTCACAGATGAAACCACACATTTGCCTCTTCTTCATAACCTTTCTGATTGTCGAGAACAAAAATTTAGTTATAACTGTGAAGTGATTATAAAGCATCCTTTGAAAGGATAGAGCATCTTGCTTTTCAGAGATTTCAAAGCAGATAGGAAAACAAACAAACTTTATGACATAGTCACAGATAATCTACCTTGAGTTTTCATATTCCAGTTATTTCTCAAGTTCTCTTGCATACTTGATTTCACCTGACTAAGGAATCAGCTGGATTTCCAAAATATATTCCACAGAAATCCAAATGAAAATGCCCATGGGGATAGTAAGAGAATAGGAAAAGAGTAAGGTCTGCTGTGTTGGAAGAAAAATTTATCAGTGAGGAAATAAAAGAGACTTAGAGTTGGGAAGAAGTCCGATGTAATCTGCTGAGGTCCTTTGTCCAACTGCGACATCCCTTTCCATAAAGAGAGCAGGTTCTCGTTTCAAAGGCACACAAGATCACTGCGCAGGCAATTGATGCTATCCCCTGTGAAAGCCTTTCTGCAGTTAGGGAACAAACAGCATCACACTGATTTCTTTCCCCCTAGATTTGCTGCAATGGAAATTGTATTTCTCAGCAGGCCTTCTACATCTAAATTATTCTCCAAGTTGTTATCCATTCCATAGAGTACACCGAAGTCACTCACACAACATCTCCCCGTTTGAACTCTCTCGGATTGCTTTGGTCTTTGGAAAGCATGGGTAATATCTGCTGCAAACACAAGACTTTTTTTTTTTCTTACCATTTTCTTTAACTTTGTGTATATAGGCAGGTCGGGAGAGGGGAATATTCATTTTCTGTGGTGTCCGCAGGAGCCGTGCTCACCAGTCCTCCCCACCGTCTATTTAAACGTCTGCATCTGCTTTAAGCTGGCAGAACCCAGCCATGATAATGAGTTTGCCCCCCTGTGTGACTTTGTTAGCACTCAACTTTGTAAAGAAAAGAGATGGATTTGCCCAAAAGTGACTGGGGAGAGACTTGAGGCTAAGGTTTAAATATCTGTCACTAGATCATTGAAATAGGGAGGAAATATATATATTGATGGACTGTTTGCATTTGTTCTCATTGTGGGCTTTGAAAAATGCTAATTTATGGGTTTCAAGCCTGTTAATAAGCTGTCAGATCGAGATGAAAAATTATATAAAGTGCAGTAATTGAAAAAAAGGAGAAGAAAGCACAGAAATTAAAAAGAAATCTTTGTCCTAATTTGATTTGTGACTTCATTGTAACAGAATAAAGCGTGTGTAGATATTAACAATTCATTTACATAACCAACTCCAATCAAGCAGTTCAGATAAATGTGCATTCACTTCTGGAAAGGTGGGAGGATTAATTTTAACCTATTAACACCCTTCCTTTCAGATACGTTCTTGTCTACTTTCTTCCATTACCAGATAAAGTTGTTTATTGGTGAAGAAAACAACTTACTGGATGGCAGGGCATTTAATTTTCAAAGCTCCAGGCTTCAATCAAGGCATTAGTCTTGGTTTACATACACCAAAAAATAAGAGAGGCCTTGGAAAGCAGAAGGAAAAAGGAATGCAGTGAAGAAATTGCTGGTAGTCCCCATTTGAGAGATGGCAAACTGAGGCACGGAAGAAACCGCCTTGCATGAGCTCTGATGGCAATTCTTTGGGAAATAAAGGATCCTCTGTCCTGAGACCACCTGAGGGGTTTCTGCTGCCTCCTTCTATTTCTCTTACATCCTTCGTCCTTGTATCTAGGCACCAGTGACAAGATTTCCAGTAAAACCTGCCACCATTTAAAACACCTCATACCATTTACCACATAAGGCACACATGCGTTTTATTTGCCCGTCACATGCGAAGAAGCAGAGGCAGAGAAATTTAAGTGGCTTGTCTGAAGTCAAAGAAAAAAACCCTGAGGCACAATAAGCCCTGAGGACTGGCTGATCCCCAAATCCTCTGTTCATGCTCAGCCTGCCACAGTTTCTCATGCCATGCCATGCAGGTTTCTCACTGCTTACGTTGTCCCTGGTCATAATTAATAGAATGGTTTTGTAGTTCTCCACAGAGTAATAAAAAAAAAAGGCAGTCAGATTCCCAGATCCTCTATTTACTGGTCTAGGTGAGGCTGTCTTTGTCTACATACATTACTCAAGTCTAATTAGAACTGTAAAGGATTTTCATGACTTTGTAGTTTTCCCTGCTCAAAAGTAAATCCATCCTTAATACCATAGAGAACATATTCTGAGAAAGCCGGAGAGAAGGGAGAATTAAAGGAAAGCCCAAGTGAAGATACGGGAGAGGATGCCAGGTACAATCACTGAAGCAAATAAAGTGAATTAGTTGGAGAGACAGCTAAGCGTTCTGCTGAGAAAAGGAAAAGGGGATGGAATGGCAAAGCAGGGAGATCTGAACGGTGATATCAAGCTAACAGAGACAGCACCATGGAGTTCAGCAGCTGCGTGTTTTGTTCTCATTTACACGGGTGTGAGATCTGGGTGACCAAATTGACATGAGTGGTATTTGTACGCTGTTTGTCTCTGCGTAGCAAAGAGCAGACTTTGGCCTCCTTTTTGCCATAAAGTCTCCACTCTGTCACAAAAAAAAGCAGATTTTTTTTTCCTCTTCTGCCAGCTGTCAAGTGAATGATGGGTCGACTGAAGGCTTAAGCCACAGAAAATAAATTTTCCAAAGCCACTCACTTCCTGTTCATTCATACATGGTAGTGTGCTCACTTGTTTTGTAGCCTATCCGGGATCACTTTGATGCTTAGGTGCCTACTTTCCTCCAAGACCGTGCTCTCCTTGTGTTTCCTGGTGGCCAGGCCCCTCTGTTGATCAGCCTGTAGGATGCTCAGCAGGGAGAGCACAGCGGTCGCAATCCCTGTGACATCTTGTTCCTGTCATCCTGTGTGTAAAGAAGTAAGCAGTGACACCAGCAAGGCTAACTTTGGATATTCCTGTTACCATTCTCCTCAATAAAGACTTATAAAAAAAAAAGATGTAATGTCTTCCCATGAACAATTTAGTAGCGATGGCACGTAATTTTGCCATTTGAAGTTCACTCTGCAGAGGATGGAGGTCTGCATTTATGTGTAGGTTCTGCCATTCACCGTCGTTGAAAACGCCATGAGACCCGTTTTGTGGTCACAGCAATGTAGTTTGGGATAATTCTGGGAAACAGAGTGAAATCACATCAGGGTGAATTGAGCTGGTCGTGGTCTGGCTCGGTGCTTTGAAAAAAACCCCAGCCACGAGTAAAGTCTTGCAATCACCTTTTTATTAAAAAAAAAAGGAAGTCAGATGCTTCTGGGAGTGCAGGCCTAGGTCTTGAAGGCAACAGCAACCATAAAGCGCTCCTGGTTTGCATTTCCCTTTGACGGACGGTTTACAATAAGGAAAAGTTTCCCAGCTGGGTGCACTGGCCTAACTTTAACCTTTCAGTTTGGGGCTTTTGCAGACTTTTTTTAAGCTTCAGATAATTTAAAGCTGTGAAGAAAGTGTGAACGTGGTATTGACCAGAGCTTAGACAAGAGACGTGGCCATGCTTTGACAAGCTGCGAAGAGCACGGGATGCGCTTGCAGTCATCTGAGAGGAGACCACCCTGCCCTGGGGAAGATGCTTCAGCCAGCAAGGTCAGCGCTGCAGGCAGAGATGTCTGAGGCACAATGTGCGTGTGACAGCTTCATAGGAAATACGTAGCTTAACATTGCACCAGATCCAGAAAAGTAATTAATACAGCATTAAAAAAAACGTTACTCTGTTTGAGCCAACCGAAAAACCTCGGCTTCAAAATCAAACTGTTACCATTCTCTTTCCCTTACTACAAAAATTCATCAGGTTAACTTTTTCACATGGAAATGTCTTATTTTGCAGAAGCTGTATTTTTCTATTTAAAAAAAAAAAGGTCAAAATCCAAAAGCATGCCTTTCTAAAAGAAAATTTTAGTAAGCTGATAACAATTTAATTACCATGGATTAACTAGTGCAGCTACACAACACCTTCTGCTAGAAGATATCCAGTCTCTGTGGAGACCAATGTCCTTTTGAAAAACTGGCTTTTGCAGGAGGGCTGGGCATCGCACACCTGTCTCTGGATTCTTAAGTAATCCTAAAGAGAAGTGAATTTAATTATTATTGTCTGTTTTGAAGATGAAGATGGAAGATTTTTTTTTTTCTCCCGTGGCAAAGACAAGGTTCAGGAATGAGGAAAGAGGAGGCCAGAGTGAAGTGAAGGTCTGCTTTGGTGGTTTCCCGTGTTTGTGTGCTACCTGCAGCTTCCCACGCACTCAGCACCCTCAGCACCCAGACAAATGTGCTTTCCTGGGCTCAGCCACCTCCAAAAACACCAACATGCCTCCACCACAAGCCTGACATTTTCTGAGCAGTGTTAGAAACGTGGCTTATTGAGAACCTGCTTGTCCACTTCCCTGGCAGCTTTGTTGGCACCCATTCCTCTGTATCCAGATGGAAAGGGAAGCAAATAATGGGACTGAGTGCATCTCTGTTCTTACTTCAGCTCTACTCACAGACCACTGCTTATTTATTTATTTATTCTCTTTATTGCACATCCTTGCCCTGTGACTGAACTCCTGTATAACTGAATTGCTTGTACCTATGGAATCCCTCGAGGGAGAAGAGGGATCGAAAAGGGAAAGAGAAAGGAAAAGGAAGTGGAAAAGGAAAAGGAGGAAAAGAAAAGGAAAAAGGAAAGGGGAAAGAGGAAGAGCAATTGGGCAGGGGTACCTGGCCAGGGAGGGCTGCAGTCCCCTGGAAGCACTTCACAAAGATGCTGCTTAAATCCATACAGATATTTACCTCTGTGCCCCAGCCCGGAAAGGCAGTGAGATCGTTTCGCCCGCCACTGGATGACAGTCATGCCTGGGGTAAAACAGGGAGAACGTGTTATGTTTGCCTAAAAATTTACCCTGTTTACAACTCCGTCCACCACAGCAGGCATGTACTTTTTGCCAGACCTTTCGTCTGGCACCCCCAGCTCTCTCTTGTGTACGCCTAGGTTCATACTTTTTGTCCTCTCAGGTTTCTCATTCACTGAGCCACAGATAATTATTGAGCTGGGAATGATAAAAGACAGGCCAGTTAATAAAATAAAGGAAAACAAGAATAAAAATACGACCAGTTTGTGCATCAGCCAAAGTGCACCTCTGTCTCAGAGCTTGTGGATAAGCCTGGCCTTCCTGAAGACGCCCTTCTCTATCTTTCACAGTGACAGGGAAGGAACAGTCCACCCACAAGTTTAAGGCTCCCTCAAGTCCTCATATTTGTGTGGACTCCTCCAATTAGTTTCCCTGCCTTTGCTGAGCAAGCTGAACTATTTTCTTAAGGTTTGATAAAGGGAGTGCACATTCCCCTTGCAGTACATCAGACTGCATCCCAAGGAGACCTTGTGCAGAAGAGATGCTGAGATGTTGCCTCCTCTGTCTGAGGATCAGGGTACGGGTGTGCCCCAGGGGACAGATCTTGGGAGATACCTGCAGAACCAGCCCTAAGGTGGATTGACATGAACCAAGGACAAAGAACAGGCAAAAAGTGATCGTTCAAATAACCAAAATCTATGTGGCAGAGGTGGCACGGGTGGCACTCTGTGGGTTTGAGGCCAATTTGCTGGTGATTGCCAGTTTGGTCAAGGCTTCAACAAAACAGAGAATGAATCAAATAGGGAAATCTCTGGCCTTAACAATTCTTGATGAGTGAATGTTATAAGAATATTTGTCAGATTCCCAGCCATTCTCCCCAGGTTTTACGTCGAGATGATGCCAATGCCTACAAACAGCACTGGGAGGTATGTCTTAATTCCTGAGTTTATCACCATTCTTAGGATTTCCTGTCTTCAGCACTATAGACATTTTTCATTCTTAGGTCTCACTTCTATCTCGCTCAGTACAGCAATGGAAGCAAAACAGTGGCTCCAGCAGGAATATGTGAGCGGCTGCCTGTTCTTCTGTAAGTTGTGGTGTTCAAAACGGAAGAGAACAATAGGACAGAGACAAAGCTGTTTCCCTCCAGTGCTCTGTGCTTTGGGACAGCAAACAGAACTACTGCTGTTCACATCTCCAGGCTATCTATCTCAGATATTCACCTCCCAGCCTCTTCTCACCTTTAAGAGACGCCATCAGAAGAGCACTCAGCATCAACGGTAACACTGCAGGCACTTTTATCAGCAATTCCACTAAAACTGCTCATGTTTTGCGAAAACATCACTGTCCTGTAGTTAGCCAGTGTTCGTGGCTAGTCATTCCTGCAATGGGAATTTCAGACTCACAGAGCTGGTGCGTAAATCTGGACTATGTTCAAGTCCTCTGGTAATGTAAAGCAGCACCACTCCACTGCAAATCCTTGTTTGCCCTGCTCATTGTTTGCTCCACGTGATTAATTGTGCTCCTAATCCATCAACGGGGAGGTGGAGTGAAAGAGAGGGGGAGCAGGAGCTTGGGAGAGGGAGGAGACAGATGAAGGGCAGTGTGGTGGATTACAACATGAAAGTGATTTTTACCCTTTGTTGTTCAGTGCATTTGCCATCGACATAGATTATTATTTGGGTTTTAGTTTACTTTCAAATCCAATCACAAATTGATGGGTGTTGTAACACAGTACAAAGTGTTCATACCTGATAAATCCTGCTTGGCTCAAGTACCTGGCTCAGCTGAAAGCATGCCAGCACGCTGAGAGTAATTAGTCAAAGTCCCTTCTCTGACCAATCATTTATGCAGGACCAGGCAAAATATTTGTGACAAATCTGAATGATTTTTGCTCCCATCAGCTGGGTGCAATGTGGACGCTGGGTACTCCAGTATTTTCACAGCATTGTCAATCTGGATTGAGAGAGAGAAGACTCTTGTTCTCTGTCTTTTACCACAGATTCCTGTGTACTTGATCAACCAAAGACACAGAAATACCAGACATGAATGCAGAATGACCTATATTCCCAGTACATCAAGCATACACCTGCATGATAAACAGATTTTTGACTTTTCAGTACGTGTCACACAATGACTATCGTAGAACAATACTACATTGCCCAGAAGGTACAGGTTCACAGTAGAAGATCACCGTTAATATGATCACCATATGGTTTTGGGTTCCCAACAGACATGTGTCTTAAATTCCCCTGCATACTTCAAAGCATTGGAATAATCTGTGTTTAGAGGTGTAGTACTTATGTGCACTGAAAAATTGTCAAGATCCCAAGGGCAGATTCATACCTCAGAGCTGTAACGCCTGAAGAAACAAGTGTCTGAAAAAACAGAGACTTAAGCGATAAAGCTCTGTCCTGTCTATTGTGCCAGCTCCTCCCACGTGCTGCTATGGAGGGCTCAACACTCTTTTTTGTAGTCTTTGGTTAGGATCAGTCTTTCTGGCTAACTCCTATACATGCTGTCTCCACAGTTGTCCTGTTTCCTATTTTGCAAGACTAAGGGACAGTTTCCATAAAGAAACAAGTTGTGTTTGTACACAAGTACACAGCACACAGCACATGTGAATATTGTAATTATCATAGAGTCACAACATCATAGAGTGGTTTGGGCTGGAAAGGACCTTTAGAGCCCATCCAGTCCAACCCCCCTGCCAGGAGCAGGGACATCTCCAACCAGATCAGGTTGCTCAGAGCCCCGGCCAACCTGGCCTGGAATGTTTCCAGGGATGGGGCATCAACCACCTCTCTGGGTAACCTGGGCCAGTGTTCTACAACTCGCATCGTAAAAAAATTTTCCTAATATCTAATCTGAATCTCCCTCCCCCTATTTTGAAACCATTACCCCTCCTCCTGTCACAACAGGCCCTGCTGAACAGCCTCTCTCCAACTTTCCTGTAGGCCCCCTTGAGGTACTGGGAGGCCGCTCTAAGGTCTCCCTAGAGCCTGCTCTTCTCCAGGCTGAACAACCCCAACTCTCTCAGCCTGGCCTCACAGGACAGATGCTCCAACCCTCTGATCATCTTCGTGGCCTCCTCTGGACCCTCTCCAACTGGTCCATATCCTTCTGATGTTGGTGGCTCCAGAACTGGACGCAGTGTTGCAGGTGAGGTCTCACCAGAGCAGAGTAGAGGGGAAGAATTCAGGTCTCTACACCTCGCTGTCGATAAACATGCAGCACAGAGCCACACTTACAGCCACAGGCATTCAGCACAATCGATCTCCACTCCAGCCCCACAAAATGCAAAAGGTTGAAGGATTTATAGTCATCCCATTAGGGCTGCATGTAGCTAGGCATCTATGTGGCTACAGATGTGTTTACAGTCTTTGCAGTTGTGCTAACTTGGGGTACAGAATTTTACATGACATGCATACATTCATGGCTCGTAACACATGCACACCTTTCAGTCTGGTGTTCGTGTGTGCAATGGGCAGAATGTGCACACACCGGCCTCTTCATGCTGTGCAGTCTGACATACAAACATGAGATAAACACACAAAAACCCATTCATAAATAAACACGAGAAGCAAACCCATGCTTTCCCTCTCACATGGATATGCACATATGGCACATTTTCCTGTACATTTGCAGCGGGCACAAGCTATGTGTGTAATGAAGTCCATGTCACGTAGCATCCTAATTGGTTTTGTGAAGCCACGTGCCTGCAGACTCAACACCTACATCAAATATCCAGATCACACTAGCTTTTTCTGTCCATGACTCTCCCGATCCCCTTTGTGGAAAGCAGGGCTGCGTTAAGAGCTATCAGAGAGCAGAGCCAATATTGCCAGCCAAATTGAAGGCACGGCTTTGCAAGATGTTTAAAATCTAGCAAATCTGTAGCTAACGTGCAAATCTCGAGAGCATTGGCAGAAAAGTATCAGATTCATTTTAAGACCTAGAATTTTGGGATGGGTAGCCAGCTAGTTATTTCAAGAATAATCAGCTGCAAATGATCAGTTTAAGGCATTTTTCAATATCCGAGTCACAAAGAAGCTCAATACTTCCACATGCCACACCTGAGGGGCTCGGACTGGGGTTTAGGCTTCAGAAGGGGTCTTTCAAATTGAACAGACAGGCATTGGGTAGAAAAGCTGCCTCAGCTCTCATTTTATTAAGCTTAAAGGAAAGGTGGGGCAAGGGAAAAAAAAAAGGAAGCCTCTGCGATCACAAAATCAGCTTATAAGACAGAAAAGGAAAACAGCAGGTTAGATGACTTCTAGGGCCAAAATGGAGACAACCTGAACTTTCAGGAGCTGCTCTCCTCTGCCCCACGCAGAGGAAGAGCAGGGTGCGTGTAGATACCTCAGGTCTGGCTGTGCAATTACCACCTCTGGTTGTGTGCCCTGCACGGGCAGCAGGAGCCTTCCCCCAGCCCTTATTCAGCCCAAATCTCATTTTATCAATACCATTATCTTCAGCAGGGAACCCCTCATTTTCTCCTAAAACCCCTGGTATTACTTCTTTGGTGTTCTCATGAATGCTTTTCACAATGAAAGCACCGCTGTCTAGAACATTATTGTAGTAGGGGCTTATTCAAACAAACAGCATGGAGAAAACCTATCCCTCTCTTACTTCATTTTGGAGCTGCACATTGCTTTGTCCTTGCCCACCATGGGCACACCCATGGGCCAAATTTTTCTTTTTAGGTTTGTTTTTTTTTTTTTTTTAAGTTTTCATTTGTTTGAAAAGTGTCAGATTGACCAAGGAGCAATTGAGTTCCCAGAGTGGTTTATAATACTCAGCAGTGTTTTATCCTTTCGCTTAAGGATCAAATGCAACAACTGGGGGACTGAAAAGGCGGGGAAGGATTTAATGGTGTCGTGGTTTTGTTAGTGAGGGGGGGCCTAAGGTGGTAGCTTCTGTAGGAAACTGCTAGAAGTCGCTCCCCTTTGTTCAGTGGACTCGGCCTGTCCTAGGGCGGACCTGCTGCTGGCCAAGGCCGAGCCAATTGGTAGCAGAATGTTCCGTGATAACGCCTCTGCGATAACTTATTTAAGAAGGGGAAAACAGGAAAAAAAGAGAGAAGAGAAGATGTGAAGAAGCTGAGCGGGGGCAGAGGCGCAGAGGGGGAGGCGCAGGCCTCATGGGCCTTGCAGGCCTCACCCTCTGGCCTCTCGCCACGCAGCCAACTGGGCCCGACTCGGTCCGGCCTGGCTGCAAGAAGTGGAGAGGAGATGAGAAGTGAATAAGATGTAAAAAAGGTCCTGAGAGACATCCACCAGCCTGTTGTGAGGAACGGCTGCAGACGCCAAGGTCAGTTCAGAAGGAGGGGGAGGAGTAATACGGCTCCTGGCCAAGATTCCCCTGCAGCCTGTGGGGACGACCATGGTGGAGCAGGTTGTCCCCCTGCAGCCCATGGAGGTCCACGGAGGAGCAGAGATCCACTTGGAGCCCGTGAAGGACCCTGTACCGGGGGAGGTGGATGCCTGAAGGCAGCTGTGGCCCGTGGAGGGCCTGCTGGGACAGCTGTTCTAGAGGGACTGCACCCGTGGAAGAGATGACCCACGCCGGAGCAGTTCCACGAAGGACTGTGGCCCGTGGGAGGGACCCCACGATGGAGCAGGGGAGGAATGCGAGGAGTTCTTCCCCCGACCATGAAGCAGCGGCGTAAAACAACGTATGATGAACTGACTGCAACCCCCATTCCCTCTTCCCCCCCTGTGCCGCTCGGGGCGGGGGGAAGGTAGTAGAGATAATGTTAAGCTCGGGAAGAGGGAGGGGTGGATGGAGGTTATCTTGTTCTCTGTCTCATTATCCTGCTATTTGTAGTAATAAATGAATAGTTTTCCCGAAGTCGAGTCTGTTTTGCCCGTGATGGTAACTTTAAGGATTTCTCCCCGTCCTTATCTCAAACCTTGAGCCATTTTTCTTATATCATCTCCTCCTATTCTCTCGGAGGGTGAGGGGAGCGAGAGAGAGACTGTGTAGTCTGGTCCCGATCGGGGCTGAACTACGACAAATGGGTACTAACAGCACTGGTAGCTAGCAGTGGGTCCTGGTGGCAAAACAATCCAGATGGCAAAAATACAGAAAACCAAAGGATGTTCTGAGCTGCCAATGGGGTTTGCTGTAGAGTTAGCCTAAACCTGTGCCGAAGCGAAAGACATCAGAGTCTCAAGGCATCAGTGGATTCCCACAGGGATCAGGAGGTAATTTCTTTCCACGCATTGCACAATTAGTCTAGTGAAAAATGGCTTGGAGGTAGAGGTAATTTTCCTCTGAATCATCACAGACTGGCCACTGCCAAAGGCAGGAAATGATGTAAAATGCATGGGTGATCTCAGGAGATACAGCAAATCCTATGCTCCCTCTTAATGCAGAAGCTCAGGCTCTCCTGGTAGCTCCCCCAAGGAAAGTGCAGTTCGGCACAATTTCCACATGTATTCGTATTCAATAATTGATGAGCTCAGTGAGTTCCTAGCAATGTAGCTGCTTCCAGCCATTTCCTTTATTTAAATGTGATTGTTTGTTTAAAACCGTAAAATGAAAGCCCAGAGGGAGCCAGAGAGTTTGACCTACTGTGCCCACCGTAAGAGATCCACAGCCGCAGCAGGGATTTTGCTGCTCTGCAATGCTGATGCTTTCCAAAAGTTGCTGTTCAGCCCAGAACTCAAGCTCTCTCCCTTTTGCTCAAGGAGTCTCCACAGCTTCTTGGCAAATCATGGCATGTAACAGCCATGTAAGTGTTCTTGCTCTATTTAATAAGGTCCACACATTACATCTATTCACCTGCCCAGCCATCATGTAGCAAGCCTAGCTTGCTGTGATCCCAGAGAAACATCTTAACTAAGTGAAGAGATGGGATGCATCATGAAATCACCCAGATGATCTGTTGGAGTCTCCTTGTCTCATCCTAAAAGTGGTGTCTAATGGTGATCCATTCAAGTGACAAAGGCCAGCAAGCAAGGAACAGACACCAGATACCTTCCTCCTGTGACCCTCGCACTGTAATGAGCACCCGGAAGCCGTGGTGGTTGCGTTCCCCAAGCTTCCAACATCTGCAAAGTTAAGGTGAGACTTGTACAAAAAAAAATATGCTGCTTCACAAGCTTTCCACAGCTTCCTGCTCGTACTTCTGTATGGGCTGGAAATATAATGAAAATACCCTTAGTCAGAGATATTTCCGTCCTCTGCCTTTCACTTGGATCTAAGAAATACAAAGTCAGATGAAAGTAGTTCATGGAAGGAAGAAAGGAGTCTCCTCTCCCCTTCTCAGGAGCCTCATTTGGATTTGGTGTGCAGCAGATATGCAGGCCTGCAGCAGTCTTATCCCCCAAGACATCAAGTGTGCTCAGCATATCAACTATTCATGTCAGAGCTACCTGCGGGTCTGCCCAATGGCCGTTACCCAATTCTTCAGGCTCTGGTGTGTCCCAGGAAGGTGCCCCCACTTACCCACGTACTTACCATCCTCTCTGCAGCTCTCGTAGGAATGTCCCAGTAGTGTTTGGCAGCCCAGTGCTCTCCCACACACCTCCCTTCCCAGGGCACCTCCCTCTCAAAACATCTCCTGCTCTATGAAGCTAGGTGGGGTGTTTGTTGCGCAAGCCCCATCCTTGGGAGACATGGTCTGGATGCATGCAGCCGCCTTTCTGGGCTCATTGCCTTCGGGTAAAGGGTGATTCAGGAGACAGCAGCTTCCCTCAGGAAAACGCAGGCATATCTGACCAGTCCAGGAGGAGGAAATGTGCTGTTTGCTTTGGCCCTGGTCCCGCAAAGGCTGAGAGATACGTTAACTTTACGCACTGCAAACAGTGCCACCGCAGCTGCTACAGAGGCGTACAGTTTATCTTGCTCCTCATCCTTGCTCTGCAAAGCAGCTTGGCCCTCTTTGCACTGGTGCATCCCGGACTGAACCTCCGTGTCCGTTCCAGAGGTGTTGGTAACCGAGATAAAGCCTGGCTGGGAAGGCAGAAGCACATCTGGCTGCAGGATGCTTGTAGCACCTGAGGCAAATCCCCGTGTATTGTGCGCGTGTGGTTAAACCTGCGCTGTGTGTGCTTGATAGCTGGGTATCAGCTAGGTATATGGCTATGTAATTATACCGCAATTAAATTTAATAGCTTTCCTAACAGCTCAACTGCAGGAGAGTTTGCCTAAGAATTTTTGTACTGGGATTATTAACCTTTTCATGACTTCACACATCTATTTCCACTTATATACTGTCCCCTAAAATTATATTCACATTCCATCTAGAGGTTTATAAAAACATTGTCGTTGTGATTGTTATAAGCCAGCATTGCTCAGTGCAAAACTGCTAAAGCAGGGTATGTTGCACAAGTGGGGCGAGTCCTGCGTGCTGGTGTCCATGACAGGAGGGTCTTGGTCCCATGAGCTGGACAGTAAGCTTTGCCCTCCCGAAACACAGCAAGGAAGGTGCAGCGTTCCCGCAGGAAAAGATGTAAGGTGGCACTGAGATGTTGTAGAGGGAAGCAGTAAAAGAAAAGCTGCTGAGGCGTCCCATAAAAGCCTACATTTTTATTTGAGATTGGTTCTTTCCCATCACCTGGTCTGTGCTCTCTCACCTAATGGACCGAGGCGAGATAATTGAGAACTTCCATCTTAAGGTCCAAGTTTGAAGCAAACCTGTGTGCTGGAAAGAGCCACCAGCTGGTCTGTGGCAGCAGCAGAAGCAGTAACCCAGATTTCCATTCAACAAGGCACTCCCCCGTCCAGAGAATTCATTGCTTCGGTAGTATCTCCAGGGACACAGTGGAATGTATCTCACAGACTTCCATGCCAGTTTAGCACACAGTGTATCTCCATCCTTTTCCTTGTTCAGGTTGCAGGATTCTATTGATCTTCTTATTTTAACCTTTTGTACCTGTAAGGTCTCTCTTTAGGCATCCTCATTTCTCTCTATTTATTAGGAGCGATGATTTCTGGTTTGCAGATTGAATCTGCTTCAGCTTTCACTGTGATTTATAAAGTCCTATCTGTCCTACCATGCCAGGTTTTGTTTTTCTGTTTTAACTTGTTTTCAGCTTCATAATGATTTTTAGTCAGACAACAATTAACGATGCAAATAAGAGGAATGGACACTGAGGGATTGATACATCTACCGCATCAGTTATTTGGACTTTAATAATTCTGTCCTCTTTTTTTTTTTTTTTTTGTCATTTGGAGGCCTATTACCACAAATATCTTCAAGCTACTAAGACCCACTGCAACAGCCTTTATTCAAAAAAGGTATAAGCTTTGGAAAATATACTGAAAAAGAAGGAAAAATAAATCATCTTTCCACCTTAACCCCGATATTAATTTTCACTTTCATGCATCATTGCTGTGATAGTTTTTAGAGAATATTATACTATTAGGAATTAATGTTTTTAGGGAAAAAGAGGAAGTCACTTGGTGACATGATCTCTTTGATGAGTCCAGCTATCTCCTTGTAGAAGACATTGCATCTTCCAAGCTATTCCTTAGCATATGACTGCCCATGGGTGAACTGGAAGGTATTTTCAGCCTTTGCATTTGAGGCAAACCGAAGAAATACTATGTTATTGCTCTTTGAGTGCTCTCCTCTTATTGAAGTGGAGTTTTTGGAGGCTTTTCTTCTCACTCCCATCTATATAATGCAGTTTTCCATGAAATGTATAATGCTACATCAATAAATCACTAGGCAAAATAAATATGCAGATCTTTTAGTCACGAATGTTGCAAGAAATAAACCCTTTGTAATTGATAATTAATGTCTTCAGGATCAATATCTGGCAGAGAAACCTGTAGAGTAAGTCTGAATCATCTATGACTACTCAGGAATGACTGATGCTTTAAAAACAAGCCTGAGTACCAGCCAAGAGTACAAATTACAGCTTTAATATAAGATAGGTGCCCAATGGCTTGAAACAGGATCTGCTAGTGGCAGACACTGGCATTCTAGAGCACTAACACATTATTTCATCGTGTTGAGACAGACATTGAGAGAAGAGTATTACTCCAGCTTGGGACTGTATCACACACAGTTCGGAGATGGGCTGTCTTGCTTTCTCCTGCCATTAGTACTCCTGGGAGGTGCTGTAACTAAAATAATGAAGATTAAAATTCCATTGAAAGAGGGTGCAGGAGTGGGCCTTTGGGATGCATTGCTACATGCGGGCAATTTATACCAATAGAATAACCAATAGCCCAAGCAATGACTGCTGCAGCCCGCAGAGAGAGCAGGCTGCCGTAGCTCTTGTTATATTGTGAATCCAGGGGGAATTTGTGTGCAGTGCAAGTGAAATAATAGAACTCTCCGTTCAAGCTTTGAAATTCGAGGATGAAGCTAGACCTCACTGCTGAGATTATCCTGTCTGGGATTTTTGATAGATTTCTATTCTCTGTGTGTGTGGATATAGATGTTCGATGTGCTAGATGTCCATTACATGTCGTCTCATGCGCGGTGACTAAAAGGACAAATGTAAATACACAGACAAATTCAGGCAGCTCAGGTAATGTGCTGAGAGACCCAGCTATCATAAAAAGACCAATAAGAAAAAGCAGAAGGGTGTTTGACTGCTGGAATGACTCTTGTTTCCTTTTCATTATTCTTAATAAAAGGAGATGGTGCCGAAAAATTGTGTTTCCTTGGTTATTTTTCCCAGGAGACACTTTATAAAACACAGAATATATAACAGACTGTGTTGCAAGCAAATACCTTATTAAGTGAATATAGTTAGAAAGAAAGAGTAACAGAAATGAATGGTAATATTTTTCCCCTTTTACACTTAGTAAAAAGTGCAATAGTTCTTGATATGGATTTAATAGCAGCTGCCCTAAGAGTGGTGAGAAAAAGAATCTCAAGGCCATGGCGTATAAATGGACTTTCTAAATACTAGTACTGAATCATTAGCAACCAAAAAGATATCATAAGACTTTTTGAGTAGACAGCAATAAGATTTCACCTGTGAGACCTGGTAGTGAATAGAAGGCATTTCTTCTTCTAGAGTCCAAAAATTCAGGTCTCTAGGCCATACTTAATGGTGGTATCTGTGAACGGGCCGTTGATTTCCAGCGTTGAAGGACCCAATTCAGCAAGGCACTAAGGTATGCAGTCGCACCACACTATCAGGGCTGACTGCCAGGCACAGCCCCTTGGCCAAACCATCCCAGCTCTGCCCCAAGCCCCAAGCCCAGGGCTCCTGTGTTTCCCTGCTGCTGCCTGGAATGGAGGGTGGGATTCAAGAGAAACCTGACCCAAAAGAACAACTGTTGCTCTAGGACCCTGGACTGGGTTCCAGCAGCAACCCTATGGGAAGTGTTATGTGAAACACTGTATTTGAGATGGTTTTCCACTGTGCAAGCTAGCTCCTAATTTTGTCCAGATTCACAGACTTTCCAGTACAGCCAGCCCAAAAGCTGGCCCATGACTCGTAATGTAGGCAGTGCCAAGACCGCTGCGCAGAGCCAAGGCCAATGTGTTAGACACACTGTGCAGTTAGTCAGCATGAGGGCCTCCATAGCTCTTCAGATAACTCCACTTTCAGGCATCTAAGCTGGAAATGTGAGTGCTCACGATTTCCACTGTAGTCAACAAAGAGAAGTTGACACGTCCGGAGGGCAACTGAGATGCGGATGAGCTGCCTCTTCAGGATATCTGGCTCTTTATTGACTAAACAAGAAAACACACTGAATTAGTCCCCTAATCTGGGCACATCAAGTGTCCCAAGGTAGCTGAGATGAATGTTAAGCTTTGAGTAGCAAACAAAATTCAAAACAAAGAGCTAAGGACGTGCTTGTCCAGTGTTTCTCTGGGAGGGAATTTTCAGCTCACGGGTGTGTGTCCATGGGTACGGCTGCTGACTTGAATGCAACTGGGTTCATGAAAGAAAAATATCAGTTGACACAAGCTTATCAGCAGCAGCGACACGGTTGCCTGATGCTCTTGTGATCCAATGAAAAGGTTTCTGTCAGAAGGCAAAAGGGGTGTCCTTCAGTGAAAAGCCCACCAAAGCAGGACACTTACCAGTTACACAGCCTCATTCTTCCAGGACAAGCTCTGCCAGCCAGGGAATAAACCTGAACAGCAGAGATAAAGTTGTATTGTTTCCACTGATGCTAGATGACTTTTTGAGTAGAAGCCATTCTATGTGGTTACATTATTTTTTATTATTTTTTTTTCTCAAGGATTTGAATCACCTTCAAAAGGAATCCCCCCCCTCCTTGCTACTATCATTCTAGTATCACTCAGAAATGGCTGTAAAAATGACAACAAGACCTGTGGAAGAAAAGAATATTTTTTTAAAGAAAAAGGAAAAAAAAAAAAAGAAACAGCCAAAACCAGCCAGAACTTTTATTTCTTTTTGAGTAACCATATTCCATGAGGCATGGCGAGCAGACATTAAATTCTCACTCAACTCAAAGGCAAACCATTATTCTGTAATTTTGTATGTAAATAAGATGTATTAGGAAATCGCTCAAGCAATTAATTAAACAGCTGTTACAGAATAAGTGATAAAGGAAACAGAGGGATGAATATACGGAATTTTCCTTGCACAGGCATCAGTATGTATTTATTTATTTATTTGTTGCTTGTGTAGACGTGCGTTACAATTCTTGCATGCCTTGGTATCAGCTCTGAGCATCATCAGGGGGATGTTATCCCATGTTGTTGGATCCTAACTTCATCGCTACAGCAAGAGGAACAGGAATACAAGATAATTTGGAAGGGGACGGGAGCTTGTGGCTGTTGCCATATGAAGCTGTTGGTGGCATGACCGCCAGCCTGCATGCATGGTGTACACTTTAGCTGAAGGAGGGATTTCATTAGCTTTCAGAAGCAATCCTTTATCTTTGAGAGGTGCAGTGACCTGGGAATGATGCTCTGAGCCTAAGCCAAATGGTAGCATCAGCCTTGCTGTCTTCGCATGGACACTCATTTGGAGAGAAGCCTACAATTTTTTAACCCAGGCCACGTATTTCACACAGAAGCCATGCAGTAAGGGAAAGTCTTGGGAGAATGAAGCTCTCCAGGCCAAATACCAAAGGATGTCCAGGCCTTGACCACAGCTGAGATCCAATCAGAGCAACGAAAGGCATACAGCAAGGGACGGTCTGGGACTGATGAGCAGGGCAGATGAAAGGTATAAGGAAAAACGGGATCACAGAGATGAGATTTGACTGAAAACACACACAAGGCCATAAGCTGACTAAAGACCTCAAGTCTGCCATTTCCAGATCCTTCCAGGTGGACTGTCCTTTCCTTCACCTCCCTGGAAGCACTAGCTGTGCTCCATCAATGGAGCAGGATCAGGCCCTTGGCACATCATCCCTACAGCTGGCATACCCAATACATTTCTGAGGTGTAACATGAAGAAACTGCAAAGGTTGGCCAGCATGAGGGCCATCACAGAGAAATGAAGCTCAACCCACATTTTCACTGTACTTGCTCTGCTAGTCTCCCTGTCCTTGCATAGCATTTGGTCTGACTCCTCATCTTGGAAAGATCCCTCTCGCCCTGAAAGGCTTGTGGCTTACAGGTGTAGTGAGGATGTCTACTCCTTTCTGACAAAGCCAAAGCAACAGATCATGCTAGTTATGGTCTTCTGCTCCTATCTCATACTCCTGCCGCTCCTCACTGGTGGGATTGGTCTCAGACTCAACTTGTGAACATGTTCAGCCCTTTCGGTAGAAGAACACCATTTCATTTTCAACAGTGGTTTCATTTCAGTAACGGGCTCAGAAGCCACCTTCACCGCCATGTCTATTTGCAGCAAGAACAGCCCATTCTACTGCCTCACTGCAGGTCTGCAATGGATGTTGTCCAGCTCTAGACAAGGTCCAAATTGAACAGAAGCCTTCCAGCTTTTGAGCTGCACTTGTGAGATGGGAGACGCAAATGCCTTGAAAGGTAGAGAAAGGCTTGCAATGAGCAGCGTTAAGGGATTCATCCCTCTGCAGAGGACAGCACAAGGCAACGTATTGGAGCCTCTCTCAGCCTTTGGCTGTTTCCGTCCTTTCAGCTCAGTAGAATGAATGTGCTGCATGTGAGTGGCTGCAAACTGGACCTTGTGCAGAGATGGCAGTGTTGTGGAAATGTCCTGGGTCTGGCTAGGATGGAGTTAATTTTCACCAGAGCTGGGAGAGGAGCTGGAGCTGGTGGCCTCTGTGGCTGGGGACACAGCTGGGACAGGTCACTGATTACCCACCAGCTGGGACAGGTTACCCAAACTGGCCCAAGGGCTGTTCCACCCCATGTGACTCATGCTCAGGGTATAAAGTGGGGATGGGGCTGAGGGGCTGGTTTTGCTGCTCAGGAGGGAGCTGGGCACCAGGATCCGCAGTGAGTTATTGTACTGGAAATTACATGCTGTAGTATATTCTGTTGTTGGTTTTATTTTCTATCTCTTTCTATCTTTTCCTCTGTTGTTCCCTTGAACTATGTTTATTGCAACCCATGAGTTTTGCCTTCTCTTTCCTGATTCCTTTCCTCATCCCACTGTGGGGGTAGTGAGCGGGGAGGGAGCAAGCGAGTGACTGTGTGGTACTTTAGTTGCTGAGTGGGGCTAAACCGTGACAGGGAAACAGGGCCTCCAGAGTATCCACAGCAATTTGCTTAGCTCTGGGACTATACTGTGTGTGTTCCCAGCCTTATTAAAAAGAGCTCACTGCTTCTCCAGTGGCAATGATCAGAGCCTCGAAGAGATGAAGGATTGTTCTGGCTAGTCAAGGAAGTAATTTTAATTTGCAGCATTCAGCTTCCAACTGTTCAACAATAGCAAGAGGTTAACAACGTGGAACTGGGTCTCGCTCAGAAGAGACATTCGCTCAGTCACTGTGCAGATGTCACTGTCGGTCCTCAGGCAGCTCTTTTCTCCTGCCCCCCCACCCCCCCGCCCCAGCTGAAAGGAGCTTATGCCCAGGCAGTGCCATGGACTCCTACTCATTTGCAGTTTCTAAGGCAGTGTCAAATTGAACTGGGTTTGAACCTGAAGTCAGCAGCAGACTTCTGTTGCTCTGCTCTGGCCTTGTGGCCAAAATGTTCTTGTTCCACTGGAAAATTTTGAGTTCTTTCTCCAGTTCCATGAGATTGCTTTTGATTGCAACTCATTATCTTGTCTTAGGTGAGTTTTAAGATCTTACCTTTCAGACTCTGACACTAAAAGAAGGACCTTGGATATTAAGTCAACCAGGAGAAAAGATTCTCCTACCACACCACACTTTTGACAGGTGATCCCAATGTTCTTTCTACTCCTATTCCAGCTTCACTTTTCCTGCTAGAGATGTTGCACTGTTCTAACATCACCTTTTGAGCGACTTCAGAAAGCATGAATTGAGCCTCAGGGTAGTAAACTTTTTTGTGACAAGCACAACAGCTCACAAAGTACCATTGCTGCATCATCATGATGATGCAGGCTGTGTCCTTTAGATCATTTCCATGCCCACCATTTACCACCATCAGTCTGTTCTCCTTGCCTAGGAAGAAGTTGATACCCAGCTAATTTAAAAGGAAAAAGCCAAGGGCAGCCAGGGAGGAAGGGGCTGGCTTTGCTCCTTGCATGGAAATGTGGCATTTTCCCCATGTGCTTACACACAGAAATATGAGAAAAGGGACACAGCATGGTCCGTGAGGCCAAAATAACTCAGTAGGTCATTCTCATATCAGACCAACTGGCCTCTAATTAACAGTCCCAGGAAACATGGGTATTTTCTTTTTTTGTCTGCACTGGACAATTATTCCAACAGCTGTCCTAGATGTGGCAGATTTAGTAACCGCAGATAAAGGACATTTATCTCTGAAATAACTATTTTGATTTTAAAAAAAAATGGTAAAATCAATGAATTCATTACTACATGCTGACAGTAACAGTTGAGGGGGAAGGGAACAAGCTTGTGCTGTTATAAATAATTGCAGTCTGGTGGCATTTCAGTGTTCAAGGAGGTGTTTTTGTGTAATGGACACATTTGTGGCCGTTATCTGGAATGGCAGTGGTCTAATATGCAGAGCACACCTGCAAACACCACTGCAAAAGGCTTCTGAGCCACCTGCAATTTCTGATCCACCCCCATTGGCAGAGCTTGTGGGAAATTATATCCAGGAAAGTGGTCATTCAACACTTCTTATCTGCTGAGACAATGAGGGAGGCAGGGATGGAGATCTCATATCAACACCTCTGTTCTCAGCGCTAAAGCCTGAGCACACAACCTCCAGCATGCACAACATTTAATTTGGCACAAAGCAAATTTTAATAAAGTGGCTGATTTAACTGGTTCTGGTAGGGTTAACCACAGCAGCAAGTGTGTGAGTAGATATTCCTGCATTCCATAGTGGGTCCAGTTTCAAAAATTTTCTGTGCGCTGTTGAAAAATTGCAACTCAGGATGTGCAGAAAATATTAATTTCCTTTGCAAAAATCTTTTTAAACTATTATTGGAGAATTCCTGCAAAATATTTTCACTTCCAGTTTTGCAACTGCCATCTCTATGGTTTTCTTTCCTTTATCCCCTCATCTTTTTCTTTCCTGAATTTGCTACTCAGAAGAGAAGAAGAGGAGGAGAAGTAATTGTATTAAGTCAATGTTTCATTTACTTTTTTGCATGTCAGTGAGAAAAGTAAGAATAAAATTATTTGTAATAACAATTAAATTTTAATAAAGATGATTGGGTTTTTTTGACAGAACAGAAAAATCAACCAGCTATGTTGCTCAGTTGCTATTTCTTGGACCACCTAATTTTAGACAGATCTTGAAGACTTTCATCTCCCACAGAAATGAAAGGGTTTATCCCAATTTAATTTACCATTATGCGAGGTTGGAAATACACGTTGAAAGTGCCATACATTGTCGTCCACCATCTGAGGCCTCACAGTTGTCAGGCTGTATAGAATAACTCAACACATTCAGCACAATAGGTTCACTGGGTGTTCAGTGTAAACAAGCACTGATGGGATTTATGGAAGTACCTTCCAACTTTTTTTTTTTCTTCCAAAAAGCAGAGAGAGATTTTGTGGCATGAACCTGAAAACCCCCCTGTATGCATTAGCAAAAGTCATTTAGTCCTTGCTCGTCACACCTGTGACACTCAGCTCTAGCTTGGCAGCTTCTCTCTTCTCCTCTTGTTTTGCTTTTGATCCTGGTATTTCTTGATGGGGATTTGCAGTGACTGCCTCTCCAGGCTGTTCACAAGAAGCCGGTATATGATGTGAAAACTCTGAGCCTGCAGATCTGCAGGGCTATGTTGTCATCAATGGACTGGGGCCATCTGACACCAGCTGAGGATCTGGCCCATCACCCCTAGCCCGAGAACCACCATTGGATAATTCTTGACTGGGCCAATACACAGCTGTATCGAGGAACACGAGACCCTAGATGCTACAGATGAGTCTGAATCAATCTGTGCTGTACTCGCCATTCGTTTGCCCTAGAAATAACAGCCTCGTCAGAGCACAGCGTACTGGCAAGATCAGCAATGCACCCGACATGATGAATAATGTTTACGTCGAGATTCCAGATGTCATTTTCCATCCTGTAGCTTTAGAAATAATGGCCTGTTACTTCTTATTAAATCAAGGGTAATCCATTCACCTACAGGCCCAATGATAGCTGTCTCTGCTAATCTCCACTCAGGGAGCTATATTCATCAGCAGGAAAGGCCTGTGTTTCTAGCAACAACTGGAAGCCCATGATCTTCAGCAGTGAAATTTCAAATATCAATTAGTAGTTTAAAAGTATGGGTCTGTTGGTGCAGTCCAGCATTTACATAAAACCAGTTTTCCATCAGTAGCATGACTTCGTGTCCTCAAGCACACAGACCCTAGTATTATTCATTTCCTTCACAAACCTTTTTATTTGCTAGCAATAAAAGGCTTAGTGACTCTCTTCAGTGATGACTTTCCCAGTGTCACACAGCACTTCAGCCAGTTTAATCCTCCTGCGGATGGATATGACTTCAAAATTGGCCCTGCTTTGAGCCGGGGGTTGGATGAGATGACCTCCACGGGTCCCTTTCAACCCAATTTTTATAGGATTCTGTGAGGGAAGTGGTGATAATAGCTATGATTAAAATGCCATGACCTTGAAAAACAATGGAAAGCTCTCTTTAAACAACCTTTATGCAGTTTGGTTTTCCTAGTTGGGTTGAACCACTGACATCCTTGATTTGACCTGGCAATTATGGCAATGTGCACCTGCCTTCCTTTGTCTTTCTGCTGAAGTGTGAAGAAAGGTTATTTTTCGGGGGGGGGGGAAATTCAGAAAAGAGATTAAATAAACAAGTGTGTGACCAATTTATTATGAGCTATTTGCACACAGCAAGATCTGGTCACATCTACTTTCAGATTCTAGTCCTTTGCTTTGGGGCTTTTGGACTGTGATTGTGTTCAGTCTTCTATTTATACAATGAATCTATAATGTAATTTCATGAGGTACTGAGATGCACTGAAAAACATATGAGCACTAAGTTGCTCTGCCTAATCCATATGAAACAGTGTTGGAAATCAGCCTGGTAAACATGGCAAGAGAATGAGCAAGGATTTCATCTGGGGCTCTGACGCTAATCTAAAAAGGATTATCAAGGAGATAGCCTGAGATGCAGAGCACTTGAACAGAGAGGACAGCAAATCCTATTTAAATGAACACGTTGGATTGCAGGTGGCTTGTAAGTGATTAGCACACGGACTCCATACTGACCAAGCCGGTAGGAGTTCATCCCTCACAGCCACCGCACCAGTTACGTTGACTGCTCCATTCATTGAATACAAACAGAGGTTAAGAGAAACAGATGATTCTCAAACATTAGCTTTTAATAGGGACAGCACGTCTGGCAAGATGAAAAGAATGAAAAGCCCTCGCTGTTCACAGTTGTAATCCACCCTCAGTCATCTTGCTGTTGATTCTCCACAAGCTCCACCGCTTGTTGCTTTGGGGAGCCCTCATCAACACACATCAATATGAAGACAGATGATGCTCTGTGCTTGGTGCCCCAGCAGAAGGTGGTCCTTACAATGAAGTTCACACTCTGTGACAAAGGTGGTGATGCCTCTGACCAGGCTCCTCTGACCTCCCTCTGCTGTTCTGCTTGTCTTGTTTGCTCTGTAAATTGTATGTTGTTCCTAATAACAGATCAGTGAACAACTGCCCATTTGGGGTGATGGAAAGCAGAAGTCAGGCCAGCAAAATATATAATTGTAACTTAAAACATGAGAATTACCCCTTTGGAAGCAAAATAACTCGTTGCCTCCTTTTGTGGCAGAAACCGAAGAGCCTGCTGATACACTCGGTCTGGTCTGCTTGTCTGGCAAATTGAAGGTTTTGTGGCTTTTGGCCTTTTGAACTATAGGATTTAGTTTCCAAATACCAGAAAATGTTCTGTGGATTGTAACATGTGCAGTCCTATGCTCCTGTATCCCATGTGCCTGAAGCCAAGCGTCTAGCCAAGATCAAGAATTTATGCGATGTTTCAATAACAACTGAACAAATCTGTGCTAATTCTACAAAAGAGCTGCCATCCATCCTCTCACTGTTCTCTTTGGGTTTTGGCTACAAGTAAATTATGAACGCCCTGAAGCTCCCTAAACTCTTCATGGGTCAATGGGGTATCCTGCAATGAGTGAACAACTTCAATGGCACCTCTTTAAAGTTGGACAACTCTTCTTCATGTGGTGATGCTCCTGACAACCCCAGCACTGCCACAAGCGCTTCCACCTAGAGTACATCCACTTCACAGAGATGTGAAGTGCATGCACAGGAAGATGGAGAACAATAAAAGCACTCTTGCTAGTCCTTTCTATTCCCACTCTTTTTCTTCTTTTTTTTTCCCATTGCTTCTGACTAAAGCTAATAAACATCATAAGATGGGAAATGCATTAACTATACCAATACTTTTCCACTTTTCACAAGCCTCGTCAAATTCTTTTCCCAGTTTTGTTGAGTAGCCCTATTTCCACAGAAAAACACTCCCATATAATTGTTGTACCAGCATGGCTCAGCGTATGGTTGAATTAGAAATTGTACTGGGTAATACAGAGCATTCCTTGTTTGACGTAAAGCTGTCGCAAATGCATCAAAAGCACATTTTCCTTTTTTTTCTTTTTTTTTGCATGCTATACAACGGAAGATGCTATGTACACTACAAGCATTTGTGCATTATGAAGTCATATTTTATTCAGTAAGAGCGGAATGAGTTCCGGTAGGTTAAATATCTCAAAAGCCAAGGTTCCTTCTTTCTGGAGTTCGTGTGCTTAGTTCACTTAGCCTTCCAAACGTAAAAGTAATCTTAACATAATAACATACCCAGGGCATCTGAAACCCTCACTGGGTATTTCATGGGATGTATTAAGCCATCTACTGTGCCGTTCATCCATTGGAAGATTTGTGCAAAATAGAGAATATTGTTATAAAAGAAGACAGATCATAAAATAGAGGGCCAAGCCCTCGAATTGTGTATCATAGAAAACCAGTAACACTGTTCTGATTTGTGCCAGCAGAGAATCTGACTCTTTGTATTTAAAATAGACATAAATATCTCAAGAACTAAAAGTGAAATATGCTTTAGCTGTACTTTAAGGAGAGATTTTTAGCAAACTTTATGTTTAAATTTCTCGGTTGATTAGCCCACAATGGCTTCTAATCGCTTGGGAGAATTTTTAAAAATCAAACTTGAATATACTCGAGACACAGAAACTGAGAAAGTTGTCTGCAGTTCATGGGGACTAACTTTTATTTTTTAAGGGGGGAAAAAAGAAATCCTTCAGCTCATTTGCAAATGGCTATTGCATGCAATATTGAGGATTTGAAACTAGCAAAGCCTGTTGTTTGAATGAAAGCTCAGCACCTCATTTTCCACTCATCTCGCAAAGGATGTGCAGTCCTGCACAAAATGATCGAGTAATGTTATTATAAAAATGGAGTGATAGATAAATGCGATCTTTTCTATTTATTGTTTTGAGGTAGCCCTCGCAGGTGGGTGGGTTTTGTGTGTGTTTGAAGATGGGATAGGGATGCATCCTATCAGCCCTCACAGAAGACCAGACAAAACTACGTACGCAAACTCGGGTCAGCGTGGGGTGTAACGGAAACACTTGTTTTGTCCATGGCACTCCAATTCCCTTCCTCACCCTGCCTTTCTCTGCAGCTGAAGGCGCTCGGCACCTCTGAAGACCCAATGGTTTATGAGGCACGTCGGGTTTTCAGTAGCGGAGAGATAATGCAGACATCGCTGGGAAAGCTGCCTGCACCCCTGACTGCCCATCTGTAAAATGTAACTAATTTCATTCACTGGGGAGCTCTGGGAGGATTAATTGGATTTAGTGGCCACAATGTACTTTACATTGGTTGGGTGGAAGGAGGCCGATAAGAGTTGAGGTGCAAATTTCTCAGAGGTGCAAGGAAAAAAAACTGACCAAGGAGGAGGGCAATTATTTAAAGAGTCAGTGAAGCAAGGAAAAGACAATTAGCATTGGTATCACCCTAATTCACAACAATTTGCAACAATGAGGCTGAGCCACTCTTCCCATCAAGGCCAGAATGCAAAATTCCTTGACCTTATTATAAAACATAATTTAAAAAACATGAGTGAGAAGGCTGCTTGTCCACATAGGCAAACAGAAAAATGAAGGACAGATGAAGGAGCTGAAGGACAATGTTTCTTGCAAGCCCTGGATCTGAAAGAAAACCACAGTATGCCTATCAAGCCTAGGGCTACCTGATGGAGCCATCGTAAACATGTGACAAAACTTGAATCACACAGCCTTCACTGTATTTTCTGTCCATCAGGAGTCTCTCATCTGGACCTTGCTTGCAGGAAATCCCAATGCTGGTGCACAAGTGAGTAAAGAACTACACAGCTGGCCTGCTCTCCTGCATTGCACGGGGCTAGGACTCTTTTTTCCTGTATTCTTGTGGGTTGTCTTAGATGTTAGCCTCAAATATCTCCAGCAATGCAGCATGGAACAAACATTAGAGGAGCAGATGGAGCACCAGGAGCAGCAGCATCAATACCTTCTGAGTGGATTAGAGGCTGGAGTACAGCTGCCACTTTCTTGATCTTTTATTAGCACATAATGTTATCAATTACAGAGTGAAAGGAAAGACATTTCGAAGGGGGCAAGAGAACAGACCTCTAATGGAATTGTGACTGGTTTATACCACGGCCTTTCTGTTTTCTTGTTTTTCTTATGTGGAGTATCTGTTTTATATAGGAGGATGTTTTTCAAGGAACATGTGGTGCTAGGGACTTAGGCCAGATCAGCTTGTAATCAGAAAAGTACACCTACCTGACCTTACCACCTTTAAAAGTCTCCTCTATGATTTTTTTTTTCAGGTTGTTTATGGTGCTTGTGTTTAAGAGTCTTGTCTGTCCAGGAGGCAGTGGTAGATATCATGTTTAACTAGGATTGCCTTCCTCTCCTCAATTAGGAAAGGAAAAAAAAATAACACCACCTGGTCCAAAGAACTCCTTAACTTTGTTAAAAATAATACATTTATCTTCTTCTGTTCCATTCTCAAATAGAAACACTTTCAGAAGATTTCCTATTAGGCTAAGCAGGAAAATGTTCATCAATGTTAAAGGGCAAGAGATCTCTGATAATACCAACTTTACACAGTGTTTTTCATATCTGCATAGAATCACAGAAGGGTTTGGGTGGAAAGGGACCTTCAAAGGTCACCCAGTCCAACCCCCCTGCACAGAGCAGGTACGTCTCCAACCAGATCAGGTTGCTCAGAGCCTCATCCAGCCTGGCTTTGAATGTTTCCAGGGATGGGGCATCCACCACCTCTCTGGGCAACAGTTCCTTTATAAACTCTGTAAGTATCACTTTCAAATTTATCCCAAAGGCCATTTTGAGCAACCCTAACCAGCCATATCCTAAAAACCTGGAAACAGGCACCCCCAGCCAACACTGTTACACGGATCAGTCTAACTTTACTGATTTTTGTGTATCTGCAAAATGTATATGGGCTGAATATCAACCTCCTTGCTTTTTACAGTTGTTTACAAAACACCTAGTGCACTGTAGATGTTATTTATAAAACTATTGATTTTTATTATTCATCTTTATGCCTGCCTTGTTCTGTCTGCTAGCTGATCACTGTCAGATGTACTAGATTGCGCTCATGGATTGAACTGGAGTTGATGGGATTAATTGATTTGATTATATTGAGTGAAATCAGTGGATTTCACATCAAATAGAATCAATAATCTGAATTACATTAGACAGATGAGCAAACATTGGACAGGATCATTGCTTTGGTTTTCATGGGCTGTAACAGTGGTTGATATCAGTGGCTTGAATTCATCTGTGCGAGATACGGGGACTGGTTCCATTTGAATCGCACTGGTGGGCTCAATAACTCCAATTCCTTTTTAACTTGAGTTTTTACTGATCTTTATTATAATAATTATACCTAGCAGCAATCACCCTCCCTGGTACACACACAAAAAAAGTTCATTATATGACACAGAGATGAAGTGGCTCATTTTCCCCCTGTTCTAATTTGGTAAATGGTGATTACAGAGGTAGGAGCTTAGCGAAACCCAATGAGCCTTGATACGTTAGTTAGATTTTTAGCAAGTCATCTTTACTGAGACCTAACTGCATGTAGCCAAGTAAGATGACAAGTCCAAAACTCTTGCCTGCTGGTAGTGTTGTTATTCTCTTGATTATCTTCCAGCATGTTGAACACTTTTGCATTAGAAGGGCAACACAAACGGCTACGGCATCACACATGGCCGTCTTTCTCTTGTCCTTAATCAGAAATGTTGAACTGTTCTCTAATCCCTGAGAGGAAAAAGAATTCATTAGATTTCATCTTTTTTCACTCCTGAATGCTAAGTGTCTCTTTCTTTTTCTCTCTCTTCCTGGGGGATATGTGTGAGGAACTAATGTTTAGAAAAAAAATATTATCTTTTGCAATTCCCACATGGTGCTGAATTCCATCTTCTGCATGAAACTGCAGTCAAATGTCACTGTAACAGAGGGATAGGGTGTTAGCAGCATTTCCTTTCAATTCAGTGATCAAAAATAGAAGATTAGCTGCCTCCTTCCAAGCTGAGTGACATAAAAACCATGGGACTGCTCTGCAAAAGTAGAAGGCAGAGAGTGTTGGCAATGAGAAGAAAGTTCAGTGGGTCATGACCGAAGCTGTCACTTGAAAATAAAAGTTTATTCATATTTTCACATACATAACACTACCAGATTAGAGTTCACAAGACCAAAGTTTTGACAGGAAGTCAGGGAGGGTTAGAAGAAAGGATTAGAGCCAGAGACTGCCTTCACCTGCAAAACCCCTTCAAGGTCAACTCAAATCTTCTGTGTTTATCACACATTTCTGTCCAGCAAGCATTTCTTGTTAAAGTTTGTACCGGAAAATCTACATTATTGCTAGAAGAAAGGAGCCCAGACTCTTACTCCTTTTTTGTTTTCTTCTTTCTGCCTAAAAAATCAGCCCAGAGACTGAATCCACAACTGGCAGCCCTCGAGCGAAGCAGGTGAACGTTTCCCCCAGGTCCAGTGCTATTGGAGCTATCCCGGACAAGGGGTGGGTATGAAAGAGGCACAAGACCATCCTTCAGGACACCTACCTTTCTCTTCTTACTCTACCTGACTGCATGAGTGAGTTGCCCAATTTCTCCATGTTCTCATTGCTCACATACACATACAACAAAGGACATTGTGGCAAAGGATGGAGGATAAAAGCAAAATAAAATTATTTGGTAACATGGACAATACCGATGTCTGCCCTTGCATCTTTCCTTTAGTTAAACTGTGAACTTTATTCACAGCTGTAATTTTCAGCTGTAGCTTACTGTTTATTTACAGAATATTGACTTCATTTGAACTTGGGGAGTCTGACATTTTTATTATGGAAAGTTGCCCATTGTACTTACGCACAACTGGACAAGGACATTTCCTGGTCTTTGTCTGGGAGGGCAGACTGGGTTGGGCTAGTAAAGGACAGGGGAATATATCAGATTCGGAATATGAAACACATAGCAATATTCCACTATTTAGCTGTTTATACAGTGCTATCCAACCTTATTGAATGCTAAGAGACTGCCTCAGTTTAAAAACACGTTAATGCAGAGAGTTGGACTCACGTGTTATGCACAAAGAATAGAGAAGCTGCAGCCTTTGGCTCAATATCTCAGTAAATCCAAGTTGCAACTCATCAATGTTGCTAGCCATCTAGCGAGACCTAGCGTCGCTCATCCCCATCTCCCGCTCAGGACGGCTCTCCCCCTCTCCCTGGGAAGGCTGGAACTCATCTGTCTGCAGTTAGCGGAAACCAAAGTAACTGGACTCGCTGCTGGAACAGAAGAAATATGTG
This sequence comes from Chlamydotis macqueenii, assembly GCF_036417535.1. Classification (NCBI taxonomy): domain Eukaryota; kingdom Metazoa; phylum Chordata; class Aves; order Otidiformes; family Otididae; genus Chlamydotis; species Chlamydotis macqueenii. The sequence goes on along the minus strand of NC_141575.1, from coordinate 7,624,570 downwards.
ATGTTAACAGTTCATTGAGCTGTGAGATGAACAAGCTGGGTGTTGAAAAGGAAATCTGAGCTAAGAGTACATTTCCAGTGTTAATAAAGCTTTTTCCTTTTGTTGTATATTTCCAAACACTGATTCTAGAATGGTTGTCATCCGTTTTCTTCCAGAATTAGACAACAGGACAAATTTAAGGTATCTTGGACTCATTTATCCCTGCTAAATGATAGCTCTCACTGCTGCTTTAGGAGATCTGTTTCCTCCATCTTCTGCTAAAAATTCTATCATGTCTACAGCTGTCATTGCCTTTTGCATCAAAGCCTTCTACAACACTTTTGAGTCTCTATTGCCTATGTCCCTCTTTAAACATGAAGTGATAAGCTGGAAAGCAAGATGTGAATTTACTAGGAACAGAAGCAAGACTGCTTTCTGGATAGAGGAAGATACAGCAATACCTCTTCTGATACATGAAGGCACTTTCCTTTCTGACATGATGACAGTGTTTTTGGGACCCAGACGTGTTGCTGGTGGTGAAAGAGCCTTCATACAAGAGCAACCATGAAGCCAGGTGGAAAAGGCACAAGGAGCTGGGTGTACACTGTGAGATCATAACAGAAAAAAAAGAGCAGAGGGTTGGAGCACCTCTCTTGTGAGGCCAGGCTGAGGGAGTTGGGGCTGTTCAGCCTGGAGAAGAGAAGGTTCTGGGGAGACCTCATAGCTGCCTTCCAGTACCTCAAGGGGGCTACAGGAAAGATGGGGAGAAACTCTTCAGTAGAGCATGTTGTGATAGGATGAGGGGTAATAGTTTCAAAATAGAGGGAGGTAGATTTAGATTAGATATTAGGAAAAAATTTTTACAATGAGGATGGTAGAGCACTGGCCCAGTGCCCAGAGAGGTGGTGGATGCCCCATCCCTGGAAATGTTCAAGGCCGGGTTGGATGGGGCTCTGAGCAACCTGGTGTGGTTGGAGATGTCCCTGCTCCTGGCAGGGGGGTTGGACTAGATGACTTTTGAAGGTTCCTTCCAACCCTAACAATTCTATAATTCTATTAAAAACCCACACGGGTGAAGTTTTCCTCAAAAAACATGGTTTTCTCTAGATTGTGGTGCCTGAGAGAAAATACTTTCTCCCCTTTATTTCTGGCCACAGAGGCATTGCTATGAAAGCCATGTTATTTCTGCCTTTTTGGAGAAATACCATAGGTATGGCAGGTAGGGGTGTGAGGTACTGTTCCCAGACGTTTTTGCTTTCACTTTATGTGAGCAGATGTTGCATGCAGGCTGCTCTCTGCTATTCTTGGCAGGAGCCAACTCAAATAAAACTTTGCACTACACTTTTAGATGCAGAAGAGCTTTGGTTGTGTTTTTTTTTAGGAGCATTATGTGTAGCAATTGCATAGCCTGAAATGATTTACAGATCATCTCTGTTACAGTAAGACCATTTGGCGTTTACTTTCACGAGCCACAATGGAGACCTCATGCTGCAGTGAGGTTTGTCTTGAATTTGTGTTTCACTGTCACAAAGCCATCATCATCTGCTTTTGCTTCTGAGTTTTATCTTTTGCTCAGGAGAGGAGTGCCATATATTATTCACATCACATTAGTGTTTACAACATGTGAGGTGCTGGACAAATGCATTGTAAGAAAACAGTCCCTGCTGTGAAGAGTTTACAACCTAGGCAGAAAAAGCAGATGAAATTTAGAAGAAAAGAGGTGTAACATAAAAATAAAATGAGGTAAGAAAACACTCAAGATGTCATGATTAACAGATGTGTTAATTCTTTTTTTTTTTAATATTTCATTTTATTGGCAGAGATGGTTGAAAATTTTTCACAACTCATCCTCCTTCTGTTAAAAAACATTTACTGTGAAAACATGAAACCAGTTTTTGGTCTGTCTTTTGAATTGAATTTTCATTTTCAGAAATACTTTTCAACTTTCGAAAACTCAACTGCAGATGTGCTTTATTAAACTTTATTTTCAAAAATCACGTATTGTATTTGTCTTTAAAAAAAAAAGAAAAAAAAAAATCCAGCACAGTCCAAGCCTATCCTAACCAAGAGGTGATGTACCACTCCCTACCCATCACCAGAGCAGAGCTGTGCATCCTTCAGATGCACACAGCAAACTCATTTTAGTATTTTTCCAGTCTGCCCATCACTCCTGAGGGATTTGGTGGCTCCTTTGCTGGCTGCGCCCTACACCATACTTCCATCATCAACAGGAATATGAGTTTACGCAACACTTGCTCTTGGAGGATCTCCTATGTCTTGAAGACTACAAACATCTATCTCTTATCATAAGACTGCATTTTTATCACCAAAAGTCCAGAGCAAGCTGGTAACTTTGTTGGTGGCAAATTGCCCATTTAGCTATGGGATTTTAGTTGGCTTTTTCTATCCAGTCTTTTCTATAGCAACTGATCTTCAGTGAGTCTTTGAATCATACAATTGCCTTTGTGAAACTACAGCAGAGAACATCATTATTTTCTTTTCCTCGCTACCTCTCAGTTCAGCAGCAACATCCTTGAGGTGTCCTGTAAAATCCCGAAACACGGCAGCAACAGCCCACGTTTGCATCCAGACAGGAGATGGCAAGTCCAAGTGCGCAGGCACTTTGATGTGATTTTTAGGAGCAGGGATTGTATTGCCAGTGCTAACATGCTCTTTTTAGGCTATTCATATTTCATTAAAACCAAGCAGACTGCATCGCTGTAAGAAGAGGGGGAGAACTGCTGTTGTGTGTCATGTCGCAGAGCTGAGCACAGAGAGAGAGGGGCAAGCACTGGGTGTTCTCTTCCATTGAAAACTCCCTTTAGAGAAAAATAAATACATTTAGAAGCAGACGAGGTCCTCTGGTGTCATTTTTTATTTCCCTTTCAATGAAATGTCACAGCCAAAATGTTTTCAGTTGGTCAGAATGTTTTAGTTCAAACAAGGAGGGATATCTGAGTTTAATGCTCATCCGAATTCTTTTGATGTGAAAGCTGTACCGTCCATAAAGGCAACGGAGCCTGCCACATATGACAGGGGCCTGGATGCTGCAGGGACTCTTCTTAGGGAAAGGAGCGGCATGCGCGGAGCTAGCTGCCAGTGGAGAAGCTCCATCAGTTGGAGTTAGCCTGAAGGAAGCCTGTTTCCAACTTATTTTAAGCTGTCTCACTCCATTTAAAAAAAAAATCAGGTTGGGTTCAAGCCAAAGGTAGCTCTGGTGTTTAAGCATCCCTCTGGCTTTCCTGGTGTGTCACACCAAGGAGAAGGTGCAGTTCAGTCCGCCCTAGGGTCTGGGCGGCTTCGGTCCCACCGCCGGTCAGGTCCAGGTCCCTGCTCTGCCCGCCCTGCTGTATTCCACAGCTGATGCTGGGCCATTTGAGTTCGGTGGCAGACGCTCACATCAGTAAAACTGGAGTCTGGTTAAATCGCTGCTCTGCTTTGTCCTCTCCAGAGGAGCGCAGCGGGGGAACGTTGTGTTTTCAGGTTCCTGGGTGTCGCAGTAGGCTGTTGTTCGGGTGCTCGTTTCCCATTTGTTACCAACAGCTCAATTTTCTGCTTCAGCTGGGGTGTGTTTGCAGGGCTCTGTGGCTGGTCTTTCTTTGCTTTGTTTTACACCAGATTTCAAGATTTCCTTTCCTCGCCTCTCCCACAGCATATTGAATTCCTGTTGGTATGAAGCAGGCTTCACCATCTTAGTTATTTTTCTCTCAAAGCTTTTCAATGTCTCCACTGTCAGCTCTGGTTTTGGTTCTCAGACTTACTTCTCTAGGCTATTTTCACAACTTAATGTTGATTATTGTTGCCACTTTTAGTGTAGCATTTACTTTCAGGAACAAACTCAGGTTTCACATTCAGAAATGATTTCTATTGGAAAAATGAGAAAGCTATTGAAATGTAAAACTTGCTGAAATAAATCATAGAATAATAAAAAAAAATGTTGAAGATGTTCTGCTTCGTTTATATACTTACAAACACACTTAAAGGAGCAGGTGACATTCCAGGGAACCATCAGCAGATGGCAACTCCACCAGCAGCAAGCTCAGGGGGAGCAAGAGGGAGCTGCTCTGCTGCTTTAAGAATGAGGTAGCTATTTTTCTCCAGTGCATAAATCTATGGATTATAGCTGGGGCTTGACAACCTGCCACTAATTAAATTATAAATGACATGACAAGAAAGAAACGCTTTAAAATCACTGGATAACTTTTTGGGACACTTTTAGTACATTCCGCTATGCTCCATTTTCTGAAGCAGCGTGACATCTCCCAGTGTTTATATTTAAAGTAAATTGAACCAGTGAAGGATCTGACACATCTCCCTTCGCGGGAAACCGGGGTGATTGCCGAAGGAGCTGCAGGAGTCTCTGCTAACAGCCTGGGCTTGTTCCTTATTTCCCTGCTCAGTAACTGTGCCTGGACCAGCCGTGATCCCTGCACCAGCTGCAGCTGATTGAGCAGGCGGGGAACCTTCTGCACCTTCTCACCCATCTCCTGTCAGGAGAAAACAGCCCTGTGCTTAGCGAGCGGGTGATGCACTCAGGGCTTGCAGCTCCGTGACATTAACCTCTGCACGCAGCGGAGGCCGCAACAAATAATGCCTCAGGTTCAAACAACGCAGGCCAAGCCCAGAAAGGTTTACTTTTCCCAGGTCCACCAGTGAGGTCCATTGGCAGAGATGGTCCACACTCACAGCAGCTCTGACACTCTGCTGTATTCATCTCCCTGACACTCATTTCAAGGCGTTTCATGTGATGCCATTCACTGCCTGCATTTGCTCTCCAGGTCCGTCTGAGCTTCACCGCCGCCACTGCCTGCAAGGATGAAGCGTGGCTTTCGCCTGCCAGTGCGTCACCGGAACCCAGGTCCCGTCTCTGGGTGCTTGCGGAGCCACGTGTCACCCAGCAGATAATTAGCTGATAAGGCAGATTCATTGCCTCCCTTTTTCCACCGGAAAATGACATAAATCATAGCAGATTTTTTTCTTTGATAACTTAATGCTGCAGATGTGAAGTGTTTGGGGATGAATAGGACTCAGTGTTTGTTAATGACAGTTTAATGTCTTCATATTCTGCATTAAACTCCAGTTAATTAATATTCATTCAATTAGAAAATGTAAAAATAAATTATACAAAATTAAGCTTTACACAGGAAGCAAATGACCTCATTTCTGCTCCTTTCAGGTGCTAATTAGATTAGCCTCTTTCCTATAAAGGGGGAGGCACCAAGCCCTGCCTGCTCTAAAGGGGAGCCTTGCAGCTGGTTACAGACCTTCTCACCTGGGAGTGCTTGGTTCCAGCCTGCCCTGAGCTGATGGAGACCAGAAGCTACAGCCAGGTAAAGCACAATGAGAGCATCTGGTAGTCTGGGAAGCTTGCTGGCCAGTGGAAGGACTCTCTCTGGTGGAATATTCGTGTTTTTATGGAGCTGAGTGTTGCTCGGAGAGAAGGATGTGTGCTCAGCTGGTGGCAAACTGGAAGGAGTGGATGAAGTCTTGGTTCTAGTCTGGTTCTGCCTGTTGGTTTTGGTTGAGAGATTCTTACTTGCTGTGTTCCTTTTTTTTTTTTTTTTTTTTTTTTCCCTGCTCTGAAAGGATTGTCTAAACTCAAAGTCCTTTGGGAAATGCAATAAATGGTGCTTTTCTGGAATTGTGTGAGTGGCTTTGGCTTAGAGAGAAGATGAGGTCTGACTTGAGCAAGGCTAAAGGCAGGACAAAGCAAGCCAGCCTGAGCTGCCTTCATACAGGCAGCCACAGGGGTCCCAAATTATTGCTTATCTAATGTAACTTTGAAGTTGTCCTTGCTTTGAGTCAGGGATTGTCCCAGATGACCTGCAGTGGTCCTTCCAACTTCACCTGCTCTGTAACTCTCTGTTCCTTCTGCTCATCTAGATCCTGATGCCATGCTTCTCTTCTGTTGCAGAAATACTGGCTGTGAGAGCTAGTAGAAAACTCAAACTACTTAAAGATCTGCTGTGGATTATCGCATACTGTGCTGGGGGCAGGGAGGGGAGTAAGGGGACTGAAGGTGTTATGCTGTTACCCATTTTATAGTGCATCATCCATCACTTTCCTCCTAATCTGATACTTTCCTGTAGCCCTGAATAGCAATTCACTTTTAAAATGGGGAGGGGGGTGTGCATCTGTGTGAATAAAACTCAGAGGCTGTATCTTATCTTTGGAGATTGTCAAAAGGAGAAAGCACCATTGGATAAGGATGGTTCAGGTGTAAGTGTCTGGGGAATTGGTTTTGTGTGCACCGTTAAAAAGAGTGAAAAGTGGTACAGACTATTAGTAATGCTGCAGTGAGATTGCTTGTGATGATAATTACTTATTGCAAAGCAGGAGGGTATAATAAAGTGATAAATACTTTAGAACAATTTAAAAAAAAATTGCAACACTACTGACACAGAGAGATGTGGTACCCAATTGTGTTTCATTATGTCATCTCATACTGGAGAGAAACGGGATTATTCTTAGTGTGGTATTTCTTATTTGACTCAAGCCGTCGTGAAGCCATAATGATTTGCAAAGGATACACAAATGGGCTACAGTGTCACAGCCTCTGGCACCTTGGCAGAAAGGAGGATATTTCATGGAAGGGAGGTCAACGATGCTACAAAGGACAGCTTTACTTTTTCTGCCTGGTTCCTGCTGTGGCCCTGCACAGCAGAACACAGTGGCTCTACCATGGTTTGCTTTGCTGTGAATTCCTGCGAAGACTGCCATCCCACTGCCTTTCTTCTCTTCTACTGCTTCTGTGTCTTTCACTTGCTCTCTCTGCCACACCTCCTCATTAGCTGAAATATCTTAATCTTCAGGACCTGTGCTTGGTTTCAAGCCAGATTCCTGCTTTCCTTGGCTTATTCCAGCTATCACAATAGTTGGCACCAACTGTTAGGGCTGTGCTTGAGGCCCCATTTCAGGATATTGCTTGTCAGAGATGTAGAGGTACTGATTTGTCTGGTGTGGGCGATGCTGAGAGGCATGGGCTGCTGTAGTGATTCACTGGACTGCTTCATGTTCCTCTGTGTCGCTCAGACCATCTTAATTTACTGTGTGCTGCTAAGCTGTGAGGGAAGGAGGTGGCCCCCCAAGCATCAGGTTTATAGAGTTGTTTGGATCATACAATATTCCCCTGATCACAATAATGCTGCGCAGCAAAGCACTCCTGCACGTCCTTAACTCATAATGCACGCTTCAAGTCTATTGAAGTAGATGAGATCTGGTTCTCTGTGCTGAAGTGCTTTGAATTGACATGCTTGTCTTGAGTCTTGAAGTTACTCATCTCTCTGGACCTGACACTGTCTCCTGGCTTGGAGAGGAGCTCCAGGCACCTGGGAGTCTGGCAAGGCTGTAATGATCTCATTAAAGGGTTAAAAAATAGAGCCTGCTTCCCAAGGTGATTGGATTAGTCTTGGTTAGACTCACCTGGGCAAAGAGCAGGACCTTCCTCATCAATTGTTTCCTGGTGGAACCAAGAAAATAAGATTGTTCCCATATATCTCCCACAAAGCCTCCTTGCTGAGAGGGAGGTGGAAGTCTCTGGGAGATCAGAGACCTTACTCTGCGTGCTCTGTTTTCCAGGAAAGCTTCTCTTTGCTGAAGTAATGCCTGCTTGAGTAGAGAGCTAAAAAATACAGCGCGCCTCTGAACATCACAGCTCTGCAGATCAGGTTTCTCCCTGGCATTATAGGTTTTCCTACCATATCATCCAGCCTCTTTCTTTTCTGTGATAACTGGGAAAACTGGCAGTTTTGGGTCTGCCAAAAAAAAAAAAAAAAAAGAGAGACATCAGCTTCATATCCCCTGCCCCAACCCAGTGCTGAGTCAAGAAGTGTTTACACTTGACAAGATGAATCTCCAGCTATTCGAAGATTTTACTGAGGTCTTTCATTTCGCTGCTCACTCAGGCTGCTCAGGAAGATTAGGGTGATTGCTGCTCATGGCTTTGCAAACTGCTCCAGTGGACGCTGAGTAAATGTTTTAGAAAGCACAGCTGCAAAACACTCCAAATCCAGCCCTTACAATGGCAAGCCTTACCTAGCCAGCCTGGTCAGAAGGGGAAACACCAAATCCTGGACCGCAAATCCTCCTTGTTATCCTTTTAAGAATGACTAGAGTCATGCTCAGATACCTCACAGAAGCAAACCCTGATTTGCTGGTGTTTTCTGTACTGTGCTTCTGGGCAAAATTTGGCAAACATGAGGTTAGAAGTGGGGCATGGACCTGGGCCTCCACCCATGTGCTTGGTGTCAGTTTGGGATTCATCCTTATGGCACGCTGAAGAGTCTTACTTAATCCAGTGAAAATACTTGGGGATACCTATGCTTCTCAATATTTTTGATTATTGGAAATTTATTAATGAGTGATAGGTCCTGTGAGTTAATCACATGTATGCTAAATGAGCTACCAACCAGGTACAGATTTCTGCCCAGCAGCCATGATATTTAGGGCAGACCAAAAGGGATGGATATTCCACTTTAGTTTTGGTTTTTTTCAGAATCTAGATTATAAGTATGGAAGGGTTCCTGACAGTACTTCATCCCCCAGTTGTTACCTACCCAACTGAGTATGAGCTTTGTACTCAAACAAAACCTTTTAAATCTTAATTTAGTATGGAGTATCTAAGCCTAGTAGAGGCTTTGCTGTTGGAGCTAAAGTTCTGGGCAGAGAAGGCAACCCTCAAGCACAGCAGGCAGTTTCTAGGCTTTGGGAAACGAGTACAGTACTGCCTGTCAGCCCAGGGGAGGTCCCATCCCCATGTTTATTCCATGCTTTCTCAATGGGATTCAAATATGGCAGAGATCTCATCTTAAACATTCTGAAGGAAAGCCAAGTGTTTTGCAAACTCTGTTAGCTTCAACAAAACTAGCTGGCATCAATGATGATATCTAAACAGATCTAAGTTTTCTTCAAAAGTAAATAATTAGGATTATTAGCATATGAATCTTGGACTGTACTGAAAATTGAAATCACTCCTCAGACTTTGTTAGAGCTTTATATAATTTCCATAGGTTTAAAAGAGCTGTACCACCCTTCAGTTAAGGTGTCCCCTCACTGCTTTCCATCTCACAGGTGAAAAGATGGGTTTTTAGTCTAGCTCTGAGGTTTGAACAAAAAGAGAGCACTGCTGAGTGAAATCACCTGGCTCCTGGTGTGCTACATCTCTCCAAGTCGACTCTGCTTATTTCTTTTCACATCGACCACTTCCTCAAGCACGCATGCACTAATGATACTGGTAATGGCAAGAATGTTGTGCTCATTTCATATTTATCTCTGTTTCCTTGGCTTCTCTCCAGCCTGAAAAGTCCCACTAAAAGGAAAAAAAAAAAAAAACAAAAGCTGTTGTGTCTGAACTGATTACAGGCCATCAGACTTGATGTCCCTTTCAAATTATGACCAGCCTTCAGAGACAGACAGATCTCTGCTCCTGTCTGATGCTGATGGGTCATGCATTCCTACAAGAGAAAATAGGCGGAGGGCAGGCTATGAAGCTTGCTTTTTTCCTTGGGTGAAGGGGACATTTTCTAAATGGGATTTTATTACAGTGACAGTTCTGAGTGTGAATCACCCCATTTATGTGATATTTCCAGCAGCTCCACCAATTATGGCCACCTTTGCCATGAAGAACAAGGAAATTAACAGCAGCTAATGGACTGACAAAGCTTTCAGTGCCAAGTCACTAGCATATGACAAGGCAGATCCGTCCCCGCCTGCCTCTTTTCTTATTTTCTTCACTGTCAGATATTTATTGTAATAGTTGAAAGGCAGCATTTAGCTAGCGTAGCACTTTCTATTTAAGGTGCTGTGCAGAACAGGCCATTCCACAGATAAAGGGGAAAGTATGTTTGAGGATGATATCGGGACTGAAATGGAAATTGCCTTAAATTGGGTTGGCGAGCATCCTTATTATTCATTGGGATGATTTAAGTACCTGTTTTAGAAAAGAGAAAAAAGAGTAAAGGTGTGTGTGGGGGGAAATATTCTAAAACTGAGACTGTTCTCTGCTCACTCATTAAATAAATTCATAACCCAGCAATGCCTCAGGGAGTCTTCCTCACAGCATCTCCAGCCCAGGCTGGTTGCAGAAGGGCTGGAGGGGTGGTCTGTCTGAGAAGCAGGTCTATTTGGATCAGCTTCTTGGAGGGCTTCTGCAGAGACCACCCTCAGAGGGAACATTTGCTGAATTTGAGGAGTGGGAATGGCTAAGGTGATCCTGTGGGAATGGTTAAGAGATCCTGTGCCTCAGCCTCTGTGTGCAAGTGCTCCAAGGCAGGAGAACTGGTATAGGATTCATGTTCCTGAGTTTACGGAGGATACAGCAGACTCTTCAGTACATGCTATTGTGTGATTCACATTTGTGGAGCAATTTCTAAGCCATATAGGAAGCTGCTAAAAATATGAGCAGCCCAGGATGAAGTATCCTGGACTGATTAATCTCTCTGCTCTCTGCAGGGTTCCCAAGAGATTAACATTCTTTCCCTTTCCACAGTGTTTCCCTAACGGGGGCTTCAGAATTTTCATGACAATACCAGAAAGGACTATTACAGCAGATACAGGCTTTTTCTGTGGTCTAGATTGTAGAATTTTACCTGATGAGTCCACAATAAGCCTTCAATAGTAACAGACTCCTAAACACTGGCATCTCATGCCCCTATTTAGAGCCTGAGATTCCTAAAGTGCTTTTTTGGATGTACATGCCAGAATTACTTGTCACACCTCTGAATTGCAACCAGTTTGGAGGAGTACATTATTGCAAGTGCTGTGGGGCAGTGATGCTGTCCCAATATTCGGAGCAGAAAATGAGGAACTGCAGTATCTAACTGCAAATGAGCAAGGACTGTGCTTATCAGAGTGTAATTACCCTGATCTGTGACCTTGAGGGAGCTGAGGCTCTGATAAGAAGCCCCTGGGAAGGGTACTCTCCTGTCAGGCTGAGAACATGCACAGAGATTAGCTGCTGCTGTTATCCTAGTTTCTCCTTTATTTCTTCCTCCTTTTTTTCTTTTTCCTACAGAACAAGCTTTGTGAGGTTTGAGCCTTTTAAGCTTCCTGGGCAGCAGTCTGAAGAAAATCACTTTCACATCCTTTTTCTGGCAGAGTCTCAGACATTTCTGGGTTCCTCTCCGATGAACTGCGGGCAGCTGTAGTGTCCTAGTGTCACCTGTGGTGGTCTGCTCTTGACAAAACTTTATAGTTCAGTGTACTCATATTCCCAGTAGCCATTAGCTTTGCAGCCTGAGCATCATTTGATGGGCTGGTGGTGCTTAGGGGCCTGAACACACGGTGTATGAATAGCACACTGAAGGCAAAACTGAGGCAATGGTTTCCCCTTGGGCACGTAGATCTTCACACTCTGCTGAAAACCCTTTAATGGTTTAGTTCAGATATAGGTTTAACTCTGCCCTCTCCATCTCTAAGTAACACCAGATACAACACTTGCACTCCAAGCCATACTACACAAGATGCCTCCTCAGCTGCCCAGGTTCTCCACAGCAAGCTGCATGCCACCCATCCTGTATAATTTTACACTTCACATAGCCCCTTCCATCCCAAAGCATACTCACAAACAATATTCTGTCAGTTCTTCAAAGAAAGACTGAATAATGCAAAACAGAGGCAGTGTCTATGTTTGGCAAGTAGCATGGACCTGTAGGAACACCTGTGGAGAACAGAACAGTTGACATGAAGGACCACTGTCCATGCTATAAGTGTTAAAGGGGAATTAATTCAGGCTATGTCTCTTCTGGTCCCAAAGCCTGACAGTTAATTAGTGTTCAGTGTGTGTTAGGAGTGTGCCTCATCTGAAAGTAATTCAGTTTGTGCGCACCAAGCCTGCCTCACTGTGTGAGCTCAAGTGTAGTAAAGAGGGAGATCTCTTATCCAAAAGCACACTTTTGTTCTGAATCAAAGCGCTGATGTAGGTATGGACACACAGGCAATGTACAATGGCCTAAAACTGCAGAGAAAACTTTGACAGAGCTGTGAACAGGGCCAGGCAGCCTGGCCTTCTGCTCTTCTCTCTCAACTGGTAGATAACACTCAGTGCATCCCAGATAACACTCAGTGCATCCCCAGAATGGACGGCACTTCATGCTTCACATATATTCCCTTCCAATTGGGTCTGAAATATCTAAATGTCTAGCTGGGTCTAAACAAAATTAACTCTATGTTACGAACCCATGACGGGGGGTTAGAGATGAGCTAGGAAAAAGCAGCTGGGATTTCATAGAAATAAAAATATATACATCATATCAAGAGGAAACAGAAAAACTTCCATTGCAGCTTTTGCTGGGAATGTCATTTATAAGCATTTGTCAGAGGACTACTTTTTGTTTTGTGTCTGGAAACAGTTCATTATTAAAAAAAAAAAAAAAAAGCTATGCAAAGTATTGGACCCGAGGCAGATCCAGATATCTCTGAAGCTGAGTAAAATTCAAGTCCACCGTTTCAGTTTTGAAATGAGGGTATATAGATGGGGTCCTGGATCCTTCCTTTCTTTGTAACATGTGGTGTCACCCAAAACCTCAAATTACTGGAAAAAGAATTAGCGACTATATCACAAGAAGCTGTACAGCACTGCTTTTTTGTGTGTATTTCTTCCAGCATATCTGACTGTAGAACCCACACGGGTACAATTCAGTTTCAAATAACCATGCCTGCTAACCATATATAAACCAACAGAGCCTAGATGCAGATGTACACTGCTCGCATAAGTTGGCTTCTGTGTTAGGAAACAGATGTGTTCCTTGCAGGCTTCCTAGGATATTTGAATATCCAGTGCCACTGTATTGCATACAGCCTTGACATGGTTATTTTACTCCACAGTTACTTCCCTAAAATGCTAATAATGGTGCTGTGCCCTCTCACGTTAAAATCGGTGAGTACATGTTATTTCCAACAGAATAATAATTTAATATCCCTTTGGAGCAGTTCAAGAAGGGCTATTTTGGGGAAGGAGAGGGTGGAAGTTTTGTTTTTCCTACATACATCATCTTGTGTATGTGGCTTCAGTGACACTTGACTGCCTGTACTTCCCAAAGACTAGTACTGATTTGTTCCAGGGATCCTGCATTCATTTATAGAAAACTTCTGGGAAGTTGAAACCAGAGGAAAATCTTTCCACAAAGACTGTGTCTGCGTTTGAGGACCCTTCTGTTCTGTGGCCTCATGCTTATAGGGACCAAGCTCAGATTGGGTTATTTATCAGTCTCGGGAGACTCACTTGCTTTAGGGCCTTTGGGAACATCTCTCCTTTCTCTGATGTTTAGGGATGCAGTCTTGGCAAGCCAACACACACCCTGAGGGTCCTGAGCTCATCCTGGCCACTGCTGCGCTGAGAACATCACGGGTAGTGGCGTGCTGGCTCCTCTTGAATCCAATGTCAGCAATACAAACTGACAGCGTCCTGGTAAATCTCAAACCAAAACTGTAACTTTCGTTTTGCTGCTAATTGTTTGGAGTTCTTTGAACTCACGTCTGCGGATGGCACTTGAAGCTGCCTCTGCCTGGTACACCTCATAAACAGATGGAGCGTTTGTTGACGTTCCTGTGACAGCTTGAAAACTTGTCTCCTACCTCTGAGCTGAGCCCTTTCTGCCTTGTCCTCCATCTGCCATCTCATTTTAAAACTAGCAGAACAACTCGAGTGAAGCAATTCCGACTTTTTCCATCTGTGCACAGTTAATTAAGAGGGTAATGAGAGCTCCGAATGAACAAGCCCTGCATTAATTCAAGATATGATTAAGGGAAACATCCAAACCCGAAAAATATATATGTGCCTACGTACATGCTTTTAAAAAAAAAAAAGTCTGAGTCCCTTTTGTCTGTCCCTGTACTTGCCAGCATTATGGCTATGCATGATTAAAAAAAAAAGATAACTGTGGAAAACTGAGGTCATATTCTGAACATGAAATCTGTGTACAAGTGGCTCAAAGGCGTAGGGACGGTTGTAGCCGAGGCTCTGAATGTTGAGTTCCCTTCTTGTAACGCCTGTGCATGTGAAGATGGGTGCTTGATAGTGGGAGAAATAAATGCTGTTTGCTTTTTGCTTTGGGTTTGAAAGGTGAGGTGCAGAAATAAAGGCATGGAGAGATGCACAAACCAAAGAGTTAGCCCCACTGAAATTAACTCGGAACGCAGGGTTCTCCATGACATCTGCTTCTGTGGCCATCTCTGCATGTTCTCAGCCAGGCAATGTGTGATCACATGAATCTATCTTGGGAAATCTTACAAGAAGTCAAGACTGTCTCGGCAGTTACTCAGGAATTCTAGCCTAGGCTGGAAAAAGGGTTATGTTACCTAATTTGGCTCTAGTTAAACTACAGAGGCAGCAAGAAGCCCAGTTGGGGACCCAGGAGTATGAATCACACAGGGAGTGAGGCCGTACCTGGTCCTGCAGCATTTAAAATCAGGAGGGGCTTGGTGGTCAGGCAGGGTGGGACCACAATGACGCAGGAGGTGACACAGGACAGGCAAGAAAAGAGGGCATGGAGACTTCAGAGCGAGGAAGAGGAGAGGGCTGCAGGGCAAAGCAACAGCCGATGAAGACTATCAGCTTTCCTCCATTCCTCGTGGCTCCCTCCAGTCTTATAGCTTGACTTTTTTTTTTCTTTTTTTTTTTTTTTGTTTTACTGGGGGTGGAAAAATGAGTGGCACTGAAGAGGCTGAGCGAATTTCTGTTTGGGTTTTTTCCCCTTCTTGGTTTCTTGCAGCAGCAGGAAACACAGAAAATATTTCTAAACAAAGCCTGAAATTGGCTGTTTGCATTTTGCCTGCGAAATTTCCTGTGGCTCACAAATTGGACTCTCATCCCTTTGCTGCCGGGAAAGGCAGACGCGTTAGCAGCAACTCGGCAGAAATCTCGGATGCAGCCAGCAGAAAGGGGCTCAGTTTCACCTGCTAAAGGCTTTATTAATTAAAAAAAAAAAGTTTTCTGTGACTCCTGGTGCTCATGTGTTGCCTGGCAGATACCGCTGAGAGCAACCACAGCCTTTTAACGCCTGCCCCGTGTGCTGTTTGCCAAGGGAGGGTTTGCACAGACGGGAGACGCTGGATTTGAAGGGCTGGTGGCATTTACACACGGATCCCGAGGAGACAGCCGGAGCGCGGCGTCCCAGACCGAACAATTACACAGAGGAGCGTTGGGTAGGATGTAAGCCATCAAAATATGTATTCTTTCTTATTTCTAAAGCATTTCCAGAGCACTGTAGGAAATGGAGCTGAAAGGGAGATCAAGATATAATCCCCTGCCCCAGAGGAACATCAAAATTGTCAGCCCTGTCAGGCATTTGCCTAATCTGTACTCAAAACCTCCCGGCGTGGGGATTTCACGCCCTCCCTGGGCCGTCTTTTCTGGTGTTTAACTACCCTTGCTGTTAGAAAGTTATCTTAATGTCTAGCCTGAATCTCCCTGGCTGTAACTGAAGTCTGTGAGTCCTTGTCCTACCCAACATGGAGACAAAATTTATTCTCCTTTGTGCACAACTGTTTCTGAAAATTAATATCTTCTAAAAGATGTATACAGAGTTGGGCCTGCAAGGAGAAGCAGGGATGTGAACGCTTGCTCCCGAGCCCACTGGTGACACATCTGCGTGTTGGGATTCTCAGTGTTCCTCAAGGCAGCCAATGTTTGTACCCCAACACCTGAGCTGGGCTGACTTACACTGGTTTGGTGAGGCTGACAGAGTGTAAACCAGGACTGGGAAGAGAAGTGGGATATCAACGTGGGGATACGAAACAAAATTCATCTGTTACGCAGTGCACTTCTGTACTGCCTGCAGTGTGCCTGGGGTTTTACAAGCTGGGAACACCGGATCATTGGGATTCTTTTGCATTGGGATCTTCAGCAGTTATCCCTGGGAACAGGGACATGCCCTGTGTGGGTATCCAGAATGGTCGTCTTACCCTAGCCAAATGCCATTTCTGAGGAGATGATGTCCACTTTAACGCTATCCTGAGGCAGCGCGTTGCCTTTGTACCGAACGTACATACACATACCCACAGAGAGTACACACTAAGCGAAACTGAACTGGTAGTCTGAGGTATGCTTTGTTATGTTATTGAAGACTTACACTAAATAATCACATCATTATCTGTGTGTATATATACGTAGGCCAAGTAACATAAACTTCAGGGTTCTGCTGCCTGGAAGTCCCAGACAAAAATCTCTGCGTAGGCAGCCCAAATACAGGATGGTGTGATGAGTTTGTGCAGCCTCATGGGTTTTATAAGCAGAGATAAACATTGATCCAAACACAGCAAATTCCTGGGGTACCTGGACTCCCAACACGTGAGACGATCTGTCCCACTGATCAGAGCTTCAGTCTGATTTTGGTTGGTCTGACTTTATGGAAAACAAATTGTTACAAATGGATCTTCCTTTTTACACTGCAGTGCGTGCCCTGCTCCGAGATTTAAACCTCTACCGCAAACTGCTCCAGTGCAACTTCCCAGCTGAGTTTTCCACATTCAAGAAATATCTTTCATAAGGCTTCTGCTTAATGTTCAAACTTTTTGGGGGGTTAATCTTCTCATTGCATTTGAACAATAAAATGGACAAGTAGCTTTTGCTCAAATCTGAAGAAAATAATTAAATTTTTCCCCAGGCTGGGAATTTGTTATAAGTTTCCATTTAAAAAAAAAAAATCCCCCACCTTTCTACCAACTAAGTCTGAAACTCCTTGAAATAAGGGCTAGTAATGGAAGTGCTGACAGTCTCTTAACTAAAGCAGCGTGAAAGGAGTGATATAATAGTTTATTTCAGGTAATGCCATGGTGATTTTTAATTTACATAATGTCAAAAATGCAATATGTGAACTTTCTGAAAGCAAAAAAAGTGGTGATAAAAACATCTATTTATTCTTCCTGCCTCCTTGCAGAAATGAGAGAATGAACAAAGCCACAAGGAAAAACCTCAAGGCCATGGTATTTGCATGAAGCACGCTACACATAATGTACCCTAGAAGTGTTTGAAAGAGAAGCTGACCCCGAATACTTACTCTTGTCTCAAATCATTTGCTAGTTTAATAGCTTAACATTTGCAAAATGATGTTTAGATTCTTTTCCCTTCCTAGCATTGAAATGTAACTGGTGTATAGCAAATGTGAGCAATCTGTGGAGGACTTCCAGGTCCCAAAGTCGGTTCCTGTGACGGTTCAGCAGCATGTCCTAGCTGTTGGCGCACAAAGTGTGGTGCAAAGGGAGGGGACTGTGGGGGTCCAAGACCTCTACTAGAGTTTGGCATTTGGGGGATTTTTAGATACTTAAAAGAAGCTACACAGCTGCTTTTTTTTTTTTTTTGGGGGGGCGGGGGGGAATAAGTGGTCCTCATTCCTGGAACAAGGCACCCAAGTGGTGTCCTCCAGTCCCCAGCTGTGCCACCGTGATGAGCTCTGGTTCCAGCGCTGTTGCGTGTGTTCCCTAACAGGACAGGAGGATGGATTTTGCCCCGGGAGCTCAGCCCTGCCACGTGCTGGTGTGTGAAGGCTTTGCCTGAGTGAGTGGGAAGGGGACGCTGAGCCCACTCCCTTGCCCCTCTCCCTTCAGCCAGTGGCTTTTGGAGGGCCCTAGCTATCTTAATCACAGACTTATTCTGGGATCGTTCTGGGGGTTAGTAATGAGTCTGCTGTCCATCTCAAACTCTGTGAAATAGTTGCATTGGCGTTACTATGAGGCTGTTGTGAAGAGAGGATCAACAAGCTCCTTACTAAAGAAACTGAGCAGTAAGTGTCTGACAGATCTACTGTTTGAAGCCCGTTCTTTACGTTCCAGAGTGACGGTTTAACAGTTATTCTAGAAAAAAAAAATATGGTTTGGTATAACCAGTCCACTAAAATCCCAGCTCAGAGTTCCTAATATTGAACCAGTCTGAGTACCTTCTGCGGCTGGAGTTGACTTCTATGGCCCCTTCTGTTGTCAGCAGAGCCCCACTGGACACTGCTTGCTTCTAGATAATTTTATTAATTTTCTCTAGGAAAGAGGACTTAAAGATCACTCTGCCAGGCACTGTACAAACATAGGAGAAGGAGCACGTCCTGTGCCAAAGACTTTACGGGGTGGGGTGGGGACGACACGACAGGAAATGTGGGGAAATTGAGGTGATATTGGTCACCAGCATCTCACAGGAGCAATGCAGAAGTCTTCCAGTTGGGACTGAGTTGTCAAAACATAATTTTAGCATGTTTTCAACATGTTGAGTCCTTGTATTAGCCCTCCACACAAAGGGTAAGCTCCAGCTTGCGCTATTAACACAACCCAGTGTGACACGATAGAGCCTGCAGCCACTGACGCAGCATAGTGTGACCAAAAATTTCTGAGACACGCTAATAGAAATCCTGCATGATAAAAGAATCCACAGAGTAAGAGAATCCTTTGTGACAATATTATACTTTGAATATCATTCATAAAAATAAAACAAATAAAAGTCAATTGTAAGGTCCAGGAAACCATAAAATATTAGTTTGGATAGAGACACTTAGAAGGAAAATTTGCTTTAAATCTGTGTAACCACCTTGAAGCCTCGCACATTTACAGTTTTAATCTAGCACATTAGTGAGATTAGTACATGGGGTTTTTTGCAATTAAACTGCATATTTTATCACTTCTTCTACTTCCATGCTATATAAACCTCCAGGAAATTACAGGCCTATAAAATGTTGCCAGAGCTCTGCCACTGTGGGAGACAGGAGAACAGACAGAAGCAGTGTGGGTGGCTGCTTCCTTTTTTCTCTAACTGTGTCACTAGTCAATAAACCCAAACCTTTGTAGAGGCAATTGTGGGATCAGGATACATGCACGCAGGGAAACCCGGAGCCCAGGTCCCTGAAGAACACTGTACCTGAAGTCACAAACGCCTTTCTGAAGAGGGTGCAGAACAAGTCTCCTGATGTACTAAAGGGAAAATGGAGAGGGCAATGGTAGCGCTGATGCAGCTTCCCACGCAGTATCTGTTGGCTACATCTTCTCCTTTCATGCCAGGCTAGGTCACTATCTGAGGAAGGAGAACTCTCCATTCATCAGCCCTTACACTTGCTAAGTGCAAAGATGTCCTTCCACTTTCTGCCCATGGCCTCTCATGGTTATTTCTCCCTCTCCTCCTATGCTGAGCGTCAGCCTATCCAGGCATGTCTTCTGTTATCACAGTTTACATTGCCTATGAGTTTTCTGTCTTCCTCAGATATTAATTCCTAGTGACCCCTTAGTTCAAATCTGTATTGCAAAAGATTGCGCTAGCATCAATGCTTGCAGTTCTTTTTACGGTTGGAGAAAGCTATCCCTGGGTCATAAGGACTGCAGCTCAGCCCTTTCTGCTTGGGCTACAAAGCTCATTTCCCATTTTGCACCAGACACCAATGTTTCAGAGGGTGCAGGAGCCCAGGCGTGTCCCCAGGTCAGCGTTTTTCTAGTCCTTAACTCTGTGCTGGACCACACCTGTGTGTGTCCTAGAGAGAAAAGCAACCCTGGAACTCGTTCACCACTTTGATCTGTGGGTCCCAAGCCCCAGACACTGTGTCAGAGGTACCTTCCACCTCGTCCAAAGTGCCTTCGGGCGTGTAAGACAGGGGTCGGGCAGTTCCACCAAGTCATACACTGTAACAAGACAGATAATGCTCTCAGCAGAAAGGGATGCGAACAAGAAAAGGGCAGATGCCAGCATTTTCAGAGATCAAGGCACCTCTGTTGTAGGAAAACAAATAAATAAGAGCTGAGCTTTAGGCAGGGTTTGGGTAGCTTTAGAGTCAGCCTGGAATCTGATCCACTCAATCCAGTGCTGCTGATGCCTCCAGCATTGTAAACTCAGCTCCCTTAAATGTCACTTTGGAAGGTGAACAGATGGCAAGTGGAGCTAGAAATACATGATCATGTTAGATTTCTTCTAAGAAATTTTTTTTTTTTTTAAAGTTATTCCTTGCAAGCCCTTATCTGCTCTGTATTCTCTTCCTTCCACGTTGTTAAAACCAACAGAATCCTGATCAGGTGCACTGAAGCAGATCTCTGTCAATTCAAGCCAGTAGCTGAAAGAAAGACCCAACTCGATGAGTGCTGGGCGTTTTGCTGGAATAACAGGAACATTTCACCAGGCTCAGCCAGCTGCATCTCCGAGTCCCTTCCCAAGTGCGACTTTTGAGGCTGACCCAGTAGTGACCGTACTGCAGACGTGCTCGTGCCTCTGGCACAATCGGCAGCTTGGGAAGTGAGAAAGTAGCAGAGCTTTCCTCGATGAACCAAAGAAGATTCGCTGAGGCATCTCCAACTAATGTGCAAAAATCTCTGTGCCTGTGTAGCCAGGAGGTGGCTTGCTTTTAAATCTCCTGGTAAAGCTGTTGTGTATAGATTGTGAGCCTGCAGAATTTTGGAAATAATGCAAAGACTCTTGCTTCCCAACAGAGGCAATAATCAAATTCCTTCATCTTATCAACCGACACTTTTTCAAATCTGACAAGTGATTTGGGATGCTAATGCTTCAACAAACCCACAGCTATATAGCTTAGAGAGTCGTTTCTTAAGACAAACCTACTAAACACATCGCACGGGAGCTCTTTTTCTCACGTTCCCTGCTAACGCCAGTTGTGTCTCCCCCAGAGCTCCTTGCAGATCCGAGATCGGGCCCACCTGCCGCACTGGGTGCCTGATGGTAGAGGGAGAGAAGGACTGGGAAAACAGTGTTTAGTAGTGAACATATCATCATCCAAGGGTCAAAACCTAGCCTTGACATTTTACTATAGTTGCCTTGCTATAGAAAGATTTGCTAAGCCAATGTATGCCTATCACATGGGCCAGGGACTCACCAAATTCTCCTGCACACCGGACACGTGCTCCTTTCTGCAAACAGAGCTGTGCAAAAGCCTTGGAAACGGGGAAGGACAAATGTCTCTGAGTTCACATCCCTCCGGTGCAGCAGCCTGCATCAGAACTAGCGTGCTGACACTGCTAGGTGCAAAGAGAGGTGAAGATGTGCGAGGTAGATGTAAACCCAACATCCTCAGATATATTTTAGGTATTTAACTCCTGCTTTGTCTGGGACAAGGGCAGTCTTGTGCACCAGATGCCAGTTAGCATCTGTGTCTGGTGTCCTGAGCTGGCACTGCTGCAGGACATCAAGACATCACCAGTGGTGAAAAGCTCTTCAGTGACACTTGATGTTTATTCCCATCTACTTTGCAACTACAAGCTGGTAGATATGCCAAAGAATCTTCTGGGAATACAAACTTCCCCCTGTCCATTTGAACAGGTAAGACAAACCCTTCCACCCCGTCACAGCCTTATTCCCAAGCCTCTCACATGCTCCTATCTCACGTTATTGAAGCCACCTGGGGAGAGAATTGGAGAGGGGAATAAATAAATAATGTAATTTGTATGGTCCAATCTCATTTACAGTTTGGCTCACATTCTCGTGTCCCACAAACTCACCTGTGTTCAGAAAAATTGGTTCTGTGGAGGGGTGGTTGTGGGGGAAGGTAGGGGTTTTTTCTTTTTTTTCCCCACTGATTTGTGTCTCCGGAGAAAAGAGTAAAGCATTACAGATTAATGTGGCATAGAAGAAAGAACATATGCTGTACATGCATTTAAATAGCATTTATCTTACTTTTCACTGACGTAGTGGTGAAATATGTTCTCTTTGCTTTCAAATTTTAGGGACGAACAGATGGTAGAAAGCTTAGTTTTGGGTATTATGTCCATCAAAATAACCTGTATTGCAAGTACCTCTTACTATAATTGGGGATTTTAGCTGCAGTAGAATCTGGGCTCTAGGAAAAGTCCCCTGCAGAAGTAGTATGCTAAAAAAAAAAAAAAGGACTGAATGTTGTCCTATCTATATATATATTTAAAAAAAAATACAGTTCTTCAATGATGTGATAAGAAATGCACTCATCTTTTTTGATCTTGCTTTTGCTACGCATGGAGTAAAGCCCAAAGAACCCAGTTTCTGATCTGACTCCCACCTCTCCCCACCCCAAATGGTCTAGCACACACCTCCAAAAGCATTCAGCCAGCCCTGTGGGGATGTATGAGAAGAGAAAAGGAAAGGTTTGCCAAAGGTATTTCTTTCAAAAAGGAAAGCCCAGCAGTCCCAAAATTATCTCACCTATTTTATCACTGTTTGGATATTCCTAAAAATTCTGAAATTGTCAATATGAAATGAGTTTGGATGCATGTTCTGCCCCAGCCACCCTATAACACGTGTTGTACCAAAATTGTTGGAAGGGAGGGATTCTGGCATTACAGGAAAAATTCCAGTCAGACATTGCAAAGGAAGCCCAGCCCTTTGCTTGAAGCACCGCAGAAAGGGAACATACGGCCCTGAAATTAAATAAGCTTTTTGGGAGGAGGTTCATACCGTGTCCGGAACGATGGGAACCTTGTCTGCTGTGTGCCTGTAGGAAGGAAACGCTTACGCCCTGCCACATCTGTACAGACACGTGAACAAGTTCGTTATGGGTTTATACACAGACAGGCAAATTCAGAAACATTCAAAAGCTGTCTTGCACAATTTTAGAGGATTTTAGGTTTGAGCTGGCGCTTTTTCCTCTGACTTTTTTGCGTTAGGTTGTTGGGGTGGGGTTTTTTTGTTTGGTGTGGGTTTTTTTTTTTTTTTTTTTTTTTTGGTTTGGTTTTTTTTGTCATAGGTTTTGTTTTGGTTTTGGCTCTGATCTGCCTGTTCTGCTCTTCAGCACTTTTCCTGGTTCAGTGACTCAATTTCTAATCTCTCTGTTGGTGTGTGTTTGCATGAATTTAATATCTGGTCAGCATTATCCCAGCTTGGCGGATGAGGGTCTTTTACGCTGCCATTTCATTCTTGCAGCTCAGATTCAAGTTAGTTAATTGTGCAGAGGGGATCTTCTAGCAACGTGTTTAGGGACTTAAAAAAAAAAAAAATTAAAATTCCCAAGAGGGAAATATGTAATTCCAGCCACCTTGATGGAAGGATGCCCAACACAGCAGCAGCAGCATTTAAAAAGTCACCATTTGCCAGCAATAGCTGCAGAGTGGCGACACTGGTTTGGTCTTTTCTCCCTATGCTTAGAAAAAGAAATAATTGTCTCAAGGATGCTGAAAAATAATTATGGGAAACGTACTTCAGATACATCCCTCATTTTTAGAGCTGTCAATCATTTTAGTCCCAAAATTACAATGTACAATCAATGTCCCTCCCATTTTTTCCATTAAGGATTGTTTACCTCAGAACTAAAAAAAAAAAAAAAAAATCATTAGAAAAATAACAGATGGATGGAATAATCTGCATAGAGAGAAGGAATCCAACCATGTTTTATATACCTACATAAATAATTCTTTTATTTTGTGTAGACTGTGTCTCACATTTGGGCCCTGTCAGACTGAGAGCTATCGTTCTGATTTTATTTATCTGCTTACAGTGAAGGGTGTATTTGTTTTAATTTAAACTGGGGGCTCAGAGACCCGTAAAATGTTTAAACATGAGCATGGTTACAAATTGTCTGGTGTGTATTTACCACGGCCCCCCGCTGCTTGCGACGAAGTCACTTAATTGTGCTTGTTTGCATCATCTGTGCTGTAACGCTAACAGCACTTTATTCATGTTGGAGGAGCCTATGTTTTTGCATAAGGAGGAGTTTGGTTTTTTTTTTTAATTTTTTTTTCTTTTGTCTGTGCTGAAGCAGGTTAAAAATGCTGGGGTTTATTTTTTTTTTTTTTTTTTTTTTTTTTCCAAAAGAAGGAAACATTTGTTCAACTTGCTTAATAACCAAATACTGAAAATCTTTTTGTAAGGATTTTCTTTTTCCTAAAAAAAAAAAAAATGCAGAAAATTCTGAAACAAAATGGAGAATTGTCAAATCTTATTACACAAAAGACACAGTATCAGTTTTCACCTATTTTTTTTTTTTTTTTTTTTTTTCTCCACTGTAGTTCTGACCACAAATAGCTGTTTTAATCTAGAGTGCTGCCTCTTCATGGTGGTTTGGGTGACTAAATGATACTGCACCAGATTTAATCTCCTTTAAGGATAATACATTTAAGGGGGAGAAGGCAGGAACTACACTTCAGGATTTAGCTTCTCTAAGAAGGATGTTACAAGAATCCCTGATTTCCTTTTACATAAGCCTGGCCAAATGGCAAAGATGCCAGCTTCTAGTGTTTCCCTGGGCCAGAAGATACCATTAATTAGACCAAGGAGAAAACATGTCTGTGTGCTTCGTATGATATACACACATATATATGACATTCAACGAATAATGTGGCTATCCTGCTACCCAAGTCATAAAATTCAGCGCAGTTTGGCTCAGTTCTGGCCGTGCATGCTTGTGCCAGCAAAGGCTCTCACCACGCACACCACCTCTTCTGAAAACATACAGGTCAAGCGTGCTGCGGTGTGTTCAAAGGATAGAAGGATAAAAGCCGGCGCTGTTTACAAAAATCTTTGGCAGTAAGACTCAAAATTCAGGGAAACGGTAACGTGCTTCCAAGTTCTAATCCCCATCCACGCTGGATTTGCGGGTTTGGGGCACGTATAGCTAGGCTTGTGCTGAAATCCATGCTCAGTCCCTGGGTGGAAGAGTGCGCTTTGCGTCGCTTTGATAGGGGGACAAACTTATTAACTGAGCTTCTTCCTTTGGAAAAATGTGGTGTAGGAGCTAAACTTCAAAGGTGAAAGTGGGGAGCATAAGGGCGTAAGAGCAGCCAGACCAAGTTGCCGCCTGCTCAGTCTCCGGCACAGTGACCTGGGCCAGGCAGGGCACCTGCCCTCCTCAAGCCTCCCACCTACAAAAAATTCTGCATTCAAGCATCACTCTGTGCGTAATAGTCTCCAAATTTTTCTCCTTTATCAGAACTGTTGGCCTCCACTTGTCCTGGAGAACATCAGGAAGCCAGTCCCAGGTGTGTCACCCCAGCAAACGCAGCCATGACATGGTCCCAACATGCTTCTATATCTTCCTAAACACGTGCAGATCCACATGTGGTTCTGAAAGACCTCCCATAAGTACCTGGAGATGTTCACCAGCTCCCAACTGACAGCTTCCCAAAAATCTTCCTCCCCTCCCTCCCTCACATGAGCGTGCCTGGGCACTCACAGTCTCTGTCCTGCAGCTCTTCTTCGCTCAAGCTCCAGTATTGACCCCTTGACCTGTAATTTTTGGAAGTACTTCAGTCTCTTTCCAGTCTCTGGAGGGTAAGGGTGGAGGTTATGGCTGTAAAGGGCTTTACAGCGAATGCAGCTTTGTGCAGTCTTTGTCACCACGTTGCTTATCGCAGCTGAAATATGTTGGGACAAGAATTCGGATGTGAAGGCCACAGAGCTGAAACTGCGCATATTTCCTTGTAGTTCACGAGGACCCGGTGTAAATCTACCCTGCTCCAGAGAAATTGTACACTTTCTCATTTTCTGAGAATAAAAGAACACTGGAAGCGGGAGTTCTCACTACTGCCCGTTAGTACAAGTGCGGGTTGTGTTACCCTGTTACTGTCGCCCCGTCTGGTCTCTGGGATAAGCAGAATCTTGTCCAAATACTTTTGTATGGGTTTTGCAAGAAGCGCAAGAGTTATAACCGATGTCTGGATGAAATGGGGAATGCTGTGAAAACATGCCTATCAAACGTTCACCAGTGAGATGGGTCCATCAAAGAGATGATACGCACATTTCCTTACTGGCAAACTAGATTTTAAGCCTAAACAAAGAGACACTGTTCCTTTAAAGGATTTTTATCACTTCCCTACCTCGCAACATCTTAAACCCCTTCTCCTTAACAATTCCAACAGCATAACTTCAGCATGTCAAGGTTATCTATAATTTCTTCATTTCTTTTCAGAAGGGCTTCCTACCTACACACTACATCATGCATCTTTTATCACCACCTTAACGTATTTATAAAATATTGATCGTTCCCTCCAAATGGCTTTGCAAATGAAGCAATGTGGCATGGTATTCCCTTCAATTAGCAGCATGTTCGTCTGTTTACTGAAACGACCCCAGATTCAGAAGCTGGTCCTGAAAATGAACCTTGAAAATAAGCTTTTGCGTATTTTCAGTTCTTGTGCCAATTTTTGCTTCCAGTTATATTCAACGTACACCCTGAGTAATTTTTTTTTTCTTTCTGTGAAGTTGCTCTCAAATTACACTATGCTAACAGGGGACTGAATGGGGTTAGTGGAGATACTCTGTGAGTTTTTTGGTTGGATGTTTTTGTTTTTGTTTTTGCATCAGAGTGCAGGGTAGATTTATCCAAGACTTGCATTGCAGTAACTGGGATTAGCAGAGGGCTGCTCTGGATTTGTTCTGAGGAACTGGAGGCATAGTGAGGTTAGTCTCCATTGATACCAGTAGAGCTGAGTTCTGAATTGAGCACCCAGTGTGTAAATTAACACCTGGAATTAATTTAGCATCACGCTTGCTAATGAGAAAATAGAAATGCTGGTTTATAAAACAAAGAAACACACGATTCAGAGGGAAGAATAAGTGATAAGGAGGGCTTGTTGAAAGCCTTGGCCGCAGGCTCCTTCATAAGGAAAGTTTGTTGTTAAAATTAATGGGCTATAGGTGTTGATTGGTAGAGTCGTAAAATGAACTGTTAATTTGCTATTCTAAGAGTGGAGAAGCTAAATTATGCAAATTGCTTTTAAAACTGGTTTGTTCCCAGCATACAGTATAACAAGGTAACATGGCCCTTTCCACACCATTGTTTTTCGGGCTTTTCCCCATCGTCGTCACGGGTAAATCTCAATGCTTTGAAGTGCCGCCAGGCTTTGATTCCCTCTGATCTGTGCTCTTGCCAACGCGGCTCCGCTAGGCGCTGCCGTGCTGTGTCAGCTGGGAAAGGGGCTCCCTTTTTTCACCTGTGTTTGAGCACCCACATGAGTGAGATTTTAAACTGACAGCCTGAAAGAGGCAGCGGTGCTTGCCGCTTCCAGGATGACACACGGGGAGAGAGACCACGCTGGGAAAATGAGCGTGCGCCTTGGTGAACGTGCAGACTCCATTCATCTGCTTCGTGCTGCAACCGCATCGCTCAAAGACCGGACTGGGGAGGTGTCAGCGTTTACACTTTATGAAGAATGAAATGTATCCTGCCAGATCTGGTGCTTCCAGTGCAGCTATGAAAACGTCAGGCCCAGTAAGCTCAAAATGAGCACCTGAGCGCATGAAACACGCAGCCCGTTAGAATCGGCATACGCGGGGCAACGGTTGGTGTGTTTGCTGAGTGCAGTGTGATAAATAACAAGGGTATGCTGTGGATGCACAAAGAGCTGTCTCTCAGGATAACGCTGAAACACATCAGATCTGATGTGTAAGCTGTCCTGGGCTTTTTGTGCCACAAACGTGATGTTGGCGCCAACCACAGTACTGCAAACTTTGAAACTCTGTCCACTACGATGCCAAATTTGCTCCTGCTCAGAGTGGGGATCGATGGACCACATTTCTGTGGAGTTAGTGAGAGGTCGTCCTGAGGCCATCTTCTACTTCGTGGGAATGGTAAAATTAGCGTCCAGATCAACATCTTGGGCTTTCTTAGTTGGTGCCCTGCTGAGTATGAGGTTCCTCACATTTATCTCTTGGCCAAGGCCATAGAACAATTCTTCATCTTCCCAGGCCCCAGTTTCTGGGACATACACGGCTCGACAAACACTTGTTTTACAGAACCACAGGCGCATTATCTGCCAGGGCTGGAGAGGAGATGGAGAGCAGGGACCTCAGTGTTCAACTTTGTAACCTTCATCATCCCCTGAAATGAATGCAGCCTGTAGCCGCTGTCCCAGGGCTCTCTGCAGGCTCCCTTGTCACATTTTTGTGACTTCTTTTCCAACCACAATGCTTAGAGCTATAACTTATTTTTTTAAGAAGTGTGAACATCTGAATTCTTCAAGGCGTAACTAGATACACCACATTGACTGTAGACTAGCTCTTTTCTTGCTGTTTCGAACTAGAAGTCTTTGCAGGTTGGAGGATTGAAGCATAGATGAAGACTTTTTCAATATCCATAAAAAATAACTTCCAAGTGAGTAATATTTCTACCAAAGTGGTGCTTTTTTTTTTTCTTTTCAGTGATTTAGAGTAATTTGTGCTGGTAGGCGAGCAGAATTCTGCATCTAGTATTGACATTGAGGAGAGGTATGAAAACTATTACACCCAGTGCCAATAGCTTCTCTTTTCTAATCAAAGCAATGTCAAATAAGTAAGAGAATAGGAATGAAATAAGCCAGTTCTTTCCAACTCACCTATCCCTACAAAGCAAGGAAGAAAGTGTGACAGCGTTTCAGATGTTTGCAGCAACCAGCTATGAGGTCTTGCAAAACCCTGTGGTTTTCTTGTATGTTGTTTGTTTGAGGTTTTTTATTATTGTTATTATCATACTCACAACTGTTAAGTGAATTGCTGAGGTTTCAGCTGCACATCCAGCAGAAACATGCCTAGGGCAAGAACAAGGTTTTATTTATTTAACTTCCAAAACAAGGAAAGGAGGAGGGGAATCTTTCATACACGTCCATCCTCAGCAAAGCATTGCGCATCTGTTGATGCAGCCAACATCCGTTCCTTCAGTGCATCTGTGCCTGCCCAATCTGCCCCCGCAAGACCCTCTGCCCTCCTGCCTTGTGCACCTGAGGGCAAGGAGCTTCTGCACAAATGCGTCGGGCACCGCTGAGGGAGCAGCACAGCTGTAAGGCAGTTCTGCTGTGTTGCATGCGTCGCTGGGTAGAGGCACAGGCAAACCCTCTCCCCATCTCCTTGTGCTGATGTGTAGAAATGAGAGCTTGGACCAGGGAAGAGATGTTGGGCTGTTGAGGAAGTGGCTGCTCTGCAGAAAACAGCACAGGAGACTTTTGTTATTGTTATTTTCTTTTCCATCCCAGTTATGAAGGAGTTTGTGCATGCGGTGTGGTAGATGACTCATTTCAATTAGTTAAGACCAAAGCACCCAGAGTGCAGTCATCCTTAGTGTGACTGCAGCCCCCTCCAGTGAGGCAAAGACTCTTTATATCGCTGGGAACCCATCTGTGAGAGCTGCAGGTGCTTTACCAGTTACATCTGCAATGAACTGATAACTACACAGAAAGAACTCAAACCTCAGCTTCTTTCCTCAGCCGTGTCTTGGGCTCAGCACGAGTCCACAGCGGCCTCTCAAGGGCCGTGAAAGGAGCTTGATTATCCCACGTCCAGGCCAAGAGCCCGACCAGGATGCAGATCTCTCCTTGATGTTATCCCTTACCAGGAATTGGGCTTGTACAGGAGGTGACAGGAGCTCCCATGTTAGCACAGAGATCAGCCACTTGTGCTCCTGGTCTCGCTTGGTGCTGAAGGGGTCAACACTGAGCACCGGAGGGATGTAGGTCCCACCATTGGAGCGCACCAGGCTGTGTCCCAGAGCAGCATCCCAGTACCTCTGCACCATGCATGGAGGACCAGGCATGGTTCTGGCTCACAGTGCTTCGCAGCTCCATTTCTCAGCTGGATTTGAGACTGCTCTGCTCTCATTCAGATTCGCTTTTGGCCATCTCTTGTTCCCTGGTCCCTCCCTTCCCAGGACAGGCGGTGGCACAGCTGGCTTTGCCTCCCCAGTGGCGATGGGAAGGGGCAGAGGGGGGGTAAATCTTCTCATGGAGGCAGGTCCGTGCACAGAGCACTTCTCATTGCCCAGCTACCAGTGTTCAAATCAACTTATTTTCCATTCCAAGGGTCAGACTCTCACACCTCATTTCTTTTCATTACATCTTTGATTAAACACTTGCCTTCAAGCACACCTGCTGGTCTCAGTGGTTCCCAGTACCAGGCTCGGTGCTAACATCCTGGCGTCATTGCTCTGAGAAGCACCTTGTATCTTGAGAACCTTTGTTACGTTCAGCTAGGCTTCTCAAAAGGAGACCTCCTGACATGGGTGAAGGACACCAGCAATGGGCCTGAACTGGAACACCCCAGACTTTTTGGAAATGTAGTATGTTCATTGACGTTACATTTGGTCTGTTTATTGTCCAAAGGTGATATACTTTGTTATAAGAGGAGGAAAAAATGACATTCAGCTGTCTAAGTTAGGAGTCCTCCAACCTGATCCTTAGATGCTCCGCAGGTATTTTGGCATGTCCCTCGCTCAGCAGGACACAGCAGATAAAATGGCTCATTCCTTCCCCCTCCGTCCTGTCCCCAGGGGCGGGTGGCTCTAGACAGGGACACATCTTTGAGCAGTGCTGATGCCACAGCACGCTCTGCTAAAAAGCAAACCACTCTCATCCCGCACTGCAAATATTTGCCTCCTGCGCGACACGGGGACAATCCTGATCGCTGGAGAGCATCTGTGGCAGCGGTGAGGAGACGTTAATGAATCTCTGCTGATAAGCACTGTTTACCTGTTTTGCCTGACCTCCAACTGATAAACCAGACACACAAAATGGCACATGCTGACATGTCTTGCTGCTCTGCTCTGCTTGAATAACTCGTTTTTTCCTCGGGTGTATTTTTTACACTCGGGTGTATTTGCATGTTTTATCTCCCCTAGTTTAGTTCCATGTCACTAAAAATGTTTTACACGGCGCTGGTGAAATGAGTTTGTTCTGTCTCGCTGCCTGCCCCGGCTCTGTCTCGAGGTGATATTTCCCCATCCCTCGCAGTACGCGCTTGCTTTTGATGGCCTTTGCATATGCGGATTAAGCTATGAAGGAGTTTAAGACTACCTGCTTTTTGGTTTTTGTTTGAGGTTTTCTTGTTTTCTAATCAAATCCTAGATTAGTCAGAGCTGGAGATGGAAGATCAGCCCAAGTGAACTTCATCAGCAGGTGCTCGGGAGATCTGAATCCTACGGACAGTGTTGTGCAGTCGCTTGGACTATAATCCCAGCCCAGTGCTTAATGATATAAACAGTGCTAATAACTCCGGGTCACCTGTCTGGGGAAGACAGATAAGGAATTGAAAATTATGCACATTACCATAGGTAATCTACTACCAAACACTGTTGAGTAGAGAACTCGATTTTTTTATTTTATTCCCCTTATGTTCTTGCCCTGATTGCACAGCAAATAAATTGGAAGTTCAGAATTAAAGGGTCTGCTAATTCAAATTGATCCGCAGCCTCTAACACGCCGTTCCCCACAGAAGGTGTAAATGGATCCTGGTATCCACCCTGCGAAGGCAAATCTTGTCTTCTCTGCTGCATTATCAGAAACAGGGGAGAAAAGGCTATTTTTGATGGCACCAGGAAAAAAGAAAAGTTTGCAGAGGGAGCAGGTGATGTTCTGCTTTATTGTATCAGACAATTATTTGCTAGCAGTTAATATCCACAGTCCTGTTTCTGTCCTCGCAAACCAAAGAGTAGCTTCAGCTTGAAAGTCACTCTGAACTTACAGGACAAAAAAAGCAGCCCACTCTGGCCTTTGGAGGGAGCTGGACCTGCAGCAGCCTCTCCTGCCGAGTGATGGGGAGAGACTGATGAACCTGGGGCAACCAACAGCCCCTCCCACCGCATGCTGGAGGATGATTTATTTAAAATCTGACCTGGTACAAGAATCAATCCCAGCACCCTAGGGGTGACATTCGTGGGCATAACTCTGGCCTCTCCTGGGAGAAGAGAGGAAAGAAATAATAAATAGAGGGAATAAATGAATGTATTTAAACACCCAGGACAAGGACTGATCAGCCTTTGTGGTGTCACAGGCAGGATGCCAGCTTTGGGGAATGCCACAGGTCACCTGGACTGGTGGGACTGTCCCTCCTGTGTGGCCACACAACACCTTGCAGGAGGACTCGTATGGGACAGCCCAGTCATAGCAACCCAACAGATCTCATTACAGGGACATTGTAAGAGGGAATAATAGAAAATACATGTATGCAAATTGCTTTGGGCCAGGTGGAGTCACCCGCCACCTCTTAAGCGACCCTAGGTGCTGCCGGGAGATATTGGGATGGCAGGGATTGTTTTTGCATCTGACTTCTGAGCCCACGTTAGAACTGCCACCCACCAGGCTGGAAACTGCAGATGGAAAGTGCCCTTTGAGCAAAGTGAAAATAAAGAGAAAGCAGTGCTGTTAGTGTAGATTACATTTCTCTCTGCTGCTAGCCATGTGACAGACAGACTGTGCTTCTCTATTTGTACCTGGAACGCTCCAATTTCTCCCAGTAGTCTTAAAATCTTATTTTTAAATCTTTCTTTTGACACTTACACAGTGTGACTTGATTTGATAAATAAAACCTTCTGGTGCTGTTGTTCAGGTCTGAGATTAAACTCTCGATGCTCTGCATAAGGAAATGCTTTTGAGGGGTGAATTTAATAGCTATTGGCTACTAGCAGGACTGTTAATTGCAAATGGTTCAATTCACAGGTGAATTGCAGTGGAACCATATAGCCAAGGCCGTGAACACAAAACGACCCCTCACTTTAGGCCGTTCTGCTGAACATCACGTTTCATGCTGTTTGTGATAATTTGATGGCATTTTATTTATAAGAACAGAACAAGCAAAGTTACCTTTCCAGTAACTCAAATGAAACAAACTAGTTTTTGAAATTTATTGTGGAATAAATTTTTTTATTGCTTTGGAGCAATGAGAGCCATATCTGAGTCATCCTTCTCGCTGATTATGTCTACTTGGTGAATAATATTGCAGTCTACCATACGCATTTTAGATCTCCAAGCTCTTAATACTTACATCTCAAAGTATTTAAGGCATGCTGGTTGGCATAGCTATCTCCTCTTTGCAGATGTGGAAACTGAGGCACCCAGAGAAGTGGGGTGCACAGAATGACCCTGTGGATTGCAGCAGAGTGAGGGCATAAATGCAGGATTGGACTACTTCTCATTTCAGCTTACTGTTTGAGTTTGTTGCTTTATTCATGGTGTTAATAATTATTTACACGGCAACGGCCACTAGAGGCCTAAAAATGGACCCACCTCAATGCACCCTTCATGTAGCCCTGTCTGGGCACAGTCTGTGTCCCAAGAAGCTTCTGATGCTGTAGGGAAGGTAGACAAGGGAAAGCAGAGAATGAATCACTAAGCTTTGTCTCTTAAGAGCTGGGTATGTGGTCCTGGATTCTTATATCCTGCAACAGCAATAGAGCCAATAGACCATATATTCTAGCTCTTGGCCTTCTTATTTAATGTAAAAGTAGTGGGTTTGATGTGACCTCTCAAGCCTGTCCAGGTCTCTCTGGATGCCATCCCTTCCCTCCAGCACGTCAACCACACCACACAGCTTGGTGTTGTCAGCAAACTTGCTGAGGGTGCACTCTATCCCACTGTCCATGTCGCTGACAAAGATGTTAAACAGGGCTGGGCCCAATACCAACCCCTGAGGAACGCCACTTGTCATCGGTCTCTGCTTGGACATTGAGCCTTTGACCGCAACTCCTTGAGTGTGACGTGCCGGCCAATTCCTTATCCAGAGAGCGGTCTGCCCATCAAATCCATGTCTCTCTAGTTTAGAGACAAGGATGTCATGCAGGACAGTGACAAATGCTTTGTGCAGTCCAGGGAGATGACATCACCTGCTCTTCCCTTATCCACCACTGCTGTAGTGTCATAATAGAAGGCCACCAAATTTGTCAGGCATGATGTGCCCTTATCGAAGCCATGTTGGCTGTCACCAATCTTCTCCTTGCTTTTCCTGTGCCTTAGCATGGTTTCCAGAAGGATCTGCTCCACGACCTTGCCAGGCACAGAGGTGAGACTGAGTGGCCTGTAGTTCCTCAAGCCTTCCTTTCATCCCTTTTTAAAAATGGGAGTTATGTTTCCTCTTTTCCAGTCAGTGGGAACCTCACCAGACTACCACGACTTCTCAAATATGATGGATAATGGCTTAGCAACTTCATCTGCCAGATGCATCACCCACAGATGCATCTCATCAGGTCTCATTATGTTTTCAACTGCTCATTTACCAAATTTCTGTGCCTTATAACTTGTGTTGTCTTTTGTATACTGGCTCTGCATTCACTTCCCGTGCAATATCTGCCCTGTACCTATGTGACTGGTTGGAGAAGTAGAAATTATCCATAGTCCAGCAATGCAGAAGCACAGGTGCATGCACAACCCCATTTAAACTCGGGCTGGGAAGGTTAAATGCTACGCGGTCTGCATCACGGAGATACAGTAAATTCCTTTACAGGAGTACGAGCTTGTCTGATTCTGAAAAAAAATGTAACAGCATCAAAAACATGACACATAAAGGTTAAGGCAACATTGATCCATGAGAACGATCTGCTACAGTCAGCTTTTCTCTTATGTCAGTTTTGATGAAGAGACTTTATATTTTTAAATATACGTATATATGCATACTTACATATCTATATATCTTTAAGGCTTGATTTATTACGTGTTGTAGTTGTTGCTTTTGGTGTATGTTGGTGATATGGATCTTTAAGTCCCTACCTGGTTTGGGTCTAACTACTTCAGATATTGAATCTCACCCTAGATACGATCACCTTGATGCAACCGCACGTCATCTAATTTCTTAAATCTATTTTGAAAGTTGGTAAGCTGAGGATAAGAGGAGAGGTGACCTGTCCCCTATCACAAGAAGAAGGGATAGGTGATGGTGCAGTGTATCTAAGGAGTCTCTGAGATTTTGACCATTTTTCATCCCACCTTTTGTAAGTTCCACTGTGAGCTTAAAAGAGTTTCACTTTCATATCGATTTTCCTGTACTTGGTCTCCTAGTTTTAAAACTACTGAAGTGGTAAAATACCTCTTGGCATTAAGAACAAACACACTTGGCCGTTGTCATGAATGCTATTGATCAAAGATCACTTAAAAAAACAACATTACATCATGTCACCCCTGTTAACCAATTTGCTTAAACCATCCATGTGCGCCCGTAAGAGTTCCTCTGTTTGCGAAGACAAGGCAGGACAGTGCTTATGGAAACTCCCGTGATATAAATAATACAGGATGATTATAACTGTATAGATCTTGGTAAAAGGTCTTGCTTAAGAAAGCTCATACTCAGTCAATTCCTGGAGATTTTCAACACAAATAGTAGCTTGCAGTATGTAATTGGCTTCCTGGCCTCTTGCCTGAACCCTTCATGGTTTCTGTTCTGCTCGTGGACTTCTGCATTTATAAGCACCTTCTTTTATCTAACCCTGAGAGTCCATCATGTTTTATTTACCCTTCTTTTAGCTCTACCTATACGCTTCCAGCTACACAAAAATCAATACGCAGGTTGCTAATTTTATCTGGAAAAAAAAAAAGAAAGTTTTCTAGAGAATTAAACACAGTTGGTTTTGAAGGGTGAGTTTTGAGGATTTGTTTTTGTCTAGATTGAGGCGAGAGTGTAGTTATCCAAATTCACTTGCTTCTTTTTTTCTTGGCAATCAAGGCTTGGCACAAGCATGGATTTTTAAACATCTATATACTTAATTATGCTACACAGCCAATATTTTTGCAACCATTTTGATTTGTGCCTACCTTTTATAACAGATGCAAAATTAAGAGATAGCTTGGCTTTCCAGAGCAATTTATCAACGGAGCTGTGGAAAGGGCAGACAATTTCTAGGCTGGCCATGGGGAAGTTTCAGAGGGACTGATCACAGCCTCTAAGGGGGGGAAAAAGGCCAAGATATTGATACTAGGACACCGCTTCGGATCGAAGACCACTTGACTGTGCTCTTAATGCTGCTCCAAACGCTCGGAGATGTTGGGTAGGTTGCAGCCATACTCTGTGCCTCTATTTCCCCATATGTCACAGCAGTTTTTTTTTATATTGACTCAATTTGCCAAGAAATGAGAAGATCTGAGCATTGCTGTGCTTACGTCTCAGCCTTTCCTTTCAGCATACTTTCTACCTTTCTTTACTCTTGTTCATCTAGATCTGTGACACGGTATATTTCAAAAAAGATACGTATATATTTTCCTTCTCTGTGTACCTAGAGAATAGTCAATGAGCACGCAGCATAAATTCTAAAAATAAATAAGTAAATTAAGTAAATATTCCAGAGCAATCAGTCTGCCAGCAGAATCTTTCAAAAGCATAAAAAAAATATTCAGGGGAGAAATAACTCTTAGTCCATTTATTTGATTCACTCATGAGAAAAGGGGAAAAAAAATTTGCTTGTTCTTAATTCTGAATGGAAATGTGCTTTGGATCAGATCCTGAAAGATGCTGAGCTCTGAGTGTCAGCCTTTGAGCACCTTCATCCTCCGGTGAATTCAGTGGGAGCTGAGCATCCTCAGCGCTTTGCAGGATTGTGCCTTTTGTCAGGAGGCTATCAGCAGGGCTCGGGTGCTTATTTGGAAAGAGATACTTCATGCGCTGGCATGATAATAACTAGATCTAGGAGTGTCCTCCTGGAAGCAGGTACTTGCTTTAGATCTCATAGACATTGTCTTAATTGTACACTAAATCAGCAGGCGGCGGAAGACAGCTCAGCCACAGGCAGCGGAGCAGACCGCGCTGGTCTCTGGTGATGCTGCGCATTATCAACCCCAACCAAATGCTTTCTAAATAAGGTTCATGTTTTGTGCCATAAACCACGCTGGGTTGTTACTCAGAGTGATCTGTTAATGCATCTCTGATCTAGATTTCCTTTATTTCCTGCCTTCCTTTTTTTTTTTTTGGTGGATAATAATCAACTTGGAGAGGGTTTTTTAAAGGAGAAAAGGTTATTTCACTGGCATCAATTTTTGCATTAAATGTGCACTTGGCCAAATGCCAAAATATTTAATATCTTTGCCATCTGTCCCAGCTGAATACAATTTAAGATTTATTGATTTTCTTCTTCCTTTTTTTTTTTTTTTTTTTTTAATTTTGGCTTGAGACAAGGTTAAGACTTCAAGGAAAAAAAAAAAAAGTTGTATCTTTTTTCCTTCAATGGCATCATAGTCTCTGGCTAAGACAAAACTGCCTTTTGACACGCAGCTGGTGCCAGCTGTCTGGGGTTAGAAATGATCTTTTTGGAAAAGCTTTCTTCCCCGGACACCTATGACTGTGCACATCATATCTGCATGTGTCAGGAAGAAAGGTCGTGTGCAGGGAGTTGTTGCTTTTGGTCACTGGGAGACCTCATTAGAGAAGTTCATTAATGCATCAGAGATTGGAGTCCGTGCTGTTTTCGAACAGATCTGGGGCTTTCAGGTCTGATCTCCTGCTCCGAGGTAAGGACACCAACAGGGAGGCAATTCAGGAGCAGGGGGAGATCTTGGTGGCGATGCTCCACTGACTGCCAGCTCTTTGGAGGAAGAACTGAGCTTTTTCAAGCTCAAAACAGGTTCCTGAGTGGTGACAGGGATCTCTGGCCAGGAGCCCAGCAGTGCTGA
Source organism: Chlamydotis macqueenii (assembly GCF_036417535.1). NCBI lineage: Eukaryota > Metazoa > Chordata > Aves > Otidiformes > Otididae > Chlamydotis > Chlamydotis macqueenii. The sequence goes on along the minus strand of NC_141575.1, from coordinate 7,587,394 downwards.
CAACAAAATGCTTGGGCAGATGCTTGAAAGCTTCCTTCTGAGTGGTGCAGAGGCAGGGGAAGGTGGCATGAAAAAGACAAGCCCAGAGGCAGCCTTTGCCGAGCTGCAGGGCTGGCAGCCAGGCTTACACCCCACAGCTGCACATCTACGCTACGTAACTTAGTGTTAATGGTCAGATTCTGCCACTTTTCTCCGTCACTCTTCCAGCAAATCCTTGCCAAGGGACACAGAGAAAGAGAGACACAAACCTTCTTCTGCCACTGTAGGGATCAGGGTTTGGCCAAGGGCCGGCCCCTCTCGTTTTATCCTAGCTCTTTGTCTGTTTTAAGGACCTCCTGCTTTAGCAAGTTCTGCGGCTTGAGTTCAGCCACAGGAATCAACGGGAACATTCAGAGGAGTTTGACTAGCTTCAGTTTTATTCACATAACCCTGAGCATCACCTAAGGAAAATGCTTGCTATGTTTGCGAGCAGCTATTTGTATGGTACTCGCCTTCCCATCTCTGTAACGTAACCCGATTCACTTCCACGGGAACTTGTGTTACTCAGCCAACGTGGAGTCCAACCAACGCCGACGGTGCTGCGCTGCGGTGTGTCGTCGTCTTGCACCGTTTCATTATTGTTTTAACCTTATTACGTTACGAGAACCTTCGCGTGGTTTAGTGCACTGGATAAGTGGTGCAGGTCACTAATGCACCTCTAATCTGGTAATAGATAATTAATAACAATTACAGCTTCGCCGTATGATCCCACTTCCCTTCGTGAACACTCCAAGTCACTTTATACCCTACTGCCAACCATCTGCTTAGAGGTGCTGCTGTAAATGATGCCTTTCCCACATCACACACCAAAGCAGCATCCCCACCGCTGACCTTCGTTTCCACCAATCATATGAGGCATCCACGGGTCCATCGTGAGGACTGCACCGGCCTAACGCGGTCTGTGCTGGTGTTCTTAAAGGGCAGTAGTTAGACCAATCTATCGCTCATCATTTCTGGAAGCTTATGCCGTTCAGATCGTGTGAACAGAAAGGGCCAGCTTGCTGGCTGTGTAAACGGAGTCAGATGCTTGTTTGCAGTAGCGTCCTTCTTCCCACTTCAGCTTGGCTGTGCTGGTCCGCGTGCGCTGATCCGGCTCTGACGGCTGCTCCTCCGCCGGGCTGAGACCAGCAGCCTGCGGCGATGGCTGTTTCCCACAAATCTGCAAATTCAGTACGATCATTCGCAGCATAGATTCTTGCACAAGGGTAAGTAACATTTTCCATCAGAGTAGACATGTGTAGCACTAATACTAACAAACTTATCAATGGTGCATTGACAACCCCATCCCCTGTGGCAGGAAACACATGGCACAGTTTCCCTGGACAGAACTGAGCCATGTTTGTTTTTCACCGTTACTGCAACAAAGATTTCTTTTTAAAAAAAATATTTATTTTATATTTTCTTTTTTTTTTCCGCACTCAAAACATTTCCCTAGGCACAAATTAAAAATAACTGCAGCGTTCTCTGATTGTTAGGAGAACTCTGAGCAGGAGCTTTATAACCAAGATGGGTTTTTACCGTAAATCAGAGAAGCTCAATGTTTATTGCAGGGCGAGCCATTCGCTTTCGGACGGAGTCAGAAAAGGGCAATTTCTCCCTGAAAACCACATGTATGCTGCCTGCCCAGCTCTCCCAGAGAGCTCTAGATGTACTGAGAAATCAGAGCTCTTGCTCGTACATCCCGCGGTTTGCAGGCACGTAGCTCTTCTCTTGCGAATCCCTGCTGGAAGCGGGCTGCTGCCGCTGTAAGATGTTGAGTTGGGCTGCGCGCCTCGCTCCGTGCGTGGCCCCGGCAGCAGTGCTGCTTGCCGGTACCTCAGGGGCTCCTGGTCCAGAGGTACCCGTTAGCAGCCTGGTAGGGAAGATGCTGGAGACCCTGCTGGGAAAGGAGGGAAGGAATTCAAGGCAGGATGAGCTGTCCTAGCAGGCTGCTGCCTTTCTCCTCCATCACCATGTTAATGCTAGTCACAAGTGTCATGAGAATGAAAGGGCTCAGAGGGAAAGACCTGCAAAGCTGCATCAGCAGAGATATTTGTCCCTGCCATGAAGGAGCCATTGGGAACATCTCCCAGACCTGTGCAGCCAGGCACTCACCAGTGAAACATCTGGCCAGATGAAACATCTGCCCCTGGCTTTCAGGCTTTTAGCCCCAACTGACTGTAGTAGGGGCAGAAAAAGCAACAGTGCTGCAGCCTCCCAGAGCTTCGTCCATCCAGTGATGGTGCTGCATTTCTCTTTTGGAACCATGGAAAGAGATACATCCTTTCCACTTTATTTTAAAAATTCCTAAATGAACGTAATACTAATTTTAAGTGTCCATCAGAATTTATTTGGATCAAGAGCTGAGGTACTCTGGATTGCATTTTATGTGTTAGCTTTCAGGCAGCTTATTGCCAAGTAAGTTGGTCCTTAGACAACAGATGGTCAATGTTGCGGTGAAGAGGAATTCTTCACCTGCCCAAGAGACAGGAGCAGCCCATACAGTACCAGTGCAGGTTATCCCTTTTCTTGCTGTCACAGGAGAGACTGGTTCTGAGGCACTTTTTTTTCTGATCTGCATAATCCTGGGCTTTTCAACTTAGAACGCTATGCTAAGCTAGTATTTTGGTGTGGAAGGGTCCTTTGGACTCTGGAACGGGGCCACATATCAAACTTTCAAGTTCTGGATTTTTCAGTGCCAAGTCCATGTATTTAGTTTATCATGTGGGGTTTAACCTCTGCCTTTGGGGGAAAAAAAAATATATATATATTTTGTATTGATTTAACCAGAAGGTAAATACAGCAGGCAAAATTCTCCGCTGGTTTCTACCTCCTCAGTGCAATCTCCTGGAGGTCCAATAGGATTGTCTGGGATGTCACTCAGGCTAGAATATGGCCCTTTAATATTAATAAAAAAAAAAAAAAAAAAATCAAATTTAATTATTTAATATCCATTCTGGAGTTTGCTTTTCCAAATGTGCAAATACAAATCAATAAATGCTCTGTACAGGTGTTCCAAGATGCCTCTGAGTTGGAGAAACTCTGCACGCTCCCCACAGAGGGAAAACTGCCTCCATCTTTGACAGCAACCATAGGAAAGCAGAGGGGGAATGGGAATTCTTTATTCACCTTTCTGCTTGCAAACGTTGTCTATATAGCATCAGCAGGAAATTCTAGGGAGATTTTATAAAGTAATCCAACATGGACAGTTCCATTCAGTTTCAGCAGAAAGTCTGTAGGAAATGTTCTAGGAAAACCCATTGAGGTTTCTGAGGGTGATGTATCACAGCAAACGGCCTTTTTAGAGTTTAGCAGACAGGCGAGAGAGCACGTATTCCTTTACGTTACAAATGAGGCCGGGGTCATATGTGTTTACAAATCAGCCCTTTATTAAAATCCTCTTTAATAGGGCTTTCCTCAGTACAGCTCCTGTCGAGATTAACAGACCCAGACATGAGAGGCAGCGGTAACAGCGGCCCATTAACTTACGGCTTCTGTGAGACTCGTCACCTCTGGGGAGACCAACTTCTGCCCGCGGTAATGAACCAGGGAGGAGGGCTCCTTCCCTAACACCGCTCCAACGCGTTGGTAACCCCATTGATCCCATCTTGGCTCACGTTATAACATACTGTTATTAAAAGCTCTGACTGGAAACATCAAGGTACGGTCAGGGACTCGAGGGCCAGGCCGTGGAGTCTCACCATGGGCTCCCATTGAGTGTGTTTGGGTGTCACATAAACTGTGTCTTCAGAAAGTACGGGCTTTGCCTCAGGTTCCTGCTCTTACCAAGTGGCAGTCTTTTTCTCTTTTTTTTTTTTTTGGTGTTTTTGTTGTTGTTGTTGGTTTGGTGTTTTTATCTCCTCCTGGAGGTCTGAGACCAACGCCCTCAGTGCTGGTGCACCCCTGCTTGCAGAGCACACTGCTATTGAGTCTGGTTTTTCTGCATGAGCTGAGCAGTAGCAAGTAGCTCCTGAGATCCCAACCCTTTCACCTGCAGAAGGAGGTAATTTAGCCCCCAATTACTGCTTTTATTCCAGAAGAGCACCAGGGAGGGCAGCCCAATCAGTAGAGTACTCAGGAAACTGGGGTTCATTCCCCATATATTCTGCTGGGTGATATTCTTCAAGGTACATCACCTTGCCATGCCCAACTTGTGAAACTCAGTTAACGACACTGACCTTGCAGAGAAAGTGCTGTGAGAGCTTCTTGCCAGCAACATCCAAGACCTGGCAGGTTTTTTCACGTCTGTGATCATCTAAACTGTGTCAACCTAGTAGCTGTCAACCAGCTACTAGGGACCACGGGAGGCATCAGTTGCTTCCAGCATGACCATCACCTTCAAACTCCCTCTGCACCACACCAGTCCCTGGCCCCTTGTATCCACCAGTCCAGCTCAGCCTTGGCAGTACCATTCCCATTGAAGCCGATGGCAGATAGCCACTCTGTGCCCAGGGATGAGTTTGGCCCATTATTTACAAATAATTTAAAGCAATTCTGCAAATGTTTGTGTGCCCGAAGGTCTGGGGATGATTTACAGCTCTCTCAAATTGTGTAGACCCTTGATCTGGCAGTGTCATTCACAGTAATGGGATGTCTCAGCTGTCCAAACAGAGACATGTTTTAAATGTTAAAAATGTTCTGTGATCGATTTTCCCTGTTTATAGTAAATGCCTTGATTAGATTCTCTTGTAGGCACTTCAAAGGCAGACTCCCACTGACAGTCTTCCCGTATTATGAAATCTAGTTCTCTCTTTGCTCTACTTTTTATTCTCCCCTTCCTTAAATGAATTTCATCCTTGAGAAAGGTGACTGATTGATGGCCTTGAGTGCTGAGGCTTTCTGAAGCAGCACCTAGGAACATTGTTCTGCTGCTGAGCCCCAGGTGAAGGGGTCATCTCTGAAGGCAGAGGGGCACGTGAGACACGAATCCCCCTGGGACCTAAGGGGTACCCCAGCCTGCCATGTCCTGACCTCAATGTTAAGGTGTTTAGCTTTATGTCTTAATAAAAGGCAGTCAAATGTCATCCCTCTTCTACATAAAGGGAACTGAGACTGTGAGGAACCAGGTGATTTACCAGAGCTGGGAGAAATTGCAGAGCAGAGGTGGGAATGGACAAACGATGCCCTAGTTGGGTACGTTTATCTCAGCTTTTTCCTTCCTCAGATCTCTGCATTTCTATTTTTAAAAAAATGCAAGATGGGTTAAGGTATTTTTGTGAAATCTGCTCTGAACTGGATTGAGACCATCAATTCATTTCACAGCCATCACTAACCAGCCATTAAACTCAATGGCTTTCATTCTCCCTGTTGACCTGGTCCGTAATCAGACCAGAGACCTTGAAACGCGAACAACGCTCTATCCTATTATCAGACCCCTGAGCCGCCCAATCCCCCTGATAGTCATATTCTTTTTCCTTTGGGTTTTTTTTTGTTGTTTTTTAAATTTTTAATGGAAATAGCTCCACTTTAATCCATGTCTCTCTATTGATTAGGAGATCAAGTCTACTTGATGTGCGCTGTGGAGGGCAGTGTGACGCTAAGAACAGCTTGTGACTTAGTACAAAAGGGTCAGTCTAACTTTCACTAAGGAATCTCTTTCTTTAATAATTGTTAATTTGCAATTTGCCCTTCTGAATTTTACCTTTCTTCCCCCTCCCCAGTTGAGATTATCAGCCTTCCTTCCCCACGTCGCAAACTCACTGGCGTATGTGGATATTTCATCTACAACCATAATGTCACGGACATTAAAACAAATACATGAGCCCGCTATTTCTCTGGAGAATATCAGAGGTATGTACAGCATGCAGTGGCAGAACAGAGCCTTACAGGCAGAAAGAAAATGTCATTACATTTTTATTCTACAGATTTGGGTGGTTAATTAGTGACAAGATAAAATTTCTCCCAGAACAATGCAATATAGGAGAGGGGAAGATGCTCTCGTATTCATTTGACTTGGAGTGAAGGGGGTTAGAGGAGCTGTGTATGGCCCAGCGAGGAGATCAGATCACATGGACAGCTCACAGCACTCTGCCTAATTTTCCCTTCATGGACACCACTTTGCGTATCAGTCTGCCAACAACATATTGATGTAGGCCTTCCATAAGAGGACACTTAGGCCTTTTTGCTGGCTAATCTATTAACAGTACCTTTTTGATCACCACTGCAGTGTGTTGTACAGCTTCTTCCCAGCAAAGTTCAGCTCAGAGATGCCTGTCACAGCTGTCCTGCAGAACTAACACTTCTCTTTACTAGACAAGAGATGATATCCCAGTTGAGCTCTGGGGTTTCCTACCCCGTCAGGGGATCAAGTTGTTTCTACTCATGTCTCTGATTACAGGGATCACTCTGCTTCTCTACAAAATGATGGCTAATGTCCTTGCATACCCTTAAAAATAAATATCACTGATCCTCATTATTTAATTTCCAAGGACTATACATCGATTGTTGAATAAAGCTGTCAAGGGTGAATTAACAACTCATCTCTACTGTTACAAACCTACAAATTAAGTTGAAAAGGACCTTAGCTTTTGGACAGCGTTCCAGCATCAGCTGCCTTCCAAAGCGAACCTCTGTGTACCGTCACAACTGGTAACCTCTGCACCATGCTTGTTCTGTTTGGATCACATCTAACCCCAATTTGTGCTGAAACAGAGCCAGGCAAGAGGCATTCTGGATATTTGCAATTCTCTAGGCACAGTGATGGACAGACCCAGATGGTAATTCCAGGCATGGAGAAGGGTTAGGAAGCACATAATAAGCCCCAGTCAGCTAGATGCTAATCTTCTAAGAGCCTAGACTAGTTATAAAGACACACACAGTTAATGTAAGAATTAATTCAGGGTCATGAAGAAGCAGAAAGGAGCTACGGCATGTTTGAGTGCATGGAAGCACTGCTCATATTCTGCAATATCTCTTTGCAATATGTGTTTCAGATACTGCATTTTAAACCCATTAAGTGTGAGAAGCAGTTATACACAGAAGATAAATCAAGAAATTATCTCCTATTGCACAACCTCCTCCCATTAATTTATTTGTTTAGTGAATTTTGGGCTAATGAAAGGACATGAGTTGGCTATTCCTTATTTTAAGGAACTTTAACAAGTAAAGATATGCAGCACAGTTTCTCATTTGATACCGGCCAGCCTTGGTGGTTTTGTGCTGTCCTGGGCTAGCAATATTTCAGAAAGAATTCACTCTGCTTTTTCTTGGGACTCAGTTTCCTTATTGCAGCTACCCACAGGGGAAGCGGCTACGGCAGTGGTTTCTTTAACAAGGATAACACAGACCTCAGGAACCAAAAGAAAGCAGCGTTATCACACCACTGTCTGGAACCATGTTGTGCTCTCCTGTCTGGTAATTGAACTCTTGACGTCTCATTGCCATGTCAGAACTTTGTTAATTTGTTCTATGATGTTTCTCTCTGTGCTTCTCCCCAGTGGGCATCTTCTTTCCTTGTTTCATTTGCTAAATATCATAGTGACTTTATCTCATTTTGTAGAACACTGGTATTGCAGATGCCAGCATCACCAGCGCTGTCTTTAGAGAAGGGAAAAAGGAGAGGCAAAATTATACTAAAGTTACACAGTGCCACTCAGCAAGGTCATAGGAGATGCAGAAGTAGAAATAGGACTTTGGGTTCACTACGACCAGGTGGAGGTGAGATGAAGCAAATGCAGAATAAAATCAGAATGGGCAACTGGATTTCTGTGTAGGAACCGATAGCTGGGGGCTTACCTGTGTCTTTTCCAGTAGTCAAGCACACATTGGTTAGGCAGGAATAGTGAGTCACACCATAATTCAACTGTATTTGCAGTCATTTGCTGCCAATTCTTTTTTTTCTCAAGCCTGAGCTCAGCACACTTGGCTTGCCTTGCTGCCCAGTCAGGCACAAGGAGCCAGAATAATCAGAGTGGGGAAAGCACAGGTAGCGTCTCCAAAGGGCAAATAGCTTCTGAGCTGTTGAACGCGCTGTCACTCAGGAGTCTTGTGGTGACGGCTGCCTCGGGCCATTGTACTACCTGCAGGGCTCTGCTGAGAGCCCAGGGGATTCGGCAACGCGTCCTCCCTCCTCGGCAGGAAGGAGGTTTGGGTTTACAGGTGGTACCAAGGTGGGAGAAAAAGTTGAATAATAGTAAGTAGAGACAAAAAAATGTTGCTTTAAAGGAGCACTCTGGAAATTACGGTGCAGCCAGACTATCACAAGTCATTGGCTGAGCGTATTTAGGGTGTTACTGCTGCCATAGCTGGATGCTGCCACTTCTTCACTGGAAGGGGAGTGATTGCCTACGGGACATTTCACCAGTGCCACGCAGGGACACAAGACAAAGAGTGCTTGTCCAGCCAGATATCACACATTACCTCAGAAGGTCCATAACTGGTTTTAGTTACTCTGATTTAACTGCTGGTGAAGATCTATCCGTCTCCTTAGGGCAGAACTAGGGCATGGCAGCCCAGTGCAGCAGGGTCGCAAGAGGACACTACCTCTGAATCAGTTTCAGGCAGGACGTAGTACGTGCCTTGTCTTTACATACAGGGAATTTGACTGTGTGTAAGTTCTATGAACCTTGGGTTTATTCAGTTTGACTGGAAATCTTGTGAGAACAGGCCTTCCTAGCGAGATGTTGAGCGACCCTCCCATCCCTGGCTGCACGATGTCATTTTAAGCACATCTTTGAAGGGCATGCATCCAAATGGCCTCACAACTGGGAGATGTTCATGTAGCCTGGGTATGTTACAAGCCAGTCATTCTCTTCCAACAGGAGTTTTCTGCCTAAAACTGGTCCCCTTTGTGTTACATACCTGTCCTGCTACATGACAGCATTATGCAACGGTCCTCGTTGCTATTTATTGTCTGTGACGGAACGTCTTGCGTGTGGCTGTGCTGAAATTTGGGTTTCTGCTGATGCTAGGAAACCCTGTTGCTTTGTTCTAGTATTTTACTCCACAGCCTGCCTTCCTTGCTTGGGCCGCCCTTTACAGCATATCCCCCTTTGTTTCCCTAAGGGTCACCGGGGCACGGTGAGAAGGCCAGGAGTTTTGTACAATTTAAAATGTCACATCAAAGTAAGGAATTAATTCTAGCCTAGAGATATAGGCTTAAGACTGCTTATACTTCATTCTTGATTATCTCTCCGGTCGAGGTCCCTGCTAGGAGGAACAGCATTTAGAAAGCTCCTTGGGCTCTGCCTCTGCCACTGACCTTCTCTGCAGCCTGAGGCAAGTCACTTCATTCTTCAGGATTTCTGCTTCCCCTTCCACCTTTCCTTCGTTTGCTTGAACAGTGTGTGCTTGAGGCCAGGCAGGATTTCTAAGCATGTATATCTAGCCTAGAGCAACAGAGCCCTGATTTCATTTGGGGCCTGAGCTGCTGTAGCACAGAAGAATGAACTCATTCTCACCTCTGAGTTTTCCAAAAAGCGTTTTGGTACCAGAATGAAGTGGTATTTAATGAGCAAGCGACACTGTCTGGCAGTCAATGTCAAGAGAGAATGAGACACACGATGTGGCTGCTTACCAGGTATGCCTTTCAGTTCGTGTCCATCAACTCTGTACTTTTGGAAATAAAGGAGTAAGATTCTTGTCTGGAGTCCCAAGGTGTTCATATAGCAGCAGAGCCTGTAGTCCATGGGTCTGTTTGAGCACCTTGCAACAACAATTGGAGCAGTAATAGGCATCAAAGTGTGCTGGTGGAGCAGGATAGAACGCAGTGGGAGACAAGCTGCATCGTTATCTGCTGATGACATGATTAGGACTTTTCAACAGAAGCATACTTGTGTTCCAGGAGGGGCTCATCATCTGGCTTAGGCTCTAACCACCATTCAATCATAAAATATTTTCAGGTGTTGGCAGGTGGAAAATAGAAATTTATTTAAGGAAAGATTTTAAGATCGTTTCAGCACTCTTAGAGGACAGACAATACAGAGGGAGGTCATGCTAATTGTTGAAATCAAGGTGATCTGAAGCCAATTGGAGAAATGCTTGCAGTCCCATCCTGCAGTCCCTTTCATCACAGCAAGACCCAGAAGCCCTGCTCACAAACCTTCAGACCACGCGCCACCTCCTTCAGCCATCGCTGCAAAGGATGCTTCGAGACACGTAGTGCATTATAAACTGATGCCCCCATGAACATGCCTTCCCACTCCCTGCAGTAAATGTAAACCCTGTTTTGTTAAGAATTCCTGGCAAGACTTCTCTGTTTCTTTCCTGAAATCAAACAAGAAGTCAGGGGACTTACAGCAGTGCAAAAAAAAAAAGATATTGTATTCAGACTTATTTCAGCAGCCTTTCCCAGACTCACGTGCTCTGTATCCCCCAACGTTGAGAGGAAGAATAATACCGGATGCGATCTGTGGTAGTTACACATTTTAATAGGCAGTGAAATGTGAACAGGAATTGCGCAAAGACCGACCTATGTTATTAGGAGGTTAAATATTGTGATAGCTTAACCAAAACAACACTGATAAAACCCAGACTTCCGACTCCCAACCTGTGACTGAAGTAATTCAGCAGACTGGAACAAGTCTAAGTTTTGGGTTTGATTTTACTTATTTTTTTGTCTTGGAGCAGTACAATTTGTAAGTAAAAACCAGAGCAGTTCTCTGGAAGAGTGGCCACCCCTTTCCCTCCATGGAAGCTAATGGCTCATCTACCAATTCAGCAGGAGCCAGGAGATAGTCATCTTACTGTAATATCTTTTGTCTTTCTCCACTGACACCTCATTGATGGGCAATTTTTCTGAACAACAGCAAAATTGCAGCGCCTGCTTCTCTGTCAATAAATTCCATTATTTCACATGGAGGTTGGTAGCATAGCTAGAAAATGCTGAAGTGATTACATTGAGGAACTACAGATCTGTGGTCTGAGGACTCTATAAATCTATGGACAAAGTTTGATAAAGCACATTGATACTTTATCTGACGTGAGCCTGTCTAGATTTATGGGACTCAAAGCCGCTCGCACTGTCCTCCTTGATTCAATTAATGCAAAAGCACTTCCCATCTTCACACTTCTTTCTTGTTGGGCAAAATGTGATCTTGACGTTCTTCCCCCACTTTAATGAGCAAAATATAAAGTGATAGAATCAGCCAAAGAATAATAGCATGGCTCTGGAGCTGGTAGGATAATGCAATCAAGCGCTTTCAGGTTAATGTGCTGCGATCCGTGGAGGATTTCCTCCAGTGTTGGGGTGCCATCTGTTTTTCCCTTAATCTTTTGTAGCCCTAATGATGAGCAGCAAAATCAGATGACATGGTGGCAGGTTTAAAAAATGCTGTACTTTACTTTTTCATTTGTTTCAACGTTGCTGGGATTGAGGCACCGAGAGACAGGGAGGACGAGTGGTTTATCCTTTAGCACAACTGGGATGTTGCTTGAGGGAGAGAGGGACTTTGGTTGCAATACCGGGGGCGAGTTACGTTGCTGTACTGCTTTTGTTTTCTGGAAGTGAGGATGTGATGGGAGAATAGATTTGGTGCAAGGACTGTACTGGGTGCAGCTCTTGAGGAATTATTGTTAAAGCTATGGGTTTTTTGAGGACAAAGGACTTCTCTGTGACCAGCATGTCACAGCATGGTTTGGTGAAATGCGGAGTTACAGCAGTCTGTGTCTCCTGCTCTCGCTTTACAACAGACAGTTGTAATAATGTACTCCTGCAACGTGCTCTGGCTTTGTCTTGATTTGCTTTATTGCAGGAAAAGCATCTATTTAATGCTTGCTGTTGTATTGATGTCTCAGGCCCACTTTTACATCCCTTTAAGCCCCAAATCCTGCCAGTGTGAGAACTCAGGGCTGCTTTCCTGCAGGGCTGCAGTTAAAGGAGTGTTAGAGTTGGATACGATATCTGCCATTGGTGTGCACTGCAGTTTTGTGTGGAGGTAGTATCCCGGCATAGAGAATCATGCAAAGCAGTTGACCTGCTAGATTAGGATGGTTTGCTGTGATTTCTGCCCAAGAGGAGGGAGTTTCTCCTGACAGAGCCTCACTGAAGTTTTGAGGACTGAAGTGACACTTGAGAAGTGCGCAGGCTTCACAATGACCCCTGGGACAGGGATAGATTCACCCTGTAGCATCGTTGCCGCACTGTGGAGATTGCTTGCTTTCCCCTGACATCATGTAACTCCTCTCTGCTCCCTGACAGGAATACAATTTACTGCAATTTACTATAAATCCTCATAAAAGCCCTTCTCTTGTGACACACTCAGTCAGAAACCCTAAAAATGACTGACAGGCTCTTCATAAATATTTATGATGTCTAAAAAGAGATTGAAGGAAAGAAAAGTTAAATTCTTCCCTCAGTGAAGTTCAACGGTGAAGTTTCTGCCATGTCCAGGTCTACCCTTCCTCCGGCGCGAGCTGGGCCTGGCCCTGGAGAAATGGCCTGGCCTCGCCTCGCTCAGGGCAACCCTCACCCCAAATGCACGAAGGAGCCGAGAGCCCAAAGCAGCCGGCTCGGCCGCCGTGCCGGAGCTGCATCCCCACACACGGGGATGTAAAATCCAGAGGCAGTGTGGTGGGACTGGAAGCGCAGGAGGTCTTTAAAGCCCTAAAAAATTGCCCAAAGCAGGCAAAGCTGCTTTTCTCACTGCCTTTGCACAGGGCTGCTGCACTTAGTCATTTCTACTCTTTTTTGCCACGGGGAAAGCGATCGCCATCCCAAGAAGGTCCTTCAAGGCCAGGTCTCTCAAGAGGAATTAGCCACGGGCATTTGAGCCCATCCACTAAGTCCTTTGGGGCTGATTAAGAGTTTATATCCATTTTATTTTGCTACTTTGACTTCTGCTCTTGTTCAGTTTATAAATAGTTATGACATTTACTGCTTTTAGTTTGGAAGGAAAAAAGCAGAATGTGTTTGAACCAAGCAAAGAATCGGTCTTTGCCATGCAGAGTCAAGCCAGGAAAGGAAATTTGAATGCAGTAAATTAAGAGAATGTTCCTCAGATGAAACTGTCTCCCAATCATAAGTCATGTGATGATAAATTTCAGTTGAGTGACAACAATATTAACAAACTGAAAAAAAGATTGATGTGCATCACAGGTCCATGAATGCAAAATAAAAGGGAAAGGCTTGCTACCCTGTGATAGGCAAAGTATAAATATGTATCACTTGGTTCTAAAGTGAGTTATGATTACATTTTCCTACTTGTACCTGAAATCTGTAGAGGTTATTCATCTTATCCCTATATCAGCCATGACAGTTATAGCCATGCGCTGCATACGGCACAGATACCTGCTCAGCAGATAAATCAGCAGGCATGAAGGGACCTGTTGTTATCAATTTGATCTTCAGAATAAATATACAAATATGTGTACAGTATTGTTGTCACCGAGAACAATTTCCCTTCTTCTTGCGGATACATTTTTAAGAGGTTGTTCCAAGAGCCACTTTCCGACAATGCCAGAGGGAGATGGAGGGAAGCAATGATCAGGCAGGAGAACTAGATTTATGGACTGTTGTCTATTTTATTTTTTAAAAAAAAAAAAAACCAAACCAACACTTCCTTCTAGCATCAGTTGTCCTTGGAGTGCAATGCTGGCTGGATGCAGCGTGTGAGGGTAGGGAAGAGAGGCGACGGGGACAGTTACGGTCAGTGAATATTTGTAAAAGGAAACAATTTCTGATGAGCTGAGAGTGGTGTTGCCTCTTGACTGGTGCTAAAGAGCTAAGGGTTTTATGGTGCAGCAGAGACTGTAGTTTAATCCTGATTTACCACGGCAGTTCTGCAAAGAGGAGAGACTCACGCAGGACTCAGCCAGCCAACTCGGATACCACCGGGACCTGGTCACTGTGTGCGGAGCAGAGAAGCTGAGGAGGGAAAGCCAGGGGAGATTTCTTCTCCTTCACTTGCAAGTCCAGTCACAGCAACAGGAACAAGGATGTGGAGACGCTGGGGCCGTGCCACTGCATCACACTGAGTAGCATCCGAGCAGGAGGGACATCAGGTTGTGTTCGGATCTGAGAGCAGGGATAGAGGAAAGCTGCCCCGGAGGAGTCCTGCCTCACTCAGCCCAATTTTGGCCAGGTCCCTCATCTAAATCATTCCAGGTTCCCATCCTGGGGATGGGGTGGGAGACAGCACTTCACAGCCCCAGCTTCTGTCAGCTGGAGCGTCCTTGCAGAGGCACCGCGTGAGGCAGGAGGGTAGCAGAGACAGATGTTTCTCCCAGCATCGGGGTACTGGAACATCCCATCAGAATGAGAAGGTAGTGAGAGTGACTCCAGTGCCACGAAAAGGTGTCTGCATGTGTGCACTGAGCTGAGTCCTATGGCCCAGGCTATAAAGGCTCGCCCAGCTAGAAATGTTGATGGGTACTGAAGTTAGTACTTGGATAGGTCTTTGATGGTTACAAATCATAACCTTCAGGCTCCGTTCTATCTTACAGAACTGATCATCCCGCACTCCCTCCCAGGCAGCCTTGTATTGTAAGGCTGTAACACTCGTAGCCAGACACCAGGCTGTTGCCTCAGACACGCTGTGGCTCGGTACACACCCAGGTTATAAAGTTTTCTGACCCTCTCTCCTTGAGCTACAAAACCAAGATTGCGCCTTCGTTTTTACCAGCTGCACATATTTCTTGAAGTACGGCAAGGCTTTGATTTCTGTTTCCCCAAGGAAACCTCAGGATTTACTCAGGGAACGCAGAGGTTAATAAAGATGTGTTTGATTTGGAAATGAGAAGGGAACACGGAAGGGACGGGGAGCCAGGAGTCTGAGAGACGAGGGAGGCAGCGCACTTGACTCTGCGGATGGCTGAGGACGTCACGGGCGAGGCATCCGAGACGCTGCATGCTGAGAGTGTTTAATGACACGTAGGGAGGGTAGATGAATCGGGTTGTTTTTTCTAAACTATGATACTTTAATGAAAAACAACTTCTGTTCTTCAGTCGTAAGAGCTATTCCTATTCTTGAACTGTGAAGGAGGGGGAGTGAGCAGGAAAATGCCATGTGAAATTCAGCTAAATTCAGAGACAGTACATTCTGGCCAACAAGGAAGATGTAGCCGTATATCACAGCATTCTGTTAATGGGGATTCATTTTTAGCCCAACTTGTCTGTAATGAAAAACCCTAACATTTAATTTCCATAAAGCTAGAATTAAGGCTGATTTTAACCTGAGTGTTCTCTACACATTAGCTTTTTGCTGTGGTGTAAATCTCTCTGCTCAAATACCAATATAGAAGCCATCCCCCTACCTTAATAACTGGGTACTGCTGACTCATAACTCATTATACTGCGTAATTCCAAATATGCAACTTCCATTGTTGGGAATACTGTTGCTAAAAAAGGTACCGTTGCTTTAGTAAAAGATTTGTGAAAAGAGACAATTTTCCACAAATCAAGACTGCTGCATTTGTAGTAAAGTGGTGATTAAAAGAATTCCAGTAGATACACTTGTTTCGTGGCCAAAAACAAATTGGAAAAATTCTATTTTTCTCTGAATATTTCCAATTATATTAGTGCCTTACATTGCCATGACAATTTAGGTGCCTATTTTGTGTCCTCCAGTACCAAAATACCTTTGAAAATTTGGACCTTGGATATTACAGTTTTTGTTTTCCAGCTAAAGCTAAAGCAGTTCGCTACCAAACGAGACACAAAGGACAAATCTTGTATCTCTGTGACACTCGAGCATACTCTGAATCGCCTCTTTCACTCACCTGCAGAGATCTTCTGCAGCAGTGTAAAAACAGGACTCGAAATGATTGCAAATGAAAAGGGCAGAAGCTGACATGCCCGTGGATATAAATGAGTGAAAGCTGCAGAACAGCCCATTATCAGACGCGTCTCCGTTTCATCCCCTGCCAAATGAAGACAGTGTCTCCTGCAAAGGAGGGCCGTGGGGTTTGCCTGCTGAACGTCTGGGAAGTGCTCAGAGGGTCTTGGATGGAAAATACAGAGGAATCATAAAGCATTGTTGCACTAAGGCTGCCTGGAGAAATTAGGAATCCTAATGTTAATTAGAGCTGTGTGAATAATTCATAACAGATCGTTTATTAGAAGAATGCTGCTACTTTTTTTTCTGTTTGCAAATTGTCCATAAGCAGATGGTGATTTTTCTGGATTGCATTCATTATTCAAACCGATTTGCTAAATTATTTGGGGGAGTAAGCTCTGCTGCGTGGCTCCTTCAGGAGGAGTTAGCTGGGCGTATTTAACGGTCAGAATTCACCACGAGCATGTTAGTTTTCATTGAACACATTGATCACCTGGTGTGTTTCTGTTCCTGACTGGATGTGTTACCATTTAGAGCCGGGACTCCAGCACGAATCCTCATACACAGTATTCCAGCTCCTCGTGCTCCCCATCTGTATATCGCATCAGCCTGCTGCCTCTCCGTTCAGAACTTGCCTTTGCACAGAATTATTCAGAAATGTTTAAATCGGAATAATTATTCCTGAATAGCGCTCTCTGTGAGCACTTATTCTGTAATAAAAGTGCTGTGTACCAGTTTAGTTTAATCCGCTTGAAAGTGAGCTAAACTAAACGGGAATCAGGCACGCCAACTGCAAAAGAAATTATGCCGCTGAATTTAAGTTCACAGCCTATCTCTTGCTTTTAGACACAAAATACCTTTTCTGGGTCAAAGAGGCCGCCGAGCAGTGAAGCCGTGGAGGCTGGAGGGTTGCGGCATGGGAGGGAGTGCACTCACTGTCAGAGAGGAGATGCTCGACGGGACCTCGAGTCTGGCCCCAGAGAGCTGATCTTTGGTTATCTGAATTAATTCCCACGTGTACACAAATACTTTGGCTCAGGTACTCTCTCTGGTTTGAGGGCGTGCAGCTCCTGGCACAGCAGTGCCTGGTCCCTGGTGCGTGGTGGGGTGACTGAGTGAGCAAGCATCACGTAGCAAGGGCAGAACTGGGATCAGGCACCAGCATCCCACGACCACCTCCAAGCCTCCGTTTGGAATCTCTGAATAGTATTACCCCTCAGTGGAAGCAAACAGAAAGAAACAGAAAGACTGCCAGAACACTGGTGGATAAATATTCCTTCCGCACGGCAAACTGTTGCTAACAGCTAGTATTTTTTTGGTAATTATCTGCTTTTAGATTTTCTCTGAGATGTATATTCCATCTCTTCGACGCTGTCTCAGCCTTATCTCTGCTCATTTTTTTCCCTTCCTTAAATCTCTTTCTTTACCTTCAAAATGCTCTTTCCCCAAGCGGTTACACACACATCATTGCCATCGTGCTCTTAGCATGCAGCTGAACAACTCGGGAAGCAGAGGCAGGCTGCTCGTGCGCCCTCCGCGCCGTGGCCACAGCTGAAGAGCTGGCTGCAGCTGACCCTCTGCCTGAGCACAGCACCCACCCACCCTGCAGGCAGAATTAGAGCAGGAACCAGCAGCAGGACACTGCTTTTCTTTAAAGGCACTTAGAAATAATAATAATAAATTTAAAAAATGAGGAAACTTATCCAAAAATAAAGTCAAAAGTACGGATTTCATTTTCTCAGACGCGGCAGGAAGGCTCCCTGTGCAACCACAGATGAGATTTTCACAAGCGCTCGAAGCAGTTGTGTTTCAGTAAGGTCAGGCATCAGACTGCCGCGCTGATATTGGGTGGGGTACTTCTTGCCAGGCTTCAGTTTGGTACCTAGCTTTAGCTGGTGAGCTGGGGCTCATTTACAGCCAGAAGAGGGAGATGGGCCGTCCCAGTGCTGAGATCTTCCTCACTCACCCTTTAGCCATGCTTCTGTGCAGGCTCAGCATAACTTCCCCTAGCACTTGTTGGTTGCGTTAGTCCTTCTGACAGCTTTGCAGTCTAGCTTAACAAGAGTTAACAAGGCTTAACAAGAGTTTAATTCAAAGTCTTGGATATGTCATAGAATCGTTGAATCTGAAGGTTGGAAGAGACCTCCAAGATCATCAAGTCCAACTGTCAACCCAACACCACCATGCCCTGAAGGGCCACATCTGCACGTTCTTTGAACACCTCCAGGGATGGTGATTCCACCACGTCCCTGGGCAGCCTGTTCCAGTGCCTGACCATTCTTTCAGTAAAGAAGTGTTTCCTAATATGCAACCTAAACCTCCCCTGCCACAACTTGAGGCCATTTACTCTTATCCTATCACAAGTTATTTGGGAGAAGAGACCAAGACCCACCTCCCTACACCCTCCTTTCAGGTAGTTGTGGAGAGCAATGAGGTCTCCCCTCAGCCTCCTCCAGACTAAACAATCCCAGTTCCCTCAGCTGCTCCTCATCATACTTGTGCTCCAGACCGCTCACCAGCTTCGCTGCTCTTCTCTGGACGCGCTCCAGCAACTCAACATCCTTCTTGTACTGAGGGGCCCAAAACTGCACACAGTACTCGAGGTGTGGCCTCACCAGTGCTGAGTACGTGGGCACGTTCACTTCCCTACTCCTGCTGGCCACACTGTTCCTGTCCCAGTGCCTTGGTCTTTTTACCTCAGTTTCCCCAGAGAGACACAGTGCCAGGCTGGGCTTCTGCTTTGGGGCAGGACACAGGAGCAGGAGGAATGAGGCAGCAAGGATCCTTGGCTCTGGTTGTACCCACTTCCCTCTGTTCCTGCAAGGTGCTCACCTCATCCCTTCCTGTGCGGCGGGTGACTGGCTCCGACACGCCGAAGCCCCATGAAGGTGTCAGCATGAAGCATCAACGTGATGCAAAGCTTCGTGTCAGCTCTCCAGACAGAGAGGAAATATTCCACCCTGAGGCATTGTGCGCAGTTGGGAAAATGCCTCCCCGGAGACGCGTTCAAGGCGAGCGGAGCCACGGCTCTCCTTGTGCGCCTATTTTCATCACGATGTTTCCAGGCTGCAACGGGGAGTTAAAAATGAAGTTCTGCAGGTCACTCACCAACCTTCCCGCAACCAAGTCTATAAAGAACAGCAGCTAATGTTTCTTGTGTTTCCCGGGAAGGGTATGTTAATATAGCCTGTCTTTATTATCCTATCTGAAAAGATATTTCATTTTACCAGTTTTTACTACACAGTCTCCATAACTGGAACTTGTTTAAAGGCTCACTGCTCCAGGAAAATGCATTACATCTCGGCTTTTAAACCGGCCAGCTCCCATTTATTGGTATTAATAATACATTGGGAAAGCTGTTCTTTCTATTTTATTTTGGTCCCCTGAATTTTCTTTTTTTTTTTTTGGTAGCTTTAAAATCAAACATTTAAAAAAGAAAATGTTTTCAAACAGCATTTCCGTATCCTGGAGGTTACCACACTCATTTGGAGTGCTTAGGAAAGGGGAAAGGGGAAGGAAAAAAATAGAAAAGTAAGAAGCAAAACTGTTTCGTAATCATTTATAAGCCCAAAGTGTCCAGGGAAAAAGATTTTAATAATAAACAAAATACCTAAATTAGTTTCCATTTAAAGTTTAGGCGTCCTTAATTTATAAACGCTATTTAAGCAGAGAAATGTTGATGAGGGCTGGAGTAATTATTCGCATAAGTGGAAATGCAAAACTTTTGTGCTTCTACACAGTTCATTCTACTCCTGTTAACTCCACTGAGCTTTTTTTAAGCCCAGCTTACCCAGGGAATTGCTGCCTGAATGTTTATGTATTTACTGTAGAAGATACTTTTTTTTTTTTTTTTTTTTTTTTTGCCAAGCTAGCATGGGCTTTTTAATCTTTCACTCATTTCAGCATTACTGCTGTGGAGGAGAATATTCATGGTCAGGCACTTCTCCCAGAAACACCGGTGTAAAATCAGAGTAAATGGGATGAAGGCAGTGGGATTTCTCCACCACATCCGAATGCAATCCCAGTGCTGGAAGGATCGGCTAGCCTAGGATCACCTCGTGTTTACCTTCATCTCTCTCCTACTGCGCTAATCAAAATGGGAGAGAGGAATTTTAGCCAGTAACAATTTTTTCCCCCCTATGCTGTATAAATGCAATCCCTGCATTATTATATTGAAGCTGGGAACCTCTAAGCAATTACTTCCCAGCACATCAGTGTCCACGTACTAAATGTTAAAGTGTTTATTCAGTGCATTGCAGGATCAGGTTATTGCTGAGTCTGTCCATCACGCCAAGAAATGATTGTTATAAGTGCTTTAAGAGCAGGGCCAGTAGAATGGAGATATAACCAAGCTGAAGGACTGCGGTACTCCTGCTCGATGCAGGGAGGTCAGGCATGTCTTTATTTAGAGGGGAAAAAAAAAATAGGCTGCAAAAGTGTTCAGATGCACAAAATCTCATCATCAAACACACACAGCTGTAGGAACAAAAAAAAAAAAAAGACGCAAACAACTTTATACAGAAATTGAGTGGAAATTGGAATAGTGAAGGAAATACGCTTTCTTTTTCAATTCCAGATGCTCATGCAGTCTTTTGCCTGGGATTAAGAGGTCACTTATTGCAGCCTTGAAGGATAAGGACTGAGCTAGATAGGAGAATCAGCAGCTGTTTATTCTGTAAATGTTTGAATATGAATCAGGTCTTCCTTTCCAGAGCTTTGCTTATTACTTTTATTTACCAGGATAATATCAGAAGTCTAATTAATTCTCCCCACCTCTTTCAATTCTCAGTGTCTCAGTGCTCCAGCAAAGCTGGAACCCTTCAGAGCTTTCTATCTATTGAATGAAATATCCTTGTTTATAAGGATGGCTATGTCTTTATCTTTTCAGCTGAGATTGCCTTAAAATGTACTGGTGCAGAGCACACAGATAATTCTCGGGGAATAATCATTTATCTTTTTTTTTGCATTTGGTTATAAACCAGTGGTTTATTTCTGTAATCGTCTTTATCAGAGTCCTTGCTATGCAGTAGTTAATATTCAGGAATGATTCTTCTCCCTTTCAAAAGTTAGAAATATCAGCCTTCGTGAGACAAACTGAGGTCCAGGGCTGTTAAGGGATTTCTCCAAAATCACACAGGGATGGATTTTAACGCTGTGATTCAACATACCTAAATATGATGTTCAAAACTGGTATCTAGTCCTCAGGTACTTCTGTGGACCATTTCTGGGGTGAATGGCCACGCTCTGGAGGTATTTCTGGAGACAGCTCTTAGACTTAACCAAGCCCTAAAAGGGCTAAAGTTGGGCATACTAAGTCCCGGTCTACTGGGCTTCTGCTGTGGTGACTAAGCCAGAAGACCCGATTCAGGCTAAAATGCAGGCCTGCACTAATAGGCCTTTGTAGTTGCCTTATTTTGCTGTGTTTCAGCCCATTTCCAATCATCACCCTCCAGAGACAAGATGGGAGGAGGGCAGTTTCCTAGGGCAAAGATGACAACCAGCGTTCCACCAAGCCTGCAGCAGAAATCATCGTCTCAGATGCCATGTTGGGGTGGTGCCAAGGGTCACCCTGGGGCTGGGCACATCCCCAGGAGGAGGAAAGCAGTGTGCTTGGTGCTCACAGCGATGCACCTCCCTTTCCCAGGTCAGGTACCGGGTTCCACTGTAACCTTGAGCTTCCTCACACTGAGATGACAGCCCCTCCTCTAAAGCCTTGTCTGTTTTGACTGTAAGCTCTTTGAGTTGGGTCTCTCTTGTAATACTCGCGCATCCCGTCCTAGAAAGCTTCCACAATAACGGCCCTTATCTTGATGAGGGACTCAGTGTGCTGCTCCAGTGCATTGTAATAATAATATCATTAGAAAAGTTCCTTCATATCATGCAGCCCAAGGACAAATGAGATCTCCCTCTGTGCTAATTCAACAAGGATTTTGTTTATTCTTGATTATTTCTGTTGGCGGCACTTGTATCACTGGAGTTCGTTCTGTTTGCTCACGGTGCTCTCTCTGTTGCTAAAGCCTTTCTTTTTGCATTTGACCTAAATGTTTCCAGTTTTTAAAATGTTTAGGTAATTCCTAGTGACTCCTCTTAGCTTTTAAGCAAAGCTGCTTCCCTTTTATGTCTCTGGTAGCCCAAAAATACTTGTTCAGTAAAAATAGCTTGGAATAAAATTGCGGCTCAAGGATGTGCACAAGGGGACCACCCATTTCTTAAAGGTATCATCAGAAGTTCTGTGTTGATTATGCATTCATTATTGATAATTATTAATTGCATGCCGGTTATTACAGCGTGCTCTTGTTTTATTGGCGTGCTATGCATTTTACAGAGGCAAAGGCCATTCTAAGAGAAATGCGCGACACTAGCTCAGTACAATGATTAATAAGTTTATGATAATGATGTATATCTACTTATCATTGAGCTCCAAAACACACAAGAGAGTCCTATGCAAGCTTGTTCAGACCCTGCTTGGTACACGAATGGGTGACTTTGCCACTGAGATTGGGTCACTTCTAGAGCCAAAAGAGGGAGACGATAATTAGTCCCTGTTAATTAGTGGAGGCTGTCTGGGTTGGGCCTCTTTGATTTTTGCAATGTGATTTTTACACTTGGATTTTTGAGGGACTCTAAAGATACGCCTAAGCACCCACAGCCACCGCCTTCCTTGAGCAGGCTTGATGTCCAAGAAATGCAAAGCAGGGAAAATGGTGTCCCTTTTCTGGTGTCTAAAGGCTGGCAACTAAAGAGGATTCACCTCTGAAAATCTTGGCCCTTCTCCCACATCCCTTTGAGCACTTCACTCCTGGAAACAGCCTGGGAGCCCAGCCTCAGCCGTGAGGGTTGTGTCACCTCAGGGCAGCTTCTCCTCCACCGGGGCCACCCAGACGTGCCACCAACAGATGCGCTTTGGTGACCGGCGTCGCTCAGGATTTACACCAGCACCCCAACCCTTCCCCTAATGTTTCTTTAACTTCAGCTCCGCCAAGTCAGTATCTGTTTTGATTTCCGGCCTCGGTGCTGTTTGAATGTACAGTAGGGAGCCTCTTGCTGGCAGATATAAGATGCTGATAGCTTCTGAAATCTATATTCCATCCTTGAGGTAACAAGACGACAAATTTTTTACACCTTGAGGGGGGAAAAAAGTGACAGGCTGTTAGACGAGATCAAGATCCATGCAAGCACGTGTCCCTGTCCTTCCACCCAGGATGACAAAAATGTCCCGTTTCCCAGAGAAGGGGACAGGAGGAATGGGGGACCTCAGCACTG
The DNA here is from genome assembly GCF_036417535.1 of Chlamydotis macqueenii. Taxonomy (NCBI): domain Eukaryota; kingdom Metazoa; phylum Chordata; class Aves; order Otidiformes; family Otididae; genus Chlamydotis; species Chlamydotis macqueenii. The sequence goes on along the minus strand of NC_141575.1, from coordinate 7,564,403 downwards.
GGACTGGTTTGATTTCATTCTGCCGGAGCAATTGCACTTCTGAAGTGGCAAAAAAATAAATAATAATAGATGAGTAATAAACACCCCATTTGAATTGTTAAATGAATATTGGATTTTAATTATAAAGGTTTAATTTTCAGAATGGAAAAGCTACTTTTGCACAATTACTGTGTGCAACTTTTAATTAACTTTCAAGAACTTTCTCTTTCTTAAAAAAAAAATCTAATTAATAATACTTAGGGAACTATTAGCATAAAATAAGTCACGGAAAGAGGTAGAGAAACATAAAACACGTATTGTGCAAAATTACTCAGGAGAAAGAGACTTGCTAATTCTGAAAACAAAGCCAAAGCTTGCAGCTTTTCTAATTCTGCCTATAAGGAGCTTTTTGCTGAATGAAAGCATGAGAAAGACACGGGAATCATAGGATTTAGAACAGCAAATACTGTTGTGTTAATCAGCTGTTGCAGAGACCTGTAAGACTAGGAGAGAGGATCTGCTTCACTCGCCAAAGTTCCTTTATTTGAGGAAATATGACACTAGTAGATAAGACAGATCCAGGGAATGAAAGGGTGAAGGTTGGGAACCCACATGATTGCTCCCCAAAGAGCCCTAAACCCAGCTGCAAAGAGATGAGGGCGAGCCGAGCCTCATCGGCTGGGCAGGAGAACGCAGGCGAAGGGGCACCGTGCTCGTCTGTAACCTGCCTGAGGATGGGGATGGAGGGGAGCTGCAAAATCATGAGCAAAGGAAACCTTTCCAAGGCACCGCACACCCCTGCAGAAGGAAGGCTCCAGGGACAACGAGGGTCTGTGTGCGCAAAATGGGGCGAGCAGAGCAGGAGGGCAGCGGTGGTACCATGGTCTGGAGCAGAAGTATATTAGCGTAAGAACAAAGAGGGAACTTAAATCAGGGCGCAAGGACACGAGAGGGGCAGCCTGTGGTAAAACTTGTTGTTTCAGTAATGGAACAACAGCGAATGCGAGTCACTTCACAACAATATTTTGCCCAGGCCTTGTTCCAGCTGGGTTTTAAATTAACCGGTAGATACAGCTGTCAGCATTTCTTTTATGAGATTGCTCCAAGACAAGAAATCCTCCATGGTCTAAACAGCGTGTTTTGAAATATCCGTGTCTGAGTGTATAAAGGAGGTTGAGGCTGCCTGACCTAGCACTCCGCCAACATGGCTTTGACTCAGCTGAATTAAACTCAGTACCCTGAATTAAACAGAAACCCAAAATTTCTGGACGTAATGTCCTTTATGACCTGTCCAACCAGGTGGTGGCTTTCTGGAAGCAGGACTGGCACATCTGCCGACTGGCCAAGGCCATATCGGTCGCTGGTTGGTGTGGTTATACTGCTGGGACTCCATCATCTCTGGCTAAGAGTTTTCTTTACTGTGGTGATGTCTACTTAGCATTGCTACGCTCGATACTGTAATGCATCCCACATGCATCAAGCATTTATATTGAGCATTTCTTCTGGTGTCCGGAACCCAGATTGCCCCTCTCTACTCTTCTCTGTTTCCGTATTTTAGAGGGTCTGTCTTTGGCTAGTAGGGGGCTGTAGGCTGGAGCATCATGTGGAGGCAGGAGATCCACTGTGCTTGACACTCCGTGCTCACGCCGGAGGAGCCAGCCATGCAGCAAGGCCTAAGGGCTCACCCACAGCCCCAATACCTGTCTGAACTAACTTTAAACTGCTCGGCTTGGGTTTTGTTGGCAGCTTCTTGGATTGTTGCATCACCTGTATCCCTGAAGGGGATAACTTGGAGCTTGCTCTGGTTACATCTGCCCCTTTCTACACAAGCTGGAGTCAAGGGAAGCGAGCCCAGCGTGCGGATGCCCTGCAACCAGAAAGGGGAGAAAGATAACGGAGGCAAAGAGAGGAAATCATTGGCTTGAGGAAGTTGACATTTAAATCAGTGTAAAAAATGGTGCGGTCCAGTGCCTCAGAGTGCATGGTGCATGTGCTGGACCAAGCTTCTCCCTGCTCTTGTAGTGGCCTAGGAACTAGAAGTTATGCTTTCAATGAAGCTATGAAAATATGTCACAAAATCTGTTCCTTTTGTATTCCAAATAATTTTACTTTGGAAGAAAAAAAAAAACCAACAAACCCTAAGCTCTTGAAAAACAACTGCCACAACAACAACAATAAAAAAAAAATGGAAAAAAAGAATAACAACACCCAAACGAGTTTAGAGTCTCACAGCCCTGCTAGCATGTTCCAAATATAACCACAAAACACAGTTCTTAAGCCCGTATTTATTACTAAACAAATCTAGTTTAAAAACAGCTCTACAGGGGTTTGTGTTGGGCTGTAGCGGGAGATCGGAGGGAGAAGGACAACCTGTTCCAGGCAGAACTGTAAGGCTGCACTGACCTCCAGTGGAATTTGCAGAAATATTCCAATGCAGAGGCTTCTCCACAGCCCTCTGGAGCCAGAACTGGCCTTGTTTCCGAGCTTTGTGGTGGCCTAAAACTTGTGTGGGGATAAGGGAACTGATTGCAGATGACTGCAAGCTTGAGACAAATATGTTAACATACTGTAAGGGGATTTGTTTGGAATAACGCTTCCAGTCTAAGTCTAGCCTCATCAAATTTAAACTTAAATATGCAGATATTAAACAGAGCTTTCCAAAATCAATCAGCATGAGGGTTTTTTAATTGATGGAGGTGCAATTTTCCTCCACTTTTCCCATTGCAGAGAATTTTCAAAGATGGGCTAATTTCGGTTTTCACATCAGTTTAGTCACCTGACCGAGGAACTCTAATGATAGGTACTACGTGACATTTCCCCTCGGCACCAAGCGGGCGATTTTCAAGGTCAGACAGAAGTGATCAAACAACAGAGAGGCACTTCCCAACCTGTATGTGCGTGCCTGATTGCCCTGATCAGATATTAGAGCAGCACTGCTTGGTATCGCGCCCTTTGATGTCCTGATGAAAGAAAAAGAAGCACATAGTACACCCAGGATATTCTCCAGAGTGCCCTAATATGTCAATCCCAAGGTCAGTTGAAGGAAAATCTCTTTTTCTGGCAATCTCTGGCCACAGAGGCTCCGCGTCCGCTGCGCAAACGCGGAATAAAGCAGCTGCCGCTGACACAAACAGCTCACAGCCTGAATATTAGAAAAACAATTTTAAAAGAAAAAAAAAAGTCCCTTTCCCCTGAAACAGCTAGAGGGCCCTTCCAGGTTGTTCAGGAGTATTCTCTCAAGAGCAATTAGAGAACCATTGTTCAAAGTGTGCTCAACAAGGAGGCAAGGAGGGCTTCAAAGGCAAGAGGCAGAGATGGATAAAGCCGCTTTAGAAGGAGCAGGGGGGAGTCAGCCGGGCAAGGGGACCTGAAACAAGGAGGGGAACAAGAGAAGGGGAAGGCAGTGCTCTGGGATGTTTTCTTTGTTGTTGTTGGTTTTGCTTTTTTTAAAAGCAAGATTAAAATATTTTCACCCAAAATATTCAAATGAAGTGAAAATAAATGTTTTGTCTTTGGGTTGTTTAACCTTATTTAACATTTCTCTAAGTCCTTTGCTCCAACCGTCCTTTAATCTTAGGCCAAATTTTAAATTAAAATTGCAGTTGGACAAGTTGAAAGGTTTGATTTCCTGAATAGCCTCCTAGGTCCTTCGTGGTGTTTGCTGTACACACGCTATGTGTGATAAGAAGGAAGAAGCACGCGTGCTAGGGGCTGACAGGCAGCGTACCGTTCACCATCTTTCGCCCCACCACGCCAGCAAGATCTTGTTTTCACTGGGAATCATGTAACCTAGCATTTGTGTTCCCAGGACACGAGCATTTTTAAAAATCCCACTCATTTTACATGCCCTGCTTAGACTGTGATTCATGGGAAGCAAGTGCCGTTGTGTTACGTATTTATACACTCCTGGTTACTGCACTGCCATTAACACACGGACCCACAGGTGTACATACATATGGACACACGAGTCCACACAAACCCCAAATTCCCTTGCTGTGGTGGCAGAAGCGAACGTATATTTCCTGGGTTTAAATTTTGGAAGTGTATTTTCTGCTATTTTAAAGGAGAGCAATTGGACGCAAACCTGTCTCGGGAAGACTGGCAGTAAGGAAATTTGGCAAAATAATAATCAACTGACAACATTGTTTGTATAACGAGAGGTGTCAGGCAATTTCAGCAAGTAGAAATGCCACTCCCCTGTGCAACATATTGTGAATATTATTTAATATATATACCAAACTATCTAAATGCATAGTGATTTTGGTTTTGCCAAAGACTCTTATCCATCTCCAACAGAGTTTTCAGGGTTGGTTTTTTTTTTCCCCACTGATATTACACAAGCAATAAAAAATTTTGCACGCGATTTCTTGATATTAGTAACATCACAGAGCAAAAGAGTGACACACAGCAGGTGGAGAGACGCTGCGTATGTAATATACTGCACGCTTACTGGAATTTTTTTGTTCAACAGGCAGTTTTTGTTATTGCAATAGGGTCAGTCCAGCTGTGGCTTTTCACAGAAACCCTCCTTGTATGGCTAGAGCAGCCTGAAACACCTTTCTTTCACTCTGGATATCAAACCAGCTGCACTAGAAAGGCCCCATCGCCAGGTGAAGTCCTATTCAGCTCTGTGAGATGGAGGTACTTGTGAATGTCTTTGGAAGCTGCCAAGTTTTAATGCCTGCGGTGTATTATTTCCTTGGGAATGCATGAAAAATGTCAGTGAAGCAAAGAAATGGGATCTTTAAAAAAAGGAAAGACAAAGAAAAAGAAGAGAAAGACTTAATTTACCTTCTAATGATGATTCTTTGAGAAGCTCTAGGGATCCACAATTTCTAATTGAAGCTAGAAATGTATAAACAGCATCATTAGGGGTAAAATTTACCTCCACGCAGCACTGCGGTGTAAGGCGGAGGCAATCTTTCTGTTTGGAGTGCCAGTGTGGGTTTTGGGAGACTCAAGCGCTGAGCGCGGTGGGTCCGCAGCGTGACTTTGTTCAGGGCTCTGCATCCCCAACCTGCACGTACAGCCCCCGGCACGCCGGCACCGCTGGTGTTGGGAGGGAGCTCAACGGAAAGGGGTCCCCTCCACTTCTGTTTTCTTCTCAGAAAGGAAAATGTTGCTGTGTTTAATCTGTTGCCACTCTTTTAGCTTCTACTCGCACGCTAATTGTCATGCAGTAAGCATAGCGGGTTTGTATAATCTATCATATCTTAATTAAAAGGTCTGCAGCTTTCGCTTGGACTTTGTTCATTTTGGTTTAGCATTACCAAACTAAAGCGATTGGACGTTATTGCAAAAACATGTCTCGATGGCACTGAACCAAGACTCCTGACAAAAATGTTGGCAGAAAACTTCACAAGTGTGACTGTTCATCATGCTTTGCAATAGTTATTTATTTCAAGATGTCAGAATTTTCCACAGACCAGAAATTCCCATTCCTTTCTGTCTTTATTACAAAGCACCTCTCCTACACCCAAACGCTCAGCCGCGGAGTCTGTAGGAATGCATAGATCAGCAAGATGTGCCAAGAGCTGCTGAAAGAATAAACAAAGTTACTCAAATTATTCTTACAAAGCAGAAAAATATGGATGTAATTTTATAAAATTATTTGCTGAGTGCTGAACAATGAGATGAGCCCTCCCGCCCAAGTATATAACATCTCCATTATGCAAACCCCGGATTCATTATTCCCACTTTGATGCCATACCGCATACAAGTGTGCTGCTGTAATTCCTCCTGTCACGTGACATTACAGTTTAGTTCACTATGGAAAACGGCATTTTGGGGTTAGAAATTTAACCTGTCGATTAGTAGGACGTGTAGGTTGTGAGAATGTGGCAGAAAATGAAGTTAGAGAAAAACTTTCTCCCTCTCAAAAGGCACGCGAAATTTTATTTAAATATTTCTTTAGTACTTTAAAATCCAAACTATTTTTATTTCCAAGGCCCCAGTTATCGCTATCAGATTGGGTACAGTGTGTACTGTGCTCTCCATCAGTTCAGTCTCCAAATCCAAGGGTGGGCTCTTTCGAAGAAACCTCCTGTTAAAGTTTCAGCCTTGACTCAGAGCTCGCTGAATGGTGTTCCCATGATCTGTGTTACTGGTCAGACTGGACTACCAAGACAGCCTGGCGCAGTCCTAAGAGCCGTTCTGAGAACCAGCAGAAGACTTCACAGCCGCAGTGACCTGCAGGCAAACAGCAAAGACTTTCTGTAGGAAACAAATTTCGCTTGCATTCACCTCAGAAATCTAATTCAAATAATTAGATCACCCCATCGGAGAGCTAAAACAATATCCTGGCACGTATGCCCAATCAAGAGCAATCAATAACAGCTCTAAATTTTGTGACTGCTTATAACAAACTGCCCATAAACAAGCTGCAGACCTAGGCAGGAACTTCAGATAACAAATGAATTTGAGCAAATCTCAGCAACAGCTCCTGGACAACTTGTGAACGGAGAGGAAACTAAATTAATCAGATAAATGATTTGCTCAGCTCTGGTGGAAAATGTCAAACACTTCAAAACTAACCTTTTGGCAGCAGGATTGCTCTTCCCGGATCTGTTTAAGATTTCTGCCTTTTGCGTTTGTCAACAGAGCCAGGACGCAAGTGTATTTCAGTAAGGGCAATGCGCCATTCCCAACACGCAGGCACAGACCCTCGAACTGCCTGCAGCAAGGGTGCAAGGCCTGCGCGCAGACGGCGCTGGCTGGAAAGCCAAATCCCGTTTGCCGGGCTAAGGGGAAACGCTTTTGAGCAGCTTGTAGCTAAGCCTGAGCGGAATATTTCTCTTGGAACTGATTTTTCTCCAAAAAGCTTTGACTGCTGTTTTGGTAAGGGATATTTTAATAAGACTTAGCTGTTCTACAGGAATATTGATTTTGTATTTAGAAATTATGCAGAAAATTAATTTTTCTCGCTGGAAGTTAGAGTATTTTTGTTCTGAGAGGTTGCTACAGTGCCAAGAAGAGTGATAGCCCAGCTGGCTCGTGTTATATCTCCTGTCGGTAGCAGGGCTCCCCAGCTAAGCCCTGGCTCCCATGCTGGCGCGCGCTGGAGCCCGACTGCCCTGCCGTCCCTGGCACGTGGCCCTGTGGGGCTGGTGGCCCATCCAGAAGCTTTTCTGTTGGCCATTGCCATTTTCTTCTAGAGGAAATCATACTTGCTGTGTACCAGCATTGCAACACTTTCACCCGGGATGATTGTGGTTCCCAAAGAAAAAAAATTACCAGAAAACTTTTCTATGTTGACACAAACACTGTGGGGGAAAAAAAAAAAGTTTTGCAAAAGGAGAGGCATTTATTATTACAGCATAATTACATATCTTAATTGCAAACCTCCTAGTCACCAGGAGCGATATTCCCCCCTTACAGAGGTCCAGCATAAGGTCACTGCAGCAGCCAAATCCCATCCCTCCCTTGTGACCAGGACGGGAGTTTGCACTGTACTTTATGTTCGTGTTTAAGTTGCGTTGAAGCCAGTGCTTTGCTGAGTTGGAGCATCGATTCTCGCCGCGTGGTCCATAGCCATTTCCTGCTCTAGGTGGGTTCACCACGACCGCAGGTGAGGAGACCCTGTTGTACGGCGCCCGCTGCCAGGTCTGCGGTGCATTGATTGATCACAGGTACGTTCAGAGTGGAGTTATCTCTTTACTAGGTTGAAGTACTGGGTGTTCAATGTTTATTGTGTTCTTAACAAAGTCTGTTATCAGCAAGTTTGAAGTTTGTTGCTATCTTCTAGCGTCTTAGACTAATCACAGTAATGAAGGCATTGAGCGGAGCCCTTCTCAGGTGGCATTTACCATTGTTTGCTGCAGATAACATAAAGCTTTCTGATTACAGTCAGCTTTTATCACTTCAGAGCAAATCTACTCCACTGAAATGTGCTAATAAAACCCGCGGAAGCAACAAACTGGAAAGAAGTGTTACAGCAATAAAGGAACATGAGGGAAAATGTACAGCTTTTGCCGCTGTTATCGTTTTCAATTTATTAAGATCTAACCATTTTTGTAATATGGAGCTATTGCTGGGGGTTAATTTAATCTTCTCTAATACCAGGCTTAGGTCAGTTTGCAGTGTCAATTTAGATGTAATGCATATTTCTGCATTAGAATCAGAGAAACACCCTCCGTGGCCTCATGACCATATGCTTTCAACAATCCAAGTGCAAATGTCCAGCACTTTACACGTCCATTTTATGAGATTAGCTCCAGCCTTTAAGCATGCAAATCCCAATAAAAACGTTTGGTGTCATGGCTGCAAGGACGGAGTGGGCTACTTGCAGCAATAGAGATGCGCTGAGTTATGACCGGTAGCAACCCATTCGCCTGCCGCTTGTGCTCCACTCAGCCAACCATCCCGTATTTATCTGCTGCCTTTCGCTGTAAAGGGTCCCAGAAGCAGATTAGAAAACTGCTGGGCTAAATCCTGAGATCTTCATTCAATCTTTGCTGAAGATAGTTGTTTTCTCTATGTAAGGGTAATGTAAAAGCCAGTAAAGATTTTACACTGCCGCTGGGGAGGCTAAAGACAGCAGCCAGGGCAGTGACCTACAGAAAACATAGAGGGGAAAACTGGATCTGAATATTTGGGCCAACACAGGAGGAGGACAGCCAATGTCCTCCATATCTGCATGTAGGAGACAGGATATATAGAGACCTCATCTCTACAATCACACAAAATAAATAGTATCAAACTTTGTCTGCTTTGTATGAAACACACTGAACTGGCTGAGATTTCAATACATGTCTTTGTGTTCAAGTAATCCCTTGCAAATCAAGGACATCAAACCTCCTCTATATCCCACCTCCCTGATGGATACCTGTTTCACTTCAGTCCTGCTGTCCTATGATCTCTTTTGTTGTTGTCTTCTCTGAAAGATTCGGCTCCTGCTTCTTCTCTTTTGATGTGCTTCCATGCAGTTAATGCATTCATCTCACAATAGGAGCTGGAGTGGAAAAGCAAGTTACCAGAACATACTTCCCCTCTTTGGAGCCTTGTAGGCCTCTAGATTTCATTGAACGTGGTTCATCCTCTGTGGTTAGAGACTGCACGTGCTTGCACCTGTTAAGATCTACATGCCCGTCGTGGGGGACGTGTTTCATAACCTACCTCCTGATTCATTATAGCCTCCTGACTGTTTTTCCAGCCTTCATTTTGTTACCTTAGAAGGGAAGCTTTTAAGAAGGGAGGAGGAATGGAGATTAAAGAGGAGGCGACAGATCTCACAAGCATGGAACCATCCAAGAGACCAAGTCTCTTGAGACATAAAGGAGACTTAAGAAGAGGTCTGAGCAAGGAGTGCTGTGTAGTAGGAAACACCAAGCCCAGAGACTTGACCTGTCACAGTGCTGCCCAGTATGCATGCAGATATTCGAAGGACAGAGTGGTCCCACTGTCTCAGTGCTTATTTGATCCCTACCCTGCTGTGTCCAAGTTGCTCTGGTACGCTCAGCCTGGCATAACTGGGTCCCTCTCCTCTAATGGAGCAGATGGAGAAATCAAATCTTCAAAGGATCTAGTGGTTTAACAAGGTCATGTAAGACAGAAGGGCAGATATTGAATTTAAGTCTAAAGAACTCGCATTCTTCTCCTCTCTCTGGACTCTAATGAGAGCCCCAAATATGGAGGCAGGGATGCCAGAGTTACTAAATGGAAAGGCAACATGCTTAGTGTATTTTGTCAAAACCCTCACACGGAGATCACACGTAGTTCCAGTTCCTCCTCTGAGAGAGGCCATGCAAGATCTAGCAAGCAGTTAATGAGACTTTCAAGTCAGTGGGTGAATTAGGTGTCAGCGGAGAGGCTTCAAGCTTCATAGAGGGCTTGGGGTGAATGGGAAGGGTGGATGCAGAATTGCGACACAGCAGGGAGGGACAGAAGGCGTGCTACCCCCTCCCTTGCCACCATGGCTCCTGGCACGAGCGTCTACATCCTTGTGCTGCTTAATCCTAGGTAATGCTGCAAGATGCTGTTTGTGTGGCTGGTGTGATAACGAGTGATGTACTGTGCGGGGCTGAACTGAGTTACGCTGGATTGTATTACACTGAAGTAGTGTGAGGAAAATACCAATCATCTATGAATCTCAATGATGGAAGCTGGGAGAGAGCATGGAATGGCAGAGCCTTGGAGTGCTCGGGCTGCGAGGTTGTGTGTCTCGTTTAGAGCACGCTAAAAGGCATTGCTTGTTGCTGAATCAAAATTTCCTCTTAAACTCACTCCAGTAGCTTCCCTGTGTCTGCCCCAAGCCACCGGGCAGATACAGGGGGCTGTTATGGACAGAACAGCTTCATCCTCCCCGCAGCAAGTGCCCCAGCGTGGCAGATGGGATCATGTGGGGCAGGAAGGGCTGCCCAGCACGGGGCTGAAAAGCTTCGAGCAGTCCCACAAGACGAAGCCCAGGTAGGGACTGAGCGTAGGCGAAAAGCCAGAGATCGACCAAATTAACTCACCCTCCGCTCCGCGTTATGGAACACAGAGCCCAGGAAGGCGCGTGGGGACCGGGCGCAAGGGCAGGACAGATCTGTCCCTTCGTTTCCGCGGTCTCCCAGTTCCCCGGCAAGAAGCAGTTCAGGAGTTGCATTATGAGCATCTAATGAGATTGATGCAAATGGGTACACTGAGTTACACAACATATATATATGCCCTTCACACAATGACGGACACCTTCTGCTACATTTTATTTTTCTAGCAATCATCAGTAGCACTAATAATAATTAAATCTCAGAGGCTGTAATGAATAATACATAGCAGCATTCTGTTAGCAAAACAAAAACACTTTAAAAGATTTTCTCCTAAGCTAACATCAGTGCTTATTTCTCGCAATGATTTATTTTTTTTCAATGTATTAAGCACCTTTAAAGTTTGTGGTACTGAAACATAGATAGTACTGAGCACTGATGCACAAAAAAAAAAAATCCTGGAAACGATTTAAAGAAAAGCAGGTGCCTAAGCTGATGCTTTTTATCTGTGTGCGACCAGCAAAGATGAGTGGCAGTCACAGCTCAAGCTGGAGCAACGGACAAGAATGTAAGGAGCTGGGGGGAGGCTGAGCAAAGCAGGGTTTGGATCCTTCTGTCTGACACTGGACACATCAATTAGGGATGAAATTCATCTCTTCCCGAAGTTAGCCATCCAGCCTTAGCTAATCAGGGAGGTTTCTCAAAGCTAAGGAGAGGACAGCACGGGAGAGCAGCATCTTCCACCATGCATGGATATTCAGGGCAGTTTTGGTGGCCAATGTTAGACAAAGTGATTTGGGACAGTCTTATCTGTGTGGGTATCTAAACACACCAGTCAGGCCCCAAATATGCGCTGCTCGGCATGAGCCATGCTGCAGTTGCAAGTCCCGCAAGCAAATCAATGTCCTTTTGCCAAGAGAGCATCCTCTGTTCCTGAAACTGCAAATGACAGCACGTTCCCTCTTACTGCTGCGTCTGCAGAGCTGGAGCAAAAAAATGACCATGTCGAATGCCCCTACTTACACCAGCGTGTAACGATTTGGTCACTCTCAGAGAGGCTTCCAAAGGATCATCACTCACAAAGTGGGCCTGTAACGCAGGCATTATTCAAGGAGTAGAGTGTCTGAAGGTCGAGAATATGGTACATCTGGTCCTAAAAGGGTATGGGCAGCTGTCCCCCACCTGCAGTGGACACTCAGGCACAGCAAATTCATCTGACAATGCACATGTTACTGCTGAACTGGCTCAGATTTTAATATCTCATCGCTGGTATGCAATATAAGGAGGCAGTATGGGATGTGACACATCTGGTAAATATCTTGTTTTCAAGCGCTGAAGGGGTTAATGCATCGCATACATCAGTTGCATGGTCCGCCAAGGGAGTCAGGCCTGGTTCTGTCCTGTGCACCACACCAGTAGACAAAAGGCTGACCAGCAAGGTCCGGGAGTGGTCAGTTTACTAACTGGACTCTACCAAATGAGTAACCCAACTGTAGAAGGCAGCAACGCCATTCAGATCAAGAGGGATGGATTTGGAGCTGGCAGCAAATGAATTGCAAAAAATAGAAGACCTTACATAGTATAATTGCAAAAATAGATGACCTTACATAGTATATTGAGAAATTTCTAAGAAGATAATGTCTTGCAGGAGTCTTGATGCCAAAGAAGAGAAGAGTGAAGGCAAATCCTATGCAGAACTCAATAAAATGATCAGAGCTCCTTGTCCAGTTTTCAGTGCAACCCCAGCTTGTAACCTCCATCATGCTTCTATAGAAATCCCAATTCGGAGATGGAGCTGGTACGAGAGAGGGCAGCCTCAACAGCAATAACACTGCTCGTGCAACCACTTCGAGACTCTACATCCAAGCTCTCTGGCTCCACATCCAAGTTCTCTGGTGGATTTACACTGCCAGAAGATTTCACAGAGAGTCAACCAGAAGAAAATGTTAATGTGAACCTGATCTGACGAGCAAAGAAGGGACAATTTTCCTCTCTGATAGCAGATCAGACAACGGAATAGCCGACCAAAAGGAGCAGCTAGTTTAATCAGTATAATCAGATATCACAGGGATAAGCACAAGATAAATAACCCAATACCACAGCTTCAAGCACGGCATGAATAACACAATACCCTAGCAATGAGCTCAACATAAATAACCCAGTACCACAGCAGTCAGCCAGTATAAATAATCCAATACCATGGTGATTAGCTTAGCATGAACACTGCGATACCACAGCAATTAGCTTGGCATAAATAACCCAAAATCCCGGCAATCAGCATGGCATGAATAATCGTATCCCATACCAACAAGCACGGCATAGCTAAGACAGAAGGGAAGACAGGTAGAACACCACGGATATGTGTTTATTAATACAGTTAGAGGTTATAGAGCAATATCAGCTTTGGAGCGCTCCCAGTTCTTCCCCGTGCAGCCAGCAAAGTTAACCCCTGCAAGCCCCCGCAAAATCTTATTTGTGGGCTGTGCACACAGCATTTCTGGAGGGGAGGAAAACCAGTGGAGGAAACGAGGTGGGTCTGTGGTATTTTTAAGCAGACGGGATGGCCCCAGGCCTGCAGACAGTGTTGTCAAAAGCCCTTTGCAAGTTCTCCAGTTCTGCTCACAACAAAGCCAGTGCGACTGAAAAACCCCTGCGAGAGCAACTGCACCAGAGCCGAGCATCCTCCAGATATTCCCAGCATCCCACAAGCACCAGCGCTGCTCCCTGAAGCGCTGAGCACGCCGTGGCCGGCGGCCTGTGTGCGGGATGCGGGCGGAGGGGAAGGAGGGGTGCAGTGAGGCTGAAACTCGGTTCTTCCTTCTGGGGGTCCCTACTGTGATACTGCCACGGACCTGCTCCCTGGCCCTGCCGGCGTCCCCAAGTCCTCCTCCCATCTTGAAATCCGCAGTTTTACCACCCAGAGTCCACTTAACTTACGAACGCTGAATTTATATGTGAGTCACAGATACATCTTTTTATGCACTCTTAAAAACCAGAAGCATAATTACTAAGGTCAATATATAATGTTTATTTCCTTTATAATAGACATAATAATTTCACTTTAGGGAAAAGAAACTGTATGCATAAAAATAATGACAAATATTAAAGTCACCGAAATAATGGAACCAGATCACTCTACTAATCCTAAATTTAAATGCATTAACGATCCCTGTAACATTAAAGGTCTGATAAGCCAAATTAGGTTTCTTGTAAGCATAATTAATCTTCTTTTTCAATGAAGATATTACAAGGGAGTTAATTTGAATCCCAAAGGCTTTTCTGAAATTGAATTATATAGATAAAGCAAATATTTGACCTTTTACTGATAATTACTATTAAAAAAATCAACATGCAAATGAAACTTATGAAAACCTCTCCTGAAAATTGTATTATTGGGGTAATAAATTCCTCTCTAACCAAAACCAAATAAATTAACGACTTAAAAGACAGGTAGCCCCTACCTTCACCTATAATTTGGGAGTATTACATTACAATAGTGGGCCTGTGTTTATTAACAAATAATTGAAAACATAGATGATTATGTCAAATGCATAGATTATCTGGTTTCATTTGCAGGTCATTAAATTTAAAAGTCTGCTAGTTTTGGTTCCCCTTCTCTTCTGAAATTATTTTTTAGTGTCATTAAATGATGGTCATATTTATTGATTTAAATTGCCCTCTGATTGGAAGGTGCTTTTTCACAGCACTGAATCAGGCTATTTTTAAAGAAAATTCCCATTCAATAATGGAAACAGCATTCACTCCTTTGTCACAAACTGAGGCTCCTAAAATCACACAGCTGGAGACTCATTGCTGGATGAGTTTAGGAAGGACTTGGGCTCTCCCAGGGGTCACTGATGGCTCCCATAGGCTGGTGAAGATCTGCAGGATTCAACCGCAGGTTATCAAAAAAGTAACAACATGACCCAGGGAAAGTCTTTTTTTTTTGCCAAGGTTTTGAGTTGAAATGGAGGTTGCTAATGACCAGGGCAACATTTCCATGTGTTTGCACAGCACCTTGTGAGGGGATTCCGGCTGCCAGGCATTGGTCTATCAATTATTGTTACTTATACATGCCTACATGGAATTTGTAGTGCAATAGGATAAATCTTGAGCAGTTTCTCTGAAATCTCTGACTTTAATTTAAATTCTTGTTCCCTTTTGTCAGTTTTAGAGTCTAGCTGCTACTTGCCAAAAGGAGCATTTTCATGCAAGGACCAAGTTCTCCTCACATGAGCCAGCTAAACGCTTCAACATGACTGTCGTCATGCAGGCACGATGGCTTCATCCTTTGTCCTCGCAGTTCTTTGAGCAAGTTGACCTTCCCTGTTGAGGTTCCCCAGCCTTGGTGCTTGGTGAGCATGCTGCCACGAGCAAGGCTAGACCAAGAGAAGCAGTAAGTGGGCTTTGGTTTGTAGGAGTAGAGAAACGGCACTTGAACTTCTCACAACTGGGTCACTATTGTTGGCCAGGGGTTTTATTAGCTGGAAAAAGAAAGTACAAGAATAGATCCTTGTCACTAAAGCCTCAGCTGATATAACAATTAGGTTGAAATCAAACCTCAGTGTCACCCATAAAAACAGCAAGCTTCCTGTTAGCCAATCTTTTGGCACGTGGATAGGCGAGGAAGTAAAGAAAAATTTTTCTCCTGCTTAGTGTTGCTCCATTCAGCCCAAATTCGAGGCCCAACAAAACGCTAGAACAGAATTAAAGCTGATATTGTAACCATTCTGGCCCTGTTTTCTTGCTAAATTAAGGACCTCAGTCTCCAGACCTGTCAATCAAGAACCTCTCACAAGCAGAAAATTCACTTTAAAAATGTATAAAGAAAAAGAAATGCTCTGCTGACCCTGGCTGCGCACCAGCTGAAGACAATGCATATTGTTATGAGCCTGGAAGTATTTCCAGTCGACGCCGAGGTGTATTGTGATGAGATCGCTCTGAAGCAATGCCAGCCCATTTGGGCTGAATGTACAGGGAGTAAATGAGCTGCTGTTTCTTAGGCCAGTGAAAGGAATTTTACGGCTCTAATAGTAAGCAGTGTCACATCAAGGAAAGAGTGATTGTACAGCCATGACTCCGAGAGTTTATTTCCAGCTGTGCCACTGATTCATCAGCCAACTCTGAGTCACTTAAATGTTGAGTTTCTCAAACACGGTCTTGTACTTTGGTCCCTCCTTGATTTTTATTGTTGTTGAGTCAAGCACGAGTACCCAGTGAGACACTCCAACAGCTCTCAACACAATGCCGCTTTGCTGACATGGCGCTTGGTGGGCATTTCTTTCCAGGAGAGCAGCTAGATGAAACGGATTGCTTTTGTGAATTTTTACTTCCAGATATAACCTCCTTACGCTCGCGTGGTGCCAAGAGCCCTGATCCCTGCTCAGAAACTTATTACTGTAATACCAACAATAACATCTGCAAAAAGCTCAGTATGCTTTGAATGCCCATCTTCAAACTCCTCGAACTGAGTTACCACGAAAGTCAAAGGAGCAGCTGAAGCTTATGTAGATAGACCTAAGCTCATTTAAACTAGCTAGCTCAGGTGTCAGCGGCAGTCTAGCGGCACAACTTGGGTCTCAGTTCAAGGTATAAAAGCCTGCTGTGACACAGTCTGTACCAAGCAGGCTAGCCAATCGCAAGCCAAGAGGTGGTGCAGTCACTTTGGGGCTGCTGGTCGGCCATGTTGTCAAGCTCTTCAGAGTCTGGGAGCCAACAAGGCTCCTCAGTCTGTTAGGCTCTTTTAAAATGTCTACCTAGGAACACGTAATAACCTGCTTTTGTTCAGAGCTGGTTTTGACATGAATAGTGCTGATGGAAGATGCTCTCCACTGCCCATTTTAATCTGTTCAAGGTCATTGGAAGCCTGCAGAGAAGCATCATTCCTTTATCAAGAGACTTTTCCGAGACAACATTAGCCAGTCTATTCTATCTCAAGCCCCTAGCCTTTAGATATAATTGCTTTATTAAATGTCACAAATGCTCATTTGACTTAGATGGTGTCTCTCTTTCTCTCAAAAAGAGAGAATGTTAATTTAGACACAGAAAATGGCCCATTTGCTGTTGAATTCAAAGCAAATACCCTGTCTCTGACTCTAAACACAGCCTCTTCTGTTGGAGTGTTTGCAGTAAGGGACATTTAAATGGCCTGAAACAAAGTCATTTTCTTTGTCATTATTACACTGGAGTTTTCTATCTCTCTGATTAGATTAGAATTGAATCTGGTTGAAAGAAATTGAATTTGTACATTTCCCTAATCATACAATCTTCAAACACTGAACTTTCTAGTACCAATTAGTCTGTCCTGATCGGAACGAACCTTCAGAGATGTCCCTATTGATGGGAACAAGGAATGAAAAGCTGTTGATGAAAATGATGATCGATTGATAAACTGCCACCTGCATAAACACTCTCATGCTCTTTCCAGGCAATTGCATTTGTGGCATCTTCAAAGCTTCTCTGAAGCTGGTGACTACTGCAAAACATACTTTTCTGTGCTTGTAGAAAACTCACATCATTCTCATGGTCATCATCAGGGTGGGCTTGCTGTGTCGTGGTACCCCTGACTTGCTCTTGGTTGAATTATGGTAGTTTCCCCTGTCCGGGCTGGGCAGTAGGAGGCTGGTTTAGCACGCTGAGTCTTGTAAATCCCTTCTGCCAGCAGCTAACTGTCCTTGTGCCTCATGTGCCTCTAGAAACTTCACCCAGGATTCTCTTGGACACTCATATCCAAGCAATGCAATACACATTTGTTGTAACACTTTATTTTCTGGATGTAGAACTCTGTTTCCATCTGTCTTTTTTCCAAACTGAAAAAAAAATAACATTTTGTACCCCCATGTATGGCAATTGCCTGTCTTTTTGCAATAGGGACCATCTCTAACGTCAGACTTAAACAATTCAGCTAGAGACAGCAAAGGGCAGCTCAGGGACATAACCTCCAGCAAAAAGCAGTGGTTATATACGTGTGCACCTGTGAGCATGCCAGCAGCACGCACGATAAAAAATTATCTTGAAAGATCAGTGCCAGTTCTCTGTAGCCCCTGTCAGCTGTGACCCCCCTACGGTGGGCGTCACCGAGAGCAGCAGGGACCGGGGAGGGCTGATGAAAGGAGCAGAGGGAAAAAGCGCAGGGATTAGGGAGTTATTGATGGCAAGTTAATAGCAAGTATTCAAGGCAAAGGAGATGATTTCTGACAGCCAACCAGAGTTAAATGATTGCCAAAGTGACATTAAATTAAGCTGCTTTTGACACAGATGTATTTACCTCTATGTAAGCAGAGAGTCACCTCGCTGAGGCTGGGATTTTTCTTCAAGTGAAGAGTGGAGACGTTAAGACAGTTTTAGTGACTGCTTAAATGGAATGTGTTTTTATATGGAGAAGGGTTGTTTCAAGGAAACATCTATCAAAAGGGAAAACAAGATTTCGGCAAGCAGAAGCACTGTTAGATCAGAACCCGAGAGATGAAGTGCAGGATCATTGTTAGTGGAAGACTGAAAATAAAATAGGAGAACTCCAACTTGGAAACATTTGGCTTCATTACTCTTCATTCCTCAAACAATCAGGAGTGCCTCAGGTCATCTTCGCACAGTTTTTTTCCCCCCACTTTGAGCATTATTCCGCAGGGGCACTCTCTGCACTAGCTCACGTCTGTGCTGCCTCGCAAACTGACAGACTGCGGGACAGGCGCTCCGTTCCCGGAGCCCAGACGTGGCCCTGTCTGGCCTGGCTCTTTGGCAATGTATATTACAGCAGTAGTATTTAAAAAAAACCAAATAACAAAACTGTTCCACGTGAAATGAGCTGCTAGGCTCCATCTATAAACAACAGAGAGAGGGAAAGGTATTTCTAGAGAGTGACTCACCATGAGATATGTTTACGATAAGAGTGCTCAATGGACTTGTCCTCATCTTCACGGACTATAGAGGAGTGTAGATGTGTGGCATAGTGGTAGATGGCAATAATCAGATAAAATTAATCCATTTGAAGTGGCTAATCCTTTCCAGATGGCTTGGGGGATGAACAGGAGTCCACAAAATTGAGGTTTGAGCAAGAAAGCAGTGAGACTGCTGAACACCCTTTAGCTTCAGAGATCGTGGAGGAGCAAGGACACTTCTAGCAAGGCAATGTGATGTCGTCTTTGCAGTGCTTCAGAGGGCAGGATGCATTTCTGACCCTCCGAGAAGCCTAAGCACAGGCTGGGACAGCTCAGTTCTCACAGGAGACTGCTCACGCAGGCAGCACCAGAGCATCCAGTGGCAAAGCTCCTCGTTCCCATTTGTATATCCATTCTCACCACTGCTCCAAGAGTTCATCCCAAGGATTCTATTCAGAGGATCAAAGTTTGCAGTGTATGTTCGGCCTGATGCAGCAACCCAATTTTTTTGCAGGCACCAAGAGGGAATTCTGCTCAGCTTTCTGTGTAGTGGCTTCTAGTGCTCCTCCTCCATCTGGTCTGTCTTGGAGGGACTGCAATAGTGCCCTTCAGAGGGAAGTCCCACGTCGTACCGCAGTGACATCTATCAAGTGATGCCCATGAAAAACAACTTCTCCTCACGAGACAATTACGGTGATACTCATTTTCAGCATCAAATAATGGCTTTGCAGAGGCTCCAGCTCAGAAGCTAATGAATGGTTGCTCAAGAAAGCTCTTTTTTTGCCAGCTGTTGGCAGCAGTTATTTTGCCTTTAATTGTGCATTCACATACCTGGGTCTGATAACAGTGACTACCATGGAAAAATGCAGTTTCATCAATCATAAATGGTCCCTTAAAAAAAAAAACCACTCTTTTTTAGATACCAGGAACCCCCAATCCACTGCTGTCAGCTTTGCAAAGTCTGGTATTCACTAACGCATTCAGCATCCTCCTGAATAATGATAATTCATCTGTGTTCACTTCACTAAACTATCATATTTTATGGAAGAAGTTAATTAAATGGTGATTTGCACTTCCGCTGAACATTAAACATTTAATGCAGATGCTCCAGTCATTGCCTGAGCTCTAAAGTGGGAAATGGCTTCAAAACTTCATATTTCCTTAAGAGGTTTAATGATGCCAGATCAGACTATTTGCATACATACATATATAGGCATATTTTATACCAGCATTTATTGCAAACAAACCCAGCTTTCTTCCTACCATGTTCTCAAGAATATGAGGCGGGACATACAGATTGCAACTGAAGGGTTCTCTCTGGATGATTTGCCCCTGCCACCATTAAATTAATGGGCCCATTAATGAGAGATTTTCTAGGAAGGCATTAGAAAGGAACAGTTACCTACAGCAGGTCGCCTCTTCTATAATTTTGAAGAAATTAATTGGTAATAAATTAAGAATTCTAAAAATTAATTCTTGTACGGTAGGAGTGGGGCTTATACACATTGCCTTTAGCTGAAGTGTCACAGTAAATCCTCTGCAAAGTAAATAATTGTTGGGATGAGGGAGGAAGAAGAAATTAATATTAATGTGCATTGGAGGGGATGACATAGAGGTGAAATGTAAGGCAGCCTTTGGCTGGCGTGTAATGAGTGTTCTTGCTTTCTGAAATATGAATCTTTGTAGGAGGTAGTAACATAAAACACGAGATACTGTTGGGTGTCTTCCATCCTTCATGCTCTGGGTGGCCCTGATAAATTACACTGCTCGTCTCCAAACGGTCCTGTCTGCGTAGCAGGTCACATTGAGGGTCAGGCTTTTGCCTGCTAAGCAGATGGATGGCTGTCAAACCTGATCTGGGTTTGCTTTTGTAGGACTGCAGTGAACATATTTGTGCAGAAGTGGTGTAGAAGTGGGCACTCACTTCTACAAAACTTAGCACTTTTTTCTCTATTACCCCTCAAAAGAAAAAAAAAAAATTGAATCACTTCAGTTGAATAATTTCTTTTTTTCTTCTTTTTTTTTTTTTTTTAAGTCACAAGCTTTCATGTGAGGGAAAGATGGAGATGTTTCAACATAACTTCAAAAGCAAAGACGTTTCATCCTCTCCACCTCCAATAACCATTTTTTAAATGGTTTAAAAGGCAAAGGCAAACTTTTCCTTTAAGTTGTTCCATTAATAACACTGCATCTTCGATGTGCCAAATTGCTTGGGTCTTTCCCTCCTCCCAAATTTTCACAACCTCAGTTTGAAATATAAGAAGCTCTGATTTGTCATTCTATCCCAGGATTTTTCAGATCTAAACTTATTTTAGCTATTATATGACAATCTGTTCCTAAAAAAAAAAAGAAGACGACTTAAAGCAGTTATTGTTGCATATAACAAATGCACTTAGAGTACCAGTTATGCTTTAATGTACATTAATTTTAGATTTGCTGGCCCTTTTCCAACTAAGCCTGTGCCTAGAATTTTTTTTAGACTATGAAAAATTATTCACAGATATGCCATGCATTAAGTTAGTAAATGAATATAGGTTTGAATTCAATTTGTTTTAGCAAACTACTGTTATAAAGAGTCTAGTGTAGCGTGAATTATTATCCAGATTTATGCTTAGCATCTGACAAAGTGTTAAGCTACTTTTTCAAGTATCCACTAATTCCAAATAAAGGCGGAACTGTGCCATTCCTGCACGGCAGTTCCCAACGCCAGCTTCACAGGCCATCACATTTTTAACTTGACGCTGTTCCTGCTATCGATATCTTCCATTTCCAGGTGCTTCAGCAGAAGCAAGATTTATTCAGAGCCTGATCCATGCTGGCTAGCCTGTTTGAACAAGAAGTATGCGACTTTTCCATATCAAATCAACTTAAAAGTGTGTTCTCCTCCCATGTCCTACCTGGTGGGTATTCCCAGGCATTTAGGGTAGGAGGGAGAGGAGGATACAACAGCTACCTTCCCTTCAGGGATGTCATCCAGTGTAAGCAGCATTGTGTCTTGCCAGACCCTTCCTCCTCAGCAGGCAACGAAAGGAAAATGCAGGAGGACAGTCCTTTCTCAGTGACGGAGGATGCTTCTGCCTCCGAGCCTCAGCCTAAATCCAGGGGGGCTTAGGTGAGCTTTGCTTTGAATGTAGATTTTTTTCTTTTTTTAGCAACACATGGTGTGTCTGCATTATCTGTTTGCACACTGTCAATGAATGTGAGCTTTAAGCTTGCCAGTGTCGCGATGGGATGTGTCAGATGCAGGGCCAGGGGATGGGGACAGAGTTGCTGTCCATCACAGGCTTTGGGAGGAGTGAGGAGACTCTGACACTTCATTGCCACATGAAGAGCAGGCAGCTGACAGGAGGTGTCCAAAGGACTTCAAAAAATGATGGCTAAGGTCCATATCCTCTTCCAGAGGTCAAGTTATATGAGCAAAGCTGGCCTACTCTCCAACCAGTCATGGCAGCTCAGGCAATAGAAGACAGTCCTCATGGTCAGCAGCATCAGTCCCTGCTCGAGGAAGGGAAATTGGTGGATTTACAAGAAAGTTGTACTCAGGCCCTATACATAGGACTATATCTTCATCTCCAGAAGGGAGCCAGGCAGCAGCATAACACAGCCCACGCACCATTCACACCATTAAACTGCTCTTATAGTGGGCCGGAACCTCTGATTAAACATTCACCAGGCTGAGCTCCAGCCTCGCCCTGGAAAGAAGCCACCAGCACATCGCACCAGCATTGCAGGATTTACAAGGAGCAGATGAAGTCGAGTCCTACAATAGTTCATTATAATTAACAAAGCTGGAATTGCACTGGGCTTTGAGCTGTATATCAATGCTAAATATCTCATTACCAGCGTAAAATATTTATGTCTCATGGTCTTTATCACAAATGCAGGCTTGCAGTTAGTGTGTCCTGGTCCAGAAGATGAATTCCAAGGAGAAAATGAACTGCTTGGATTAAAAGGCTGGCAGCCCCGCAGGATAAAATTCCTTGCTGCACATGACCCCAGTGATGGAGGGAGAGAAGACAGCAATGAATGCACAGCCTGGGGCTGCAGAATTATGGTCCATGTTGGGTAATGCTCTCCACTTTTCCCCCTTGCTGTCTCCTTAGGGCCAGATCAGTCCCTGGGCTGTCAGAGCTGATGGCAATTTGTGCTTTCCCTTCATCAAGGACCAACAGGTCCTTCTAGGTCCAGCTTGAGCAGTGGTGGCAATTGCCAGTGCATGCGTGTCCGTGAGTCTGAAGGCTTTCTCTGGAGCATGGCCTGCTGTCCCTCCAACCTGTATCTTGGGGGATTTCCCGGTACTGGGAGCAGGAGATAGGACTGTTTGGCTTTTTCCCTGATCAGAGTGCACCCGAGGGTTTGGGGGGTCTGCATAGTCCAGGAGCTTTCAGGCAGCTGCCTCAGGGTCTCCTTTTCTCTCTCCGTTGGGAAGGATGCACCTCTGCGAGCACAGCCTTTCTCTGGGTACATCAGCACGCCATGCGCTCATCCCCGTCTAGGGCAGGGCCTCAGAGCCCCTGCAGCCACAGGAAAAGGAGAAGTCGAAGTTAACTTTTTGTTGCTCTCTTTGATTTTTTCTCTGGGGAACAAGGGTCAAGTCCTGGGCAAAGACTGTAACTCATTATGTTGGCTCAGCAGTGCTTCACTGAGAACTGGAATGATTTGGAGGTGTGAATATGATGCTGGGACTTGGTAGAGCTGATTCCCCCCACCACAGGCTGTCTGCACATCTAGGCAAGTCTCGTCCGCTTGACTCCCTTCCCCTTCTGCAAATGGAGGCGAGCAAACATCCTCGTTTCTTGCCTTTGCCTGGCCTGGTGTGGGGCTGAGCAAGTACTGCCTCATACTCTGCACGTCGTCAGCGACAGGAGCAGGCAGGCTCGGATCTCCCCTGGGACCTCTGGGCTCCACTCTAGTATGAATAAACAATTTTCCCCTCCGCCGCCTGTTACTCCAAATTTGTAAATAATTCCTAGACTCGCTACGGAGCTCAGGCATGAAGGCTGAGCCACCCCAGAGACCCAGCAGAAGCACAGCACGCTGGCACGGGTGTCAATACAGGGAATGAGCCGAGGAGCCCCTGCTCCTCCAGTTGTCTGCCCACCCAATGCAGCGAGGTGTGCTGGGCCGTAGTCACACCGTCCCGGTTCCCCTCCGGCTTGTGGGTCCCCCCTGCACCTTGTACAAAACCCATGGCCTTGCAGGGAAATAACGCACTGGCTGGGAGAGAGTGCACGCTGGAAATCAGCCCAAGGAGGGAGGAACCAGGACTGGCAGTGATTTTTAGCCGTATCAGCTCCCATGAGTGGGAGTGGTAGTGAGATGGATCCCAACCCAGCTGGAGGGGGGCAAGGTGGATGGATGACTTTGCCCATGCCAGCTTTCGCAAGCGAGGTGCTAAACAGTTCACCTCAGCAGCATTTAGTTTTGAAAAGCTGGTATAGCTATTGCCAACATACTCCAAAAAAAATCAGTCAATTTTTAAAATTCTAATTATCGAGTGAACAGTTTTTGACAGAAGGAATCAGGAGCATAGAGGCACATTTTATATGCATAGGACATTTATTTGGGAGATTAGCACCTCCTAGTAAATAGGTATTAACTAAAATCTGTCTGAATTATGCTTCTAATTCCTATTTCATTCGCAATGGTGTTGTGTTTATTACAATAAACTTCTGGTGTATTTATTGTGTTATGTGTTGGAGTGAGACTCTGGATGCTGAATGTGTGTGCCAAACGCGAGGGCTCATAAGCACTGCAGGGAGCGTAACTGCAAACCCTCGACAGGAGTCAAGTCATTTTATCCAAACCTTGGAACCTCTCGTTTGAATTAAATGCAAGAAATATTGCAGGTGCCCAACATCATTCCCGTCTTTATCTGCATTGCTCAGTCATCTTTGTTTATTATTTCTCTCTCACATTTTTTAGCCTCTTGCCCAAAATGCCAATCCTAACTTATTTTTCCAATAATCTCTCTCTGTTGGAAGTACAATTGGTAGTTAGATCACCCTCTGCTTTTGCTGGAAGTCCTGGAGGTATCTCTTTGCTGCTATTTTTTGAGATGGACATTCCCCTTCATTTTTTGCAGTCTCAGGTAGGCTGCACCAATCCAAGTTTCTGGGCTTGGTTGCTGTTTCTAACGGTGATGGCAACCTCCAAAGTGACATAAGAAACAGCTGGGGGTGGAGACCTTGCTCTAAGGAGCCCATTCCAGACCTCACACTATAACATATTGAGTCTTTACGCAAACTCCACAGAGACAGGATGGCTAGATGATTGTGCATTTAATGTTTCTCATAAATGTATAAAGTTTGTCTCCAGAAAGCTATAATGAAGGAAAGCAGATTCAAGCCAGGAAGTGTCTCGTTAGCATGTGATGGAAATGTTAATCAGGAGCCTTTAAGGAGGATGTAATTAATTCCCCACACACTGCTGTGTTGAGGTTCTTGGGGCCAATGAGGAAGCAAGGGGCAAATCAGTTGGGGGAAATGTTAAACTGTGGTGGGAGAGGGGCTGCTTGGGGTTGTTTTGGGTGCTTTCTCCTGTTTTGTGGTTTTCCTGGAGCAAGGACCTACCTGAAACCTGGCCTTCACTCATGGAAACAGGTAAGTCATGTAATTGCTTTCTGCTTCTTTGTCAAAGGGTTGAAGGTACTCATGTGCAAAACTGTGCAACAGATACTGATGAAAAAAGTACATAATTTGAAGGCTCTCACTAAGATGGGTTCCTGCTGAATACCTGGTCCTCCCTCTTCTCTTTTCTTCTGAGTCCCTCTCCCAGCTGCTTCTACACCTGTATTTTGTGTCACTTGTGTGCTCTGCCCTATGCTGACCAGAGTCTCTCTGGGTCAGTCTCTGGTCTTGTTTGTGAAATGCAAGCTAAATTTGTGCTGCTACAGAAATGTCTCATAACAGTAATAATTGCCTGTGGCGTTGACTCCTACTCTTATGGTGTGTTCTCTAAGCTGTGATCACAATGAATGCCAAGTTCCTGGTGCTGCGGGCAGCGCGGCACCTTGGACATGAAGCGGTGGTTTGGAGCTGTGCGTGCGTGCCTCTGCAGGGATACCCATCACTTCTTCAGGAAACAGCTCCACTACACGGATGGAAAGTGAATGAGGATTTCATTCCCCTTGGGAGCGGGTAGAGGAGTGCTGTCTGGTTTTGGTGTGATCCTGGAGGAAAGCTAGAAATGCAGGCAGCTGCTCCAGACATCTCAGCTAGAGCTTGTCTTGGTCTGGGCAGCCTCTTTCAGAGTCTGAGCTCAAAGGTTCCTGTGTTTTTCTCCAAATTAGCATCATTTGTTTCTATTTCTAGTCCAGTTCAAACAGAGCTTCAACTTGTACGCTGAAAATACAGTTGCCGTGTGTTAAACGTTACCGTTTGTTAAACATTGCTCTGTATGGAACCTCTAGCATTTGTCCAGTGCAAAGGGGTTTCCATCTGAATGAAAATAAAAGTTTGAGTTTATTTCCTTGGAGCTAAGCGCTCCTGTTAGTTATCCCTTCTGGTTTGGATCCAGAGTTCATCCTTGTTATTTTACTCTTCACACTCTGCCTGAGGCCTCAGCATTATAACAAAACAAAACCTCGCGGTCCCGGGGGATCTCTGCTGACTATGACTCTTCCAACATCTGGGACTCTCCCACCCCAACAGACTTGCAAGTACAGCAAGACTTTATTTTACTGGCTAATATTGCAGAAAGGAATAAAACATGCAGACCAGTGAGACTGTAAACCAAACCCATTAAACCTGCTTATTGTCAATTTGTGCCTAGTACCTGCGGCTCGTAGGAAGTTCTCACCTGTGGCTAACTAGCAATTGTTGTTGCTTATGTGTTTATTAGCTTGTACTCGACATATGCTTAATGGCTCTTCTGCTCATTTTTTTTTTTAAGCTGTGTTTTTAATCTGTTTTTGTAAGACATTGTGGCCCCAGCAGTCACAAACTGTTTCTTCCTTGCAAGATCTCCTGACCTTTTTGTAAGAGATCCCTTTTGTGTCAGGCTTTGAACTTTTGTCCTCCTCTCCAGAACTACTTTTGACTGAGGAACTGCAAGGAAGAATACAATAGTGAGGAAAATGCCTAGAGCAAGAAGTCCCTGCTCGGGGCTGGTTGAGGGGGGATGGAGGCCAGACCTGTTAGAGAGGGCTGCTATGTCCAAGTGTGATCTGGGCAAGGGGTGGGGGAAGTACTCAGCTGCTGCAGAGCTGGCTGAGGATGCTGCTCTTCCCATGGGAGAAGACAATTTTAGGGTTGTTTTTAAACTGGGTCTTCTAGCACCTGATTATTTTTGTATGATGACTCTGGATGTGGGACCCCATGTAGGAAGACGTGCCCTTCAGGGATGATTTGGGAGGGCTTTGGATACCATTTCC
The DNA here is from genome assembly GCF_036417535.1 of Chlamydotis macqueenii. Taxonomy (NCBI): domain Eukaryota; kingdom Metazoa; phylum Chordata; class Aves; order Otidiformes; family Otididae; genus Chlamydotis; species Chlamydotis macqueenii. Next base: position 7,537,710 of record NC_141575.1, on the reverse strand, counting down.
TTGAGTTGATTGCCTGATACCCTTGTTCACCTGCCACTGGTGCCTGGAGCTGCCTGAACACCTTTGGTTGGGGGCCTTGGTGTTTCCAGAGATCTTTTGGCTGAAAAATACTTCTGTGCTTACTCTGTCTCAAACTCAGTTGTTTCCAGAAACTAAATCTTTATTTAAGTTTCTGAGGAGGCTGGCATTTTTATCACATGCCTAAAATGGATATTCCCACAAAATGCTGTCTCTGTAGTCAGAGGAAAAAGGCATGGTGTGGCTCTTCTGGAATAGTCGGTGTCCTAGTGCAAAGGAGTCCAGGATTTGTTGTGCAAAGAGAGCAAAGGACCTGCTGGCACAAACCATACCTGGGCTCTCCAGCCTAAGGGTTTGCCAGTAGCTGTCTGATTTCTGACAGCTCGGATATTGGGAATACCCTGGCTTCAGCACGTGGGCTGTCTCTCAACTCTGCTCTTAGGTCAGGGATCAGTGGTCCTCCCCTGGCCTGCGCAGCCAGACCTGGGAGGTCCCAAATATCTCTGGCAGAAAGCCTTTCAGGGCAATTGCAATAGCTGCTCTCTTTTTAACGAGTGTTTGTGCTCACATCTTAAACAGTCAGTAAGAAACACAAACTATTACTTCGGTGCCTGCCTTTCTCTTACGGGGCTGGAGGAGTGTTACCTTTGCTTAGCTGGTAGAATAGATATATTCCATAACTCTGCAGGGAATTAATATTCATGTTATTAACTTTAACATATTGCTCTCAGTTCTGCATCTCTTTGGTTTAACAAGCAGTTGCAGACTCGAAATGATGAGCCTGGTTGAAAATGCTGCACCTCTCTTTGGGGTCTGGGGACTGAGTTTTACCAATTAAAGTGGAAATATGTTTGAACTGCACAGTGGAAAATCAACATCCAAATTAGTAGCATGTAAGATTAAAAATACAACAGTAGAAGGGCCTCACCGGAGACCAGCGTAGCCCTCACATCAAGGAGGCTGTCTGGGGGAGCTGGTTTTGTTCCTTTTGCATAAGATTTGTAACTGGGGGGAAGCTCATGGGTCTGACAGGGGCCAGAGCATCGTTCCTTGTAACTCTGGAGGTGAAACTCTTCCCTGCAGTCACTGCAATGGGACCACAGTAGGTCTCTGCAGAGGGTCAGCTGCAGGTGGACAGGAATAGCAAAACCCCAAAGTCTCTTGACAATATCTGCAGCCAGTCCTGGTTTGGGGGGTTTGGTTGAGTTGTGGGGGTTTTTTTGTTTTTTGGTTGGTTGGTTGGTTTTTTTTCTCCTCACCAATCAAGAACATCTTGGGAGAGATGTCCCGCAGATGTGAGTCCCATGGCTCTGAGTTGTTTAAAGGTCCAGCTCCTCACTTTGTTATGTAGTAGCTGAAGGCTTCTGCCAGAGGTGTCCCAGAAAACCCCACTTCTGTGCTTTCTTTCTAGCCTTCCAATTTAATAGGTGTCTCCATACCTCCTATCCACTGCTGAAGTACCATGTGTGATGTGCTGGGAGCAGTCTATAAACCAATGAAGTGGTGATTAGAAAAATCTCTCCCACACTTAGGTTAGGAGATACCAAGGTTCAGGTGCTTCTTTACTGCTGGCTCAGCTCCTCCTCCCTCCCCAGGAACGCTTGGCTCTTGGGAAGGCTGTTCTACCCACCAGGACAGAAAAATAGACCTCCATCACCTTCCTCCTCGGAGGTTTTCTAATGAGTTCCTGCTTTTCAGCCCTCTGTCCCTGTATGGGGTTCCTTTCAGGAATGCAGTACAAAGTTAAGGTCATCAGGAAAAGCTGCAGTAACATCAGGTTATTTATTAGCATGGACAGCAATAATCAATAATAGATGATTTGGAAGAAGTTTTAAGGTTTTCAATGAGCAACTTAGCAGGAATCTGCTTCTGGAACTTATTTGTTGGGATTTTCTACCTTAATTCCAAGCGGTGTCTGCTTTTTTTAATGTCTGGAAAGTATTCGGTGATTTGCCCACAGAGATGGTGGATGCCCCATCCCTGGAGATACTCAGAGGCCCATCCAACCTGGCCTTGAACAACCTGATCTGGTTGGAGATGTCCCTGCTCCTGGCAGGGGGGTTGGACTGGATGACCTTTGAAGGTCCCTTCCAACACAAACCATTCTGTGATGCTATGATTTAAATGTGATATGAACACCTGAGACACTTTTTTTTTTTATTTCAATTAAAAAAAAATCAAATCTTTGAATGTAGCACCATGTTAGCTTTGTAGTAAAGGTGGATTTGCTCTGTGTTACTGCGTGGCTCTGAATTTCACAGCTAAGGGCCACATTGCATTTTTAAATCGTTTTCCCATCTGTGAGTAAGGAGAACTTTCAGTGCCTGGGTTTCAGTGCTGCTGTGAGCTCCTCCATCCCAGCTTTGCTAACCTTGATCGACTTTCACTGCTGAAGCTGATACACTCAGTCCCTTCCATCTCACCACCCATATGTATTCAGTTGCATAAATAAAGAAATAATAAGCCTCCACACCATTAAATTCAGGGAACTGATGCATTTCAAATGCAGAAAACAGAAGCAACTGAAAGTCTTGCTAATTTTTACACTAATTTACACCAGAGGGAATAAGAAGTCTTTTAAATCAGATGCTAATTTTGTTTACTTAACTTCCTAGTCAGCACAATGACCTTTCATCCACGAGTAAGAACAAATTAGTGCAGAAGTTCTTTGTGGGAGACAGGAGAACTTGCCTCAACCTGATACTGAATAATACCCAATTAAATCTGCTTCTAAACTCTGCCTTCCCACCTAGAAGGAAGTTTCAGATAAAAGAACAAAATGATACGCCTTTTATTTGCCACTTTAAAAAAAATCTCTTCACGTAATGCAAACAACCCTAACCCTAGTGTGTCTGATACAGGATTTGCAACGCTCTTGGTTATTGGTAAGAGGATAAGAGGCTTATTACCGTTTATCGGGGGAGGATAAAAGATCCCCTGTTCCCCTTGCCAGGAGGGGAATGGATTTCTGTGTTTATCAACAATAGGGGAAAAGTGGGGAGGAGGGAGATATTTGGGTAACAAAGCTATAAACACACAAAGAAAAAAAAAATTCTGGTCGATGGGGGAATGGGAGTTCTTCCTATTTGGAAATGGGATAAGAGCCATTGAGCATGCTCTTTGGTGAGATAAGGAGCTTACACTGAAGTGGAAACGCTTTTTATACCAATACAGAGCTCTGGAGGCCTCCTGATGATTAGGAGGCAGCTAAGCAGCTACCTGGGGATTTGTGAAGGGAACGGGGAGGACTCTTGATGTGGCAGCTCTGGCATGTATGTGGCCGCGGTGGAGAGTGACCAGCCAGCTGTGGTTCTCTGTGTACAGATGTTTCATCACAGGTTGTGGATGGGGAACCACCTGAGAACTCTCAGCCAGCGAGTCACAGCTGTAGGAAAACAAAGGAGATGGCAGATGCCAGCTGTGCCTTTGGTCACTGTGGATGTGACATAGTCCTGGCAGCGGATAGCGCCTTGAATCTCAGTGCACACAGGGCTTAAAAGATACTTGAGATAGGGGCATCCCCAGCATCACTCCTTCTGCCACCTTGTGCTCGGTCCAGCCCACAGGGTCTCTTCTCCAACGAAAACAGAGCTGTTTGTGCTCAGCCCGGGAGATGGTGATGAGGCAGGAGAAAAAGCAGAAATCCAGACCCACACCATGCTTTTGAAGGGATACTTGTCCCTTCCTCACTCTGGAGGCAGCGTTGCATTTCCTTCACCGTGCTCTTGTTGTTGGGTTGATGTAAATTTAATATCCTTGGGTTATAATGACAGAAAACCAAACAATTTCCAGGCATTTGTCACACAGTAAATGAAAGAGACAATGTGGTGGCAGGCAGAACACTTGATTCACTGAGCTGTAAAGGCAGCTGCCAGCAACACCACATTTAAGTGTTTGTTGGGAAGAAAATTGAGCGAAGCAGCCGGTGGAGTAGGGAGGAGGAGGAGAGTGCATGGCGAACCCTGACGCTGCTCGGTGCATCAGGTGCTGAGGGGCTGGGTGGGCATCAGAGGAGGTTAAAAGTCGAGTCAGCAGGAAGATCTTGGCTTTTTATCTCTAAATGCAGATTGGGGTGCATTGCTGGGGTTGGGCCAGCTGTGGGACTGCTGGGTTCTCTGCTCGGCTGCTGCTGTGTCGAGGCAAAGCCCACCAAACCTCCCGCACAAAGTGGTGGCAACTGCTCTTCTGTCCTGTCTTGCATGTGTAGTGAAATGGGAACTGCTGGCACTGGCTAGAAGCAATAATTTAATAATTTATTTTTATATATATTTCCCCCAAAGAAACAGAGGATGTTAGCTATGTAGTCCTAGGGACACTTAACAAGAGCTCTGTATCAATCTTACACCCTTACCACTCTGTGCCATTGTGACTGCCTCAAGCTGAAACATCCCGGGAAACTTCAGAGAAAAAAAGAAATCCTTTCTTTAGTTTCCTTTTTAATCATCTTTTTAACCTAGCATCTCTAAAATTATTTTCTTTGTTTGTTTGAGTAAGGACTTTCAAGGTAGCAATGGCTCTCTGTGAAAGGAAAAAAAGAAAAATAAACAGACTGCCATATAAATATTTTTTCTAAGTCAGTTTTCATATGCTTGTTAGTTTTTGGCAGCTTCACAATCTGTCACTTAGATTAATTTTTCAGAGGTAGCCACTAGTTGTCTTTATTTTCTGGAGACCCTGGGGTGCAGTGCTCAGAGCTGAGCGCTCTGCAATGGGGAGCAACTTGCATTTCCTGACACAGTAGGTTTAGGCTGAGTTGCGACTCGGGAAAAAGAAACTACAGACACAGGCAAATGACTGGGGCCAGTTTCAGCTTCTGGGTAGCCCCCTCAGTTCCTGCGAAACAAAACTGGGCTTAAACTGACCGCGGTGAGGAGGAGTGAACTCGCCCTTAAGCTTGTGGCAGAGAAGTGTGAGCAACACGTGGGATTTCGTACTGAGCGTATTTTCCTGGAGGGGTCACACTGCGTGGCTCCTTTCTGGTCGCAGATGGCAAAGTCCCACTGCCGTGGGATCCATCCTCCTCTCTGGAAGCTGCTTCTCCTGTTAGGACTCGGGGACCACGAGCTGAGCTGCAGAGGGAGATTATTTTCCCACCAGCATCAGCTAATCCTGTTGTATTTCTATCTCCTTCCTCTGGTGTCTGGTTGAAGAGCTTGGGACCGTCTGTCCATGCACTGCACAGGTCGCTGGGTTTCTTTCCTGGAGAAATGTCCATTTAATCCTCTCTACAGCAGGGCCAAGAAGCCAGCATGGCCCACGGCCACTGCTGGCTTGCAACGCATGGCAGTCCTCAGCCCACGGGGTTCAGACTGGAGGGCTAAATCCATGTTCGCGCCTCTCCCTCCCACCACGCCGCAGATCTGAGACGCGGGCTGCCTCCCTCGCAGATGGGAAGGCCAGCAGGATGCTCCTCGGATCCAGATCCAGAGCTCAGGTCTCCTCAGATAAGGATTTAGGTTTGGGCTTCTCTCCAATTGGGTAGAGGCAACAGATTCATGCCTTGCTTATCCTCCCCTTGACGAACCCTCCGGCTCGGAGGATAAGCTCCAAGCCGAACGAGTTATCAAAGGGATCCAGATGCCAGCTAGCTGAGAGCGCTTCCTGGCACGGGCCAGCGCTGCGCCTTGGCCTCTCCGAAGGATTGCGGGATGGAGTGGCAGTTGTGAAACTGCTCCGCGGGGGCTGGCAGCAGACCTGCCTGCCAGTGCATTTATTTATCGGCAGTGGAAGCTCATGTGCGAGTTATTTCCTTCATGGATATTGCTCTGTGAATTGGGTGAGGTTGTTTACTTTTTAGAGCTGCAAAATGTGTCCGCTGGCTTTAGGTAGGAGCGGAGAAAGAGGATGGAAATCTGTCCTCTCTGAGCTCAGTTCCCTGTTGCTCCATGCCAAAGTTTTATGGTAAAACTCCCCCAAATCTCTAGGTTTTGGTCTCCATGCTAGGACCTGAGGACCCATGGTGGGATCTGTGCTGGTCTGCCAGGAGCTCAGTGAAGGGGGAAACCTGCTGCCTCAACCATGAGTGGGCAAGGGGAACCCTTCGTATTGCTTTTCACAAGAATTAAGAGCGATATTTTGTGGTTTATTTCTTTTCCCACCTGCAAATGCTTGCAAGGGCCGAGCTTCAGCCTAGCCCCTGTGCTCGCAGCATCTCCACCACCCCACCTGGAGCATCGCCAGCTGTGGGTCCAAACCCTGGGGGGACCCAGGCACACGTTGCCCACCCGAAATAAATCGCTGGGACCCTCTCAGCCAGCTGCTGCCACGACCACGTGCCCTGGGGCGAGAGGCTGCTGGCAAGGCTTTCCCTGTCCTCGCACCCGTGGCCGGCGGGGGAGTTCTCATATCCCCTTTCCAGATGAATCTTTCTCTCTGGAGCTTAACTCCAGCAAAGGAATGATTTGCTCTTACAGCCTGTTAATGAATTTCTGAAATAAGGAATTAATTACCGTCTGTCTAAATTAGAGTTGTCCTATCCTTTGAGATCCATCTTTTTGATTCTAATTAATTTTAAAAATTACTTTTAGAGTCTTCAGTAGAGATTCTAATTTATTTTACTCTAATATTATTTCTCTGATAAGCAATTTAATTTTTAGATCGGAATCCTACTAATCTCGAATTTGTCACACAAACTCTGCTCTCTAAGATACTGTTTACAGCTTTTTGGAGATGATAGATCATGAGGCACAAATAGTTCTTTCTTCTTTTTCCTTTTTAAGCACCTGAATGTGTGTTCAAAGGAGATTAATTGAAACCCTTCACTGTGCTACGTTTAGGAAAGATCCTTAATATTTTAGAACCAAAACCAAATATTAGTTATAAAGCTTCTCTAATTGCACTTTTTCATGGAGAAAGATGCATGTCTAATTTGCTTTTTTAAAAAGAACATTTGCTTTATGGGTATTTGCTAGAGTTTGACAGTTATTTAACTGGCTGTTTTTATTAACTCGTGTTCTCAGCATCAAGTGCAATGGCAGCTGGGGAAAATTCAAATATCAATTTTATGTTCTTATCAAAACTGACATCCCACAGGCTGTAATAAACTGTAGCAAACTTCATTCTGACTCCTGAATTTGTGCTGCTTGAGCTTTGGACTTCAGATTATTATTTCTGTTTATTGTGGGGATTGCAACACCTCATCTGAGACTGTGGCTCCCAACATACCCAGTGCTTCCTCCTCCATGTTGTCAGGCCAAAGAGAAAAGGGTGAGGGCCCAGCCAGACCCTGCTTCTCATCCCCTGAGGGGTGGCAGTGCCAACACGGGGCCACAGCGAGGACAAGGATGGGTGTATTTGTGAGGCTTGGAGAGCAGGGAAGGGCAGCTGGTATAAAAGACTGGGTCTCCATCATGATGGATGGTGTGTAGGCACGTGGTCCTCTCCTCAGCAGAGGAAAGGATCAACAGGGGTAAAGGGTTGAGCAGACACTGCAGAGTTTCCCTTACTATGGGTATTCTTTTTTTTTTTTTCTTTTTCATCAAACATACTTGGAATTTAGTAGAAGGTTTAAAAATATCTTAGTAAGGGACAGAGACAACCTGAAATCTTGTGATGTCTACCAAAATTCTAGCAAGCAGAGCCCTGGAGAGTCCTGGAAGTCTTTCCGGTGACCTCAGGGGAGCGTGGATTTTCCTCGTGGGTCTCACTTGCAGAGAAGAGTTCTGCTGCTAAGTACGCTGCTCGGCTGCTTCTCTGCAGCCCCTCCATGCCCCACCTTGGGGTATGATACAGAAAATTTCTTGGCCCTGGCACGTGTTGAAGGGCACTAGTGCATAAAGCAGATGCAGTCGCCTGGCTGTGCATCTGCTCAGTGTGTAGGGCATCCTGTAAGAACCTAGCTTTCTACGTTTGTGTGCGAGCTAGGAAAGAAACTCCTTAGTCACGTTGGACAATTTTATATTATAGTTTGTTTGGGTTCTTAGGCTCCTTCTATTTGTATTTTTTAATTCCCACCTGTGTGTGGTATGGATCTTGGATTCTAAGAATCCCAGATGCTTAGCAGATGGTTAGCTTGAAAAAATAATCAAAGAGGCAGCAAAATTCTGTGTTCATGAGCTCCTATTTATTTCAATCTGGTGTTTTGCCTCACAACAAGACTAATAAGCAATTACTCTAGCATCTCAAATGCTTATGCAGTGTAAATGCATCTGTCAACCAGATTCAACATCATCAATAAAGCTGCCAAAGCTGTTCATAATTCAATGATATATGCTTTGAGCATCTTTTTTGAATATAATTTAAAGATTGCAGTCCTATGATTCCAACATTATTTCCTATGTGTTTAAAATACCTCCAGCTGGAAAGATCCATGCATGCATCACATAATCACCTCTGCCTGCGTGGACCGCTAGCAACTGTGCCATTTGGCTTGTGTGCTGGTCTTACTTTCTGGCTAGTCTCTGTCAGGGCTCCCAGAAGGACTGCTGGGGCTGCGAGAGTCTTTCTGGGATTTGCAACATTTCTTTCCTCCTTTCTCTTCTGGTGAAACCCACCCCTGTACAGAACTTCATCGAAGTGCTATAATTCTTAAATGCTGTGCGTGAAGGGAACTTGTTAACAGGGAAGGTGTACTCTGCAGTTCCCTGGGGGAATTTTTAAGTTGTTGGTTTATTTTATAGCCAGATGTCATTAGGAAACAGGCTGATGTGATCAGTCTCTTAATGTATGTACACGCACATCTTAATTGCTTTTCTGAATTTCAACCCAATCTGACAGAGATGTCTCAAATTTGTTCATAGGCATTAATGAAAACATGCCCCGTGCAAACTGGTGCCTTGCCTTGGCTTTAAAATTACTTAAGATTAGAATCCAGCACCACCTTTGAGGGTCCCCTGTGCTGCTCTCCCACCACCTCACACCTCCCTCTTCTCCACTGCAACCTCCTTTCTTTGCTCTGCATCTTGCTGTGTGCCCACAAATATCACATATCACTATATCTCATCACCGCCCGTGGAAAGGGAGTCGTGCAGCAGAGGGGTCTGGTATTCATGCCTCAGCTGAAGAAAGAGCAGACCCGTAAGCTCAGCTGTTCATTAGATCCCAACCTATCCATGTGGGAAAGGTGTTGATGAATGCCCAAGCTGCAGGAAAAGCTTCAATTGGATTTTGCTGTTTGCCCTAAGACACAAATCCGTGGGAGATGGTCCTTCATTAGTGTCGCTGCTGGTGGGGCAATGCTAAGGCATCGCATTGAGAAAATGAGGAGTAATTTGTATAGCAAATGTCAGTTGGTGCCCACAGGGCACAGTCCCCTCACAGTCTGGTGAGGGGACCAAGACCTGCCTGGGGTCCTGGTTTAGCATCCACCCGCCGCTGCAGCGGGCAAACGCGTCATTGCCCATTGGCCGTGCCCAGCCGCCTCAGCGATGCTGAGCTCCCATTGTGCCAAACACCGTGAGGACCCACGTGAAGATAAGCATCGTCCTCCTCGGTGCTAATGCTTGTACTGACATGAACGAACAGGTGGAGAAACGCGGGGGGTGGCAGGGGGCCCGCTGCTGCCGGCAGGCTTTTGGGCAGGCTGGCTGTGAGCGCAACCGGTAGCTGTGCACAGCCAGATCATTAGCCATTGTCCTGGTTTGCCACCTGCCTGCCCGTTATTTTCTGATCGCGCTCATCCGCTTGCGGGGTTTGAGCATCCGGAGGGTGGTAGGCCCTTGTTCCTGTGTGAAGTGAGGGGGGGGCCATCAATTTAGCTTTGCCGAAAGGCCACCCTGGATGCGCTGTGCTCTACTTGCCGCATAAAGGATTTAGCACGCTGCTCGTGCCATGCCCACAGGAGCTGCAGAGCTGCCGTTAAACTCCCCCCATCCCGGCAGTGCTGCGTGCCTGCGGCTGGGTGCGATGCCCGGCAGCTCTCGGGGGCCAGTGCCAGTGAGACCAGTAATTACCACTGAGCAGGGTTTGTCACGCTCGCTCCGTGGGGCTGAGCTCTCCCACCCTCATAACCAGAGCCGGCATCTCGCTAGGTCTGGATGGGCCGCCCTCTACTTCCCCCACCCTGATCTTCCCTCTGAGGGACAGAAACAAACTTTTTGTCACTGTATAACGGGATTATCGTCACTTTCTTGTTTACCGGCTTTCTTCAGATGTCTCTGCATGGTGGTTTTCTGTCAGGATGGTCTCAACTCTTATTTTTCAGAGTGTGTTGCATGTTTTCCAGCTTCAAGTAGAGCAGCTAATCAATTGCAAGAAAGTGATGCTTGCTGGAGTCTGGCTCCTTCTTATCTCTGCTACCCAATTCGCACAGACCCTCTTGGCCATGGGCTTTACTGTGGCTCCAAGGAGGGATTGACTGTTCCTCCCATCAGGATCATTTTCTGTGAGTCAAAGTCTTCTCTTCGCTTCACACACTGTGTATGCTAATTTACCCCGCCTCTGTTTTCCAGCTACCCACTGGTGTGAGTTTCTCTTTTGGTTTGCATTGTGCCTTTTGCCGGAGTTAACGGAATACAGATTTCTGAGCAAAGAGATCCTGATGACTTTTTAATTTATTTTATTTTTTTAAAGTCTCTGTGTGAATAAGAATCTGAGTCTAGCAATGCAGGAGGCAATCCTGCACAGTTTAATTTCTCTGCTCTCTCAACTGTGGCAGTTCCTGAAGGGAAAAAAAGAAAAGATGGTTAAAGCAACGCAGTAGGAGCAGTAGTCCAAGGTTAGACAAAGGAAGTGTTTTGAAGTTGGTTCTTTGGAAAAGATCCATCTCAACATAGGCAAGGTAAACCAGGGCGGGTGTGATGGTCTGAAGGGGGAATGCGTGGTGCAGGACACCTGCAAGGCTCCCATCAGCAGATGATGCTCTGTGTGGACCTAGCCATGTTGCACGTGCACCACAGGATGTGGTGGCTCTCCATGGCCATGGTGTCTGTCCTGGCCAGGAGCCTCAGTCAAGAGCTGAGCCTGTTTGACTTGAGTCCCCGTCCTGTGGATTCAAAAGCTTTCTGGGGGGACCATGGCTCCCCTCTGCCACCCCAGAACCCTGCAGGCAAAGAAGGTGAGGGGGTCACTTTGGGAGATAGCTGTGATAACTCCAAGCCAATCAATCTTTCCCCGTGCCATCAGAAAAAAATATCCTGTCTGAGGTTTGTGCTCAGGGAACATGTTTTCTCCTAACATCAATTCCTTCATTATCCCTCAGGAACAAGCCAGATTGCTTGGACTGACCTGAGGTTGGGTTTTGGGTTTGTCCCTCCCAGATTCCCTAAAAGTTAAGTGCTCATCTGATGAATGCTGGGAAGAGGTCGGCTGAATAGTGTGCGTCTCGGCTCTGGGAGTTTTTTGGTCTGTTTCCCTCCCCTGCTGGAGATAGGTCCTCCTGTTTAAATGCACACATACGTGTTTGAATCGGTCCTTTGGCATCTTCAGTAAAATAGGTTAAAATTCAAGTTCCCCAGCAGCATTCTCTGCCTCGCTTTGTGAAACCAGTGAAGTTGAAAGCTTACTGAAACACCAGTGTGAACAGTGCATCTAGACTTAAAGGCTCATGAGGAATTACAGGATTATTCTGGATTGCATATTTTTACACAGGAGATCATGTTGAGTAATTTTACTCCATTTCAAGAATTTTTTTAAGACCATAAATAGGAGAAAAAGTGAAGGTGGCTTCCCTGTCCCAGCAAGCTCTGCTCAGCTGAGCTCTCAGCTGTTAAACCCAGCCTGGCTTTACAGCCAAGAGGTACAAGGGGAAAAAAAGACAACAGAAAAATTTAGAACAGTTTATGAAGTATTTTACAGAAGAGTGATGTGGCATATATTGGCCGATTAATAGTGTGGGGTAAGTGTTTTACTGGCACTTGTAAGCGAGGCAATTGCCACCAAGCTCACGCTGATAAAACCTTTAATCGGTGCCATATTCCTACGATCTTCAGCCAAATCGTGCAACTGATCCCTGGGGAGCTGGTGGGGCCAAGCCCAGGTCCCGAGAGGCTTCCCCAGCTGGGTGCTGGCACTGTGCGAGTTCACGGGCACGATGGGCTGAGCAGGTCCTCACCCCACAAATGGTGCAGCTGTAAAGCTTCAGTTTTCCCGTATGTTCTGCTCTCTTTCACAAGACGTTGGTTCTTTGCTGTTTGTGTTTAGACAAAGTGTGTGGTCTCTTTAGAAACATCAACTCAAGTACACATGGAGGCTGTGGTCCCTGATGGAGGAGCTGCAAGGATGAGGGCTGTGCAATGCCTAGGTGGCCCAGGCCATTGAAGGGCAGAGGTTGTACTGGGGCTGGAGAAGCTCTGGGGTTCACCTCTCCAGGCAGGAGAGCATGGAGGAGGCTGGTGAGACTCCATGTGTGGTCTGGCTGAGGCTGCTGCCAAGAGGTCTTCTGGGGGATGCGACGGCAGGTAGAGCACTGCAGATTTTCAGAATCACTCCTGAAAAGCGGAGCCTGGGGGGTGAAATCAGTACAGAGCAAGAGACCTTGAGCATCCATGGAGAGCAGATCATCACAGAGCTGCTCTGGCTGCATAAAATTTTCATGATGTTTCTCAGTTTCCCTGTGTCAATTCTGCACTGTTTGTGGAGGTTACCAGGCCAACTCCCTTCCTATTGATCTCTCTCTCTGCGTTATCATCAGATGTAACTAAAAACAATCAAGGAGCGTGTGCATGCAAGCCTGCACTCAAGCTGATGGAAATACAAATATCCTTCCTTTTCTGCAGACTGAATTCCATCAAACAAATGGGTTTTGGGGTGGTAGTTAGCCCTGTTTCTGCTTAAAGTCACACCTTTCCAGCAGAAGTAGAAATGTCAGGTTTTGGGACCGTACGCCTCTCTGCCTTTACACCAGCAGAAAACAATCAGGCTCCAATCAAAACTTGTCCTCCGTTATCTTGACAGTTGCTGACGATGATGGATGGAGACAGGTTTAGAAGATCAAACGCGAGACAATCTGTGCTGCATTTCAAACCACCTCAGGCTTTTAAGTGCCAATATGACATCTGGTGGACTCAACAGCACCAACCGCACTCGAAAAACCTCTGCTCTCCCCATCAACCCTTATTTACCGTTCTTATAAATTAATTGCTTTCTCCAAGACATCTTAACTTATTACCCCACATGCATTTTGTGTGTTGCTCTGTTAGGGGTGGACCATTTTAACTGTGTGGGTTGGTTTAGATTTTTTTGGGTTCCTTTTTGGTTTTTTCTTCCTTAACCACCAGTGGTTTGCTATATTTTTTATCATCTTTTCTGCCTGGAGGAGTTTTAGAACAAAGTAACTTTTAAAATTGCAGCATTTCTTTAATGCAATGTCTGGAGATAAGGTTGTTGTGCTTTTACAGGGTATAAGTAAACGCATTTCTTAAATAAATTTCCAGCTGGGAAAAAAAAAAATCCTCTTGTGGCTTGAGGCAAGCAGAATACTGGTGGAGACTGCCAGACACCACTGTGTGCCGCGGACAGGACTGGTATGGGTTGGTGGGACGGTACAAGCTCTTTCTCTGTTGTTTTTGTGGAATATGGAATATGGGGAGGGCCGTGGGACCTGTGAGTTTAGCCCTGAGCTGCAACTGATGCTGTGGTGTGTGTTGGCCAACCGGTACGCTGGGATCGCAAGGTGGATTTCACAGCAAGTGGCGCTGGAGGGAAAACACGAGCAAAGGGGCTCAAGTTGTTCTGGGGGAAGCGGAGAACTTGCCGCTCCTACTCGCAGCAAGGTTGGCGCACGATGGAGTTGTTTAATTTCATATTACACCAGTGCCAGAGAACTCATAACTTCCTCTGGTGACTTGAGGAAAAGCAGGTTGTTTTTCCACGTCTCTGACATCATTTTTCAAGGCTGCTGATATCACTCGCTGCCTTGCGGGCACAGTTCAGAGCTGAGCCGGGTCCCTGCTCGTGCCCAGCCACATCTCATGGGCGCGGTGGGATGCTCGTGCCAGGTCAAACTGGAGCTGGGGTGGGAGGAGAGGGGCAGAGGATGGACATGCCTCCCCCCAGACTGGTGCAGAGCCAGGCGCAGTGTCAGGGTGTGATTTTTTTTTTTTTTTTTTTTTTTTTTTTTTCCCCCAAGTCGTGTCAGCCCCATGCAGCACAGATATCTTAATGAAGCCTTAACGAACTGCCGCTTCCGCGCGCTGCTCCGTGCTGAGCCAGGGCGAGCGGAGGAGAGCTGCAGCGCTGCGGCTGTGTGACGAACCACCTCGCCTCTTCTAACCCCTGAAAGGTTCTTTCTATATATACACCACCTTTATATAGCGTAAAGATTTTTCCCTGTCAACCGAGATACGTGGTGGAGGTGTGATGAAAGGCTCAGCCTCACCTACTTCATTTATACAGCCGCTCTCCACTACAGAAATCACGGCTGAAGCTCTCGTATCCCCACCTTCCCCTTCACCTGCGTGTGTGTGGGAGGTACACCAGCTAGCATATATATACATAAATATATATATATATTTTTTAACATCTTTGTATCTGCCCTGGTGGGTGCCTAAGTGACAGCTGGGGTTAATGGGTGGGTGGGTGCATCCTCAGCACCAGCATTAATGGGCAGGGAGGGAGGAAAATGGTGGTGGGTGGGATGGTACGATGATGCACAGGGTCGCGTGTCCTTCCCACAAATGCTTTCTGCCCCCCTGAAGCCTCATGGCTCTGGGAACGGACCGAATTTCTTTGTGCTGAGCAGAAGGGGAGACTGTAAAGAGTGAGACGTGGCCTGTAGGCAGTTAAATTTTCCACTTTTCTGAGCATTAATATCGTGATTATGCTGTCTAAAAAATACCCAGGCTCTGGCCACTATATTACCTATCCTAAGCATGATTTACCACCGTAATAAATCAGCCCCTAAGCCAAAGAATGAAAACTAATTGGCTTTGTATCCTGGTGCCCATTTTATCCTGTTCCGTTTCCCTTTCCATGTGTCCTCTTTCTCTCTCTTATTTACTCTCTCACATTTCCCCCCCCCCCCCCCCCCCCTTTATTTCTTCTCAGGGGTCACTTTCTGATTCTTTTCCGCTGCTCGTGCTCTTCTTGGGGATGAACAGACCCGGTTTCTTGTCCTTCGTTTTCACCTCCACCCATTGTAAGCTGCCCTGGCCAGCGGCGCCAGAGGTTTCACAAGGTGACCCCGTGCTGGCCATACCCCATCCTGGGGGGCTGGAGGAGAAACCCCCTGTCCCCTGTGGGCAAGGGAGGTGATGGAGGGCTGCACTGTGGCAAAGGTGGTAAGGGCAGCAGTGTTACAACTGCATTTTAAATGGACTTTACACTGAGGTACACTGCGTATTGCTCTGAAGTTATAGGAGATGACCTCCAAGTATGAAATACAGTGGGGAGGATGGGGTAGGGGTGTGTTGTTTTGATGACCTCTGAATTTTCTGCATCTCTTTTATGTGCTTCTGCTTTACGTATTTATCCCGAAGGCTTTTGACACAATGCTTAGCAGTCATTGCTCGGCCATTTGACCTTCCAGTGTCACCATGCTCCCCGCCGCGCAGCAAACCTGCTGCTACCAAGGAGTCGAGCATCCAGCCCTTGGGGGGTGTTGGGAGAGAGGTGGAATAATGAGGGCAGATCTGACAAAAAGGCTCAAAGCCTGGATGAACGTGGCCTTTGGGGTTTGGCCCAAGAGTTTTGGCCCCACAAGGTGCTCTGAAAGCTGTTGCATGTGTACATGTGAACAGGAGTGGCTGATGCAGCCTGTGTCTCCCGAAGCAAGAAGGAATGGGTTCAAAAGTAAGTGTGCGTGCAGGCATGCGTGCGTGTGCGTATATATATACATATATATATACACACACATATATATACACACACATATACATATATATACATATATGTGTGTATATATGTGTGTGTGTATATTTATATATGTGTGTGTATATATATATATATATAGGGCCTGTTGCAATAGGACGAGGGGTAGTGGTTTTAAAGTAGAGGGAGATAGATTCAGCCTGGATATAAGGAAAAATTATTTTATGCTGAGGGTGGTGAAGCCAGGTTGCCCAGAGAAGTGGTGGATGCCCCATCCCTGGAAACATTCCAGGCCAGGTTGGCCGGGGCTCTGAGCAACCTGACCTGGTTGGAGATGTCCCTGCTCCTGGCAGGGGGGTTGGGCTGGGTGGGCTTTGAAGGTCCCTTCCAACCCAAACCAGTCTGTGATTCTATATATACATGTATACATCGATACTGGGAGGGATGGAGGGAGTGATCCTCCTCCTAGGAGGGGTACATGCTGCCCCAGCTCCGTTGCTGCTGTGTGTTTGGTGACGGCGAACTCCTCCAGGCTCGACATCAGCGCCGTCTGCGTGTGTCACACTGAACGCAGCAGCTCTGAGCCAATTTATTCAACAGCGGAGTATAAATGGGAAAAACTCGACTGCTCTTGCTGTTTAGCTGCTCTGGGCGATCCCAGCTAGAACAGCTTGAAAGACTGGAGGGGTTTTTTTTTGCTTTCCTTTAAACAAATGGGCATTTTCTTTTTTACTTTATTATTTTTTTTTTTGAGCTGCTAATGTTCATTTTGCGTGCGGGCACGCAATGCCATTCCTGTTTGAGAATGCACACAGTGGAGTGCAAAAATAAAGATTGCATCTCATGCATAATGCATGCCCCAGCATCCCGCTTCACCAAATTACCCAAGCAGATTCCTCCGACGGCGCTGGGGGCAAGGAGGGGAAAAATATTGTTGTAACAAGTATCTTTCTAAAGAAATGACAAGGTAAACACATGAAAAAAAAAAAAATAGGCCCCCTCTCAAGAGGGATCAATTCAAAAACTGAAGATAAGGTGATGTGGTCACCGAGCATGGGATGGGGCAGCAGCGGGTCCTGTAGATCCAGGTGGCCGGGGAGAGCCCAGTGCTGCCCGCGGAGGCGTGGGAGGCTTCATCCAGTGCTGCTGAGAACTTATCTTCCTGGGAAGATAGAGTGTGCGGGATCTCGGTGATGGTCCGTGCAGGGCCGCTGTGGGAAATCACAAGCTGCACACAGCTGTGGGAACGCGACCTTGGAGAGGGGAGCCAGGAGGGCTGTTATCTGGGAGAGGGGAGCTAGGAGGGCTGTTATCCGGGAGAGGGGAGCTAGGAGGGCTGTTATCTGGGAGAGGGGAGCTAGGAGGGCTGTTATCTGGGAGAGGGGAGCTAGGAGGGCTGTTATTGAGCAGGATGGTGCTGCTATCCGGGAACCGCTGTTAGCCAGCGGGGCACGTACTTGGCAGCCTTGCTGCATGCGCTGGCCACGCGTGCACCAACACCTGGTCAGTACTCTGCCACTGAATCTGCTGAGGGGATAAACAGAGGCGGCTCGGAGCAGAGGGAGAAAGGACCCAGAGCTCACTCTACGAACAACCGGGGAGACCCTGAAGATGCTGCGCCTGCCTCCCTTCTCTGCTCTGACCCCGCTGATCATCACCCTCCTGCTCGGTGGTGTCTCCAGCTTACGCTAGGAACTATAACTGCTTATGCAAGGCTGTAACAGAGCAATAAATACTGTTGTGCTTTAAAATATCGTATGTTGGGTGAACTTTGTGCGTAGGAATCCTACGGACTGGTTACTGATGGGTAGGAAAAGGGGTTGCTTGTTGGTTTATTCATTTCTTTCAATTTGCTGTTTTGCAAAGACGTGTTGCAACGCTACGCTGATGCTCAAAGCTAGATTCTGTACTGCGTCTCTGGAGACAGGAGAGAGCTGTGCAAAACACAGGTTTTCATGTGTGAGAGGACGGTGAGGAGGGAGACAGAAAGGTGGGAATATTCGGGCCATTGAAGTGACTTCAGATCCTTCTTGTTTCCTGGTGCCACCAGCCCTGGAGCAACCCCAGTTTTCCCTGCTGTTGCCAGTTGCTGTGTTGCAGCCCGGAGAAGCCGGTAGATGCTGCCTTTCCTCTCTGCAAGGGGCATTTCCTGCAAACAGATGCTACAGCCTTTCCCTCCACAAAAAGGCGTGAAGTAAGTGACCAAACTCCTTCCCCGTGCATGTTTCACCCCCTGCTAAATCCGAATTGTTCGTTGTGGGATGGCAGGAGAGGCAGCAGCCCACCGCCCTTCTCCGGAGCGATGCACCGTGGTCGGTGCGTAGTATGAAACCTGGATGCTGAGCCATGGATTCAATGTCAAACTTCCAGGTGGAGAAAAATAGCATTTTTAGGAGCAGGCGGGGTTTGGTTTGCTTGTGCTTCACCCTGGAAGGTGGGGAGTCGGCCCATCGCCCCAGCGGGGTTGCTGAAGGCCGGTGGTTTGGTGCCGAGCACGGGGCACCCTGAGGGCTTTCTGCTCTGGAAGCCGAAGCCCCCGAAGAGGCGCTGGGGGATTTGCCTCGAGGGGAGCGTTGCTGCAGGCAAAGGGCAGCGCCAAACCCTCAGCAAACACTGGACGTGTTGGTAATCGCACCTTGGCGACAACGCCAGTGGTGTCTGGATCATGGTGGTTCAACGCAGGGTACGTCTGAAAACTGTTCAGGATCAGGGTGGGCTTTTTATTTGAGTAGTAATAAGTCAGTAAGCCCTGGCTCCAAATCTCATCTTTTTAATGTCATTCACAGTAACGAGCGCAGGCCTCATCCAGCAAGGTGCCTGTGTTTCTCTCTGCTTCCCGCAGGCAGGAGATGCGCAAGGTGGGCAGGAGCCCAAATCCAGAGCAGCGGCTTCATGCTGGAGGATCTGCGGCCACAGGTACATGCTGGGGTCTGCACAGCTTCGTCCAACGCCGGCTCCCGGAGCTGAGGCTCCACCATCTCTGCTTTGCAATCTGGTGGTGGCTGTCCCAGAAAAGCCCGAAAATGCAGCTGGGGAGCTGAGGGGGAGATGGCAGGGGAGGGAAGGGAAGGCAGGGGAGGGAGAAACGTATGGGGTGGGGTGGGGTAATCTGTGCTAGTCAAGCAGCTTTTTTCTGAGTAGTTACAGACATGAAAGCATGCCAGGCCTTGAGAGCGCGCTGCTGATACAGAGCCCAGCCTCCCCGTGTGACGCTGCCTGCGACGTGCCTGCACTCGGCTGTGTGTGTTGGCAATGCCCAGAGGCCAGAAGCCCCTCAAAACCTGCACCCAGAGGTGCAAAGCGCTGCGTACAGCCGCCTCAAAGCAGTTGCTGGGGCCATCAAAAGGCTTTAACGTACAGTACGGGCTCCTTTGCACCGGCATGGTTTGACCTCGCACATGATCTCGCTCCCAGCGAAGCCATGTGTTAACCCACGGCCAACGCCTGCCCGGGTGGCAAAGCTCCGGGCACCCACGGCTTCATGCAGCTTGTGTCCGTGGGTGCCTGGGGATCGGGCTTTGGCTGTTTGGAAATCAG
This sequence comes from Chlamydotis macqueenii, assembly GCF_036417535.1. Classification (NCBI taxonomy): domain Eukaryota; kingdom Metazoa; phylum Chordata; class Aves; order Otidiformes; family Otididae; genus Chlamydotis; species Chlamydotis macqueenii. Next base: position 7,518,471 of record NC_141575.1, on the reverse strand, counting down.
GATTTTCGTGTCAATAGAATTCCTTTAGAGTGTTGCTGCTGTCTTTTTATATTTTCTTTTGCATGCTGTCGCTTCTGTTGAATTTGGAAGTGATGACAGGATTTGCTTTCCCTCTAGTTCAGGAGTGTTTAAAATAAACCCAAAATGTAAAGGGGGCACGTTCCTCCCCCCGCTCGGCAGTGAGGCTCTGCCCCATCCCCACAACACCCCCGTCCTCCTCCAGGAGCCCCGAGTCCCCATCCCTCTCCAGCGCGGCAGACGGCACCCTGCAAAGCCTCCCAAAACCGGCACTGGCAGCTTTTGTCGATATTAAAATACCACACAGATCTGCCGCGTTTTTGTTTTTAAATGCTTGAATGCATTAGCATTGATTTATTTTTTAATAGAAGCAACCACCTGTGATGTTTGAATATTATTTCTATTTGCTCTCCTTGGCAGAGGTGATTATAACGCTGGGCTGAGCCTGCGACGGCGGCGTCCCAGCTGCGCGTCCCCGCGGGCCCGGGGCCGGCCGGCAGCGGCAGGTGCGTACGGGGCTGTAGTGGTGATGCACTGCTCTGTTCCCAACCGCACTAAATATTTCCTTTACTCAGTGCTCCTGGGTAGCTGCAAATGTTGTAGGGAGCCAAAAGAGAAGTAAAAAGCCTTTTTTTTTTTTTCCCCCCGCCCCCCTCCTCTTTTGAATTTTATTTATTATTTCCCCCTTAATCTCAACCCGCTCCCAGCTTCCCATACAAGAGACTGGAGCCTGGCTGCTGGTCTGGGAAAAGAGCGCAGAGGTTCAAGGTCACCTGTAAAGCCACCGCCGCGCCGCTCTCCCCACACCCTCTCAAACTCCGTTCCTGAACCGCTCTCTCAGCGATGTTTCAGATCACCTTGCACAGGCAATGAAAACACAGGCAGGAACTCGCTAAGCAAATGAGCCCCTCCTTTAATTCCATTTGCTTACGCTGCTTATTTTTCTCCTGCATAATTATTTTTAAAGGAAAATTTAATTTTGGTTAATGGGAACAAAGTTTAACACTCCATAAGCTTTGTCTTCTGCAGCCCTCCATCCGGTAAGCTTTTTTCTTTTATAATTATTTTTAAGCTGGCCCAGTAACTTGTGTGTGTTTAAGAGGCGCTTCTCATTAAGATGAAATACTTTGATCTCATAGGATCATCTGTTTTAAAGAGGTAATGATTGATATACTACGTTTTTTTTTTAATTTTTTTTTTTTTCTTCCCCTCCCCAGCTAACCAAACCGCAGCAGTGACCCCGTCCCTGGACCTGCCCGGCGCACGCACCGGCGCCTGCTCTGCTGTGGACTGGATGCAGCGATTGGAGCTGATGGGAAGGAAAAAGGGGCCGGGAGCAGAGCTCTGAGAGGGCACAGCAGGGACCATTAAGAAGTAAGTGGCAAATAATCTCAGGAAAGGGAAACATTTTACAAATGTATATATTTATTTTTCAGTACAGATGGTATGGGGCAGAAAAGGCAGCAGGAAGACCACGAGATGCGGGCGCACTATATATAGCTGTACAGCTGTTTCCTTCAGGTGTTACACCTCAAAAACGTAGGATGATTAATTTTGAAAGTTGAAATGTATAGCAGATTGTGATTACATCTGAGTGTCTATAATTTAGCTACTTAGTAAAATTAACTTGACGTTTTTAGTGAGCTGTGAGGACAATAATGTGTGAAGAGACTGAAGAACAAGTCTGACTGCATGCTCTTCCCTTACTTCCCCCTTCTTCAATTTGCAAAGTTTATTTTTAACTAACTTTTCCAATTTTTCTGGCAGTTTTTCCTCTAACCCAGACAAAGGTATTTGCCTCCCCCTGCTGTCAGCCACAGATGAAGACATTTTTGTTATGGAGCTCCCCTTTCCCCTGATGGCTGGAGGTGCAAGTGCTCAGCTGGCAAGTGCTCAAACTTGAGCAGGAGGTTCAAGGCAGCTCAGGTAAGGGCTGTAGGTTGGGCTCTCCATGGCACATAACGCTTCTCAGAGCAGGACACCTCCAGGAAGGCTCTGGGACCTCCCATTAAATCCCTTTACACAGGTCTGAGAAGGCCCCTTGTTGTGAACTTGCAAAAAGCAGGTCATGCTAAGGACCACAGAAACAGGCACCCCGAGGGAGCATGGCTTGACGGTGGTGTTCTTCAGTAAAAGCTCACATGCACAATGAGTGTGTGGGGGTACAGAGTATGACAGACCATCCCACTAACCAGTGCCAAGGACCAGATTATCATCTATGACCTGTGGGATGTCCAGCTAGCATACTGGCAACCACTCAGCACTCAGGAGTGCAGGTCTGCCTAAAGGGAGGATGCAACAGCTCTGACCTTTTAATATCACGCTGCACTTCACTAGCAAAGTAAGTGATTTAGACCATTGTTGTGGTATTCAGAGTGAGTTAGCTGCATATCATCAAACTGGTGGAAGCTGATTTGAAGGACTTGTCTTAGCCTCTGTGTTGTGCATGTACGACTGGACCAGTGAGAACGGCCTCTTGCTCTTTGCCAACTTGGTGGGGGTGATTGATAGCTCCCTCTCTCCACATCCATGCTTCCATCAGCACAATTCAACTTTGTGAAAGCCTGTGACATGCTGGTTATCCTCTGGAGTGCAATATCCAAGGACCCAATACAATCACAACGCTCTGGACACTTCCCAGACCTGGTGCTAAACCTTCTTGGATGATGAGGGTAAGTAAGTGCTCTTATATAATACGGACATCGTCAGCTTGGGGGAGGGGGAATAATCACACTTTGTGTGAAATTTAGTTCAAGTTCATTAAAGCCATGATTGCACTATAAAAATCTACTTGTATAACCAACACTCACTTTAGTTTAACCCTAACAAGAGGATGATTTAAACTATTTTCCAGTTTACTCTGCCACCGAGAGCAGGTTGCAGGTAGTCGGCTCTGCTGTGAAACCGAGGACTTGGGAAGCTCAGACTGAAGGCAAAACTGAAACGGCATTGGACAGGATGAGTGGAGCACAAGGGGAGAGCAACAACGTGTGTGTTATGCTGGTGTTCTCTAGCCTTGCCAAAATATCACTCTGTGGGAAAGAAAAGCCCATGGTAAGATTTATTTGAAGTTAAGAAATATTTTTCAGTGTTTTCAGCACAAAAATGGATTTCAAAGCTATTCAGCTGTGTCCCTCACATGGCCTTCTGTCCTCTCTGTGCAGATCTTGGAGCGGGGAAGGATATGACACAGACATCTCGCTACTGGCAAACCGTTACTCAGGTACTGCTGACACGGGCTGGATTAATTTTAGTTGAACTCAGAGCACTTATTGAGCAAAGAAGCCATATCAGAGTGTGTGTTTCTTAAGTCTGTTGTTTTAAATGAAATAACACAAACACATTTGTGATTATTTTTCATTTTAATGGTCTAAGTAATATTTTCAGACCTAGGCATCAATCTAAGTTTCTAAGAAGGCAATCAGAAAGCTCAGCAGCAAGCAGCTTCCAGAAGAATGTTCCAGAAATGTTTAAAATGCTTTAAAATAGCAAACATTTATCACACTGCTACAAAACAATGATAACTGGTAGTTGTTTGGGGGTTTTTAACCTACATTATTTTAGCAGTAGAGAAACAGTCTGGAAGGTGGTTCATGTTCTTGATTCTTTCAGAATATGTTTGACTATAACAACAAATAGCTTTAGAACGTAAGTAAAAATATAAAATTTCAAAGCAACCAACTTTAAAAAAATCTGGATATTTCTTCGATGTCTCCAGTACCTTGCTTCTGTAATAAATATTAAACCCCATGTTTCACATTACAGAAAATATTTAATAAGTTATTTACCAAAAGATTTTTTTTGCCCTTTTTTTTTTTTCTCTCCCAAAGGTTGATTCCACTAAAAGAGATGAACAAACATTTTTACATCAATAAATAGTAAGGCATAAAGAACCAACTAACAATCACAACACTAGTCTTCATTAGTCTTTTTCCTTCAGAGAATCCTTTTTTTGCTGGGAGAGGAAGGTGATTTTTGATTCTCAGCTGCTGGGACCTGGTTGGAGAAGCAGTAAGTGTTACTGATTTGCAGTACTTCAAACGTGCACAGTTTGTCCCAAACCCTGGGCCATGACGCTGCAAAAGGATCTGCAAACAGGAGCTTCTATGTTCAGCAAATCTTCAAATGAAAGGGGAAAGACTTCTGTAAGCAGAAAGCCTTTTTCATGTCATCACTCTCTAACTCAGGTAGGGCTGAGACAACAGTCCAGCAGCTGCAGAACACAGTGCTCAGGGTAAGGGCAAAGAGAGCCACGGAAAAGGTTACAGGAACATTTAAAGAGAGCCTGGGAAAGGCACAATCATTTAGAGCAGAGCGGTGTGAGGAGAAGGATGGGATGCAGGAGTCAAGAAGTGTATTACATCCTTCTGGGAGTAAAGCCTGAACCTTCTGGGAGAAATCAAACCTGAGCAGTGATTACTTAAACACTCAAACTAATTTAATACACTGCATTAGCAAATGGCTGTTTGCAGAAGGTTTGCCTCTTTGGGCTACGTGAGGGGAAAAAAAAAAAAAAGCACACCAGTTATTAACACATACACAAGCTTTAAATAAGGGAGCTTTTTGTGAACTTAGTAGACAGGTTATTGGACTGTGATCTGCTGAAAATAAACAACACAAACAGACATGAATATTAATCTAAGCCAGGGAAAGCATCAGAAAGGAGAGGGTTTAACCACGTACCTGGTCAGTCATTACACTCTAATTTAAACATCAGCCATTGCAGAATATTTATCATACTAAACAACTGTCACCTAGCCTTGATTAGGTACCAAACCTAAAGCAAATCAGCCTAAACCTAATCTGTGTAATTCTGCCAAATACTACTGACACATCACAGCAAATCTCAAGTGAGCATATACCACAGAATTAAACACAAGGAAACATTTCACTTACTTCCAGGTTTCCTCTAGCCTTCTTCAAAACATCATGAGTTAAAACCACTGGAAAGAGAGAGGAGATGAAAAGGAATACTGCACAGTCTTTGTGTATGCTCTGTGTTCAAGTCTTAAGACCAACTATTAGAATCATGCATGAACTCACACCTCCACGAGGGACAGGGAGCAGGCAATATTCCAGCCCCCGACCCGTTCACCTCCATACTCACCAAACCCCAGCACCGCCCCTCCCTCCCGAGCACTGCTCAGCACAGGCTGAGGTATGAACCCTCCAGCTGCAACAACCCAAGGTTAAGGAGGAACACTGTACAAGCAGTGTTAGGGAAGAGCAGAAGGATGTGCTCAGGACTGCAGACTGCCATTTCCTACTCCCAGTCTCTGTTCCCTCTCACACAATCTGCTTTCCAGATCAAAACATAAAAACCTATGCAATCAAGAGGTTATGGGGGACAGTGGGCTGGGAAGGATAGATGGCAAAGTCAGCCAGCCATCTCCTCCAGCAGTTCAAGGACAAAGCAACCTGTATGTGCTTAGGGAATCATGTCAGTGGCTTGCTCTGAAGAGTTGCGGGTTTTCTCTATTCATCGAGCCAGTTTGCCCCTGTGGGGACAGCACAAGACCTGGGAACAGAGGAGGGGATGCTTCTAAACAAAACTGATACTTAGAACTGTCAGGTTAAATGTGTGATTCTCTAATCTGTGTCAGCTCCATAACTGCTGAAAAATACCATTCTCAAGTACCAATTTAACATTCCGGGCTCAAAAAATAAACAATTTAGCCATAATAAAGATTTTTCATTACAATAATAAGAACCCAACAACTCCAAGGGTAGAGCTGTCATGAGATAATTACACCCCTGGCCGATTACTGCAATTTGGCACTGCATTGTTACATGTGCAGAGGAGGTTTATAAGGAATGAGTTCACTTGCCAGAGAAAGCACACAGAAGACTCGGAGCCACAAGAATGTTCCAGTCTCTGCCTCTAAATATATTTAGGAATGCTCAACTAAATAACAGAGGGAACCTGAATATCCTCAGTGGAGCAGCCAACTAACAGGATGGTTGGAGACTGAAGGAAGGCAAGGGCACCTGCTGCAATGCCTTGGCTTTCTCACCAGCAAAAAGAGAAAGGAAAAAACAACAAACACAAGTGTAAGCATCCTAACAAAATCCAGCAGCTTCATGAGATCCACCAGTTTTGTTGTATGCCTGGTCAGGAATTTGTGTACATCTGCAATTTAGAAACATTTCTGAAAGTGCTCTTTAAGGCAAAGGTAACTTGACATCCATAATTCCCATAATCAATGAAACTTACGGAAAATCGTATCCAGGTCTTTCTGTGTAGCAGAGTGCTCTCTGTTCATAAAGAGCTCTGCTAGTAAATTCATTTCACCTTGCAAACTAGATTTTTCTAAATCAAAAATATTAAATTCAGTACATGAAGAGAATGTAGAGGATGTGACGCTAATAGCAGAGTTGCTGCTAGCCAAGCAGTACTTTGCATTAAGGAGATTTCAGAAAATGCAGGCTTCATTTTATCAAGACCTAGTTCAGATGAGGTTCAATGTCCTGAAAAGGAGTGAGCACAATAAGGGGGAGAGGTACTGTTTTCTTTTTGAAAGTATGGGTGGGTGGAGTGGCTGCCAGGGGATAACATTTTGGCCATAAGGGTAAAATCTCTGCCGATTTATATTCTGCTCAGTCCGACTGAAATTACCCAGTATGCCAGAGATGTCACTGGAACTAGGAACCGACCAAACAAAACCAGTCCATCTATCCCAGGGATATTATTTGGACAGACGTAACAGAATAGCTTTGATTTTTATATGACAACCCAAAACTAACCTATTTAACTTTAAAACCTAAATCCAAAACTATGTTTTGTTCAATATAAGTTGCACATCATTTAACTCAACAATTCTGAAAGAAGTGACCAAAAACCAGCCCATAAACACTTTTAAAAATAATATAATTTGCAGGCAGAAGATACATGTACCTTAGACAAAAAAATTACAGGCTATGGAGCAAAATAACATTTATTCCTCTACCTTGCATTTAAAAGACTTTAGTAACTTATATCATTGTGGCTATTTGGATAACTTTGTATGATGTGTAACACTGTACAGTCTAGATGAATTACTAATAATACAAGTGCCATTCCAGCATAGACTAATAAGTCATTTAGTCCCTCTCTCTTAAGAGATTTTTTTTTAATTTTTCTTTTAAGAAGAAAATTAAATCGTCCTCCTGCAATACACATGATGCCATAGCATGAAGGTAGAGAAGAGGTTAGCTCCATTCAAATCTCTTCTGATGAGCGATTAAACTCTGAAGTAGAAGAGATGATCTCTTAACACAGTCACCTGGATTCACATAGCTACAATACAGCCCATGGCCCACTTGTTTTCACATTTCCACGTAATTTTCTAGATATAGCTGCTAAGGGTAAAATATAATTTCACAGCATGTCCTAACCTTTCTTTAAATAAAGACTCATAGTAAGCTTTTGTTTCCTCTGTCCTAAGCCTTCTCTTCTCTTGCACTTCTCTGTCTGGTGCAGAGTGCTGACAAATCTCGCTTCCTGCCGCTTTGGCTTTTCGCAGTATTCAGCTATCTAGTGCAACACATACAACAGACAAGCACCTTAGAAAATCTAAAAGCCTAATTCCACATTTATCAAGACTGAGGCAAAATCATAATCTTGAGAAGAACAACGGTCTACAGCAACAGTAACTTTGCCTTCGTCAGGGACTGTTGTAGGATACCTAACGATTGTGGGACAGCAATATCTGAAACGGACTAACTCAAGTAATTAGTGCAATTAGTGGCAGCTGCATGGACTGACACACTGCCAGTGGGTTGTGTAAAACCATGAACTGCTTCTCAAGTCATTCTATGCAGTCTTTTTTATTTGGCCAACTTCTTTCCATCTGAATGGGGCTCCCTCACTTCTGTACAGTCTGACCTCATGAACTGTTCACCAGTAACAACTGAGTGCGCACAAGGAGACACCAGTCAGAGCAACCGCAAAAGAACAGGTGCCTCTATCCATTTTGTTGTTTCTGCAATTTTAGAGGTAGCCACAGACTACAAAAATAGAAAAGAACCAGTAATAAAGCATACACTTACACTGGTCAATGATGACTTTCTCCATGTTTTCCTTCAGCTGGTTTGTGGAGTGCAAGCGTTTCACTGTGCTGTGTAACTTCTTCTCTTGCTCAGACAGTTTCTTACGTAATCTAAATATTTCTGCTTTCATTCCTTCATCCTAAATTGAGAGAAGAAAGTAATATATTAAAACACTATATAAAAATACTTTGTACACTGTTAATTGCTAAATACTTTTGTAGAAGAACCCTCAAGCTTCCTTAGAGTATGAACAGCTTAAAGGAGTGAAACATCGAGTGCCCGTCCTTCCACATTCACATCCCCAGTGACAAACGATTCTATGACATCTGCCAAGAGACAACTACAGTTCTTAGCTGCCTTTTAGTGCAATTAATTTTTCTGCTAGTCTGAGAAAAGTCTTAAAGCCAACACCTATTTTTTGTTTTTAAACTTACATTCCTCTTGTCTTGTTTTTTTTTTTTCCCCCCTCAACTAGGAAACATAATGAAGGCCAGTGCTATGGTATCAGCCAGCATCCTGTCTGCCAGGCTCAGAACTTCCAGCTTCCTTCTCCAGTGTTGTGTTAATCGATGATGCTGCCTTTATCAAAGGGCTGAAAGGCACTGTACTAGTGACTGGGACATTTCACTGCAAAATTATTTGACAGTATCATTATTCAAGGTTCACTTTTCACCACCAATTCCAACTGCTACAGTTAGTATCTTTTAAAACAAGACCACGAGTAGCCCTGACATAGTCTGCCAGTAGCACTGATCTGGATCCTCATGGAAACTTAAGCTTGTATATTTTTATTGTTGTTGTGCCACTTGCTTAATAACAGCATCCCCTGGAATTCGCCCCTAGCACTTAGCTCTTCAGAAGAACTCATTACTCACAACTCCTGTGGGGCTGAAGAGAAGGCAGTGAATGCTCAGTAACTTTTGTAATCAAGCTTCAAGGAGATATTATTTCATGTACTGCACTTAAGGCATCAGAAATGGTCTAACATCCTTAACATCTCAGGATGTTGGATAACAAACTCTAGAAAAGATTCTATTAGACTCTAATTAGGTGCAGTCCTGGGGACTCAGAACCCCCACACATGGAGGTTTGATTTGGAGAAGTGACTGACCCAAATCAGGAAGGTTTAGATCAGGATGACAGTAAAGCATGGGACGCACCACACATGTACTGGAAGACCCCTGTGTATGTTCAGATACTGCAATCCAGGCCAACGTATAGCTGTCTATACGTAATGTGCACAGAACGGTAAAAACGGCAGTATACACACTTGACAAGACATCCCAAGTAGGGAGCTGAAACATCACTGAAGTGTATTAGACAGCACAGTTCATTCTTGCTGCTCTTGTGATTTTACACATTTAAGGGTGCGAGAAGATAACAACAAAAATATTATTAAAGTTATCTATCAAATATTTACTTTCCTAAAGTTGCCTTTTTTTTTTCCAGCCATATCCTGCCTCCCTCAAGAAACACATACAAAAAACCTCAGTGAAAACACTTAAAATTTATTTTAAAGCCAGACTTTGAAACAGTTTCATTACTGAGTGGTGGTATTCCGACAGTAGATAATTCATCCCCCATTCAGTTTACTTCCATTCATTTGCATAGTGCGAAGTACAATCCTTTGAAGTTAAAAGGTTATAAAACTTCTCTCACAATTTTGTCACACTTTTAAAAAAGCATCCTATTTTACAGCTTAGGCATCAGAAACGTGAAAGGTAAGTGCAGCCCAGATTACATCAAAGTTGCTGAAGTTTCTGTTGTTACTAGTACATACATAACCAAATTGAATTTGGTTCTGTAACAGGGAGTCCAAACGTCTTCTTGTTGAAGTGGAACGTTTGCCACCTGCCTAGGTTTCCTGAATATCACGTAACAGGGTTACAGATTGCATCAATATAAACTATTTTGTAAATAAACACCCCAGGATACAATATGATCAGGATAGAAAGCCAGCACACGTTCAGCCTTTGCCTTCAGTGATTAGCGCTAACTAAATCCATGTGTCCAGAGGCTGGGCATCCTGGGCTCAGGATATTAAAATGATTTTCCCAAATGACATGTTCCTAACTGGTGCATCTTCCTTGACACATTACAACAGCTAAAAAAAAAAAATAAAAATAAAAACAAGCAAAAACCAACGAACCCCAAAATGAAACATTACAGTACCTGAGTGCCAAGGGCAGTACCGTGTACAGTTTTCAGCGGAAGGGAAACTCTCCAGAGAAGTTTCAGTAAACGCGCAGCCTCTTCTAAAATCTGCTGTACTGTGTGAGTATTTGTGGAAAAGCTATGCAGTGATGCCTGGTCTGGTACCTGTATCATAGGATTAGAGATATGTTATATTTTATGCTTGAAACATTGTGAAAATGTAATCTTAATTAATGGTTTAAATCCAGTTGGTATGACTTCATATTTAAGATGATGCATTGTGTGCCACAAAAGCTAATTTGCTAGTTTACAAAGACTGCTGAATTATGCATTATCTGAGAATTTCAGGAAGGGAGGGGGTTTGTCTTAATCAATAACTGTGATTAATAATAGATTATATTTACTAGATTTGCTCTGCCACATGGTAATAGTTGGCAACTCTCTTCTTTCTCCATTTGCATTTCGTGTCACATTATTTGAAAGTCAAATGATTACAGACATCAATTTAAGCAATATAGATGTTTCTTCCTTAGCAGACCTTTAAACTGTTCCATTTAATGCTAGAATAACTATCAGGACACACATAAAATGTTTTCCTTTGCTGACAGATGAGAAAACCAAATTGAAGAAATTGCATAAATGTGAAATAAAGGAGAGAAAGAATGCAAGGGGAGCAAATGAATTACCAAAGCAATGGTGATGTAGAAGGGGGAAGGGTAATGAAAGAGAAGCATTCACAGTTCCTGCCCCATGCAGCATATCATCTGAATCCTTATTTAGCATTGTTATCTAACCAGGATCCTCCTGTCACATAAAAGATCCCATTTGCTAAGTAGTTTGAAACTTCAATGATGTAAAGCTTGGTAGGAAACTGCAAATTGTGAGATTTACTGCTTTTATCTTTACACCAACAAAACAAGTTAAAAACTTACAGCAGGATTACATTTTCAGTCATTATCAGTATCTTAACTAGGTCATTTGAAAATATGATACTTCAGAGAGTCTTAAGTGTCATTCAGACATCATTACTGTGTGAGCACACATGTGATACCACAAAAAGAATTTCAGAATTGTTGAAGACTGCATCTTCAATAGCTTTACTAATTAAAACTAGAAAGATAAGTAGTGCAAATTTATCCATGCAGTTAAGACCTTCTGGTTTTTGAAGAGCAGCGAACGTGGTTTTTTACAACATTTATTTTATCATAAAATCACAGGGGTGAAAAGGACCTTCATTAGTCACCTAGTTTGCATTCCCACTCCAAGGCAGGAAAGCATTACATGTAATTTTTCAAACAGTCACATTATCTGGTCTTAAAATCGCCTCCAGTAACAGTGTCTCTGAGCACCCTCCCTTCCAGTGTTTCACTATTTTTACCAGTGTCATGTTGTTTTAAATGCCTGAACCAAGCCCTTCCTGGTGGGGTTTAAGTTTCTTGGTTCATTATTAGCTGCCACAGACATGTACAGATTGTTCCTCCCCTTTTGTTGAAGCTTGTACTTAGATTTGTCTTATTCAGTCCATCTCAAATATCCTACCGTTAACTGTATCCAGAAGTTAACAATATTGAATAAGAAAAAATTACCACAAGTAAACACTACTTGTTCTCCTGATTCTAGAGGGAGAAGACTGACATTATTCAATAGAAGGCAAACATTTCATTGGTTTAAGAATTATTATGTTTAAGAGTACAGCAAGAGCACCATGACTTGGTACCACTGTGTCACAAACAGAATAGCCTAGACTAGACCATTTTCAGTCAGCAGTGACCTCATCTAGCCCAACGCTCGTCCAGCCCAACAGCCTGACCAGTTCAGGGCTGACCAAGTTAAGCACGGTACTACACGATGCAGAAAGGATGACGCACTATGTCTTAGAAGTCAGTATTTGATCATTAAGGAGATATTCAAGTTTCTAGACTAGCTACTGATACTGCTAAAGCGTTAAGCTGATACCAGAAAGTAGAAAAATACTAAAAAGCTTCCCTAATATGAAACAACCTTCATTAGCATACATCAATCATTAATGTATAGTTAACACCTGGTGTTACTAGAGGGCTGAACACAAGTTAGTGGAGAACTTTATCAGTTGTTTATCAAATTTCTTTTAACTGTCTCATATTTCCTGGGTTTATCCCAAACCTTCAGTACAAGAAAATCGCCTTAATTATTTTTATCCTTAGGTTTACTGATACATATACCTAGTTTAAGCCCTTTCTAAAGCATTTTAGAGTTCTACCTGGGTTTTTTTCTGCACCTCTAGGTAAAATTTACCATCCTCTAACAGCTTTCATTGTTTACCTTTATTCCAGGCTCCTGCAGTTTCGTACCAGTGACCTCTCCTAAAGAAATCTCCATTTCTGCTAAAACCTGTTGCCCTTCTGAAATCTGTTTCCGCAGAGCATTATAATCCTCGATCAAGCCAAGAACGTGGCGCCCGTTTTTGTCTGCCCACATGCGATGCCCAGGCACAAGACGAGGGGTACACGCCGTACTGGAAGATGAAGTGCTGCTGCAGTGCGAAGCGCTGTCTAAATCGTCTTTAGAGGCTGAGTGCATATCTGGGACAGAAAAATAGTTTTAATTTTTTTCTCCTTACATGTAGATCTAATTAAGACTAGACATCTCTTAAACAGCAAGTCTGGGATACTGATAACACACACGTTTAAGATAGTTTTGGATGTACCTGTTTTCGCTAGCAAAATGCAACATCCATGTTTCTGCAGCTCACAAACATTTCTGCTGGTAGGAGAGCATTTGCAAAGATTTTCTACACATCAAAACAGGACAAGGAAGAGTATATCAGTAGATGCATTCAAAAACTTCTTAACTCTACTTCCGTTCGTCTTTTTTTCTGTGCTGATGCTGCACTTGGACTCGGGAAGCAGGGAAACAGCTGATTTTCTAGTACCACGCCATGTATCTTCCAGTATTTACCTACATTAATCTTTCTAGCATCTATCCAAATTTCTAGATATCTCCCAAAATCAAGTCATAGTCAGAAAATCTAAAATACATCCTGATGAAGATACTTCAGTCAACAAATGTAAGCTTCCCATTAACTCCACAAAAAGTACAACACTCCACAGCCCTACCCTACTTAAGATCATATCTACATCCCCCCTCTTCAGACCTTCCAAATTCCCTAAGTACCTAAGAGTAAAGACTAATCACAGTACATCTAGAAAGCTAACAAATTCAGCCGTTGACATTCCAAGGAATCTTTCTGGTCCAATATCACACCAATCTATTACGACCCTAGTCACCATTTTCTCACAGAAATAACGAGCTTCTCCAGCTCCTAACTACTCTACCTGACACAGGTCAGAAGAACATCTAGGATTCTATCTAGAAACCCAACAGGAACAAATGCAATTTGAGGATACTGGTGCTACAGGTTCCCTGCGATAGTCCCACACCTACCTGATCACAACAGGCCGTAAGGAACCATCCCCATATGGAGCACGTAGTTTAGCGTTCAGGTATAACGTGCACAGAGAATGGTAGCAACCCATAAATGTTGTACACACAACGTGTACCTGTACAGGCATTAGGAGAGGAGGTTTTATGCTGGAAGTATGGAAAGCCGTTACTGTGCAGAATGCTTTGGCAGCAAGGAAGAACATTCCTCTGCCCTCTGTATCCCATGTACGTCTATACTGGGACAATAACCTAACCCTGAGTGTAAACACTATCTTTTCCCTGATTTGCTAAAACAGTATCACTTAACAGTGATTGAAATGAAGGCAAAATATACCTCAAGGGCAAAAAGGGGACAACTGATTTACACAAAGACCATTTAGTGCACTTATTGATCGTACTTGAGTAATACCTAGTCACCCTTAGCATCCCTCCATCCCAGGGACTGGCTGGAAATGCTTCTCTGGAATGAAAAGGGAGGGACAGGGCTGTCAGAGAGCGCAGTGTGTATCTAGCTCCCCGTGCACCGATAGCCCTAACAGGAAAGGGATTTGAAAGGCTGCTGGGGAGCTCCCAGAAGTGCGGTTGATGTTGTACAAGGCTTGAAGAGCATCTTTAAAGAACAAGGCACAAGTTCCACCATATAACAAAAGCATGTACGGCACAGTACCGTTCGTTCCTGCATAATGCTGGGATTCTTGTTTCAAAAGACAGTTGATATTCACAGCTGACACTGATCTCACTTCCTCTCTCTTTTCCTTTGAAAGCTGCTCCTCTAATTTTTCATGCAAGGACTTGTTTGTCTCTGTGCTTCTTTCAAGCTGCACTCGCAAACTCTGTATTTCAGTCAATAGTTCATGTAAGTCAAGTGGATTATTCGGATCCTTTCGGAATTCTTCTGATGCATCACATCTGGCATCTGAGACAATTTCAGAAGAAACATTTAACATCTTTAACAATTAAAATAATATTAGCCATTATCAGAATGCTGAGCAAGTAAATTATAGCCAGCTTTATCCTCAATATTTAGAATTAACTACAAACAGCATAAAGATAATGGTTTGACAAAAAAGCATGTCTTAATTGCTTCTACTCTCAAAAGATTTAAAAAGCTGAAAATTATTTTTCACTTTCTCTATAAAAGCTAATAAGTCTTTTGCCAAAAGCAAAAAAAATATAATAAAAAGAGAACGGAGAGGATTTACAAAATTTGAAGTGCATTAATGCACAGTCTGGGGAAAGAAAAAGGAGTGGGTAGTCTCGGAGTGCGGAGGAGGGATGGAGTAGAATTGGGAGTTTAATTGTAAACAAAGAAGAAAAAAGAAAATAGCGATCACCTGGCAACCAGAGGAACAAATCTAAACCTGGAAAAAGCAAGGGCTGTGTTCGTCTTTTCATAGAAGGAGGTTGGCACGCAAACAATTCCACATATCCTTTCATGCTGAAACCAAACTGTTCTCCTAACTGTGGGAAGGGGAAAACTGCACGAGGAGGGTGCTGCTGCTCTCCAATTACATTACCAGTTCCGCAAGGAGGCTGACTTCTGTCCCTGAGCCAACTTTGGCTTAAAGCCTTCTGCCAACAGGGCTCTTCTGCAGCAGGTAGGTACAAAATACAGTGACAGCAGGGCATATTACTTAAAGTAGCAGGAAGAAAAAAAAAACACCCAACTTTATAAGAACTTGCAATGGGAAATTGGCTGGATCCAGTAACGAGTACGCAGCAATAAACAGCATTCTGCTGCTTGACCTAGCCATACCAAAAGCTTCCTTAAAAAGGATGGGAAGAAGTCATGTAAGTCTCATTCCTACCCCTCACCTTCAGTGAGAGAAGAGCAGACAGGAAATTATTAAAAGTCTCAATCAGAAAGCAGTGCCAGCACTTCTCCCCAGCCCTAGGGGAAGGCACTACCCTCATTCAGACAAGAGAACACACAAGCTACCTGAGCAAGCACTCCCTCTGAGGATGCAGCAGCATGTATTTAGAGGACAAGTAAGTATCTAAGATCCCATGAAGCTTATCCAGCCTGCGCCACTGAATCTTCAGTATTTGTTTTTAACTTAGCTAAAAAGATAAAGGAGACTTGGGTGTGCCTGGTCAGAACAGATTACACATCTCAGCCTTGCAGTTACACTCCTATGTAAAAAGCGGCGTTTATCATCAAATTATCATTTCCGCTCTGCATAGCAGACATGAGCAGAAACAAACAAACAGTGACCTGGCCCTACTGTCCTTGGACAAGATCATATTCAGAAAGGGAAGGGCTGCAACAGCTAAAAGTATAGAAATAATTGTGCATTTATACCTGCCCTCTTCCTTCTTGCTTCTTCCAACTTTTCATAAACCTTGACCTCAGTTCGGAGTGACTGCAGCAACTTCTCATTCTCAGAGAGCTGATGTTGCTTTACATTAATTTCTGTTTGCAACCTGTTAAGTCCCAATAAATGGCTATGTTAAAAGTTAAAGTTCTCTTTTGTTTCAAAATCTAAAATCCATTCCTCTTTCCTCCATAATTGCCTTTGGAATATATCTATGCACCTCATTAATGTTAACGGCTATGGCTAAACACACGCTTGTCACATTGACAATTTTCTTCTCTAAATGAATGTCTAAATGCGGACAGAATCAATACCTGTTTAATTCATTACGACTGCTGTAAATCTGACACGTCAGATATCTGGTTTCATCCTCCTTTTGGCCAATTTGTTTTTGCAACCTTTCATTTTCTTTCTTAATGCATTCATAATCCTCATGAAGATGCTCGATGATTGCATTCTTTTTAGAAAGAGATTCTCTTAACTTTTCATTTTCCTTTTGTTTGTCTGAAACAAGAAGAAACACAAGGTATTTGCAATACCCACAACCCACTAAAGCTATGCTTTTTAACAAAACCAGCTTTTTTTCAGAGACTGTCAGAAAATAACTGCTCTTGTGAGTTTTAGGATTTCAGTATTTCAATTTTCTAACAACTTTTGCTAGATGCATTTTCTGTAACGTGCAACATTTAACCTGCAGGACTCACAGAGGCTCAACAAACACCTGTGCCCAGCCTCATACACCAAATGCACCCAGCACCTCTTGGAATTTGGTCAGAGGGATAGTATTCAACAACGACTGTCAGCAGGGTCCCAAAGCAGGCACATGAATTTTGCCCGTCCTCACAAAATAACGGATTTTACTTCTCTTTAGGAAGAAAAGACCTCAGTAGGATTGTTCTAGGCCATGTTGCATCCATGTTCCTCTTTGCCTCAAGAAATCCCTCTTTTTTTCCAGTCAAGCCTCTAGCAGAATTCAGAAAGTTAGTTTGGTTCCCTTTGCAACTCTTCTGTACTGAATGGTTTCATTTTCAGCAATAATGCTATTCTGTGGCTCTTTTTTTTTTTTTTTTTTTTTTTTTTTAAAGAGGCCTTCAAAATGGAAGCATGGGGAAAAAAGGAGCAAGAAAATGGTAGTGAAAGGCACAGGGGGAAGAGGAAAAACAATGTATAAAAAGAAAGGAATCAACAGGGAAATAAAAGTGAATATAAAATGGAAAATGATACAAATAAACAGAAAGAAGGAGCATTACTGCAACTCCTTCGTCATTGATAACCCTACTTTGAATGCTTACGGTTGAGTATGGAATTTCAGGGGTGGGAAGAATGGTCTGTTAATATTTTATTGTTTTCTGATCTGAAATGAGTTGCAGTCTACTCCTGTAAAGCAGAATTTTGCATTTTTACCTCTGGATCCTTTTGCTAGCATTGCATTCAGAACTTGATTTTGCTTCCTCAGGAAATGTATTTCAGAAGTCAGGGAATTATGCTGCTCTGAGCCGTGGATAAAAATGTTTGCAGAACCTATAAATATATACATAAAAGATGATTTATGAGTCATCTCTAGGTCATTAAAGATTAAACTTTCCAGACAAGAACAATTTAAAAAATTGCAGAAAAACATGTTATGAAAGATATTTCTCCCCTGTATATTCTGAAGGTTATCCCTACAGACTAAAAGGCAGTTCAGGTTAATGCCAAGTAATCCAGAGCCCTGCATCACAAGTACCTCTCACGACTGGGCAACCATTACCACAATTGCAAAATTATCCCTGGCAGTCTTTACCTATCAGCTAACATTCCAACAGGACAAAATGCAGGAGCAGTTTGTGACATTGCTATTCTTTTAAAATAATGCAAACGGTTGGAAGGTTTACCAAATATTTCAGTCTTGCTCTGTTCACACTCCGTTGTATTTAATAACAGCATTGCAGAGGACCATTAGATTCCACCAACTAATCCACAGTGGTTAATGCAGAAAGTAACGTCAACAGTCTGGTAACAGATTTGTTACGGTGCCAGTCTAGAGCATAAGCCTGGAGTCACTGTCTTAGCCTCTGATTACAAACTGAGAACCCATTTATGACAACAGGGGTGAAGATTCACCCCTCTTCAATTTGTGGATCTGAAATTTAGATAACTGAGCTAGTGTTGATCAAGCATCAATAGTCAAGGGGAGAAACAGGCACCTCCAGAGATCGATTCATCCCAATGTACCCTCTGCCCACCTCTCTGCAGATGAGATGCCCTGTCCTCTGAATAAGGAGAAGCTCTGGGTAATCGGTATAGATTTAGATGTCTAACTTTTAGAAACTTAAACGTGAGGAACCCTACTCTGAGCATCTTGTTGCGCTAATCATATGAATATAAATTCCAGCCTAGCTAATCCTCATCATGTTCTGTATTTACGCTACTGGTCCCACTGCGACGCGTCACGTTACAGTACAGTCTGAAAAGTGCCACATTCCCCTCTCAAGGTGGCTGCCTCTGAAGTGCAAGTCAAGTAATTGTTATTGCCCTTTATAACCTGCTTATAGTCAGTAAAACACTTCAGGGCCCACCAGAATTAACACTGCTATTGAAAGTATTTTTCAGTTGATTGGTTATCCCAGTATCTCCTACACTTTAAAGCCTGAGATAACTACACGAGTGTCAACTATTTGGATAATAGAGAAATAACCAGCTGGCAAAAAAATTAGTTGAATGTATGAGGAAGATGCCTTTCAGCTCTGGCAGTTCAATTCAATTTGATGTGCCGCACTTCCGCTGAGTAATCTCATTTTATTGTAATCCCAATTGAAGCTTTTACCCACTACCTAACTGGGATGTAGTGCGCCATGATACGCACCTCTTGTCGTTACTGAAAGACTCAAAGGCTCTAGAAGCCTGGCACTAATGGCATTTTACTATCTATATGTTAAAGAGTTGAGGTAGCTATGTGAACTCAAAAGGCTTTTTCCTTTCAGATTTTAACAAAGCAATTCAACTTGAAGTGGCAAGGCTTGATGGTCTCATCTTGATTCTAATTTAATTTATTGCCTATCATCCAGCTTCATCCTATTTGAAAAGTTATGC
The DNA here is from genome assembly GCF_036417535.1 of Chlamydotis macqueenii. Taxonomy (NCBI): domain Eukaryota; kingdom Metazoa; phylum Chordata; class Aves; order Otidiformes; family Otididae; genus Chlamydotis; species Chlamydotis macqueenii. The sequence goes on along the minus strand of NC_141575.1, from coordinate 7,499,461 downwards.
TATCAGAGTTCTACTGAAAGGCTTTAGAATATAACTATTAGTTATCTTACATAATAAGGGATAATGTAGAGCCAGTGGTAATAAGGCCACAATCCTGCAATTTGACCCACTACTGAGACTACTACTTCTGTGCAGAGCCCTGCTGACATCAATTACGCTCTCCATAGATGCAAAGGTCCATCTAACCAGAGTAAAGTGGAGCATCAGGGCCTACAATTGCAATACACTTGAGTTTTCATTACGGTTTGTGCTGAAAAAGTGAGTGCTGGGGAAGTGTACCTTGAAGGTTTCAAAGGAAACAGGAACAGAAAGACAGGCACTACTGAAAATCACAGCAAAGAGGAAGGAAACGTTCATTCCCAGGTAAAGTAATGGCACACGAAAGCTGAAGATATGTCTGAGTAGAGACATTAGTTACTTATGGGTTAAAAAAAAACAAACCAAAACAAAAAAAAATCCCTTTTAGTGTTAACTGCCATTAGTAACATTTGAAACCTAGGAAACTCAAAATTAAACCTTTGGTTTTATTTTGAAGCCTAACATTTGAAATGATTGAAGCAATTATTTTAGTTCTACTCGCACTGCAAACCTCAGCTCTACAGTAACGACGTAGTCATTACCAGCACTTGAGTCATTTATAGAACACTAGAAGCCTTGAGGCACTTAAATACTCAGAGAATCTAAATATTAAAAATAGCACGGCAAAAATAGTGGGCAGATGTGTGTATATACATCCATATATTTATCAGACAATAATAATTCTATTAATTAACTTTGAGCAAACAACTCGATGTCACATGAATTTAATAGGCTCTCATCAACAATTAAGTATGTTACAACTTAGTTTTGTTTTTTAAAGGAAAAAACCTAAGGATATTAAGTTAAAAGTAAAAGATTGGTTTGAATTACTACGTCCCAAAGCTAAAGATCTGCTTCAGCTTCACTTTGGGACTTTTTTTACACTGAAAGTCAGAAAAAGCCCATCTATCAGGAAAAAAAAGTAGCATTATTACTAGAGGAGAGAATATGCATATCTGATCACATGAAAGAGATCTTCAAAACGGAGAGCAACAGAAAGCACTGAAAGAACAGAGTAACAAAAAGGAGCCTTCTAACAGGTAGTTGCTTTTCCTCTCTTTTCCAAATTTCTCCTCCATGCATTGGCAGATGCACTAAGGCAACAAGAAGACAGATGGAAGGCATAAGACAGTTTATAAAGAAAATATACTTCCACTGCATTAATGGATGCCCTTGCCAGAATCTTTATGAAGCTGTAAAAGAGCTGGAAGTGTTTCAGTGTGGTTATTTCACGAGAACAGTATGCTATTCCAGCAGTGTAAATACTTCATGAATGAAATGGATGCTTTTTACACACCTTTCCATCACTGTAAATTATTTCTGAAAGCAAACTGCCATTTGCAGGTAGTCTCCATTTAAATAAGAGAAATGGATCACGGGGATGATGTAAAACATAATGAATCTAATGTCAATATTAGGGATATTGAGTAAAAGGAAAGCATGTATGTATTTATTGCCTGCTTCCACTGTGAGTAATATTGCATATTAATCAATTGTCCTATGGGGGAAATGTTGGAAGGAGAGCAAGAAGAGAGTAAAGTGTAGGAAAGTGTGCCTGGTCCGGTGTGCTTGCAAAGGTGGTACCAAAGCATCCTCACAAAAGCCTGGCTACCTTCTCGGGAAAAGTTTTAAAGGCACCACAGAGCTTGGCTTTCAAAGATGCTGAACATTAGCAACAGTGCAGTGACTCTGGATTTTCATACCTGTTTTTAGTATTTTTCAGCCACTGCCTTATATTAGAGTTTGGAATGAAAACCAACTCTATGATAAAATTGCCATCAGTTTCTGTCAGGTATTTCTCATTAAAAACTCACAATGTCATTTTGGGTAGAACACATTTATCACACCAATCAATTCAAATGACAAGCTGAACACCATGGCCCAGGCTTACAGATATTGTGTCCCTGTATGTAAACACAAGCTGGCTTTAAAGCAGTCAGAAAACTCCCAAGAAGGCATCTCCAACAGTCCTGCTAGCAGCAGTGCTGTACTGGCCACCCCAAGTATACACAGAGAGAGCGCTGGAAAGCTAATTCCACAAAAATCCCACTTTGGATCAGTAGCAGCAATGTAATTTAGAGCAAAGCACCTCCTCCTCTACTCATACAGGGCCCAGACCCCACCAAAATTATGTTGATAAAATGAGCTTCCTCTCCTGCAACTGTCCCAGGCTGGACATGGCAGAGAATTAAAACAGGATGATGACATCCTAAAAATCCAAGACCATTACAACAATAAAGATATCCCAAAGGCAAAAAATAAAGTTGGCTATTTGCTGATAACAGAAGAGTCTTCAATCCTCCAGATGAAGTTCCACCATGATACCATCAAATGGCATAAAACTACCTGGTAGTCCTGTTCTCTTAGCAATACATGCCATCATAGGCTTGAGGCTGTGTGGTGTACCTGTATCCCCCAAAAGATTTGTGCATTGGCACTGGATACACTTTAAACAATGGAGTCCAGGAAGAGGCACTTAGATCTGTATTTATGCCACTCTACAAGCATGGAAAAGCTGTGTCTGCTGACGGTGCTGAAGATGCAGCAGTATTCACAGAAAGGCACATCATTTTCCAGCTGTAAAGGGGTGTGGCTTGTTCAAAACAGCACACAAAAACATTTCCAGCAGCATTTGATCCCTCAGGCTTTAAGCAGGAAAGGTGGATTTAATATGCCATGAAATAAATTCTCACCTTGATCTAGTTCCTTGTCTGTTACTTGTCTCTCAAGCTGCTTCCTCAGTCTCTCGTTAGTTTTTATGCAGTATTCCAAACGCTGTCTCAGGATTCGAATTTCTTGCAGATGCTCCATTAATAACTCTAAATAAACCAAGAGACCACTTCTTATTTAGAGTAAATGATTGTATTCCTTTACGCTGTGTACTTCTGTCAAATATAATGCGTGTTAATACTAAAAAATAGTACAGAGCTGTTCAAAGTGTCAGACATTAAATATCTCACTCCAACAAGTCTTTTTCCACATAGTACCCAAACCATGCACTTAGTGAGAACTCCTACTCTACATTTTAACTTAAACAACAATGCAGTTTTAAGGCTCTTTAAATTTTTTCTTCCTACAAAATTGTAGTAGATAACAATTTTATCTAGTTAAAACGTTCCCCATACTGGGAAATGAATCCAAAGTTCTGCGATGCAGCTTCACATCCAGGCTCAACACACCAATAGTACACATTTTTCCTTATAACAACAGGAAGCTTTCAAAAGTAACTCTGAATTAAGCCTGGCTTTGACTTACACAATTCATACCATAATAAATAAATCTGTCTATCAAGTTTCATTACCGTACCTTTTCCTTCTTGCTTTGCTATTCCACAGTTTTTCTTCCATTGCCTGTAAGTTGCAGCTCTGCTCAGGAACTTATCTGTTCTAACTGTCACTGTCTTATTTGTCAGTTTATCCATGTCATACGCTCCTGGTTTACTCCGCAATATTTTTCTCCTGAACAGTACGTGCTATCTCAGCTATTAAATTTTCATCGCTGCCTATAACAAACTACTGCAAGCATCACTTGTGCTCAGCGAAACTATCCAGGTCAAACATGACACCACTTATTAATTATGCAGCACTTACAGTTCTCAAGGAAACACAACACTGGCTTTTATAAAATTAGAAAAATATCTTTTTTTTTCAATGTAATAATCCCTTGACAATTGTCTATTTTCCCCTTATAACTTGTCTATTTAAAGACCATCTGGAGTACTGTAAAAGATGATAGTCTAAAACAACAAAGACACAAAATATCATAGTTAATTTTGTTTCAAACAGGAGGTAGTTCAAATCTTGTCACCTCTGTATGCCTTATTACTGAAATTGCAATGATTATGCAAGATACTGGAAAGCTGAAGCAGACAAACACTCTTCATTATTTCTTAATTAGTTCCCTTGTGTCTTATTTATCACATTTTCCCAATATCTAGCGAATCTTCAGTGGGAAAAAAATTACCTGGGGGAAATTTGTTTGGCAGAAGCACCAGTGTGCCATGCTGTCCTTCCAGGTCATGCCTGTGCTCAGGTGATCCGAGAGACGACTTTTCTGACAAATCAAAGTCAGACAAGCTCTGAAGAGCAGATGGTACAGGCGATTCATCCTTCAGTTGCTGGTACATTGTGGCATTCTTCTCATTACCCCTTTCATGCCAAACAAAACATTTTAAAATACAAAAATTGTTTTATTACTTTGGAAGCATGAACAGGGAGTATGGTGTTAAATTTACATGACACAGGTAAAGCAAGTGAATTTATGCAACAGAACATGACAAACCCCTACACATCAGAGGCACAGATCAGGACTGAAATTCAGATCTCACTGAAGTCAGCAGGAATAATCAGCAGAGCTCCAGCCTAGAGTTCATGTTCCAGCACTAGGTAGTCACCTTCGCATTCGGGGGACCTCAAGCTGCCCTGAACAGGCAGCTGAGGATTTCTGTAGCAGAGAAGAATCCCAGGCTGGCATAAAACCAACACACGCAGCATAACACCACCTGCTCTCTTCACCTTCAGCGTAAGGGTGTTTAGAGAATGAAGTTCAACAGCACCGTACTTCAGTGATTCCGAGCCAGCCCCAAGGTCACGGAAACAGAAAGGCAGCTGACGAACCCTCCTAGCAGCTGCAGTTGGGATAACATCTGAACATGACACAACAGGGCATTACAGTACATGTTCTGTTTCTTCATGAAAGGAACAATCTTTGTACCACGATGCTTTCTCTCAGTATCTCAGCTGTTTGCTGAGAAGCGGAGAAAAAAAAAAAGCCTCAGTTTGCTTTCTGTGGATATTTTATTAACAAAATGGATGTTAACAGAACTGGCAACATCTGCAAAGCCCTCTCAAAAAGCAAACAGTGGAAGCTGTGCTACAAAACACTGTGCATCCTTATCAACTTATCAACCAATCATATGTTTGTTAACGTTCAATTCTTACCTTTGAGCTAATTCATAAAGTATCGTAACTTCTGTACCTATTGATTCTCCTGCAAAGCAGAAACATTAAAAACAGATATTGAGAATTATACTTTTTTCCCCTCCATCTTAAACTATTTAAATACAGAATGGTAAATTAATGAGAAATTAGAGAAGTCAACGGATACTCACAACAGTGTGTATTAATGTCAAATACTGTATACAAGCAAAATTATTTATAGCCCAGCAACAAAGCAATAGCTTTTGATGGAGTTAAAAAAAAATTACTAGGTACCACAGGTGTCAGATTTTATAGCCTTGGTGTTTTAGTTAGCATACAGATATAAAATATTGTGCTAGATGGCAAAAGGATTAGAGGTACATGCCATTACATCTTCAATAAAAAGAAATATAAAAACAATTCCATCTCACTTGGATTTTGTCCACCCAGAGTCAGGCTAACCAGTTATCCATAACAAAGGGGCACACACAGGATTTTTCCTGCAATATCCTCAGTGGTACAGTGCGTGAGGACAAGCACAGCTCAGTGCAGGAGACCTCAACTCTGACATTAATTTGAATACAGAAATAAGAGTTTCACGGTGTCAACTTGGCTCCTCATATTTTAAATTTTTTGTGCAATTAAGCAAAAGTGGCAGGCAAGAATTGCACAGCTGAAATTTCAGGGGAGGGAACTGAAGGTCAGGATGGAAATGCAGAGACAGACGGTTGTTTATGCTTCTTCTTTACAGTCAATTCTTAGCGCGCTGGATGTTCTTTACAACCCTACAAACATCATTTTATTTTAATGTGTGATTCAGTGCAACACCATTGTGTTAGATATATTGAATTGTCTCAGTTGTCAGTGACTTTTCATAGTATATAGGATACCATCTGTTGGTTTGGGGTTTTTTTTTAAAGGCATTTAATGTTTATTCACTACACAGCCTTCTCATTTGTAATGCACAGAATCTCTGTAGCCACCAAAATCATTGACTACACTCAATCTTTTATTACGCTGCGAAGGCACGCTAGCCATAATACCTTTTTCTCATATACAACTCCTTTATGTGAGCAATCGAAACTGCAACACGCTGCCACTATCTTTAATGAAAGGAAGAACACAGATCATTGTACGGCTGGGCCCGGCATGTTTCTGAACAAGAGATCTTCTAGAGCCAATTTCAGGAAGACAGAGGGGTCAGGGTCCCTATTTCAGGCCACCTCATGTGTTCTGCTGACAATGTCAGTTTTGTAGCTGGCATCTGTGGAAGTATTGCGAGTTGTTTGGGTCAGAAAGAACAACACTTGTGAGGATAGGAAAAGGTCTTTCACTGAATTTTACTGATGTTAGCGTACCTTTGTCACTAACTTCCTTCAGCCTAAGGACTGAAGGCACTATGCATGAGAGACTCTTCCTTCAGGTGACCAATGTTGATTTTGATGCTCATTTTACAAAACATGGTTACATTTTAGCTCTCTTACGAAAAATAGTGTGCTTTTCTTAAGCAGCTAGACTGTTTGGCAGCAAGATGCAGGTCTCTTAGGAAAATAATTAGAAATGTCAGGAATAATACATCCTCTGATACGGTCCCACTTCTCAGATGTTTAAGGCTTTGCCTTTCCAACTTAATGCTTTGCCAAACAATAGCTGGGGGAACTTGGGTCAATAGTCAAAGGCCAAGAGCATTTTCAGATGTGTAAGCTCCTGGTTTTCAGACAGTATGCCAGGTCTCACTGATAATTAAAAGGGCTTTGCTTACTGGTAGACATGACAATGTCCTTTCCTGGTTATACACTCCATTCAGCACTCTGCCTTCTCTAACATCAGGACAAAACTTCTCTGGTTGACTTCTCCTAGGACCCCTGCTCAGTAGACTCTTGTTCTGCTATTATGCCCTACAGAAACCCTTAAATACACCCTGATTTGCAATACCAGTCTCAAATTCACGAACTACTCAAAATTCTGAAATGAATTATTCTCCTCTGCCTTCTAAGCAAATAGATTTTCCCTTTCTCCTCCTTTATTTTAATTTTCCATGTGCACCATTTGGGTGAGTTTCTGCATGAAGTCTATGGCTCTTTTTGTTGGTGCATCCAGTGACAGATGATTTCACACTTGCATACAATTTAACTTCTGTTATTTCTACAGGAATATCAATAACGTGCAAATCAGCACATATTATCTTCCAACTGTCCAATGCAGGATTCCTTGCAGTTTCTTTAAAGGCATTGGCCATAAAAAATTGCATACATGGACTACTATATGATAATTTCTTCTTTCACTCAAAAAGTACAGCGCTTACCCTTCTTAGAAGTGACTGCACTTTAGGGAAAAGACTTCAGCAACCTGTAATTTTTTCTTGTTAGTTAAACTCAGATTGTGTTAAAAACCAGCTGTGAACCATGCCCATGAGAACCCTTCAAAGGAGATAACGGGTGCTTGGCTCAATAAAGTCAGCTGGGCTGTTTCCTGAAGTAGAAAATCTTGAAGCTTACTTGTAATTCAACTTTCACTAAACTATAACCACTGCATTTTGTACAACTGAAATACACATGTGCTAAGATAAACAAAATACTGCTACTTACCAAACAGGAATGTCCTTTCTAGCTTCTCAAACAATAGCACGCTTTGATTCAGCTGTTCACGGAAGCCTTCAGCAACGTAATAATCTACATCGCTGGCTTGAAGCAGTTCCTCAAAAGCTTTAATAAGGCTGGTCAGATGCTGATGGTAAGTGACACAACCACTGTGGATCTCTTCAATTTGTTGGCGTTGAAAGGAGAGTTCTCGAGCTTGTGAATGAACTAATGAATCGTATCTGAGAAAATGAAATTATCTTTATTTTCTGACCGTAAATAACATTTAAATGTAAATAAATAGTTAATTAAACTTATATTCCCAAGCTATAATTTTACATGACTCAATTTTCTTTTAAAGTGCTTTTACAGCCACAGTGAGAAATGTATTGTCTCTAACTGTTGAGTTTTGTATTTATGGGTATAACTGGTGGGTTATTATCATTCACTCAACTGCTTCATTTATAAGATGGGCAGAAACTGAAGTGATGACTTCTTTGTCTGCTTGGAAATAACCTGGATGGCATGCAAAGGTGCCAAATTAAAGTATATGAGAACTTTTAAGAATACGTCTTTTTCCTAACTGGTTGGGGATTTTTTGTTTGTTTATTTGTTTTGGTTTTTTTTAATTCACTACGGAAGAATAGACAGAGCTATCCCTTCTTCTAAGACTTCATGTATTTCCTGCCAGGAGCACAATATTGGACTTTCTGAGCTGGTTGTTTCACCCAGTCTGAAAATTCTGCACATCTCTGTAGGTTTATTACCAGAGACATGACCATGACAACCACTGTGTCCAAACTGTTGTACTCCACAAGTCAGGATATAAATTTCTACTCAGATCAATTGAATTTATTCTGCACTACACAAATATAGACATCTCCTTTGTATTGCCACTGCCTGTATCACAGAGAGACTTCTTTCTACAGAATCATTTTCCAGCTTACGAGCTTATGTTATAAAATTTCAGTCATTAATTTCTATACAGATCTACTTTCACATCCTTCAAAGGAAGGCATTACAGCACTCCATCGCAAATGACATTATAACTAGAGTGCAAACTTTTATTTTATGCATAAAGTGTGGTCACTCAAACTGAAGGGCTAGCATGCATCTGCCAGCCAATTGCCCACAGAAACATTTATCTTAAATGGGATGTTCCATATTCTTACACTTGTCACCTGAAAAAAAACCTGAGTGATGCAAAACTGCAATACTTGGATTACAGAGGTCAGCCCATCTCACAGAGTAACTGGTGGAGATCTGACTTTGCTCCAGAGAGGATGTCTTGCAGCAAAGAGTTTTGGACCTGAGGTGTGGGGAGAGAGACACCGGTGTCTGGCACAGAAGTGTTACAGAGGATGGTGTGAGCTTATGAGGAGCAGTTCTGTTGTAAGAGAAATACTGTTTTGTACTTCAAAGCATCTTTTAACTAAATGTTTGAGTTGCTTTATGTCAGTGAAATTCAGCCTTACTCTAACAACACGCTCCTATGTGAATAAAATTATCTTCATATTACTTTCCTGTGTTATTTTGTATTGCTGTTTACAAAAAGGAACCTCAAACAGTAATAGCTTTACTCACTTGGATGGTGATGCTTCTCTCAGTTTTTTCTGAAGATGATACATTTCATCAAGATGCATATTTGCAATTTGCTCTTTTTCAAGTTCTGCCTCATTTGCCAATAGTAGTTCCTTAAGGTTTTGTGCTGTCCATGTACCAGGTGCTTCTGAAGACTCTGAATTCCTATTTTCAGTGTGGATCTCACCATCCATCAGTTGATGTACACTAGAAAACGTTTGGATTTCTTGCATAGCTCTATCTTGCACTTGCGTAACATGTCCTTCCATGGGCAAGGCTGCGTCACTCAAAACTACACTGGAAATACCCCTGGATAAAAGTTGGTCACAGGTCTGTAAATTAAACACGAACATTTTGTACTTTTCGAGCTCAGACTTCATATTATTAATTCTTTGTTTCAATTCTTCTATATCATCTATGACTTCACAGTCATCAAGTGCATCTGTACTTGTTACATCCAATTTGAGAGAACACAGGCGCTTGGAACCTGAACATGCAGCAGTTGAGTCAACGTCCTCATGTTCCACGGAATAAAACTCTTCATTTATCTCTTTTAATGAACGCTGGGTATTCACGTTGCTAATGTTATGATGATTTTGCATTTCTGAAAAACAGGAGGCTTGCCTGTGAATATTAATATTTCTTTATCTGACATTCTGTTCTTAAAGCACTGGAATGAATTCATTTACTTCTATAATAAAAGAATTAAAATTCAGAATAATTACAAACGATACAATATTAATTTTGGACTTTTGACCTCTTTCTATGATTTGCCCATTAATTCAACTTCACATCAAATATTTCAAATCCCTTATCACCTTTCAATTAAACAATACTCAAAATACACCTGCTTTCTTTTCCCAAATGATTGAAAATTAGTTTTGCTATATGCAATCCTGAATCAGATACCAACAAAGCCCAGACCCTTCCAGCCACAAAGTTGATAATCTCAAACACAAGGCACTGAAATTTAAAAGTAGACTCTATGACTTTAATTGGTTCTTCCTAAAACTTCTAAGTAAATATTCTTTTTCTCCTCACTTCAATAATCTTTACCAAACCAACCGAAGCATAAAGTCACTGGAATTTTAAGATTGTCAACAAGATAGTAAAATTTGAAAAAGAAGCTTTAATAACTTCACTTAAAATGTGTTCTAAAAAACTCCATAAAAATATTCGGTGTTAAAGATTTTACTGGCACTCATTTGGCATGCACAGCACATCCCTTAGTTGCCTTTGCCATTCATAAATCAGGCAATCACCCTAGATTCAGGCCAATAAAAGCTATACATTCCTACATCTACTCTATGTTTTGAGTTGTGTATGTTGAGGGCTGTATCTGTAAGTATCTAAGGAAATGGTTACTTTCTGGTTACCAGTAAATTAAATTTTCCCCTTCTATTAGCTCTGCAAAATATCACTACGAATTAGAAGCTCCCTTCTGGGAGTCATTCATTGATCTTGCAGAGGTCTTAATACTTTCAAATTGGTTTCCATGGAGAATTCGAACGCCCAGTTCAAGCTCTAAACCAGTTCAAAAGCTTAGGGGGGGGCGGGGAGGAGGGTGGTGGGCAGCTGGATATGAAGGACCAAGTAAAGCCCAAAGCACAAGAGAATAAAAACAAATATAACCTAAAAGCCAGAAAAAACTGAAGCTGCAATACTGGGATATCAACATGTTTGAAATGAAGGACAGCTGATGTTCTCTGCAGTCTCCTTTCAATTAAAGAAGAACTGCTAAGTTCTCTGCGCAGGTGTGTGTCCACATATACAACGAGCGTACATAGAGCAGGATCCTGCAAACCAACTGACCAGCTTCAATTAAACTGGTTACACAAATAAAATTAATGATGTGACAAAGAATTACAAAATTGGGCATGTCCCCTGTACTCTACACACGTGTTAACCAGGTTATTCAAGCCCTCCCCAAAAAGACCAATGGCTGATGCAGAAACACGTAACACACAGCATTAAGCCTATTTACATTTTCATTAAACACTTCCATTAGGTTTCAACCTAGTTGAATGCCTTCAAATAATTCAGACAAGCAAAATTCTATCGTTCAGTTGCTTCATTCCAACAGTTCATAACTAGATGCAGAAGCAATAAGTAACAAACATTTAATTCAGAGAAGAGTTGAGAAGTGAGTACGTTAGCAATAGAGATCAGAGTTAGGCACGCGACTCATTTTTACTGGAAACGAGACTCATAAATCCCTGTGGCCCTTCTGAAAGCATAACCCTTAAAAGACCAACTTGGATTCTGAGAGCAATTAATCCATACTAGCTAAGAAAATGAGAATTAAAACCCACAAATAATGGCAAGGGAGACAATTACCTGCAGTAATTTACAATTTTGCACAATTCAGAAGAAACAAAAGTTTGTTTGTTTGTTCGTTTTTAATACTATACCATATAAGTGCTCTACCTTGGTAGTTTTGCTGACTTTTGTCCATAGCACATTCATTCTTGCGCCCCATACCCGGATCAACACCTTGCAACTCCACCTGGACCTCACTATTATCCAGCTTGGGCAATGAGTGAACTGGAGAATAGTGGGGGAGGGTAAAACAGAAGTCAGTAATGACTGAAAAAGCAAAATTAAGTGGGGGCAGTTAAAAAAAAAAAAACAAACAACCAACCAGACAACAAAAAAAAAAAACCACCCCAGAAATCCAAACTTGGTTCTTTGACAATTTGGAACAGGAAAATAATCTATGGAATAACAACTATTGAAATTGAAACACAAACATTGAAAACAAACACAAACATTGAAATTGAAATACAAACATTACTGGTCATATGAAAGAGTGTTTGCACATATTTTTTAAATACATGAACTAATTATAACGATAACTACTGAGACTGTGAATTGGAAAGGCTGCCTACCAACACATGTAGATAAACATTTGCAAGTCTCCTTTGTAATGTAATGTTCAATTTTTAGTGCATTTTAAAACGTTCTATGTTAAGCTTAGAGAAAAGGCTAAGAAGTTTCTCCAACATGAGCACTGATCATAAACTAATCGGCAATCTCCCATTGCATTAAGTCGCAGAATTACTAAGTGTGCAGTACAGCTGTTACCAGGGTGAAGAAATCAGTGTGGAAAGGAAATCATAAGATTGCAGTCCTAACAGGTTCTGATTCATTTCAGGATCCAATTCAAAAGCACTGCCCTTCTCAGAACTCTCCATGGATTTTACTGGTACCAAAATTAATTACTATGCAGTCCTACCAACCTCAGTATTCACAATGAAGCTGTGCCATCCCCGTCCCTTATCACAAGAACCTTATCATCAACAAAGCCTCTGCAACCTCTGTGTTTGCCAGGGGCTCACTTGTACTTGATTGAATTTATTCCTTATATTTACACCTCTCCTTTCCCCCAGCTATCATTTACACCTCTACTCAGTTTTTAATCTAAGTGCTAAGGGCATTTTAATTTTTTTTACCACACCAGATCTCTAATAATACCCATTGTTCTCTGCCTTACAATTTGTCATACTTTGCTGATCCAGATACTTTGTCAACAGCTGAGTTTAAATTAACCCAGCCACACTGGAAACAGATACGGATGACTTGACTGATCGGGGAATATTGGAAAAACTTCTTTATGCAGCATAAACAAATACAGTATTTTTTATATTCTCCTGTCTCCGTTACAGACAGTTTTCATTAGACTTCGCATCCTATAAAGGAAATTTTTCATTTACCTAAACACTGACACATATGTGTGCATGTGTGGGCACTCTGTGAAACTGCCATTTATTATCTGCTTTATCTGTACAAAGCACTGCCTATTCCATACAAAGCTGTTTTACATTCAGGCGGCAAAGATAAAAGAAGAAAGTGTGTGTGTACATATATTTGCCTACCCAAGAAAACTGTAAGATTAAGGAGCGTTGTACATATGTAAAAATGATCTGTTTTTACCTTCTACTACAAGCAAAGCAGCCACTATTTCAAGCCCCATTACAAGTCATTACCTCTGCTCTTTATTTACCTCTCATTGATGTGCTTTCTTCTGCAGGCTCTTCTTGAAGGTCTTCTGTTCCAGACTTGTTCAATAATAACTCTCCATTTGTTTGTGCCTGAAATTGTTTGTTTTGTGCTTCACATGTTTCCAGACCTTCACAAGGTGCCCTGGGATGATGCTGTAGTTTTGGATCTGACTTCTGCGTGCAGGAGTTCAAAGGCACCTCTCCTAACGGCCTGGATGATTTTAAGAGAACGGGCAGACGGGACTTCTTGGGCAGGTAAGCAGAATCAGTCTGAAAAAGGCATGGAGTAAAATGAGGAGCTAGTAGCTCACATGTAACAGTCAAGTAAAGGAAGTAAAAACAAATATTGCAGGAAAAAAAAATATTTTCCTCTAAGATCAATCAGCTGTCCCATTAGTTTTGAAAATAAGGTCACAATACCCTTGCAACATGAAAAACAAACATTCTGAGAGAATAAAAAACAAACAACTACCGCACTGGTTCCATTTTCTGTAAGCACTGCTTGTGCATCCACAGCCACACAGGGAACGGCTTCCAGTTCACGAAGCAAGACAGCAAATCCACCACTGACTGGCAAAGGCTTCAATCAGTAGATGTATCAGTTAACCCTGAATTTGTGTGTTACCCAGGAAAATAGTTTCTCACTCAAATCCACTTCTCTAACTGCTACTTCCTACTCTCCTGATTTACATCATAAGTGTCTGACAGGCCAGTGACCATTTCCCTTAAATATTTTGTATTTTATAATTGAGGATTCTCCTAATTTTTCACAAATTCTTGAAGGTATTTTCCTTTCTTCCTTTTGTCTCCATCGAACAGGCCCTACCTCGTAGCAACTCTTTCGCACCTTTGAGCGAATCAACATATCCTTGCATCAGCACAGAGGAAATTTATTATGCCATAGAGAAGTTCTTTATGAACAAAAATAGCTTCTTCACCCGTACACCCTATCAGTTGGTTCCGCAGGATTCCCATTTCCTACTGAAACGGATATTCTGTCACTGGAGTTGGGGGGAGAAGTTAAATTTCTTAAGTCACTAGATTTTAACCTCTCACCTTTGGAAGAAAGACGCTACATAAGTGTGCCCTTGTTTAAACCACAGAGCATAAAATAGTATTATCTTCAAAAAAGATACAACCATGCTATATGTTGATGAGAGTTAGGGAATTGTGTATAATAATAATAAAAATCAGTAACGGCATGTTCAGATAGATTTAGTTTATTTTTGTTGCTGTTCATTCGCCCCACCAGTGTCAAAAGCCCCGTAATTTCTTTTACCACCCAATGTATTCTAAAATACCTTTCCATATTCATTTCTTAGCAATTATAGTCCTTACACAACTTAAAATAATAAAAAGCAAGTTCCATTTTCCTAATGACACACTCCATTCCTTTTGCACATACATGAATACAATATCATTTGGAGGCTGAAAAATAAATCCAGGCAGGATGAACTTCCTGCTCGTTTTACTAAACTGTACTAATAACGTCGAACAATTTCCAGCTGTCTCGGGGCTGCCGTACAGACACATACGTCACCCACATTACCCAAAGTCCAGTTCTGCCGGCTGCATGAAGTTATTTATAAAAGCCATTCAGAAGCAAAAGCTGTGCTGCATTAGTCCACACAAGGAAGCTTTCAAAGCCATTGACTCAGGGATTGCATTGGTGTTGCAAATGATTAACTAGAGAGGAATGTGGAAAATGATTAATCAAAACAGTATGCTGAAACACAGTGAAAAAAGGAGCTTGAAAAAACAGAAATGCAGAAAGAACTCCAGGGATGCTCTGTGGAAGGCAGACAGAGAGATTGTCCTTCAGAGAGATTGTCCTTCATTCCTCAGAGACAGACCAGCAACCCAAAGACATCATTAGCGCTCTTAAGCAAGCCATCACAAGCAAATCTCCACTAACAGACCAGCTACGATCTCAAAACTCTTCCCTCTCTGCTACCCATCTTCACTCTTCCTGACTTCCACCTGCCCTCATCACTTCATGTGTTCTGGGAGTCCGCTGCCCTCGATAGCGCCAACACAAACTGAGGAAAAAGCACATCCACTCCTTTGTCTTGGACTGGCCAAGGCATCCCAGAGATGCAGGAACGGCTATCACAGCAGCCAGCCTGCCACACACCACTGACCAAACACCTAACAGACTAAGAACATCAGCAACAGCCCAAGAACATTGCCATTATTATCCTCTTTCCTCCCCAAACATCACTTTTTAAAAGGTAGGAGATTTACTGCCAGTAAGGAAAGCTTAAAAGACTAAGAATGTACCTGAAGATACTCTGTTTGGTAAAACAAGAGTTTTTGTGAATTATTTAGGTTTTAATTTTTCAAGAGTGTCATAGCCTATTGCTAAGGCTGGCATGAATTCTCTAGGGTGTTTGCCAGGGACCAACCGTGCACTCCAACATCTTTTCCTTAAGATTCCAAACTACACTGAAATGTTTATGCCTGTACAGAACAAAGTCTTATCAGCATCTCTTGGTTTACAAGCCCCTTCCTTCAGAAAAATGAATCCAACAAGAAGAAGCTAAAATAAAAATGAGTTGCTCCCAATTGCTAGCTCACACAAATCTCTTGATCACTAAAGTCATGGAAACCATTCTTTGCAGAAGGTGCTACAACCTTCTCTATTAGCAGCGCACAAAATCAAAAGCAATCCTCTCCTTTGCAAGAGCTAAGATCTTCAAAATGTTTTCAACTTCACTTCTATAACTGCTACTGAAACAATACACAGGAACTCTTTAGCAGACATTGTTTTCTCAGCCCTTTGTTTGGAATCACAGACTGCCTGCGTACAAAATGCTTGAAAACTTACCTGGCGCAAGCAAATTATGTCTGTACTCACAAAAAGATTCTGTGCACTTAGGTTTCAAACAAATAGGAAGAACTGCCCCTACAGTTTTATAGAGTACTACTGGTCATACTTCTCTAAAAGCAAGACACAATGATAAGATGTTGATAAAAGCCTAAAATTAAGATTGGAGGTTGTTGAAATCTACCATTAAGTCTTCACCAGCATGCTCTCAAACATTACGCAAGTCTTCAATTTTCTAGAACACATTTGCCGTTTATTAAGCCATCAGTTCCGAATGCTCCAGTTCTGCGCATTATGAACATCTATGCAGAGATGTAAGGTAGTGCAGAATCAAGTCATTATGATATAAATGACCTTTTTCCAAAGCGGTAATATTTACTAGTATCTGGTCCCAGTGAGGACTGAAATTCAATTAATTAATGTTCTAAAGCACACTGAAGTATTCGATGAAAAGCTCTGAACATTAAGAACTATTATCTAAAATATATTTGGCTTACATCTCTTTTTCTCTTTTTAAAAATTACACAAAAGCAAGAGTTCATATTAGAAATAAATAATATTTTTCTTTTATACATCTATTCCCCAAGTACCAAAAAGAGAATCTTAAACAAACTTACTTCATTTGTTCTCCTTGTAAAAAATAGTCTTTCATGTTGATCACCCTTCTTACACACATTTTCTTCCTGATGTTCTCTTTCTGCATTCAATCTTGAATATTTTGTGTTTTCTTCTGAGGCTCCTTTTTTGCCTTCCTGTTTGAATCTCATGACATTATTCTCTAAAGTCATTGTTTGTGTAGCTGCATCTTTCAATTCCAATTTCAACAACTCAATATCCTTATTAATCTGTGGCACTGCATCCTGATAAAGCTTTTCTCTCCCATCAAAAGTTGATTCCAATTCTACTTGCTGCTTTAAGAATTTATTGACCTGCTTGAAACGTTTGAGTTCAGCTCTTAGTTGAACAATCATTTGCCTAAGATCTTTCTCATCCTTTTTCTCTAGATCTTCTTCCTCAGTTGTGTTCAGATGATCTAACAGTTCATTTACAATTTTCATTTGTTCTTGTCTGCTATACTCAGGAAGAAGGAAAGAAAAGGCATGAATTTTTATTTTTATTTAAGCAAACAAGAATACTTTCTTAGAAACTCTTTCACAGCATCTTGACATATTTGAAATCCCCAGGAGATGCCGTTTTAGTCACGAATTCATTACTCACTAATGAACAAGTTTTTGAAACCTTTTCACAACTTGAGATATGTCACAAAGCTCTCATCAATGCTTTTCTCTGATTTGTGACCATATATGCTCTACTCCCCCTCTCCCTGTTCCTGAAAGGTACTAAACCTCTGGTAACTAGATGAATTGTTTACATAACATAGCAACACAAGAAATAGGAATGGATTTTCAAAAGAGTTCGCTGTCTGATTTAACCACCTTAAAAATACAATTCTACCAAAAAACACAGGAGACAAAGCCATTCAGGTTTTTTTTCAAATTTATGCCTTTGTGTATTTCTAATGTAACGTGGAAGATGGAAACTGAGAAAGCAGCCAAAAGCCTGCAAAAAAAGTTCACGACAGACCACCAAACTGCCCCACAGTGGTCCATGGACAACAGTTTGGTAAGCAATGTTTTAAGATAAACTGAAGCCAAATAAGAGACATTTAAAGCATAAGCAAGCCCTCAAATTCTACACATGATTTCATGCACCCAACAGAGAGTTGTTTGTGCCACTAAACATAGAAACCAGCATTTAAAACAACTGCATTTGAAATGGTAGATGCTAACTAGGCTTTTTATGTCTTTCTCTGGCATCTAATGTCATCAGTGAGAATTCAGTTATGCAAAGTACAGGCTCATCCCCAATCTGGTCATTTATACTTGAACATAGAGAAGATTACACACTAGAGTGGTAAAGATGATGGTGCTGGAATCACTCATTAGCAGACTTATAAGTAAAGTTAACAAATAAAACAACGTTATCTTTTCATCTTCCGAGAGAGTAGTATCTCCTCATTTACCACTAACTACTGCTTTGACAACTAAAACCATTTATATCTGTTGGAGAGTTTTAAATAGTAACGTAAAAACACAGAATTACTTCAGAAAGTCAAGTGCAGTGCATGCTGAACACAGAAAACAGCAATTGACTTGTGTAATTCCACAGGATAGTCTGCTACAACATTGCTGAGCACGATGTATATGGAAGGTCATTCCCATTACTTTCCGGCAACCACTATGACTAGCTGAGGGAACAGCACTGATGGGCACTGGAAAGAGTCACATAATACTGTCCGTACTCATTACAGAGTGGAGAGAACCAAGAAAGAAAAATGAGATTGATCTCCAGCAAAGCTCTAATTCAGTTTTCAACCAGGAGATTAAGTAGTGTAAGCCTCAAACTGGGGGAAACAAAACTAGTCAGGGTGCGGTTTTCCCATACAATCTTTTCTTGCTCGGTCTTGTCCAGTTCCTATGGAAAGGAGCATTTCAGCTGGGAACCGATCTAACCATAGTGTCACACACGCAGAGTTGAAAAACACTTGTTACACTAGGGCTTACACAGATTGAGTTACACAAGTATTTTCTCCTGCACGAGAAGTGACCTAACTCCTTACAACACGGTTCATCACAGCACAGTTCTACAAGTGGTTCCACTGGAATAACCCACTTATCAACTGCAGCACATGGCCCAGACTCCCTAAGCTGCTAACAGCGAGCAAACCTCTGTCCGAGCAGCTCAGAGGAAATGGCAAAGGCCACACAGTGGACAGTAAGGTCCGTTCACGATGAACCCTGTAAAGCCGTCACTGTAAATCCAATTCCTTCATGCTCAGTTCCTCACGCATGTAATTGTGACAGCAGTACAGTGTCATCCCTTCCACCACGCTAGCCCCCATCCTGAAAGTAATCTGTCCCTACAGTAAAGCTCTGTGTATCAGTAACTTTGGAGAGTTTTTTTTTTTCTTGTAATGGGTTTTTCACAAGGATTTCTACTGATAGTATGTTTCCTAATTACTTAATTGCATGATAGACTAAAATGGCTCTGAAGGCGCCTTGCCAATCTCTCAGGTAAATTAGACAGCGCCATTATCTAAATTCGCTTTAGCAAAATTACTTCATTCTCTTCTCAAATAGAAATACTGTCAAAAGCAGTGCATATCCCTCATACTTACGTAGATTCCAGTACAGATGTTCTGTTTTCTCTTAAAAGAGATGTGAGCAAGTTCTCTTCTGTCTCATCTTCACTCACTCCTATTCTGCCCAAGTGTTTGCCAATGGTATCGTGTTCAAACTGGGGCTTATTTGGACTCCTGTGATGGAGTCTGTCTTTGCAGAAACTCTCCAAACACTCTGATGGAGTTACCTGTTAAAAAATTGCAAACATTTTCTTATTACACAGCTATGTAATGTTCTATTAAATTCAGGGCTGTAATCTTTTTGTAATCAGGTTTTGTAATTCCTGATGATCTCTACCTACATTAAGAAGCATCCACAGACATTTCACTTACTATTTATTAATAGAAAAACTAATTAATATCTCTTTCATATAATTAATTCATAGTGATCAGTTGTTTAGTAAGCAGTAAGTAGATTTCCCTGAAGGTCTTTATCTGCAAAGAGGAATGAAACTTCTGGAATGTTGCCTGCAGAATGCTAACTTTTTATTAGTTCACCTTTGAATCAGCTGTCTTAACAGTACAAATTCTGTCCTGGGGTCTCCAGATGCCCTGATGGCCATGACAGGATGCAACTTGAAGTACTTACAAGCTGCCAACTTTTTTGTATGCAGCACTGAGGAGGTGTCCTAGGAAATTTCTACATGAGTTCTCTCCAGTAATTCAACTCCCATTTAAACCAGTGCAAGTCATCTGTGTCAATTACATGAGAACTCGGTCTGGGCCCATTTGGATAAATTTCCATCAGTAGACATGAGCAACGAGAGATTAAGATGTTTAAGAGTCAAGAGAACATTTACAATACACCACTTACCTGTTTATCCACCTCACAAGGAAAATCCGAAGACACCTGAAGGCATACCTATTGAGAAACACAGAAATTACAAATTTCAAAGAACAGAACATCATTATTCAAGATTATTAATCAAAATGCCCCATTTTGTGTCTTATTTTAGCATGTTATAATTTTTAAACCAGAAAGGTTCAATTTTAATTGCACTCTGTGATCCTCTAAGGTCCCTTGCAACCTGAATTATTTTATGATTCCATGATGCTTTACATTGCATTGCTTTTGAATGACAGAGGACAGCAGATTCCTGTACATATGAAAATGCAGCCAAGTTACCAAGATATCAAGTATTTCAACCCTGGAGAAGGCTCTACAGTATTTTTTCCTCAATCATAGCAGCAAGTGAATCATATACAATTTGTACTATGGGCCTGACTGCGATGGAGGCTGAACATCAGAGCGTGTGTACGTAAAGACACACAATTTCAAGGGATTTTCTGTCATCCCCATTACGGAAGATTACGAGTACTTGAACAAAACAAGGACTAGAAGGAAAGCTATCTTGACTGCAAAACCCTAGCAGCAGAAAAAGCTTTCAGAAACTCTAAGATAATTAGTTGAAAGCAAAATCAGATACCAAGAGCAGCATGCTTTGTTTGCAAAAGACTTTGTGTTCTAAGAAAACAAGAATTTTTAAAGACATGCAGAGAAAAAGAGAGTACTGCAACATAACGTTCTCAGAGTGGAGTCCTACCTGACTGACCCCCTCAGAAAACTGACTCTTCTGCATTTTCCTGTCATTGTCACCATCTTCAGTCTGCATCACAGGCTCCTCTGTTGTTTCAAGACACTACACAAAGTATGGAATGATATGAAAATGTAGCACAAAAAAAATACTGTGATATGAAACATGCATAAATAAGTCAGTGACATGTCTTAAAAGAAAAACAAAAAAAGCCTGTAATACAAAGTAACAAACACTGAATTAGATTTCTTCACCGAGATCAAAGAAAGATAATATAAAATCCAGGAATGACTCATATTAAATACAGTGAAACTTTATCTTATACATTCCTTCATTTTTATTTAACCCTTTATCCTCAGAAATTACAAAAACTATAAAAATCACTTAACAACTTCTGGCAAAGACCTCTATATCTTCAGTCATGTTCTCATTGCACATATTTTATCTTCCAATTTCCAGAATTTATTTTCATTTTCTACACAGCATCCAAGAAATAGATGCTTTTAAAACAAAGCCCATGTAGCTTGCTATACACTAAAAAGATTTACTGTAACACTGAAGGCTACAATCTGCTGTGTCTTGCCTAAATTGGCCGATTTGTAGCAAACGGTGCCAAATCATCTTTTTCCTCCCTATTTTCCACAGAACCCAACCCATCTCCCATCACTAATATTTCTTGAGCAAAGAGGAGGAGGAAGACTCAGCTTTTTTAGCAGAATCCATGTTCCTGACATCAGCATAAATGCCAGCGAGACCAGGATCCCTTTGGTTTGAGGGATGTCACATCTGCAAGGCAGGGACAAGCCCCATGCGTTGCTCATCTCTCAGCAGCAGGGAAGCCCACCACTGCATGAGCTTCATTTACGTGGAGAATATTTCCGTCTCGCTCACAACTCACCTCCTTTACTCAGTTTGCTCTGGCAACGGAAGATAGAATTTAGCGTTGCCTATGTCGGCTTAATTGTGATCATAGGAAAAAACCGTATTTACAAAGAATAGTTATACCATTCTGGCACAGCCTGTCAGACAACGACCCGAGTACAGGGACAATCGTCCTTCGTCCCACTTCGGGATCCATCACGGCTGACCTGCAGTTACCATGTTCAACCACTCCCCTGTGATAAGACCAGATTGGACATTTATATCATCTTGGTTTACAGCAACATTTCCCAATCTATCAGAAGAAGATAGACATTTAAGGTCTCTGCTGCTAGAATCTCATTAAATAGGGAAAACATGCGAGAGCGATGGTAAATATCAACGATGCTATGCCTAATATGCCTAAACCATAGGTAGGCTACAGCTCAGTGCAATCAAACCTGCATTAGATAAAAATTTTAGTCTCAAAGCACTTGCGGCAATAACATCCCACTGCTGCGTGCAACAGTCACATTCTGCTGTGACTTGGGCTAAAGAAAAATTACCTTAAGACAAGAACAGCAGAATCTTGGGCATAGTTACAGAAAATTGAGATTATAGGTACAGAGACTCAGATGACAGACTAGTAGGCAAGAAACTGGTGTCTAGGGGTTGTGGATGTGATATTTATAGCTTCGACGGATACACAGCGCAGTTCTGAGACTTATGACATGAAAAGAGAAACCTGCTCCCCCAGACACTGGAAAGTCCTGGCGCATAGCTTGTCAGTTCTGTTGCAGACAAACAAGATTCTGCAAGGAGCATTATTTTTGCTTCCTAAGAACACTGGGAATGGAATGCACATGTGGGTTTTGATTTTTTTAATTGAGTATGCACAGAATGTATGCATATATATATACTTGAAATAAATGAGAAAAGCCTTTTTATCTTTCAACCCCTAGCAGTATAAGCAACTCTAAGGGTTTCAAGTATGAATTTTAAAAGGCAGAAATCAGATGGTGCAGTATATTAATATATTTGCCTTTTACTATTAGAAACCCATATTGAATATTAACTTCCAAGTCACATTTGAATTACTTTGGTATTTTCACCGAGATTTGTTTTTTTAGGACAACACAAAGTAAAGACACTCCGAAAACTGGAGGAAGACACAGATAGGATTGCGGTATATAGCAAGGGCATGTATTGTGAAAAGATCTTTTTGGGATGCCAAAAGTCCAATAATGTTAGCTATTATAAAAAAACCTGTTAAGGTTTAATCTTCCATGTGTAGATTCAGGACAAACCCTGCCGCTGTGTATTAAAAATAAACTTATTTGTGCATACATCTTATCCACCCAATGCAACTACCTTTTATAACTCAGTATTTTTTAGTATACGCTTTTCCCAAGTCAGTATTTGGTTTAATAAGTGATGATTCTTCGAATGAAACTGTTAGATAAGATCAACAGGTTATAGCACACTACGACAACAAATGGCTGCAGTTTGAGCCTGTTCCTATGGTCCTGTCTCTGAGAGGATGAAAAGAAACTTTCTGTGCTCCAAGGAATAGAACTTAATGTTCAACAAAATATTAAAAGAAAATGAGTGTCTTAAGGCCAGAAAAAAAAAGTCTATCAAGAATAAGCTGCCTGCTTAAACTATTTCCTTGGAGACTGAAAACCTTGAGAATGTTTTTCCTAAATGAACCACTGATATGCTTGGTTTGCAAAGCTCCCTAGAGCCCTGAAGGCTGAAATCACTGAAGCTCCTTCTCTCAGAGAAAGCAGATGTTCAGAGGACAGTACAAAAACAACCTTTTTCTCTCCTCCTTCTCTCTCCCTTCCGAACATGAAGCCAAGAAACAGAGTACTAGGGGCTGTCAGACCTTTGGGAGACGCCCTGCAGAGGCACTAACATGCAGATTTCATCTGATTTGTGCTCCAGCTTTGGGAAGAAAAAAAAAAGATTAGCTCATTTTAAGAACCTGAGAAGGATACGTCTTCCTGCGTCTGTCCAAATTCCTCTTACAACACATATGTTAGTGTCATCTCAGCACTACCTGCCAACAAAATCTAGCTCCAAATACGCACCAAAAAAAATAGAACTTAGGTTTTTCAACAATGGTTATTAATATGCAAAACACATGGTTGTCACAATCCATAACCAGAAACACAGGTTGCCATTTATTGTTAAGACTGATAAAATGGTACCTTTTAAAATAAAGGCTTTTAATTACAGATCCTTTCACTTCTGAGCTCCATAGTACTATTATCATTCTGGCACGCATTAAAATACTGTATTTTACTTTCCTATATCCTTCAACAGTATTTTGAGGGTGATTTATATTTTACAAGCTTCACTCTTTGTCATTCTACATCTAATTTCATGTAGTCAGCTTCTTGAGTAAGTAGCCCTATACGTACTTTTCATGCCAAGACAAATGCAGGAGCACACAGTATCTTGTCATGATAATCTGAGCTCAGGATATTAATTCTTTTGGCCCTAACGATGGCATCAGTGGGGATGCAGCACCCTCTGCAGGTTCACAAGGCAAATTGCTATAAGTATTAATCTACAGAAAGTGCATGCACCCCAAAACAGATTGCCCGCAAGCTTTTCATGCAAACCTATTAGAGTAACACGTAAATTCCTTGTTTTAATAAAAGACATGGCCCCCCTAAAGGTAGATCTAAAATTTAAAACATATTTAAATTAAAGGTAGCATGAGTATGTCTTAAAACTGAAAAAGCAAGAACATTTTGTGAATTTTGATGATTGCTCCCAGTGCATCTGCAGCACATACAGTAAGACATGACCCTTTTTCCAGAGTCCCGCAGAATAAACTGTCCTGCAGAAAAATAATCAATACAGAGTCCCAGTTCTCGAATGAGGCAATCCCTACGTATAATTGATTCAAACTATTCCTAATTTTCTGTTCGTTTGAGTTTAATGAAGAAATTCAAGACACAAAATACTAGCACCATAATTATTCCTTTTATATTTTTACCTTCCCATTCAATACATGCTGCACAAGAACAATGTAACTTAAAGTAAAACCACAACACAACAGAAAGAAAAGTATACCAGTCACATTTCAAGTAATGCTTTATAACAAGCTGGAACGTTCACTAGAATCTACCAGAGCCTCCAGAACATCCTTCTTCATTCACACACTTTTTTGGCCATGGTGAACCCTAGTTGTTTTGTAGATGCAGAGGAGATATGAACAAAGCTCTTACAGAATTAGACACAGCATGAAGATGACTCTTGAACATTAGACCAGCAGACACTCAGTAATAGCTAAAGTGTTATATAAGGTACTGCTTTCTTTGTGCAATTAACTATTTCCTCCCCTTTCAATTGGCAAAACAAACATATCACAGACCCAATTGATATTTTAATGTGTAAGTTGCTTCCTTAAAATCAACTTGACACATCACTGAACACTTGCATTGAGCTGATTCTGTTGTGCTAACATCTTAAAGTTGTTTACATCATTAATTTTAAAAGTTATTATAAGGAATTAGCAACCTAAGCCCCAAGGGTTTTACACTCATTCTGCACTGATGTAAATGACTCCACAAGGCATATTAGATGTGAGAGTCAGATTCTCTACTTTAACACAGAAAACCTACCTCACTGTGGTTTAGTATTTTTAGTGCTTCCTTCCCTTGAGAATCTGTTGTACAAAGTCCAAGCTGTTTTTTCTTAAGTTCTTGATTAAGTGACTGCAGATCCTTAACCATCAAGATAAGGTCAGTAACCTAAAAAACCACAGAAAGAACAAGCAAAACCAGTAATGTCCATACTAGCATTAAAACAAATGAACATGTATAAATCTCCAGCTAAATCTAAACTGCAGAGTTGGAAAGCCTGGCCTTCTACATCTGCTCATGAAGCAATCTCACTACATATGAAAAATATGATGATGTATTTGTGAGTTAGCGTTCAAGAAATCTTAACTTGTAAGACTGTAGTTTCCAGCCATGCTATTAAGTTGAAATATCACGTTTCACAACTCAGTAGCAAGAAGAAACCTGAGGGCACCTCACACCAACAGGCTGATTTGACAAAAAAAAAAAAAAAAAAAAAAAAATTTTAGTTCAAGGGAAACCAGCATTACAGGGAAATAGTAGCATTCAGAAACAATCTGTTCCTCTATCTCCAACACCCTTTATAAGCCACTGTCCTGCTGAGTAGTTTCACAGATACAAAATCTGAATGGACAGACTCTTGACCAGACACTATCGTCACAGACTCATGTCGAATATCAAGAAGGCAATGCTTGCAGAAGTGAAATATTTTTATTAGACCAATTAACATATTTGGAAAAAACAGATCAGCTTTCAGGCATACAAACCCCTTCTCAGGTAAGAAATGGTTTATAAGTGTCCTTATAATGAGTGTCCCTGAACCTACGGAAGGGAGTAGGTTCAGAGAGAAAAGTGGTATAACCCCAGAGTGGGACTGGGACAATGTAGGGCTTTTTTTGTCAACACCTCTTCAGTGTAAGGCAAACTTCTTTCCTCCAGATTACCCACCTCCAGTTTTTGAACACCTGCCTACAATTCAGCTGGCCATGAGAAATATAAAACTGCACTTATATTGACTTCCAAATGACCACATTCAAAATAATTCCTTGTCATAAATTGGTGCGTGGATCAGAAGTCACTGCACAGGATAAGGAGTCAGTTCTGAACCACGATACTAGTTTATTGTATGATAATAGTCATTACCTTTAATCTCTGAATTTCAGTTCTCCTTACGTAGAATGGAGACAATGTGAACTTAGCGCAGGGTTGTTTTACAACGTGTTGTATTTACCAAAAGATCTGCAAATCCTGGAATGGAGTGTGCTATACAGAGGAACAGACACCACTATGATCTTCGTGATTAATAAAAGTGCATGAAATGCATGTTGTAGGATACTTAATGCAAAAACTTTTCTTTGGAGTTGGTATGCTTTACGATTACTGAAATACGGCATTGAGTCGGAAACGTGAATTCAGTATCTAACTATCACAAAATCTTTGCAGCAGGCTTCCTATCTTTCAGCTGATTCTGAAGCTCACATGGTGTAACAAAGACTAAATAGTCCATAAAAGCTGGATCATGAACCACAGAGACGAGAACTTCAGATCCCAACTGTACCTAAACAAACCTTTTTGTGAGAGATGCACAAACTATAAACAAAGCAGAATTAAGCCATTAGAAACAGTAAATAGCAGAAAAGATCAAGACCTTTTTCTTAAGTTCTTCAAGAGACAGATGGTCCATCTGTAGGCTTAAATGATCTTGCTCTCCCAAACAGATACTCATGTAAGATGTTTGATCTCCACAGAAAGACAGTGTTTCATCTGTCAAAATAACGAAGGACAGGAACTATTTCAGAAACTCTATTTGCAGGAAAACACAGCATAAAATGCAAAGACAAGACTTTTCAAGTAAGAACCTACTAGTAAGTCTGTGGGAGGCCAATTAAAATGTTTCATCCCCCAAAATAAGCTTTCTGTTTAATTGAACAAATTTTGTCCTCATATTTTTTTGTGTTTCTGACACATAGACATGCTGTATTTTCTGTGGTTATCAGCATGAGTTGTGTATGTAATTCTCAATTATAAATTTGCATATTTAGCATTAAAATTATAAATCATTTTTAGGAAGGATAAGCAAGGCATGAATAGTTATTCTGTTTTAACTATATTTTTATGAACATAAACTCAAGGTCTCAAGGCAAAAAGCTGTGTTAGATGAAGTTATTTATTTTCTTTCGGGTCAAAAAATTGCATTAATTGAATTGAAAATAGTTACTTATTCATTTCCTCTATAACTGCAGGAATGATTTGTTATGTTTCAATAAACACCTGTTCATTTACAATATAGATGACAGTTAATTCTATAAATATATCTCACTAGATAGGGAGAAAGCATATCTAAATTAGGACAAAGAAGAGCCATCCAAATCCTACTGCCAGCTCTGACACTGATCCCATGGCTGCCGCAAGGACCCAAAGCTTCACAAATTATTACTAATTTTCAGAGCCTTCATTCCTAGCAGCCTCACCCTCAACACAACTGCTCTTGAGAACCCAGGAGTATCCACAAGACCTTTTGACCTACCCTACTTGTTCATTATCTCAGTTCTTTTGAGGTTGGAAACTCTGAAATGGCAGAAGCTTACCTTTTGTCACTTATCATAGCTGTCAAGAAAATGATGCTAAAATTAAAAGTGTAAGTTTAAAGTGAACAGGCTTTACTGATATTTATATATCCCCTATGGAATAAAACAGATACATCTGTACATACGCAGTAAACTATATTTAACAATGTCTACTTACATTATTCTTTTCTATTACCTAAGTATATACTAAAAACACCCCCAAAGAAGTACGATAAAAAAGCTAGAAGATAAGTTTTATATAAAAGCTCTACTATTTCTGAATTACAAAATAAAAAAAAAAAACCTCTGGCTATTTTTTCTGGCTCCAGAAATACTACTTTTGTTAGGAGGAGTCTAGCCATTTCCTGAGACAAGTTCTCTACTAAAGTATTGTGAAAAAAAATTGCATTCCACAGTCAGAAAGCGATCCCAGGGCCACAGATTTATTCAAAGCCAGGAATCTCTGACTCCTGCAGAAAACAGAAAAGTCTACGGGTACAAAACAGTAGGCAGCCTGAAATGATCACTGCAGTAGAATTGCCATAGAATTACTAACATTTGCTGCACGGAAAGAGAAAAGCTGTCCCTCTGCCTATGCCCTGATTGCTCAAAGACAATCTGTTACAAATCCGCCAAGTAATTTTCAGAATAGAAAGGCGAAAAGAGGTTTTTCACACCTTTTTCTTCTCTCAAATGTTTCTTATCCATCTCAGCAAACTGAGTGTAATAAAACCAGTTTTATTTTGTACAAGAACATCAAGAAAAGGGATGGGCTACACATGTATACAGACCTTGTCGGTTTTTCATGTCCTTTATCTGATCTTCTAAGACCTTCTGCAGATTCCGATTAGCTAAAACGTCGTCTTCTAGTTGTTTTCGCAACATGAAAATGTTGTTTAGCTCTGTTTGCAAGCTATTTATACTACAAAAAGGGGAAAAAAAAAATACTCAATTCAAAACATTCTGTTGTGCATCTCAGTGTGTTTTATACATCCGGGTTTCCACAACAAGCCCATTTCGCATCAGCCATCACTGGTTTTATTACACAGATACATTATTTTGATGCATAAGAATAAACAAATCCCTACATAGAAAGATGAGACTAAACCTCTACACGTACATTCTTTTCTTGCTGTTTTGAGCTAAAAAATGACATGTATAGTCTACCAGCCAATTTATGTGTAATTATTTTTAAGGAAAATCAAAATTAATAACTTCTGAAGAGTATGCCAGAAAAATATCATTATCACATAATACTGATAGCTCTGTGTATTCCATTCTACAGTGACCATGGAAACTTTGTTCTCTCGCTACAGAACTGTACTATACAATCTAATGCTCCATTTAAGAAAAAAAAAAAAAAAAATTGTGTTTTGTTGAAAATACGGCCGAGACATAACTAATGTTTTATTTCATCATTTATCTGATAGTCTGCAAAAAGACTTTTCAAGGTCTAAATTTTCTCAATTATCTCCATGGGGTGTAAATGCCAAAACTTACAAATGATAATTTGTCAACGTGAATTAATTCTCTAAGCAGTTTTCTTCCAAGCTGGCCACTGAAGCTCTTACGTTAGCATCAGTCACTGTCCCTCAGGCCTCACGGTGTCAGGACCTCTAGCTATCCTCTGCTAGGATCTTCCCCATATCCTTCAACAACATTGCCAAGGTACTTCTGATTAGATCATAAAAAGAATTAAGTACACTAAAAACATAAATTGTCATAAAATGAAATAAATTGGATTTAATAACAAATCAATTACAAGGTGTTACTGAATTCATTCTGTTATTTACTTTCACATTTACTTCACTCAGAATCTCAGTGTCTTAAGATAAAGTAAGCTGCTGTAGAATTTCCAATCCACTGCACTAAATGCCACAGAATTTCGGAATTTAAAAAAAAAAATAATTTAAATCCCTCTTACAGGAGACGATACAGGAACATACAGCACATCATACTTTTGCATGAGAATAACAGCATATCGTAGAAACGCATTAGCTCAAAGACAGCATGTAGGAAAAGACTCTCAGTCTGTCTTTTGGTAAGTGTGCTGGTGTCAGTCCTTCCTGCACAAGAAACTGTTGCTTTCACCAATTCTCCCTCACTCAAGACTGTTTTTGAAGAGAGAGCTCTTAAATGCTCAGAAAAAAATTAAGAATAAAGACAAACCAACACATTACTAGAAGCTAACCAAGAACATTTTCTCCTTTTCATGAGCTGAAGTTTTTATAAGAAATAGCATTGATTCTCTGCTTGGAGAGACAAGAAATGTCTTCATCCTGACATCCTGTAGCTTCTTTTGAAAAATAACCATCCAGGTTGCTTAAAATAAATAATGCCTAAAAGTAGATATGTCAGCAAGAAAACAGATGCATGCCTAAAATCTGTGTCACTGCTGATGGCAATTACACAAACAAGGAAGCTGAATTTATCTGCAGGGTTTATCGGCTCCCCAGAACTTTGGGGGTTCAAGTCCTCCTTGATGAGATTTACAGCACATCCCAGCCCACAAAACTACAAGGAGCAGAAATGAGAAGACCTGCCCTCTGCTTCCACCTCTGTTGTTGAATCATTGCGCAACCTCTGCAAATCACTGCATAACATGCACTGCTCTGTGCATCCTGTAACTCCAGATCAAGAAAACTGAAGTAATGAACCTGCTCCTGATAGCACAGAAGTTAATTGTAAAACTCCTATTACCCTAATAATTATAACTACAGTTATAATTTTCCTTATTTGAAAAATATTCCAAGAAAAACTAGTATCGGAGCCATGTCACTTTGTTGTCATTACTATGGAGTGTTGACAGTCAACCCACCCACAGAACATACTTCAATAGCAGGTCACACCCTCCATGTGCAAACTGGCTTCTTCCTTCATTTGATGATTGTTCAACAGAGAAGTCACAAAAGCCATCGCTCTTTTCCCAGAGAAAAGAAATAATCTCCATAATCTGACTTCTGTCACTATTTCTAATGAAAAAGATTCTAGTATCTGAAAGAGCTTCTGAGCTGTGGCCAGGTTCAAGATGGCATTACTGTTAATGCACTGAATTCAAATACCAGATCTCATCTGCTTTACTGCTACTCACTTTATGGTTTCCTAACTACAGTAGTCTATAAATCACCTGCAAAATACAAACACACATTCCCACAGCGTTGGCAGGTATGAGCCATTGCCTTCAGGCAGGAAGAGTCAGGAGCTAGCACTCAAATGCTGCCAATACCTAATTAAGATATTTGTAATTATAACAGTAATTTTTTTAAAAAACATTTGAATTTATTTTACCTAAAGGCTAAGAATTTTCTTTATTTTATCATAACATCTCCTCCACAACTGCCAAGCAAGAACACAATACAAAGTAGGCCACAGATTTCTTTCTAAAATGTTGTATTCTTTGATTTTAAAAGGTTAAAAACCACTCCTGCTACACTTCTGAATGCTTTATATTGAAAACATATATGCAAACTTCAAGTATTGTGTTTTGTTTAATCTTCTTCAAAAATCTTACTGGCTTATATTCTCTGTCAGTAAGATTCTCACAGTGCCACTTTTTAAAAGACACATAGCTCCTGAAAATCTAGCTGCTTACCTTGGAACCTAAATTGACACCTAGCTCATCAGAGAGTCCAGTCCAAACAGAAACATTTTCAGAAACATTTACGTAATTTAGATAATACAGTCTCACTTACAAATATATTTATTTTTTCAAGGAGGCTACTACAGCTAGTTTATGCCTTATGAACAATTAGCTAGTACAAAATCATCACCAAATTGCACCTTTTTTCACAGCTTCTGACTTTTGCCTTTTGAGTTTAGATCAGCCACCAAAATAGAACTAGTCCTTACCTATCCGATTCTTTGAAGGTCTTCACTAGCGTAGAATAAATATTTTGTTCCTTTCTTAAAGCAAGGATCAGCTTTTCATATTCGGCTTCTTTATTTTCCTAAATTAAAACAAGAACATACTGAGCTTACAATGTTATTTTTAAGTTTGCATGTCTACAACTGCTTGTGCATGTGTTCTGAAGAAACCATGAAAGAATCCAGAAATCCAAATTTCCTGAACAGAACTGCCCACCTCCAAAGCCTAATATGAATCCAGAAATTATTCGTGATACTTAAAAACAGTTACTATTAAAGGAGGCAAGTAGTGTTTCACATATCCAAACAGTCGTTCATTTTTATCACAGTATAAAAAGCTTTTTCCCCTGCCCTCAGCATCCTCACTTCCCGGGTTCACAACCACGTAGGAACAACCTGGCAGGCAGCCGCTTCAGAAGGGAAAGAACATTGTCCTAATAGTTCTCGCCGTATTTTGGACAAAACTGGCTTTCTTCGGGGGACAGGTTCTGCAAATTCTGTTCCACTTCTGAACAAAAGGACCGTACCAAGCCGACAAATAAAGGATGAACGTGTCAGACAGACACTCACTGAGTCAGCTTTCTGCACGCTTGGCTGGGTCCCTACGAGCTGCTGCTTTACTTGTGCAAAGAAAAGAAAATTGTTCACCTGCAGTCTTGCTCACAGAAAGTATATTATTTTTAGAATAAATCCAGACTCGTAAGCTACATCCTTAGTAAGGATCCACTAATTCCCCAAGACTTTTTCACTCCAAAACAACCACACAGCCAGTTCAACGGGAGGCAAAAAATGCAGCTTTTTAAAAGGAGTATTTGCTTGTGCTTATTACATCAGCTTTCTCAGAAGATAAAATAACTGAGATCTCTATAGCAAATTTAGGTGTATTAATGTCAGACAGATATTCTGCCTCTGTTTGGGAAGAAGAATAGACCCCGTTGCTTCTCTCAGTTTTCTTTTTCGACTGAAAACTGAAAGGAAGAACACAGAAAGTGCCACAGCTAAGGGGGAATGTTTATGGCTCTAGGATGACAAGATAACTCTGGAGAGCAAGAATGAAAGGTAATTCTATTTTCTCCGTATTACCACTTCAAGAATGGAAACTAAACTCTCAAGAGATAGTAAATCATTAGTGAACAGATCATTAACAAGGAAGAAATCTACGCCCAGGAGTTTTAAGCAGCTGTTATTACTCCAATTGCAATTCCTAAGGAAGGAATTGCAACAAAAATGCAGCTACAGTAGAATCTCGTTAATTCACACTAATGATGCAAAGACTCTGTTAATTTGAAAAATTCAGCATTCTGCAAAGTAAACAGAACAAAAGCAAGGACAACTGTTGTTTACTTTTAATTATTTACACTCATACTTCACAGTATGCTAGCAAATATGGTAAATAATATTTTGCAAATGTAATCAGGTTTTGGTCAGATTACTCTCGTTAAGGTAATCTGCATGTCAAATCTTAGGGCAGAAAGAGCAGCTTCTCCCACCTAACACTGCAGACTCTTTGAAGGAGTGACCTTGCCCTTGTACACGTGCAGGGTGTTCATCTACCGTCATTCCTAAGAGCAGCTGTGTTCTGACAAGTGTTTCTGGGTACTAGAACTGTTAGAATTGTTACACTAAATACTATTCCGCGTGTGAAGTGCAAAACGCTGAGCTTCATATCAAGTTTACTATCAAGATGAGTAGATGAGAGCACACAGCAATCGCTTCTGCTGGCTGAGTACTGAGAAACACAAAGGCAAACAGATGGAGGTGAGTGATCCCGAGTCCATTAATAAAAAAAAATCCCACTAAAAAACCCGTGTCAAAAAGTGCATCTTACAGCGTGAATTAAGAAGTCTCATCAATATGTTGGAATCTCAGCCTCTCGAGAACAGTTACTAAACATAAAATACACAGATTGCAATTTAACTTGGGAAAAAGTTTGATCACTATGACACCGATCAATGACGTAGAAAGCAACAGGAAGAAATAAATCTTTAACTTAATTTAGCCGGTTAACAGTCTGTTAAAAGTTCTAGCTAACTCTTCCATATGTCTGATCTAAGCCTTGCAACTATTACTGAAGACACTACAGAACTATACCCTAATTAAAAGCTCTTTCTGAAGCACTGGCAAAGTAATATCACTCTGAAGAGTTTACGGTACACAAATTAGACAACGATTGCCACCAATTGTCCTGGGTCTGTATTGCTGTATTAACAAAGCAGCGTTATACACAGAACCGTGCTCTGGTTTCCTGGGTTTCTTTTATAAGTCACATGTTAATTTAGCTCTACATTCGCACCAAAATCTCTGTAAGCTCATGAAATCCTCCCAATTCTTTTTTTTTCCCTGCATAACAGGAGACATGAGCTGTTTCTTAATTCAAATGTCACAGACTATACACAAATTATTAAATTCTAAATTCAACTAGCTAGGTAGAGGTTAGCAAAATCCTGAGAAGTCTTCTTGGTTTTTCAGAATCTGTCATGAATAATAACGATAAGAAGATACAGCATGAACATTTTTTTTTTTACATTATTACTGTCATTTCTAAATAAAGCGTAGGAGTGAATTATTCCAATCAAGTCCCCAATGGTACACAAAACATAAGGCAGCCCTGTAACTTAAATAGACCATAATGCTGTGGGAGTTAATGAAACATTAAACCTCTTGACACATGGTGTGAGGGAAAATGTGTTAGAGGAGATAGCTGCAAGACATCCAGGACCATATTGCAGTGAAAGATTTATATTCCCATGAAAGGAGGCAATCTAATACATTAAAGTCTATATTTAAGTCTGAAATACTATTGCTAAGCAGCAGTGGTGCAAAACATAACTTATTTTCATTAAAGGTTTTTCAAATTGTAAGCAATGAAAGTAAAAGGTTTATACCTCCCCAATAAATAACCTTTTGGCAAAGTCACAAGAATATCTGGTTGCCTCACTGAATACTCTCTTCCTTACAACAACCATCGGGATCATTCTGAAATCTCTGAAAGGTTAGAGGATGAAGGACTGAGAGAATGCCATAACCTGCACCTCATCGCTGACGCATCCATCCATCCACCAGGACCGGAATTTGGTAATGTCCTCTAACACTGCAGTAAACTTTATGTATGGTCTATCATAAGTGATACAATCGCTAATAAGATTAAAATTGTTATAGGCCACTGAGCCATCTGTCTAAAGACGAAAATTACTATAGCAAAAGACTTTGTTGGTGACTCTTAGAAACTGTCATCTCAACCACAGAAAAAGTCACAAAGCTGACGGCTTCAATGAACTTACAGCCCTTTTTGGTGATATGTGAGGCAAAACTACATACAGATCTCCAAATACCACTTCATCAGGTTAACCCCTTTAAGATGACTAGATGACCTTTGAAGGTCCCGTCCAACCCTAACCATTCTATGATTCTATGAAATTTCTACCAATATGGAAACCGTAAGACACACCAACCACATCCATTCCCATCACCAGGGCACGCTCAGTGTCACAGGTGAAAAGCATAACGTTTACAGTGTGTGAAGAGATGGATATTGACAAAAAAAAGATTGCTCTTTTCAGCTATAAGCTAATCTCATCAAATCAAAAATTGAACTACCACTCTGTTTGTGTGCTTAGAACATCAATTTCAAGAGACTGAAAGCAACAACTACAATGCACTGATCGCTATTTAACAGACAGGACACTTGTATTAAAAAAAGTCAACTACATCACCTTCCATAATCACAACAATTCAGCAACAATGTGCACACTGCATCAGTATCCAGAGCTAAGACATGTCCGCAGTACTGCGCCAATTGCACCACTTCCAGTTCTCACAACACCCAACTGCAACGCTCCAGCTCCATCAATAACTTCCATCCGTTGACTGTAGTTTCTCCAGCTGCAGCAAACTAGACATCACAACTGTATGCACACAGTATTTGTCAATTCCCTGATGGCACAGTGTTAACTCCCTGAATACAGGAGTAATTATAACCAAAGTCAGCTAATGTGCTGATTGCACAGGAATTAGAGTGTCCTGTGTCTGCAGAAACATCAGATTGGCCTTGCAGTGTATCAGCTAACTGTGTTTCCCGCTCCACTCTCAAGTGGTACATAAGCTCCCCCTCCCAAAAACATACAGCACAGAAGGGCTACATTACAACAAATCCAATAATTTATTTTACGCTTAGAGAAATCAATTTATAATTAAAACTCCTGTCCCCTTACTGCAGTATACTCTGTGTGCAAGTTTACACGTACAACACAATAGAATCCAGCAGCACAGCCCAAGGACTGAGCAAGAGCCACTGTTGTCAATTTTGCTGCTTTTCTCAGTAATAAAGTGAACCACAAAGGTCTAAAACTCTGTGTTAGAAATATATTTACCTAACAAAAAGAGCTTTGTAAGTATAGGAGTACTGGTTGTGAGAAAAGAGCATTAAGCACAAAATCAACTAAAGTCTCTAAAATTATGTGAAGCCCATTGCATTTCTAAATTCCTTGGCTGTAAAATATATTTCATTCTGAGACTCCATAGCTACCAGAGTCAGCAGTTGCATGACTAACCTAATTATCAGTGCCCTTGCACGCTCTCTCTCTAGCCCATGACAGTGGCTCAAGAATCCAAACTCTAATTAGAAACTGTCATTTATCTTCCCTGGTCTGGCCAAGGCACCCAGCAGAGCTTTGGATGTTGGTTGCTTTAAAATTTATCTTTACATTAAAATAAAGTAAAAAGGTATGATGAAAGAGAGAAAGTTCTGCATCTCTCAATTCAGTTTCTTCAACTTTAAAGATCAGTGAGGCTAGAGGAGCTTGGTTTCTGTTCTCTCTGGTGGGGAGGATCCAGCTGTGCGTTTGTTGAGATTTGGTGCAGCACTGTAAAGTCATCAAAGAGTCCAAGGCAGCCAATGAGAGCAGAGCTCCGGGTAATCTGCGTCCAAAAACTTGTGATTAATATGCCAAAGTCAGTTCTTACAGGAGATATCTGACGCAGAGGTTGAGCTGAGAGGACAATGGATTGTGATTAGGTATTGTTCACAATCACGAAGTGAACCAGCAACAGAGAATAGCTTGTGATTAGAAGGTGGGTACTGGGTCATTACCGTGCACGGCTTCGCTTGCCACTGTTCTCTCTCTCAGTTATACACCTGTACTGGAAGTGGGGTGTACAGAGGAAAGTTAGTGTTTGATTTTCATTAATTTTGCATGATTTTCCATCACTCTTAGGTCCCTTCATGACAGAAGTTACGTGCATGCAAAGCAGTTTGTTTTACAGAGGTAGAATTTCTACTCAGCCTTTCACAGACTTTCTTTTCTCTGCATGTATATTCATATATTCTTTGATACACTCTGCACGGGTATCCCGGCAAAGGGCAATGCAGCTCCCTCACTCTAAACTTGTCATACAACCCGTGACTCAACGCATGCTTGCATCTACCTTGTTCAATAGCAGTGTCCACAACACATTAAGCATCACTGCTGTGTTCAGAATGTGACACAAGACATAGCAATCGTGTTTCCTTTGCCATTGGCTCACTTTATTTTAAATGTCCTTGAGAAAATCTCTATGACTGATACATTATTAAAGAAACTAAATAGCTTTCTCCTTCATTAGTACATGCTACTCTAATTCTTTCTACGTTGCCTTACGCTTTTGGAGACGTTAACATACTACACTGCAAACACCACCAACGAAAGACAAGAAATGTACCTTCAAAAACACTGTTCACTAATCTGTACACAATAATAAAAAATGCACTGATAGAATCAGCAAGTGATTCAAAAACTTAACAGTACCTGACCTTCTTCTGTCAGTACAGAAGCTGGGGGTAAAACGGGAAGGAACGAACTCTACGTTTTAAGACTTTGAATTTTAACCTCCGATTTCAGGTACTAACAAGTCTTTTCAATTTATGGCATCCAGTAAAATAATAGGCATATGTTGTCCACCTTTAAAATATAGATATTTATTTCGGTACTATTTCCTTTCTTCTTTGCTTTAAAGTTATTCTTTTCTTGTCCTAGACATATCTTCACTCCTATCTATATTTTCTATATTTTTTTTATCCTCAAACTCCATTTATCTCCTGTGGTCACTAGCTCTATACAATCTTTCCCCTTATCTATCAGAAATACACACACTCTCCTCTGCACCTCTCTTCAGAAACACAGACACCATCCCACTCAGGGAAATACGTCTGCCCTAAGAACCACAAAATCCTTACTTCTTTACGGCAGGCAAAACATTTTACACACTGTCCAAGAGTAGAGTATAGTGATGCCATATAAACTCAGAGTACAATAATACTATGTACTTTCAGGATACCAGATCAACACCACCTCAATCATAAAAATCATGTGACAATTATTAATAAAGCTATTGTTGACAATTTTAATAATACAGAACATTTTATGATGGTACCGATCTGAAGGAAAAACACTCCCCTGCTATATGACGTCAAGGTATTTATCTGCAAATGATTAGTTACAAAAAACTCACCTCTAACTCTCTGACTATCTTGATGATTGACTGTTGAGACTGTGCAGCACATTTTTCCTTTACTAAGCCCTCATTTTTCAGTTCAAGTTCTTCATTGGCTCTTAGAAGGTTCTTGTACTTATTCAGGAGCTCTTGCAATTCTGCCTCCTTTTCTTTAACTGTTCCATCAAGTTTCTAACAAAAGGAAACAATGGAACAGTTTTACAAAATTTACTCTAGTTTAATATTGCAAGAGAGAGAAACAAAGAAAATTTCAGTGAATATCCAAGGATGATCCAGCTCATATTCTTTACATACCTCACAAAAGAAGGGCTCAATGTAACATAACAGAAAAAAACAAAAAAACAAAAAAACAAAAACCAAAACCAGAAGCTTTCCCCAGCTATCCAGTCCTAAGTATTAAAAAAAAACAAAACAAAAAAAAAAACAAACCACCAAAACCAACAAAACCAAGTCACTTGGTCTCCAGGTTAGAGCAACCTCAGCTATTGCTCTTTGCATTGCTAGTTGAATACCATTAGCACTTGCCAGGATTACACTTCCAACTATAAAAACACTGAGCAGGGACCCATTAACATTCACAGAGCTCCCTTCTCACACACATAGGTTTTTTTTTTTTGGAGCCCATTCAAAAAGATAAAATATTTCTGTATCTATACATCTTCCTCAACTTCTCATTTCTGCACAATAAGCTGAAAATCATAAGCACTTCAGGGCTCTTAAAGTATCCTACCACAACTGTGAAAATTCTACATAAGTATTAGTAGAGCTTTCTTCCCATTCTGTCCATGTGCTTCATAAAACCCTAACAAGATATCTTGTTGAATACCACACAGTCTATAAATACGTCTGTTCTGCAAATACAGTATTATAAAAAGTGAAGGTTTATCATCAAAATCAACAGTAATTCCAAATACAAATGGGATTTTGTAATAACTCCTCATACAAAGTCAAATTATAACTTTCCTTTTTTCATTTCAACTTAAGTCTACCTACCTGAAGCAGCAGATCCTTTTGATTGACATTGTCTGTTAGCTGCTTGATAACTAGTTCTTGGCTCTGCAACGTCTGATTGCTCTCACTCAAAAGAATATTGTAATGATGTTCAACTGCTTTTTCTTTCTCAGTCATTTCACCATGTAATTTCTCTAGCTGATTTCTAAGATCCTACAAAAAAAAAAACAAAAAAACAAAAAACCCAACTGAATATTTAGCAAATCAACTTAAAAAAAAGTTTAAGACTAACAACCCACATTATTAGCTTAACTTTCCATTGCTTTAAATTACTCATATCACTGAAAAGTCTAGAGAATGTATTTAAGCCAGTATCTTTCTCATGTCATCAATGAACAAAATCAAAGAAATAAAACTTTTAGAGGAGGTGTCAGTATCGTCTTTAAAAACCTAGGTTGTTGCTGTTTAAATGCCTTTCACACAGAATGACTGGACAACAAGGCTGTTGGGAATATCGTGCACGTAGACGTAGTCGCTGTCAGAATGAACATTCACTTCTGAGTCAATTTACTCCCTTGCTAGAAATAGGAGAAAATTGGTTACGGGTGATTCAGTTTGTCATTTGCTCTTTTTCTCATCACACCATGAAAACTCTTGCACTAACATTGTATTACTAGTTACTTTTGCATCTAACAAAAGGTCAGAAACGCTAAAACATTTCCTTTTGACAAGAACATAAACTTCAAAGGACCATTCAGGTCAGTCTCATGATCAGAAGTTGTGAACAGAACTTGCTCTTGGTTCTGGCTCTGTTAATTACTTCCTGCAGCTCCAAGATCAGTTGCATCATCTCCACATCTTAGATCCCCATCAGAGAAACATATACTTCTTGTCCATTTCGCTTCCAAAACATAGGCACAGCTTGCATGTACACTACCCTCATTTTACAAGCTTTTTCTCTGCCAGAAGATCTAAAGCATTTACTGCATGGATCGTGTGGAAAAAGAGTAGTAGAAACTTGTAACAAAGGAGCTGTTGTCTAAAATTAAGCAGTTAAAACTTTCAAAAGGCTTTAGACTATCTAAACTTCTCTTCAGACCCAAAGAACCCAGTAACACAGCCTACATCTTCAAATAAATGTTTTCCATTTATTCCCATAAAGGGCCCATTTGTAAAACACCATAAGCTCTTTACGTAGTTTGCACATATGGTAGTCACTGGTAAACTTCACACTTACCTCCACTGGGAGTTAAAATTCAATAGTTGTTTTTTATTCTAAGTACAAAGAAATAGTACTAGTGACACGTTAATAGCAATCTCTTTACAAACTGTTTTATGTCCTTTCCTTGACTTAATTACCTTGCTTCATGCAGGTTCACAGCAAATCTTTAACATCATTTTACTGCTTCAGTGTTTTAGTTCTGTTTATTTTGCACATTAAAAACAAATTGTCATTTACAATGCCTTTTGGTTTACCTGTTTAATTTTAGCTTCATTACCAGGGTTCAGCTAAGAAATCCCTAAGAGCTCCCAAAAAACCTCAAATGTTATTCAGTTTTGAAAAATGATTAAGTGTAGACCTTCAGTTCTGCAAACTAATAGTTAATTTTTTCAGAACCGGAAGAACTACCTTCTTGACAAAGAAAACTGAAGAACTGCAGACTCAGGTCCAGGTTTTGTCTATATACACAAATTCTCAAATGTTTCTATTTCTTCTTAAGTATAAACATAAACCACAGCGTAGCACAGCTCTTTTGGAAGTAGTGTAATGGTCTGATAACTGCAAAGTCTTTTGGCTTCAAGTTATGGAGCTCTTCAGGTGGGTCCCACTAAGCCTATTCATACACAACACGTGAACTGGAAGCAACTGCAGTGTTAGGATTTTTCCCTCCATTGCTAAGTTCACTCCTTGACTTTCACTCATACATTGTTTTTCTACTATTACATCACTGAGAGGCTTTAAGTGAATACAGTACCTGTCAGGTAACTAAACTTCAAAGGAACAGTGTTGACCTGTCCTGTACCTTCAAGTGACCAATACCAAGTGACTTCTCTTTATGAAAATGACAAACAGCTTTAAGAAGAAAAAGATGATAGACATGCATAGACAGAAAAGATGCTGCTGCAATAATAGTACGATACCCCCTATTACCTCATCTTAGCCATCTTGGTGTACACTTGTCAGGTACAGAAACTCTGCTTCCCCTTTAAATCAACACAAATATTATGACCAGGTTTATGGAAAGAGGTGGTCGGACAAGACATAGAACTGTGCAAAAAGTAAAAAAAGCCCACAAGAGACTTGCAGTTTGCAGATAATTTGCCTCAACTATTTCTGCCCCCAGAGTTCCCTAAATTCTTCCCAAAACAAGCTAGAGATGAGACTGAAAATTATCTTCTTTGCATGAGCCAGAGTTCCGTAACACAAAAAAACTATCCATCACTATAGCAGGTTGCTTGACCTCACTGACCACTCAAATTGTCTGGGAGAAAAATCTTTGCTTCCTATACATTGAGATGCAAGGATAATATAGTACCTACAGTTCTCGGAGCATAAACTTTGCAATTCCCTCTGCCAACCTTTTTCCCAAGAGACTTTCTTATGATTAATGATAGTTGAACTAAGAAAAATGAATGTGAAACACAATAATGCAAAGACTGGAGCAGATGCCTCCCCCTCCTTGTCAGATGGAAAACAGGTTGGTGAATAATTAAGTTGTGAGGCTCCAAAACCTCCCTCTCAGGCTAAACTACAGGTAGGAAGACTAAATAAATTCTGCCTAATGAGTTATTCTGCATTTCCCTAACCAACTGATCAAATAAGAATACCTAGCAAATACACGCTAATTGTCTACATTCAGGCCTAGAGGAGTATGCATACTTGAAGTGTTTAGTGATGTCGATTTGAACGCTCTTCGATCAAGAAGTGCTGAATCTGTTACACACACAGTAACATGGTGGACAAAAGCAACATTAAGGATGAGCTGATGTTTGTTCCTCATCAATGGTACGCAAGAATATATGCCCAAGGATGTTTTAGTTTTTTAATTGCAAAATTATCCCAATTACAGGATATGAATTTACAGTCATTGAGAATTTCCCTCAAGAAAGAGAGGAGCCAAGGCAGTTCTGTCCCTTACTTTCTTTAATATGTTCGTTACAGATATCAAGGGCATTTTCTACAGTTGAGGCACATTCTTGCTAGTTTTATCCTAACAGAACAGGAACACTGATAAATAGGTATCTCTGAGCAAAAATAGAACAGAATTTTTAAGGCTGTCTCATAAAAAGTTTGCCACAGATCACTGAAGTGCTTTTCTATTTGTCAAAGAGCAAAATATCACAACATATTTTTTTACTCCCACGTATCTACTACTTAATGGGCAACATTTCACAGGCAGTGTTGCAATATCCAAGTGTACTAGCAACTCTGAAACTGAAGCAGCTGTTCTGCAAGGAGTGGGAAATAGGTTAAGGATATAATTTTTATAAGACTGCTCATCTTTTGGCAGGAATGCTTTTCCCCCAAGGAGCCAGTCAGTTACACAAAAAACTTGGGACATAATGGAGTCAAATAGGCTTCTGTAATACAAGTAACTTTGAATCCCCTGGCAACTCCCTTCTCAGTCCTATTTTTCCTGTCTTTCCTATACAGAGTTTTATTCTAGCTCCCCTGAAAGATGAAA
Source organism: Chlamydotis macqueenii (assembly GCF_036417535.1). Classification (NCBI taxonomy): domain Eukaryota; kingdom Metazoa; phylum Chordata; class Aves; order Otidiformes; family Otididae; genus Chlamydotis; species Chlamydotis macqueenii. The sequence continues at coordinate 7,456,749 of NC_141575.1, read as the reverse complement.
AAAGTTCTGAATAGAGAAAACAGTTAAATATAAGATGCTTTAAATCAATAAAATATGTTCTTTGTGGCTGTTTTTCTGACGGGAGTTATCTATTCTTTCTCTCCTTAACCTCAACACCCTGAAGAAATTTCAAAGCACACCAGAGATAGGCTGCCGTCACAGAGTCTCTAACCACGGTTGACAATCAACCAAAAATGCAAGTTAAATTGGGGTCAGGAGAGAGGGAAAAATTCTTTGTTTGCAGGTAAAGAGATCCCTCTACCGGTTTTAAGTGATATTGCAGGGACAGCAATTTCCACATATAGCTGGTTTATTAAGGTCCTTATTTAATAATTGAACCAAAACGTCCACTGAATAAAGACAAGCTCATTTAATCTTTTATTTAATTTAATATAGCAGGAGACTAATCCCTAACTGAAGAGGATCAGACTTTGCATGCAGGAAGGACTCTACTCGTTATGCAAATGTTATCCTAATGGAAGCAATGGTGAGAAGACTTTAAAAAATTACACATGACAAGACATACAGGCGAGAAGTATGTTTTATGTCAAGCGCTCAGCAGAAGGTGCATCCTTTTTTCAAAGGAGGAAAAGAAGAAACCTGATCATTCACTTTTGTGCATAAGCTGTGCGCGCTAGAAGCAGAAGTGCTTATCTGAACACCTACAGCAAGGTAAAAAGACTCTAAACAAGATATGAAGCAAGCAAAATTCATTAACAGACACGGCACATCCTTTGTGTGTTAAATTGTGACCAACCCTAAGCATTGAGATTTTTACAAGCAGAAATTATGAAATATACAGCCTTTACCATGACCGTGCTATGATAGCAAAAAGCAAGCTTAAGTTTGGCTTAAACTTGCAACAACTGGCTACTTACTCCTGTTCTGCATTAGAACTTAGAAGAAAGTTTATACATTATCTTAAATAGCAGTACTTTAATTAGAGATGTAAGGATACATATAGCAGCAATGCAAAATGTACAGTCACGTATGTTCAGATTCTGCCATCAGAAAAAGTGTAATCAATAGTAACCATTTATTATTTATAACTACTAGTTATTTTTTCTAGGACCTAAGACTGTCAAGATTATATTTATTTTGATGTATTTTTCTGTGCAGACTGTGTGCCCGAGTTTGCCTCAATCTTCTTGACCACATTCTTTTCAACACTGGCTTTAGGGAAATGCATTTACCTTTCCTAAAAGTAAAAAAAAAACTAGATCTTAGAAAAAAAGACATGCTAGAAATACTAAATTATTCTTAAACTTTATGAAATAAAGGCAAAAAGTGATAATAACATTAATGGTTTTGTCACTTCTGCTCTTCTGTAGTTGTGCTTCATCCAGCTCCTTCTCCATTTTCTCTCTTTCTAAATTCAAATCACTTAGCTCTTGATCCGTCCTTTTAATCCTCCTTTGTAGTTTACGATTCTCAGCATCCTTTGTAAGGTTTTCCGAACGCAGCTCTGCTAAGAGAGTCTCTTTTTCCATCAAGAGAGCTTGATAATCCTCAGCACCCTGAAAAATAAAGCAGCATTCAAGTTCTATAAGAGTATTTTGTAAAGACTGGAAGTCTTCTCCTGTTGAGTCCAAATCCACTCCCCCGCACCTCTTTCCACTACTTCAAAATTATGGTGCAGAAGTACAGCGAGATGACAGTTACCCACACAACAGGGAACACGTTACACTGAAAGTTTTCTCAACTAGTGTAACACAGCTTTCAATGACAAAGTCTTAGATAAAGGTTGACTGACAAAGGAGCCTGTATTATTATTATTATCGGTTCCCAAAGCTCTTCTTACATAAAGCTTTGGGGTCAGTTTGAATCCAGACTAGGTCATGTAGTTACCAAGTCATAATCAAATTTTCTATATGAAACAGCCAGTCTAATTTGTGTTCTTCCCCATCACATATTGTTACAACTGGCCTCCTTGAAGTTCACAAGGGAGAGGACAGGAGTAGTGGGCTATACAGCATGATCTACTCACAGAGAATTGCCTTCAACTCAAGTTTGCAGCTAAGTAGCAGAGTAATGAGGAGAAAGGCTTGCTCTGTCACCCACCATGCAATATGGATTCTGTGGACAGGAGGGACCAGTTGCACGCTTTTTAAACCTATAATTTTTCAAAAATAATCAAGCTCTCATAAGAACAAAAAGGGTTAAAATTAGAGGAATATTTCAAAGCAGGACTTCCATGGCAGGAAAAAATAAACATAAGCTACAGATCCACACACAGGCCAAAATGACCTGAAGAAAAAATAGAGTATACTTTTCTCAATAAAGCACACTTAAAATTTGGGCTTAAGTGAAATAAATAGCTTTTGAAGAAATGAAGGTGCTCTCTGTGAGAACTAAACATTATTACTCCATTAGACTTTGAAATAAAAAAAAAAAAAAAAAAAAAAAAAAACAAACCAAAACCAGCCACAAAAAGCTTTAAGCGTGTGCACTCTGGAGGCAAGCATATCAACCTCTTCCATTCCTGCCAAGCTAAGAGACCAAGTGGATGAACAATCATCATAATGGAAAACTCATCTCTGCCTCTAATCAGTATTGGTTAGTTTTATTAGACTTAGTTTTAGATGAGTTGGAAAACATTACAAGAGACATTATGTTGTCTATTTTAATATAAAATTCTTACTTTCTCCCATTTTACATTTTAGGACCTTTTGCATAAATCATCATCATAAAGTCCTTTCTTCTCCACACACATGAAAGCATTGCTAAATCACATTATCACAAACAACATTCCACTATTTTATAAACAGCAGTTTCACATTTGTTATATAAATAAATCCAAACAAGCGTCTCATACCCAGTTCAACTCTGGTAACACGAACAGTGTGCTGTTACCATACTTTTGGAAGAAAAAACAAAAAACATTCATAGGTCAACAAAGAAAGCTCAGTATCATCTCAGGTCCACAACTATTTGTCTTTATTTTTAACTCATTGTGCTTTTACACATTTCTCCCTTAATAATTCTCAGTTGTTATAGGAGGAAAAAAAAACACCTCATCAAACAAGATAAATAATCTGACATTTTAACACTCTATCATTTAAATCATTTGACTGGGGAATTTTTTTCCAACGTAAGAAAAATTAAACATTTTGAACTAATTTCCATTCCTCTGCATCCAAAGATAGAAAGCAGTACCCACGGTGTGGAATTATGGAGAAGGGAGGAACAGGGATGGGGAGGCTACATTAATTGCTTGCTTCTTACCTTGAATTTCTGAATGTGTGCTTTGTGAGTTGCCTCTCTTGCCTTAGCCAATGAAGCATTTAGGTCTTCAATTTCAGAACCAAGCTCCTCATTCTTTAAGTAAAGTAAAATGAATACTATGTAGACAGAGTTATTTCCAAGGGATGGTGACTCAGTAATAGCTATCCCATCTCATTATCCACTAATCCAACTACACAAAACAAATACTTTAAAGAACAAAACCACCAAATACATCATAGTAAGTCTTGTATAAAGAAGTTCTTGTTCTTATACAGCACTTAATAGACTGCCTATCGTTCAAGTTAAATATTTCCCATTCTTCCACAAAATACGGATTTCAGCTGATGTTGACCTCTCCTATTTTAGCTGTCTTCATGACAGCTCCTCTTGCTCAACCACATAAAATACTTCTCATATCTTTTAAGTGGTGCTCAGAGCTGATAAAAATCAGCGTGCAACTGAACACATTTTTCCTCAAAGTTCTTAAGGGAGAAAGTATCAGTTATGCATCTTTTTCCTCTGACCTTCAGTCTCAGACCCAAAACTCTAGATAAACAGAGCTGTTTACAGATACAACAGCGGTGATTAAGGATCCACTAGAAGCCTCCTAATGGTTACAGTGAGATTAGTCAACCCTTGCCACATGCACAATGCACACACTCCCCTCCCAACGATAGTTCCATAACTCAACAAGATCATAATCACCATACCTCTTTTTCCTTCGCTTTTAATGCAACAGTTAGCCCTTGAATGGTTTTATCCCTTTTCAACCCATTCTTCTTTTCCACAGCAAGCTCATTTTCTCTCTCTTGTAGCTCTTCTTGAAGTGACTAAATGAGATTATGTGAAAGTTGCATTAGCTTCCCACTACGAGATACTGTAACTGCACATTAATAAGTACATACTCTCAGAGTTCTTATATCTTATTATTCTGATTACTAACATAAAATATACTCCCAAAACGCGAGTCTTCACCTTAAAGGTGTGCCTAGAATATAGCGCAAGAAGCCTGATCTCATGGGCTGGCCATGAGCATAAGCTTCAGTATTTCATGAGTGTGCCTATCAGCTTTACTGAAAATTGCTTCAAAAGCAAGGTGAGCCTTCCTATCATCTAATATAAAAAAAAAAAAAATAGAATTTACCAGAGGACTTGCTTTGCATCCTTTTCAGCAAAGGACTCTCTGTATCCATGAATGTGTAACAAAAGAGATCCCAACATGCACTGTAAGTGGTCAAGGAAATAAACAAAATGAGAACTTACCTGAATTTTTTTTTCAAAGGAATTTCTCTCATTTTTAAGCTCCGTTCTAATAGCCTATAAGAATAGAACAGTTGTTACAGACAAGTAAATTCATTCTAAACACAAATGTAACTCAGTAAGCATCAAAATGAAGCAAAATAAGCTTAAAAACCCTGGGAGGAGGGGGGTGTGGGGAACTACAACACAAACTTAGCCTATGCCATTTGGCAGGAATATATTCAATCAGTTGCTTCTGGGAAGTCTACAAATCTACCTGGGCACAGCGCGAGAAGGAAAAAAAACAAAACACCACCACACAAAAAACCACAAACATCCGCCGCTCCCATCATGTTCTTCCATGGGACAGGACAACTGTACTTGTCGAGTTAATAAAAATGCATTTTTATGCAGCATTTATCTATGTCAGCAAGATGCTTTTCTCAAGGAAGATTTTAATTAGCACTTTCCCTTGCAAAGGTTACAAAACATTTTTTCTAAAAAGTAATCATGTATAAAAATAGAGTTGTGCAAAGGCATTAATCAGATTTTTTTCTCCAGTGCTACATCCCAAGATGACCACGCAGTCTGGTCACCTCCTATGAAATGATGAAAGATTACCCTGTTCTCACCTTGACGCACAAATACTCTTGTGAAACCAGGGTAGTTTTTTCCTGACACATACTGATTTAATTGCAAGACAACCCCAAATCAAAAACTTGAAATTCCATTAAGCGGTCAAAAACAAAACAAAAGAAAGTTTCTCAGAAGCATGACGGCCTCCATGATTACTTTCTTAATTCTGTCAGCTTTAATTTATTGTTTGAATAAGTAACAAAAAAAAAAAAAAAAAAAAAAAAAAACAAAAACCACAACTAAACAAGACAACAAGCCTTGAGACCTGTTTCTACATTACAGCTTTCAGGATATCTGTGTTCCTGTTTAAGAGCCAAGTGAAATACAAGACTGACTCTTAGCCCCTTTTGTAAGCCAAAGGCTAAACTTTCACTTTATTTCATGAGATTTTTTTTTTTTATGCTTATCTCCCTTACCACAGATTTTTGTCCAGGCCATAACAATAGAGATACTTCCCAAAAAGAAACTCTCAAGTGACATTCTTAACTTCTATAGAAGTTGAGTCATCTATTGCGGGATCTGTTAACTCTAGCATTTTTTAATATATATTTCTGTAAAACAATTGCACAGGCATAAAGTCAATGGGAAACATGATTTCTCATTGAATGAATGGTAAGCATGGATAATAAGAACGAATATTGACCCCCCAAAAGCACATATAATCAATGAATGTTAAGGAAATGGAGAAGGGAGGGAGGGAATAACTATGGAGAAGAATATTTTTTAAAATTGGCTTAAGTTACTCACATACTGTCATGCACAAAACCTTTAAAATTCTACAGCACATGAGATTTATAACATAACTGTTCAGTCCGTTTCCTCACCTCTAGCTCACTATCTTTTTCATGCCTCAACTGTGAGGTAAGTTCTCCGATTTTTTCTGCTGATAAGTTCCCATCATAAGATCCACTCTGAGACTTTTCCTCTTCAAGGTGCTGAATTATAGCTTCTTTACTTTTCAATGACAGATTCAGTTGCTCTATAAGTCTAAAATTATAAGATTTTTAATATTAATCTTTCATCATCTACCACCAATTCTCCACTCATTGCAGTTAAACTTGAAAACAACTTTCCTAGGTGAAGGCTGCAAGAGTTGTAAAACTTAGGAGTACTTTCACACCCCTTCCCCCTCCAGAGAAACCAGAAAAAAGGTGCTGTAACTTCAAAGCAAGCAACAAACAGCATTGAGCTATCTGCAAAGCACTCATTCTTGTTTTCCTCCAGTACCATTTCAAATGTCAACACTTAAGCTTCAATATTTTAGTTACATTGTCCTCTATAGCACACACAAAAAGCTTATCAATCTATTCCACTTCTTAGCACATACAACATATCCTTACATGCCATCATTAAGTGTCCCTCAAGCACCCAGTTCCATTTCTATTTGTACCTAAGCTGCTTCTCATAAGCAAAAAATAAAGTTAGGTCAGCGCTGCCTTCTTTGGTCAATACATATCTTGACACTTCCAGTATTCCAACTGATAAAAACAACGCTTGAGTTTTCTGACAGATATAAGGGTTATACGTGAAAAAACTTCCTAGCATAAGATGGTAAGATGGCAGCTGGCTATTCCCAGACAAGTTTAAGGCATTGTACATGAATATTTGATTCACTTTGAGAAGTCAAATAGTCTCTTCTTCCACTGGCACTATGTTTTTCTGGTCCTGTGAATGCTTACATTGATCTATCAGCATGTAATTATAGAGGATCCTGCTAACACTAGATCACCGGGGGTGGCAGGGGCAGGGGGGTAGAGGAAAAGACAGGAGGAATTAAAAAAAAAAAAAAAAGGAAAAAAAAAAAAAGACATTCTTCATCATACTCCACACCGTGTTCACTTTAGTGATCCAGTCCTGACAATTTCTGTTTCCAAACTTTAAGCACCCTTTTCACACAAACTATAGAGCTTGTAACTTAACTACCTCTGAAAGGGACTGGTTTTGTAACTCTTTCCCAGCTCAAGTCACTCAGGAGAGATACTGTGTTCACGCAGATGGCTAACAGAGAGAAAGGAAGACAGGAAAGGGAAAGGAGAGAGAACTTGAGAGCCAGGTTATAATTACTGTGATACTACGTCTTAAGTATCAACAAAATCTATTAGAACAGTTTCATAATTTTATGCCACTGTAGCTTTCAGAATTGCAGTTTTCAATCTGTTATGCTTTAAAAAAAAAAAAAAAACTGTCTGGAAAACACTGCAAACCTTGCTTTGTTCCTACTATAATATAAAACCAATGAGATTGAAGCCTCAGGCCAACATCACTTTCTGTTGCCAGGGGAGCCCAACTGCGCAGTTACTCAGGGAGCAGCTGCCTGCAGGGTTCAGGCACAGACAGACAGGAAAGGATACTCCAGAGTATAAGGAACCATGATGATCTTTTGATCTCCACTCCGAGCTCACATGACCCCAAACTAATTAAGCTTTACTGAGAGGCTTGCCAGGCATGTATTTTACCCTACATATCTTTAAAAAAAAAAATAAAAAAAAAATAAAAATCCCCCAAAGTATTGCGATTTGAGTTTACACGTTTTCCCCACCTGAATTTACTGAACAATTCACACATTTTTCCAACTCTGTGCCAAACAAAGCAAAGCCAGTGCTTTGCAAAGCACCATCAAAATCATGAAGCTCAGCCACGCTATGTTTCTCTTCGCATTAGATTGACCAACCTCATCAGACACATCACTGGGACTGAAGAGTACGTAAACACCACGAAAGCAGCAACGGAACACAAACGGTAAAGCCAAGTTCTATTCAGCAATAGTTTCAAGAAAGCAGCAAGCAGAAGGTAAGTGAGCAAAGCGACAAAGACCCTTTAAAGCATGCCATGGTCACATCACATGCATACCGATTCTTTGCTGTGTTCATTTAAAAGCAGAATAGGAAAATGGCCACTAAAATTCACTCAGGTATCTGAGGGTAAGATCAAACTTAAAACCTGTATCCATGTTGACTCTTCACACTTTAAACAGTCAATAACTCCAGTGGTTAGCAATAGCACCGGCAACGGTTCTGACCTGTCTTTCTCAGCTCCTGTAATCATATCCAGATCCTTTGGAGGGGCATTCATAATTGAAGAAAGTTTCTGCTCAGCAGCTATTCTCAGAGCTTTCTCCTTCTCTGTCATTGCAATGGCTTTTTCCACATCTTCTTGGGCAGCTTTAAGATTCTGTAATTAAAACACACAATCCTGATGCCTATAATAACAAAATGCTCACAAAATCTTTCACATATTGAAGTTTCTTCTACCAAACAGATGTTGGTATGTTTAAATTAAACTACTTGGTAAAAGTTGCTAAGTGCTTTGCCAACACTTCTGAACTCTTTGTATGTGCATCTTCAAGATTCATCTATTTTCTGTGGTACATAAAGAAGGGAAGTTTGTTTCAAAGAAATAAAACAAATACCCTAACTGATAGCAGAACTGGAAACAAAAGTGCCCCTATGCTATAGTTTTAGATTTAGCTATTATAATTTGGCTTTGTCCCACTGCCCTCCCACTATCATAATAAATAGCTACACTTAAAGAGGTTAAAGAAGGGCTTTTTTATTCACTCAGAGATGAAATTAATATTCACAGGCTTGCTGTAGCTAATTGGAACTCTTCCCAACATCAATTGTAATATTTTGCAAGAATTGATAAAGTATGAGCCAGACGTTTTTCTCTTGAACAGCAACAGAAACAGAAATTCCTGTGAACTTCCTCTAGTGAGCCAGCTCATGGAGACAGGGAACACCAGGAAAACCCCACTTGTCAAACACTACATAAAATTTGTTTCAGATCTTCATTTTCAAATAGCAAGCATCCCTGCTGTGCTCACTGAATTTTGCTTTATACAAAATAAAAGCCACCCTATAGCCTAAAAAGCCTAATTCCCCTCTCTCCTTCAAGTCTGTATTAAAAAGCGTATTTTTGGGAGGAGGGTGAAGAAAAAGTCTTTCACTGCGAGACTTCACCACTCACTCCCTCTCCTGGAAAGCTGTTCTGTCAGCATTCATCTTTCAATGAAGAACTCTGACAGAAATTAATCTTTGTTAGCGTTACCTGGATCTGTATAATTATATGGTGCTACATAAACAAGTGACTACTACTCTGCACTGTTTACATTCAGAAGTATAATAAAATTAATGTCAGAGGCCAACGGTATCTTTAGATTACAGAAAATACTATATCACTATGAGATTAGAATATTTGCCCTTCTGCCCACAGATCTGGCAAACATTCAGTACCAAAACAGCCAGTCAGACTGGTACATAATTTAGGAACTTCTCTACCTACTATCCAATAGCACAGAGAATGCTTTGAGAAATCCCAGTTTCACCAAACCAGAGGAAAAAAAAAAAAAAAAAAAGGTCATGCAGATGCCCCCTCCTCCTCCCTGAAGGAGCTCACTGCTTTATGAATACTGCTAAATCACCCTGATAGGAAGTACCATCAGGAGACTGCCACCAGTGTAGACATCAGTGTAGAAGACCAGTATCTTCCATGGCCAATTCATTCTTTAGGGACAGGAAAGCAAACATTGGAATATAACTACTTGTGCTACTTGTTTACTTACAGAGGAGCACCAGATGCTTATCCCCCTCGCAAACACAGCTACAAAATCCCACCCCTCCAGATAAGTGCATGCAGCCAATGATGCAAAACAATCATGAGCTTAGAACTTGACATAAACATTTCCAACACAGACCATTCAATATCAAATTTGTTCTCTACAAGAAACAGAACTTCTCCCTGCTTCTGAGGAAGCATGTTATTCATAAATATTTTACTTTTTTTTTTGCCTTTACACTACAAAATGAGGAAAAAAGTTAAGCAATTCCCCTATAAAGATACCAGCACTGGCTCAATAACAAATACAGGAATAAACCATCTCAACCACAGACAGCAAGGAATTAAAAAAGACTCTGTTAAGAAAAATGCAAAAAGGTGATACAGTGACAATGGAAGCCAATAACATTTGGCAGATAAAGGTCATTCTAACAAGACAGCGTAAGGCATGCAGGCACAACACGGTGAAGCGCCTGCTGTTCACCCACCCAGAAGCTGCCCTAAGTAGGTGGCCCCTCCCAGCCTATAATAAACACAAGTGGAGATACAAATCTGAAATTCTGTGGCTTTCTATATTGCAGTAGTGAGGTCTCTCACAAAGGAGGGAAATGATACGAGTGCTTAGACTGGTTTCAGCTGTTTATGAAGCTGAGATTTTATCAGTAAAAGTGTTGAAAATTCAGCCCCTCCTCCTCTCAGAGGCTGCACTCATAAAAACACAGCCTCCTCATACTGGAATTCAGGAATCAAAGGTTTGTGCTGAGCGTACGTAAATACCACCAACAGGTACAAATTTCCTAAAGAACTGCTATTCTCATATTTGACAGTTCAAGAGCAACTAAAATCACCTTTCCTTTCACTAGTTTTTTTTTTTTGTTTGGTTAGGTTTTTTTTTGTTTTGTTTTGGTTTTTTGTCTGGTTTTACACTGGCTGTTTTTCCAGGAAAGCTGAAACAATTTTGAAAATGTAAGTAGATCATAGTAGCAAATCTCAGACAATACTACAGAGACAACACTGATTTCTAACTACTCCTTCAGTTTCGGCCACTCACCGCTTCCAGAAAGTTTATTCTGCTGGTCAGGATTTCTTCCATTTCTTGCATCTTCTTTTGTGCCTCTTCCTTCACACGCTGTATTTCGGCATCACCGCCCTGGGCCAAGCTTTCAACTGCCTTACTGAAAGACCATAATATTGATATGCAATGGAATTTCTATCAAAGTGGGAAACATTTGAAGTGTAAATGGCTGATAGATTATACACGAGCAAGTGTCTTACACTTTATCTGTACCTGCTTGTCACTTTAAGGTTAAATACCCACATCTACACACTCTGTAGCAATTTTGGTGGTATAGTTTGGAGTTCCACACACAAGCCTTGTCACAGTGTCTAAGCAAGCACTTCACATGTATGATGAAAAAGTGTAATACTCTCTTCACATTTTTAAAGCTTCCAAATACAGTATCAAGCCTTTGGCAGAGTTGTATTTTCTACAGAAAGCAGCACTGGAATAAACTGAAGATACGCAGCTGCTGAGACTTTTGCAGTTGCCTTATCAGTAATCGTTAATACCTTGTAAGAAAAGAACAGCTAGCTTTTCCCTACTAAACAAAGGATGACCACTGGTTTCCCCCTAAGTTTTGCTTCCTATTATGAACTTGTGCAAGGTTCCATTCAAAACCCAACAATACCTTTTGACAGCTACCTGCAGAGACCAAACAAAAATTCATCTGGTCCTTAGGATCTACTCGAAACAAGGCCTCTCTGAACTACCGAAAAAAGGCTATTTGGTAACAATTCAATGCCATGTGAGGTAGGCCACACAAAGAAAGTTCCGTTAAGCCTGAGGCCCATGTAGCAGTCAGAAACTGTCAGACTTGACCAGTTTGGATTAGTTTTGGCTCAGTCATCAAGAAGGAAGCAATTAATAGGCTATTGTCAGCCCTACAGTCATCCATTCCCTCCCCAGAGGACATTCCTGCCCATGTCACAAGACAGCGTAGCACAATATAAATACTACTTAAATAAGTAGTATTTATTTAGAAAAGAGGTTTTTAAAAAAGCTTAGCCTCTTAGCTTAACCTCTACAAAAGGAATGCTAAGCCATTCCCAACAAGGGGGTCATTTATTTACCTGAAAAATACAGTAGAATGAGAGATAATATCAAAGTCGCACCATGCAGTATAACTACCTTAACATCATTGTGCATTTCAGAATTCAAACATGTAATTTCTGTAATGAATGAAACAATTTCTAGCTAAGTGCCCTTAAAATACTGCATCAGGATTCTCATATTCCTAAAACATCAGGAAAAAAAAACAAATAGAAGCAAGACCTTGGAAATTCTAAGTAACAGACATCAAGAAATACACTGGTACTTACGAAGCTTTGATGAGTAGTTTCTCTCTCTCCTGCAGATCACGCTTCAGACTTTCTATCTCAACTTTCAGCTCAATGTTCTACGACAAAAGGAAAGTGCGTGGAGCTAATTCAGCAGTCACCCTACCCAGAAGTTTTTAGCAATACATACATTAGTTTTTGCTTGGATGGGCTAAATATAAAGCATCATGGGACTACAAATAGCATAGAGACATTGCAGCTATTAAAGGACATATTTAGCAAGGTTCGAGACTTTCAGAAATCTCAAGAAGCACTTAGGACCCTTGTATTCAAGCAAATTCCCTACACACACACACACACTTTACTATAACTGGGAGTAGTACAGATCAACTTTGGAGTTTCTAGGGCTTCCATGGATGGTTTTTCTTTGAGTTATGAGGTATTTCCTTTCCACTTTCTTTTAAAAACCCAACTGGATCAACTATTGAGTTTTTCAGTAATCTTAAAGTTATTTTGTTGCAGCCTGAGAAAACTACTCATGACATAAGCACACATCGTACAAGGAACTACTTGGCCCGCAAGCTGACAGATACCATTTCAATACGCTGGCAATTACAAGAGAGACGTCAGTGTAGAAGACCAGGACAGAAGACTGATCAGCAATATTCAGTTGAAAGCATGATCTAGCTAAACATCAATGTACTTAACTACTGCAAGCAGCACCAAGACAGACTACGTTTCAATCCTACTACAGAAAAAAGACCTGATGTAAGCATCTGTTACTTATAACATGCTAAAATGACTTCTTTTCCCTTATAGAATGCAGGCACCACCAAAGGGCATAAGAAATGCTTCCTATCACCTGTAAACCTGAAATCACAAGGATGCAAGGCATACCACTCACCTCAAATCATTCTTCCAACTTTAAAAGATACCAGTCTTTTCTACAAACTGACACAGGACTCAAACAGACTTCCTGAATCCTGGACAAATATGCATTCTTTCAGTTTAGAACAATAAAACTAGAAGCTACACACAACACTAATACAACTTTATCTACATGCTTCAAAGGAAGCAGCTTTGAGCTGGAGTGCACAACCAACCTCCAAGAAGCTGTACTGACATCTGATAAACCTAGGAAAGAACACAGGGGTGATCTGAACTGCTCAATAGTAGAAAGCAGACTAACTCCATACCAAATTCAGAAGCGTGTTGCTGCTTCTATTCCCCATTCAGTATATGATTTCAACAGCACAACTACTGAAGATTCATAACCACTTACTGGAAACATAACATCTCTTAGTCTGTCCCATAACTACAGACACTCACACATTTGAAACTAATTTTTCCACACCTTACAAATGTCATTTCAATTCAGTTATGACTGAAGAGGATTAGCCCAGAATGAAATAATCATACTAAAGTTTCCAATAATTAAAAAAAAAACCTCAGAAGTTGAGTAAAACAAGTAACCTGTCCACAAAACAAATTCTTCAAAAAGATAAATAATTCTATTAAATTATTCTAAATGCATACGATTTTGTATATTTCTTCAGTGGGGCCATCAAACTTCTGCTGCATTCGCTCCTCCAGAAAATATATACGAAGCTTCAGGTTGAAGTTCTCTTTTTTCAGATCAGTGATTTGCTGTGAAATAAGAAGGAAAATGAGCAAATTATGTCATGTGTTTCAAACCAAGTAAAATAAAGAGTGAAAACTACTATCATTTGGTTCTGCTCTCCACAGTGCAAGATTAGAATTCAACCCACTGAACATGGTTAAATGTGTACATGTGTGTGAGTGATACACACACACACATTTTTTTTTTTTCAAATGTTGAAGGTGTTAATAACAGCGTGATACCCAGGTCAAAATGAAACATCCTTCTCTCCAAGATGGTGTCACCCAGGGAGCTGCAAATGCTCCAAACCCTTCCACAGGTTTCTATCTTCTCCAGCTTCAGCACGTATCACAGAACACATTTTTCTCCCATAATCCTATACCAGGCGTAACATTTCCCCACCCCACAGCCCCCCCATCTCCATTCCTTACCTGAACGAGAAGAAATCCCCCTCCAGCCTATCCCTCCTGAATGTTCTGGGGTTTGGCTTTTTTTTGTTTTGTTTTGGTTAAGATATATAGGCACATCAGCTCACATAAACTTTGTGTGTTTGTGTAAAATGTTATCCTTTACTTGTGTTTATTTTTAGCCCTGCAAACTCTGACACAGTAGCACTTAAGCAAATAATAATTGTAAAACAGTATTGTTTAAAAAATTATAATCCAAGCTGTTGTGCAGACAGTGTTCTTCAGAACGTTCCTTCTTTAAGTACTAAAACATTGTTTGACTTCACACAAAAAGAATCCAAGACTTTCTTTAAATCTAAGATTTTAAGTAGTTCTTTATAACGTAAAACTCAAACAAAATATAAGATGTCACATTGAAACAGAAGTATTGTCTTGGCAAAAGCCTTGGATGGTAGCCTTATTCACAGGAAGAAAAGCCACAAGCACACAAGGCACGTGAGCCCAATTGAACACCGATAAAACCTTCATCCCATTCCATATTTCATAGTGCAATTCTCTGTGGAAAGAAATTGCTCATGATTGTTAACCTTCCTAGTAGAAGCAGCAACATAGCTGATGGTTTCATTAAAGAAAGGAGGCTCCCTCTAAATTTTTTTAAGAGACTAAGCATAAAACATTCATTCAAATAAGACTTGTGTCCTCCCCCAGATGCTTTCAGCCAAAGGAAATCTAATATGTTACTGAGTCACTAATAAAATATTTATGTAGGCTCCTCTAGAACAGTATAGTACCACTTGTAAAAATTACTAGCAATACAATTCTTAAAATATTTGGCTTGTGAAACCTAAGATTATTTTCTGCAACTGCACTCAGAATCTGCATCTGCAAACAATTCTTCAGTTTAATAATCTTTACCCAGCAAGATGCCTCGTCATTACTCACACAAGTAAGTATCATCCAAGCAACTGAAAATACGCTTGGCTACACAAACTTTGTGGCCCATTCACACGTCCTGAAGAAGCCCATCTTCAGAAGCAGTAGCAATACATATACTGAACATTAATCTTTCTTGCCCAGCGATTCCAAGTGGATGACCACAAACAGCAGTGGATATAAACTTGAGCTATGCAAGTTGTTAACTGTTTAAAGCCTCATGAGTATCGCTGAGTATCTTGATTAACTGGAATGACTATTTTGGAACATTCAAATAGATATAAGCATGAAAACAATGCAACTTCCTACTTCAATTCAAACCACAGAGCCCAATGCAGAATATTGCTCAAAACTGAAAGCCTTATTCAGAGTAAGCAAAGAAATTAAAGATTTCTTAAATGAGGGAAGGCTGCAGAACTGGGCTAGATCCTGCACGTCTTGCTGGAGAGTTAAGCACTAACGAGAGCAGATCTTACAGTTTTTTGATTGGTTTGTGGGGTTTTTTGTTTGTTTGTTTTTTAAGCTGTCAGTAGAACATTCCTACCAGACACTCTGAAGTTGTATCAATTGAACTTCTTGTTGGTCTTCACATATTCAATACACTTCTGAGTCAAAAAGAAAAAGCAACTTCAAAAGGACTTGGCATTCCTTAATTCTAGTCACATGTATTTCAGTGGCAATAGAATTAAACCAAAGAGCTTAAGGGTACTATTTTCAAAAGGCAAACAAAATAGACTACACAATCATAAGCCAAGAAGTGAAACAAATGTCATCTCTGACATTGAGTTTCTCAGTGGAAAGTTAATCCAGGCAGACTACAATTTAAAAGTTATAGCTTAATAAAAGACAATGTATAAGATGTGAACAAGTTCACACTACAGAGGGATGTTAATGGCAATCCTCTTGACTTAAGCATTTAAAGACTCAGTCTTAATTCCTTTATGCATTTTGATTTCTGTATTTTAAAAAACTTCTGTATTTAAAAAAAATCAGGACAATGCAATACACTCTACACAGAATATTCCACACCACGGACTGCATGGCAGCAAACATCGCTTGCCCAGCTCGGTTTAGCGCCTTTCCAAGTCTGCACAGAGCCACTTTTATGCAAAACGGCATCTGTCAGCAGAGGCTGTGGTTTCACAGCACAACACAGTTTTTTGCCAGCAGAGGCCATTTTACACGACAGCAAAACTCTAAGTGGGTTTGTGGAGACAAGAAAAACTCACAAATATTGCTACTTAGCTCCCTAACTTGATGGCAGTTGTCCTTTCTGTTCATGAACATCTAATAAACGATAACAAGGTCCTCAATTAAAGATGCCTTTCATTTTGCCCATGTAATCACATATTCTGTCACAAGGTGGTTCCCTCACAATATTGCAAAAAAGTAGAATATACCATAAGTACTAAAAAAAATCTACACCTCTAATATTCTCTAGCTCAGCATCTTCTCTAGGTCTAAACATACGAGGACCTTTTCTACAGGGATCCACTTTTTAGTCCATTCAAGGGTCGTTACAGCCACCCTGTTCTCTCAGAGTTACAAGGCAAGGAGCCCGCTCTTTTCATTACTTCCTTCTCATATTCTGTATAAATAACAGAGCTTCAAAGATTAGTGAATTCCTGCAGTGATACACCCCCCTCCCCCAACCAACCCCCATCTCCGAGCAGGAGAGATCGGGAACTGTACACGCTAATTCAGATCTGGTTTAAAGCGGGATAATAACAGCCTTATGATTTCGGTTCAAAAGCACATGTAAACACAGCTGCTGCTGGGTGCTTGGGAGACAGTGAAAGGACAAAGAAAGGAAACGCCCCCTTTCTCAAGTTTAGCCTTCCAGCTACCAGCAATCTTAAAAACTCAAACCCATAAGTTATACAGATATCTGTGTTTAATTGTGTTCAATGGATTCTTCTTCACTACTTGAATGGATTTTCAAGCTTCGCTATCCCGTTGGCATCCGTAAAAGCCTATGAGAAGTTCTACAGCTCAGTTTAACTTAAGGGCTCTGTATGTACCAGGAAGCCAGAGATCTGTGCAGCAACCCTTTCTCCTCTACATCACACAGAAAAAAAACAACAGATTTTTTTTTTTTAGTCCTTTCTGCAACTTTTTCCCCTGTACAAACACTGCAGATAGTAAACCACTTGCAGAATACATATTGTGGACTGAGGCCTTTGGCATATATCACAGTGAAATACTTTAAGCATATACAAATGCCAAGGCTGTGCCTTTCTACCCCAGCCAATGCACAAAACCAAAAGAGAAAGTGAAATATATGCAGACTGTAAAAAATATCCTTCACTAAGGCTTTCCAAAACAAGTTTTAAATTCTGAACAAAGAGCATAGCTTTCTCCTCAAAGAAATATAAGGCCATAAGAAACTGAAAGAGTTTAGAAGAAACACTCATTTCAAACCTAGCAATGCTACAACAGGTAACAGCAGTTACAGAGCACGCCACAGCCTGATCTGTAGCAATCATCTCAGAAATTTTTGATTGCTTTCCCCTCTACAGTTTCTTCACACAATCATAAGAAATTCATTTAAACAATTTAAAACTCTTTACAGGGAAGTTGTCCTGCAGCACAGATACACCCCAACCAAATAATAATTCAGCAGTTATAAACAACTGGCTTCTTCAATTTAAATAAGCAATACCATTAATATACTTCAAAAAAAAACCAACAAACTAATGTTTTCCTTTATATTCTACTAAGTGCTAAGAACAGTTATATCTACAGGACTGTCACAGTGATACCAGACCTTTACAACGAAAGTATTCCAAGCATACTCATACATAACTCGAAGGTAAAAGGTATTATACAGCAGTCAATGAATTAAAAAGCCAAATCCTGTATGAGTCTAAAATAAACTTGATGCCTCCCTGAAATAAATCATTTACAGACTTGCAAACCAAGGTCTTACGTTCCTGGTGATGGCATGAACTTATGAGCAGAGGGTGCCAATTTTTGTTTCGCAACTTAAGAGCAGCAGTTGGCTAGTCTCAATAACAATTTTTTTGCCTCTGTTTTTGAAAGCAATACTTAAGAAATTGAGGTTCAAAGCACAGATAGCGAGCTGGTCACACCTCCAAGAGATCTATGTTGACTGACACAAACTAAGAACCTGACCCAGAGCATCAACGCCTTAGCCAGCATGTTAGAAATCTCAGCCACAACTCTGTCACCGAGTCTGAAATTAAAAGTCTGCTTACATTTTCATAGTCCTTCATGGTCCGAGCTCTAGTTGGTGAGACTCTATCTTCTGCCACATCTGGTAACACTAGACATTTAAGAAGACAGAACAAGTTCAGACAGAGGAATCTCTAAACTCAGCTTCAATTCGGAAACAGCAAAGGCCTACACTAATCTAAACAAAACAAAAGTACACCACCTTTTGCACTTCGTTTACATTACAAGTTAGTGGTACTGAGTATTTGGTATCTAGATTTCTTTCCAATCACAGTAAGTTGTCTTTCACTTAAGCTCCCAAATTCCAACATCACCCCTTTACACCAAGATGTACACTGAAGTAAAGCTATGCGAGGTGCACTTTCAAGAATACATCCTCAGAGCAAGTACAAAGGACTCCCTAGCAGAATTAAGTCCTATTAAACTATTAGGAAGCCATTCAAATCTTTCAGTATCTTACTGGTCACAGGACAGGGCTCCACCTTAGACTCAGGGAAACCACAGACAGAGGAAATGGCCAGTATCTACATTGCTAAAATGTAATTCCTCCTGAGTGTACGTGTACTTAAACTTTTGTTTCCACACACATTCTGTAACAGCCACATTTAACAGGACGGCGTAACTTATTTCCACTCAAACACGTGAGAATAAACTTTTAATCAGAATAATGAGACTGTATAAAACACATAGCACATCATCTGGATGAGGCTCTGACCAACCTGATCTAGTCAGGGATGTCCCTGCTCCTTGCAGGGGGGTTGGACTAGATGACCTCTGAAGGTCCCTTCCAACCCTAACCATTCTATGATTCTATGATCTTAAGGATAAAGAAAAGGTAGCTGAGGACTCAGACTGACTCCATGCTAACTAAAATAAAATATTTCATTTAAAGGACTTCCAAAATTGTTATGCAACTATGCAGGGCAGTCTTGAAGATAATCCAAAGAAAACCAGTCAGTGTTTTTCAAATATTGACATTCTAATTAATTTCACAAGACAGCTTTCCTAGGGCACCTGCAGAATACAGGAACATTATTTGACAGCATTGTTATGTTTCTTGTATTTGCTTCCTTTTGTGAGTAAATAGATCTTCCTGGTAAACAATGTAATCTGTCTTGCTGTCAATTACCTACTTCTTCTATACAATGAATCGGCCAAGTTATGTTGCTAGAAACAGGCATTCATAAAGAGAAATAAAAAACATACACCTCGAATTTACATAACAGAACAGAGAACAGTCAAGCACACAAGTTTCAAAATAATACTATTCAGCCATTTTACTTTAAATTAAGCGTTTCAAGCAAGTCTCCCACACCTGAGGGTGAACATGGCCATCCTATAGAAAAAATATGAATTACAGCTTCTGCTCACCACAAACTAGACAGGAAGGCTTCTCGGTACAAAAAGAGAGAAAATCTAAAATTCTGAGCCTGGGGCAGGACTTCACACAGGAAGTAACTCTGAAGAGCTGAACTGAAAAGCCTAATGATACGCAGCACGCAACTTCCCTAAAACTGAGCAGAAGATTAGAATTAGAATATTACAAACAGTCGTATCGCCTTGCTGGATGTTGTAAGCATTTCAAGTACGCGCTGCACAAAGCTGCTGATCATCTTAAGTACGGCTCAGAGCCACGACGACCGCAGGCAGCGGACAGCGGTAACTGCAGCAGCTGCTGGCGTTTTATAGTCTTAAAAAGCCATCCCTTACTGAAAGCTGTATCACTTAAAGATGTTTTCTGCCTTTTTCCCCCTCAGACATGAGGTTTTCCCCTCAGGTTCCGAGCACTGCATGCAGCACCGAGCCCCCGGCGCGGGAGGGAGGGCTCCTCCGCACGGGGGGCTCCCGCTCGCCACCCGGCCTTACCTTCGCCGCCGGCCAGGCCGGCCTGGGGGTCCCCGCGGGAGACGTCTGGCAGGCGGGAGGCGCTGAGGAAGAAGGAGGACAGCGCTGAGGAGCCGAAAGCCCAGGGGGATGCCGTCCCCCACCGGCGAGGAGGGGGGCGCGGCGGGCCCGGTACCTCAGCCCAGCGCCCGCGGTGGGGCCAGCGCCCACCCAACGGCCCCGCACGCCTACCTGTCCTCAAACGGCACCGGCAGCGTCAGGTCTTCCCCCGGCAGCGAGTCCATCGGCACCGCCGACCCGCAGGTCCCGCCAGCGACCGAAGCCGCAGATCCTTTGTGCGCAGCTTTGGCGGCTTCGCTGGAATTCAAACGACCAGAGGCGCTTCCGCCATCTTCGCGTCGGCGGAGGTGAAGCCGGTGAAGCCAGCGCGGAGGAGCGTACAAGGCGGGCACAATGGAAACTGAGGGGGAGCCGCCATGTTTGCTGCGGGCAGCAGTGGAAGTTGGGCGGACAGGCGCCATGTTGGGTGAGGGCAGAGTGGGGCGGGGGATGATGGCGACTGCCAGCTGGGCAAGGGGAGAGAAAGCCATCGGGCGCCATCTTGAGTGAGGGAAGCAACAGAGACGTCCCCAGCCTCCATCTTTTTCCAGAGGAAGGCAGGCGACGCTAAGCCGCCATCTTTCCTGAGGACACAGCGGGGCGTTCCTGGGCACAGCTGCCATCTTTGCTGAGGGCAGGCTGGGCGCGCCGTTCGAGTCTGGCGAGGAGCCTGAAGGGCCCGGCCGGGCGGCGGCGACGAGCAGCCCCCACCTGTCCCCGGGTGCCTGCGGGCCCTGCTCCGAGAAACGCGCGTTAGCAAGAGGCTCTTGCTGGGGTGCGCCGGGACCCCGGGCTCCTGGCAGAGCCGCTGGAGCTGATTGTTTCCATGTCCTCCACGGCGCCAAGCTGCCATGAGCCTTACAGAGAGAAGTAATTACGCTTTAGTTTGAAATTCTAGTCACTAATTCTTTGGAACTGGCAGGGGTGAAAATCCGGGAAGCCAGCTGCTATCATAATCCATCTTGCGTTGATGCAGGCTGATTTTGAAACAATCGGGGATTTTTTTGTAAAGCATTGCAGCTCTATCCTGCATTTTCAGGGAGAAAACACAATTATGTTGAACATTTCAGAACACTGACAGTTGGAAATGCTAAACTGCATTAAATACTGCCAGTTTCCCCTTCTGAGTGCCACCATCCCTGAGGGCGAGCAGAGGAGGGCCTGGCTTGGGTGACCCGACCGGGAGCAGGTGGAGCTCCAAACCACGTCTCCCCCCTTTTTTAACTCATTATTGCAAACGTGTGTGTAGCACCAAAATACTTTCCTGTAGCATTGCATCCTCAACTGGAGCGTCATGGTCTCAGCATTACCTGTAACATGAAGCGCTGTTCCAGTAAGACACTCGCCTGGCTCTCACCCAGAGTAACCACGTGCTTAAGCATTAGATTTGGTTTCCTCTTCCATACAGTGTGTCAGGTTTCACAATTTGGGCTAGCTCTGGGCTATTAAGGGAGAAATTTTTTACAATGAGAGTGGTGGAGCACTGTCCCAAGTTGGCCAGAGAGGTGGTGGATGCCCCATCCCTGGAAACATTCCAGGCCAGGCTGGACGGGGCTCTGAGCAACCTGATCTGGTTGGAGATGTCCCTGCTCCTGGCAGGGGGGTTGGACTGGATGGCCTTTGAAGGTGCCTTCCAACCCAAACCAGTCTGTGATTCTGTGATCTCAAGGGGATTCTTACCTGGCTAGGAAATGGGACATGGATAAGGGCTGACCATGGACTATGGTCATTTTGTGATTTTGTTATTCCAAATTGTCATGTGCCCCATTTTCTCTGTCAAGGTGCCCCATGGTGCTCCATTTTCCCCAGGTACCTGCTCCAGCTCTACTCTCTATTCAAAACAGGTGAACGTTGCAAGCCTGTAAAATGCCCTAGACTGGTGTTGACAGTCATTGCAACCACTGGATGTGTGTGGTTACGGTGGCCTTCCCATCCCCGCTTCTGTCTTTCAAGTGTACAAGTGCATGGTGGAGCAGCTGTTATTGCCCCAAACTGCCAGGAAGTGCCAGGCACTACTTAGCGCAACTAAGCTCTTAATCTCATCTCCTATCCACTTGGACATGCCTGATGCTTTGCACTTGGGGTCTGCTGACCCTAAGAGATGTTCGGTCCCTTCAGCTCCCCTATGGCCCTTGGGAGACATGTGTCACCTTATGTGACTGGGTCGCCTTTTGCAGTGGCCTCACCTTCTGCCAAGCTGAAGTTTGCAAAATCGGGTCTGCCATATGGCACCAGGATCCCATCAGCCGGTCTGAAATGTGGCTTCACGTGTTTACAGAGCAGATCTTCGTAAAATGAATGAGTCCACTTACTGAAAGGATGATACCGGTTTGCTCTTGTTTGAGGTTCCAGTGAGGTGTTGCATATTTCATGCGTGCCATTAAATCAGCATCCATCAGCCACAAGCGCAGCGCAGACCGTTGACTGCTTGTGCGCTGCGGGCTGGTACAGCAGCTCTGTGTCGGCAGAGCCACATCCCACGCTGTCTTTTGAAAGGACATCAGCCCTCCTTGCTAATTTTATCACTTTGCGAAATTATTGTCTGACGGACAAAGCCATTTAGATATATACGTGTATGTACAGCAGATATGATGGAAAATTTCCCTGGGTTACGGCACTGCCCAATGTTTTAACACCTGCAGCAGCACCAAGAAGCTGCGAGGGGCAGAAAGGGCTGAGGAATGTATTGTTTAGAAGCAGTTAACAACTTGCCTTCTGATAATCTGCTTAATGTTGTTTAACCTTATCTTAATTAGGAGTACATTTGGGAAGATTATGCTAAATCCTCCTACCGTATTGGACAACGCTTTCCTACTTTACAAGGCAGTCTGAGATCCTTACCACCTCAGAAACAAGGTAATAAGGGAGTCTAGGAAATAAATACTACTGGTGAGTGCGATGGCATGGATGAGCTGACCACAAACTCCCAAGGAGCAGAATGAAAGCCAGCTGCTCAGCGCGCGGTGGCTGGAGTGCGACAGCAGCACAAGGAGGACGGGCGGCGCTGTCAGATGAGCACGGGTTCTCCTCGCCGTCCTGTTCTCAAGTCTGTGCTGTGAGGACCTGGCTCTGCATTCAGTTACGCCTCCTCTTGTTACAGTGCAGAGCAAAACCCCTCCTAAGCTAAGTCATGCACAATCAAGCTGTTCTGCTAATGCAAATCAGGTCTCAGTAAACTCCCTGGAATTTCACCAGTGTGGCTCTTGCTTATACAGCTCTGTCTCAGTTAAACATTTGAACAAACACTTAGTTTTAAGTGCTCGCTTAATTGATGCTGACTTACCTCTCTTGAAGTTCTTTGCTTAGTAAGAGCCCAAAGAGTAAGACATAGCAAAGACTAACCTTTAGCATTTGTATTTGCTTCTGCACCAAAAAAAAAAAAAAATCAATCTCCTAACACTGACAAGTGAGAAAGAAATGCAAGTTTTCCATAGGTCCATCTGCAGGGACTGCCAGAACGGTTCCAGACTCCTGATGCCGCAGAGGTGGATTCCAGAGTATCTGATAACATCAATCTCCTTTGAAAGACCCATTGTAGTCATTAAGAGAAATCTGATACGGTACCCTCTTCCGATTTCTGGCTTTGCTCTGTCGGTTTCGTTTTTAATGACGGCATACATCTCTGACAAAATATGTCTGTGTGAGTATCACAGGCAATAACGGGGAAATACACACTGACCGCTCAGCCACCACACACGTTAATGAGAGTAGCTGGAAGCTGGCATCGTTAATAAGCAGACACAAAAGATCACAGGGCTCATTTTTTAGATGGATTATCTGACACAGAATGTCAACTGTGCTTATGAATATCTGACGTTAAAAACCATTTTTGTGCCATGTTTTTCATCTCACATACAGGGCAATAATGAAGGAATAATTCTCTTGGAATAAATGTCGTTACTGAGATCAGAGTCAATCCTTTAGGTTTCAATCCAGCCCTGACTGCTGTCGGTGGAAAGATTCCGGCTGAACTTTAATGAACAAAAAACCAATGCAAAAATCCAAGTGGCATAGATACAAATTATATACATTTATTTTTACTCATTTTAAATAACATTCTTCTGTATAAATTCTGACATATATTCAAATCATACACTTTTTTTTTTAAGAAATGCTTTTGTAAGCACAGCGTATGCTCAGGAGACGCCTTATTTGGATGTGTGGTAAGACTGATGGGTTTCAGTTGGGAGCAAGTACAACTTTTAAGGCCCACATTTTTCTTACTTGAATCCATCCCTCTCACACACGAAGAGCAGAGTCCTGTGGGAGCTCATTTTAAAACTTCACTTTAAAGAGAAACACATTTTTAGAATTCAATCTTACATCCTTTATTTAAAGGAGACTGTGCAAACTTTCTGCCACATTGATGTTGCGTGTACCATTGAAGATAAAGATGCTGCATAGCAGTGGTTAACTGGCCCAGGACACCTGAAGGATGCTGAATACGTCCCCTCCTCTTTCACAAATGGCTTCCAGCGTGCTAAGTTTGCTCAGCCTGGTCCAAGGGAATTATCATTCCCGTGGATGACATCTCCTGACAGCTCCCCAGGGCTAGCGCTCCACGCAGTTATTTCTAGCTACAGTGGTTCGTAAGATTTGAGATCATCTACCCACATTACCCAGTTTTATCCACATTACCCAGTCACATCTTTGCATGCCTGTTGCACTCTGCACTTACCAAACACTCTCCCAAGTTTTGAGCCATCCAGGCATTGCTTTTTGCCCTTTATCCTTTTGCATTCTGTTACTTGACTGTGGAACTGAACTCACCCCATCCAGACCAGCTGGGTCCAGAGGGCCCTCAGGACCCTGGGGATCGTGCCTTGAGAGCTGGTTTCCCACCTTCACCCAACCTTGTCGTACCTTCTCTATGTTCTACAGCTACTGTACCACGCCATCGATGGCCTTTACCACAACAGCCACACCACCGCAGCCAGACAACCGCATGCCCAGTTAGAAGGTGATGCGTGCTGACCCTTCAAGAAAGCTACGTGTGTCTGTACTGCCACATCAGCCCTAGAAGTCACCCAGATGCCTTCCCCTTGTCTTGCTAGCTTCTGAGTTGGGCCTCAATGCAGCCCCAAAAGTCCATTTCTGGTTCACCTGCCCATACCCCAATGTGGCGTAGGGCAAACCTCAACATCTGGGAAGCTCCATGAGAAGCTGTAACACACGGCAGGTCCTGGTGGCCTTTAGAACCCTGGTAGAGGTGTTTTACCTCTGCACCCCATCAAAGTACGATGCCAACCTAAGCTGATGGAGATGTAACTAGCTCAGCTTCTTCCTCGCCTCCGGTGGTGCCCAGGGGACAGCTGCATGCCTGATGCAGAAAGCAAGGAGGATCTAATCTCACATCGAAGTCGAACATGAAGCTGTTTATTATTTCTTTGCTGAGGCACTGATCTCCTTTTATAAACGTTGTTCCTCTGTGCCAAAGGGCTGGTTGGCTGGAGATGGCTGGTTTTTTCCTGCTGAGTAATTCTGCCATCTGACAAGCACTGTCCCAGTGCCACATCCTCGCTGTGCTCCAGTCCCTGCCAACGAACATCCTGTGCTTTCCCCCGCTGTCCAAACCTGGTCCCCCCCGCCCACCCAAGCTTCTCATCGCATCTGCGGGGGCCGTCCAGATCCCTCCATCCAGATGTGCGATGCACAGCAGCACGGCTGTACCGCCCTCCTTGCAGACTGTAAGGCATCCTGACCTCCTCTTCCTCCTTTCCAAGCCGAGGCGCAAACACAAAGCATTTACAGCAGCTCGGAGGTCAGAAGCAGCACAGACGCAAACACCCCCTGTGCTGTGGCAGGCACGGCCAAGGAGGGCTCAGCATCTGAACTCACACTCTGGCTTTGCAGATGGTCGTTATTTCTACACTCAGAGAAAAATGAAAGCCTATTGCTGTTACAAAGTAGCCCACAGTCATACCAGAATTTGAGAAAGGGGTGTTTTGTGGCAAAGATGAAAAGATCTACTGAAATATTTTGGAAACATTCATGTGAACAATCTGTCCTTCACTTTGCCTGCTAGCATCAGTCCCAGAAGCTAACACTTCCTAAATGACCTCTCCCCATCCTATGAAGTGACCAAGTGCAAGTGTACCACTAACTCAGCACTGCTAAATAATTACAATTTTTAGGAAATTTTCTGTTTTGTCACCACTCTGCTCTTTAAAAGCTCGATGAGTAACTGGAGGATTAGCAACATCCAGATTTTCTCCTCCAGTCCTCCCCCATTTTTACCTAAAAGTAACATTGCTCTGAGTGACATCAGCCAAATCTATGTCCTAAACTCTGGGAGCTCACCCAGGCGCACAGCAGGCTACGGGAGCTTCTCCATCAGCTCAGGCCTAAGATCACATTCTGCCCTCACCATTTCCCTTGGTCACCATCGACTGTTTTCCTTCTTACTTGCCATGCCTCTTCTTTAAATCAGACAGCACATTTTTGAGGCAGAAATGGCATCTTTGTGGATGTGTTCAGAGCAGCTATTCTCCCTCCCTCCCCAAAAGTCTCCAATGATAAGAAAAGCCTCCACACAGCACCAGAAAAGCAAATAAATAATCACCACATTCTTCCTACCATTTCTCATCTCGAGAACTATTTACCTGTGCCTGGCTCTGAGGATGCATCAGTCAGCTCCTGCTGACCTTTAGCAGGTACTTCATTTCTCCTCAGCGCCAACCGCGTGCACAGCACCAACACGCACAGCAACGCAGCGTTAGTTCTGAGGTCGGTCACGGGTCAGGTGAAATATTTGTTTCACGCCCTGATTAAATGTAACGGGATTGATTTTGCTGGGGCGGCTCCGCAGCACGGGGAGGGCTCGGTGCCTGCAGGCACGTGTGCACGCTGCGGGTACCAGCGAGGAGCTCCGTGGCGCGACCTCCCCGCGCTGCGCTGCCCGTCAGTTGTTCTGCCTCTCCTAACCGTCCGCCAGCCTCCCACAAAAATCAGGGGAATCTGTAAAACCTGAAGTGCTCTGTAGGTTTTTTTTTGACAGCTGATTCCCCATCACCACCTTGTGCTACATAAATTTCCTGAAAGCATCCACGCACTTTTAGCTTTTAAGCCTAGAAGCGCAGACTGGCTCCTGGAAGCTTCAGCTGAAAGCTGTTTCCATCCAAATCCAGGAGATTTTTGCTTTTGCCCTTCGAGAGGCTGGGAGGCTGCGCTCAGCCCTCCAGCAAGCCCTCCATCACCGTGTCAGCACGGGAGAGATGGCAACGAGATCCACGCACGCGACAAGCAGCCGCTTTGGAAAAGCTTGGCCATCTCAATGCATTCGTGACAGTGTATTTGCATTTTGTGTAAGGATTTAAAAGCAAGTGACAGAATGGTACATCCGATTTTTGGGCACCTACTGGGCCCTAGTCATGGCGACACTGGTGTTCACTAGATTTAAAGGAATGGGAAAAACTGACAGATGCAAGTAGGGAGCACTCACATTTTCTCTCAAAAAGAAAGTTATTCAATGACACTAGAAGAAAAGCTTTAAGCAGTTGGTGTTTGCCAGAGTCCCAGCTCCAACAATATTGCCATCTAATTTACAGTATTTTAAACAATCCTCATTTTTTTTTCTTTTTAAACAACGCCACTAACCGCTGTACAATTAAAATCTAGACAATAAAATATGACTTGGGGAATAGGGGAGATTAGGGAGGGTTTCACGGTTTTGTTGTTGGGGTTTTTTTTGGTTGGTTGGTTGTGTTTTTTACAAATAATTACAAATACAATTCCAAGAAGATATATTACATTTTATATACAGAACACACCATTTCTATCAGGGTAGGGTATTAAGCCTAGCTTTTATTTTTACATGGCAACCCTGAGATGTCTTGTCGTCTTCCCTTGCACAGAAACTATACAAGTTCATTAACTCCTTCTAGAAAAAAAAAAAAAGGATTGCTATGGTTTAATAGCATCATCACCCTGTATAAATACTCAGACAGGGAAAAGCTCAGTCTCCTCCCTAACTCCAATATTTTCTATTTTTCCCCCTGTTTCCTTGCTTACTGGAAACTGATAATGGTGACTTTTTTCAAGTGTGCAACTCACTCCTCTACTTGCCTCTTGGTAGCACAGTGAACCATTATGTGCCTTTTTTTGTCCTCCTTTTCAAACAAAATTTATTTCAGGAACTAATATGAAGCCTTTACAAAGGTCTATTTCCTGAAAATCCACTGTTAATTCATGAGTTCCTTTTCAACCTAGAGGATGCAGACCTCAGTGTTAGCTTGGCTGGAAATCAAGCAGCTTCTGAGTAATCAAAGGGTCCTGCTTTCTCCACCCCACCACTTCTTCATTAAAAAAAAAAATATTTTAAGATCAATGTAATCAAGTATTTAACAACAGTGAATTCTATGGATCTTTAAGGAGAACAGGACACTGAACGCATTCCACCACATTACCTGAAATTTGGATGTACCACACTTTTTTTTCTGTTCACCTGCAAGCTACAGCATGCCCAGCACAAGAGTACCTGGAGAGCAAATTCCTCTGCGTGGAGCCTTGGCACGGATCCTGATACCCCTTCCACAAGCCCTGTAACTTTTTTCAAACCAACTTTGGAATAGCTGGATCACTTCTTCTAAGCTTTATAATTATGCATGGGAGTCGTCAGTGTTAGCTGTCCGTTCGGCGCAACTTCGTTCCCGTCGTCTTCCAAGAGCCCCGAAACATCGGCGTTGGGTATGCTGTCATGGTAGCTGCTAAAGCTGATGTTGTCCTCTTTGAGTTCAATGGTCCAAAAAGGAGCATTAAGTTTTCTGTTTTGATACTCACGGTACATGTAGACAGCACCCACAAAGCCCATTAGTAGGACCACCACAATGATGATAACTGTCAAAATAATGATGTTAAACTGTGTCCATGAAACGTCTGCAAAAGCAGAAGTACTATTGTCAGAGGAGCTCATAGGAAGTATAGTCTGTAGAGTTGTTGGTGACAACGTCGTGTTGATCACTGCCGTTGAAAATGATGTTGCCGTGCTGGCATTTGGAGCAGAAGTTGTAAACTCCCTTGTTTCTGGGCCAAGAGTGGCTTCTGCAAAACAAAACCAAAATTATCAATAAAAATATGCTAAGATGGAATTAAACACAAACAGAAGACTTTTGACATTTATATCACAGTTATTATGGCAATCAAGTATACACTGTTAAAGCCGGTATCTTTTCAAAGCAGTTTACCAGAATGGTTAGCCAGGATTGGTTTGGTTGGGTTTTTTTTTGTTTTTGTTTTTGTTTTTTTAATAATTCTGTGTCCTAAGTGCTCAACAACTACAGCATTCTTATGAAAAATCTGGTGGTAACTGAACAGGTGCAGTAGCCAAGATTCAGTGTTGGATACACAAGCTCATGTGAAAGCAAGCCACCCAGTCCAGCTCCTATTCAGCCCAGGAAATCGAAGGTCCACCAAGCTCAGCAAGTTTGGGACTTTGAACTGAAGGAAGGCAGAGTTCCACTTGTCTACATGGTCTGCACGACGAGGCTGGGAGAACGCCGCTACTCCAGGAGCTTAAACCTTTCAGTTAGGACACGAGATGCAGGACTATGTTCACTGTATTATTATTTCTGCCTCACCTGTACAAGAAGATTAAAAAATGAAAAAATGAACTATGAATATTCTGCTGTCTCGGTGTTTAGAAACGGGTTTCAATATTTACACTGCTTTACGTAAAAGGGCAAAATAATCCCAGTTCTGCTTTTGCGTGAAGAAGCCATACACAAATCTCATGGAAACTCCCAGTCTGCATAACCAGGAGCAGAAGGTAAGCTAATCACAACAAAAAAAAGACTGTGGATGTTCTTACAAAGCATTCGAACGTGGCAGAAGGCAGTTTGGATCCTGGTTTGGTTTCAGCTGCTGGCATACGTCCACACACGAAGGATGAGAACATGGGAACTACCAGACTGTGCCACAAGCTTCGTGTTCCTCTGCAGCCTGTTCCCAGCCACAAAACAGCCAAGAACCTCCCTGGCTTCCAGCAGACATGGGATAACTCCCTTCTCAGGGCTAGGAGTCAGTGACAACGACACCTGAGATCTCCTAAGTGGGATGCAAATTCATTACACCTTCTTCAAACCGGTTGAGGAACAGGCCTCGGAAAGCACCACAAGAGCCTGAGTAGGCTCCCAAATGTGACAAATAAAGCATTTTCTTCACAGAAATAACCTGATCTATTTTAGATTCTCAAGTCCAGGCACCAGGAACCTTCCAGAAGGTGAAGCCTCAATAAACCAAAATGTTCTCTACACCTATTGCTCCACAGGACTCTGCACTCTCTTTCCCACTCCCTTCCATTTCTCCTTCTGCTATTAGAAATACAACTTCATTTTAAACCCTCTTGCAGCTGCAGCGATTACAGCTGATGGTGCTGTGCTGTATTGATCCAGCTCTCCTGAAGACAATGTCTACTAATTATGACCGAGGAGGAGAATCACTTCCGAAGGACTAATTTTGCACCAAGTTGCATCTCCAATGGCAACCGGAGCTGGAAATATTCAGCACATCTCCTGCCACAGGCCCTCAAAGGAGCTCCCATGAGTTCACTTTGGGCTCTCACATTCCCAGTTCAGGCAATGGAGAAAGAAAGTCCTCCGGAGGGGGCACCACATTTAATTTAGGCTCCCGCGCAGAGCCCCCTTCCTGCAGCAGCTCCTCTATTCTCTGCAGGTCGTGCCTTAGGTTGATAAGGATGCTGAATGCCAGAAGGCATTCCTCTCTGGGATAACAGGCAGAATTTAGCAGTAGGAAGCAACGTGACAGGAGCAAGAGGTTCCTGGATACAGCTTTGGGAGAAGGGCATGAGGAATTCAGTCATCCTTTCCAAATTCCTTCATCAAGACTCAGTGCTTGGCAAACCCTGTCAGGAGCTATAATTAGAAGAGAGACAATGGCTGATTCACCAGCAAGGAAACAGGACTTTTCTGAGCTTTATTTGTGAGTCAGCATCAGCTAAGTGCTGGCAAGGGGTACACGGGTGAAAACATTTCCTGGAACTGGCGGTAACGTCACAGAGAAAGGGTGCCGTGCTCTGACCGCAGACCGTCGCTTTCGGGCCGTGGCACAGCGATGCCTGTTTCCGCTCACCAGGGCCGTGCCAGCCCTCCAGATGTCCTAAAGCAGCTCCTGGAGAGCGGCAGCTGCTCAGTCAATGGGCTGCTTTGGCAGCTTTGACGTGAACGTCATATCCAGCTGCTTGATTGAAATGCCGTCTCTGCAAAGCTTCTGCTGCCTCGTGCGATGAATGAGCCCCGGCAGCAGCCCACGCGCCAGCTCTCGGGGAAGGCTGCGACGCTCGGCTGGGTGGCACGGTGCCACGCTGCGTCACTAAATCCATGCTGCTATGCCTCAGCATCGCAGCAGGAACACCGTCCACCCAGGGGTCGAAAAAACTGACTCTGGTCACCCCATGTGTCCTTTGAATATTGTCTCCATCAGCCTTGAAAGCATCAAAACCTTGGTCAGGTCCGAGACTCTGACCAGACCCTGTGGATACTCAAGGTTGGTTTTAGCTTTGCCCATCCCGTCTTTTTTCAACTGTGATCATGTAAATAGAGTCTGGGTGATGGTTTCACTCTAGGAGCCACTCCAAAGCACTAGTGGTTTAGGAAAATCCTAACCTAAAACTAGTTTTAATGTACAACAGTACCTCAGCACGTCAACTTTTGGGCAAATTGTGCGTAACAAACTGGAAAGAAGTGTACACCTTTTTAATTGCTTAATATGAACAGGAAAAAACAGGTGTCAAGGAAACAGGAAAGCTAGAGAGCATGTCCCAGTCTCTTTGAAAGGGGACAGTCTTTCCCCACATCAGAAATTGGCTACAACAATGCCATGAGAATAAAACTGCATGGTGAAAACGGCAAGTGCACAAGCAAAGCCAGACATATGGATTTTAATGGAGCAAGGTCATGCAGCTCTTCACACAAAGACAGAGCTGTGCAGGGGGAGATAATGGATGATCTGATGCAAAAGCGCCGTTCCCAGCCCTGGAACGGTACAGTTACATCTAATGAGCATTCAACTTTTTTGTATCGATCATCTCCCCGCGCAGAGAAGGACTCTGTGATTACACCTCCGGAGAGCAGCATGGGAGTGAAAACCACATTAGCTCCTAATGGAAGATCTGAATTAAATCTCTGCTGGTGACAAGGATGAATTTGGGCCCAGATACTTTCCTGAACTCTCAGTTCTCCCAGCTAATACGTAACACCGGTAATGTTTCCAAGCGTGGAGCTGGAGATCCACCTTGTGGACCAACCTCCTGATGACTGCTGAAGAAGCAACTTAAGAACCATTTTCTCTCACTTTGCTATGCATCCTCCTGCTATACAGCAGCCTCTGCGAGGGCAGGTGCCACATGCAGCATCTCGGATGTGGACTGATGACTGATGAGAGATCCCTGGAGCGGGTACCAGTAAATTCTGGCGTTGACTCGCTGTGCAAGTTTGGAACTCACCTCTCTGAGCTTTGGCTTCCCCATTTAGAAAGAAAAAAAAAAAAAAGAATATCACAGAATCACAGAATAGTTTGGGTTGGAAGGGACCTTTAAAGGTCATCTAGTCCAAACCCCTGAACTTGGTCCAAGTAGTTATTGTTTGCAGAGTATGAGGAACAACAAGATTTATTATTAACACCCTTCCCAGGGAACGGGACAGTGCTATTGAAGGGACTAGTCCGTAAGGAGAATCCACTGGGCACTAAGAGATCAGGTATATCAAGCAATGGCAATCTGAAAAGCCACATTTAAATACACTGCCCATGGCTTTAGTTTTCCAGCTTGTTCACCAGAGACGCCTGCCACAGTCTGGCATGAGGGGAGGTCACAGCACTAACTCTCAACCACAGATTGGAAGACCAGCAGGCAACAATGTGTTATAAAGGTCTGGTTTTATTCCCTGACAGATGACAGATGAGATGGCCAGATGACAATTAAGAGTATTCCCTCACCAGCCTTTGGGCAGCTCGTGCCCACCTGAGCTGCACAGCAAGCTTTGACATGCATTTCATAGAATCATAGAATGGTTTGGGTTGGACGGGACCTTCAAAAGTCATCTAGTCCAACACCCCTTCAAGGTGCAGGGACATCTCCAACCAGACCAGGTTGCTCAGAGCCTCATCCAACCTGGCCTTGAACCTTTCCAGGTCTCCATTTCAGGAGTATGTTTTACCTTTCTTGGTGCAGTTGGTCCCCTCAGGGTCTCGGACGTAGCCATCCTCGCACTCCTCGCAATGAAAGCCAGCGGTGTGGTACAGGCAGCCGACGCACTCCCCGCTGTC
This sequence comes from Chlamydotis macqueenii, assembly GCF_036417535.1. NCBI lineage: Eukaryota > Metazoa > Chordata > Aves > Otidiformes > Otididae > Chlamydotis > Chlamydotis macqueenii. The sequence continues at coordinate 7,423,380 of NC_141575.1, read as the reverse complement.
CGGCTTGCACACGCTGGGTGACCGCGCCGGGTCCACGTTCCCATTGCACTCACATCTGACGCAGATGCTGTCGGAGTTGTAGTAGCCGTTGTCGCACTGGTTGCAGTTCAGGCCGGTGTACCCGGTTTTGCATCTGTCACAGCTTGGGGCCGTTTCACCAGGCTCTAAAGAAAAAAAAAAAGCTTTTGAGTTTCTGATGCCTTGTACCAGCCTTGTACCACCAGAGCACGCGTGGCACGTTGCTAAGCAAACAGATTATCACTCAACAGTTCCATCTCCAACAGGTAATTTCAGAAAACAGCTGGAGCTATATCGGGGATGTTAGCGATCTGCAGGAACTTTTTGGCGTACGTGAAGCCAGAGGTGGCTCGATTGCAAAACTGATTAAGGAAATATCAAAAAGTCTTACATGTGTTTATCACAATTATGACATCTTCTCTTGTTTACAACAAAATAGAGCAGGGGGATTGGGGAATCTCTGTCTGGAGCCCCATGGAGATGTTCAGAAGAGGGCTTACAGAGGCATGGACAGCTACGTGGCACTGCTGCCCATCTCATCTACCTGTCCTGGCTGCCACAAGCCCAACAGTTTATCTCTGCAAAACTTTGCAGGTTCTTCAGAGCATGCTGCAGCCTGCAGCAAAGCATTTCTGATGCCCTCCACCACGCAGCTGCCCTCACAAAAGGCAACGCAAGCACCAGGGACGCAGGGCAGCAGGCGCTGCCTCCAGCAAGGTGCCCCGGTTCCCACAAACGAGAGATTCCTGGGCTATAAACTGCCTCGCTAGGCTGATGCACCGCAACTTAATTGAAACACACTGGGAAGAGCTACATTAATTATCTGAGGAATTAGACCAAAACGAAAGCCTTACGTATTCGGCAGGTGCCAGTCGACGCCACAGTGGAGCACGGGCAGCGCAGGCAGGCGTGGGTGGGATGGGCACTTCGGTAGAAGCCCTCCTTGCAGAGCTCGCAGTGGTTTCCCTCGGTGTTTTCCTGGCAGTGCAGGCAGGTGCCTGGGGAAGGGACAGGAGCACAAGCAACCGTTTGACAGCAGGAACTGGAGCAGAACATTTGGAGCAGGAATCCGTGTGGAGCACACTCAATTATCAGAGCTCCCAGGTGATTTTGGATGCCCTCTGGCCAAAACATGATCCTGGCCTCTTATGACCTTCTGATGGCCATCCCCCCCCTCCACACGCACGCATACACAATGTGAAAAAGTAGGTGGCCCCAACAGAGATGCCCACAGCTCATCACCGTAGAAGGCCAGTGCAGGTAAACCCATGCTATCAATCGGAAATGGTCTTCAAGAAAGGAGTTTCGGTTTGCTTTTGTGCCACTGAGATGGAATCTCGATGCTTTGAATCCCTTCCCTCCCATGAGGGGTCCCTCCAGTTCACACCTTTGCCTTTTTTTGTGTGCAGCCTCTCCCTCCACCACAGAGCCGGTGGTCAGGGGTCAGGCAATGCCACCGCCTCGCTCCAGGGGCAGATGGCTCCATCCCACCAGTGCGGCTCCAGCTCCTCCATCCCCATCGCAGGAGGAACGTGTGCTGCGGGCACAAGGCAGCACCAACGCCTGACCTTCCCGGAGAAACAGAGGAGAACCGCGGGTTCACGTGAGCCACCTCCCCTTCCTGGGGAAGCCCCTGAATCAGAAAATCGACGTGCTGTGTCTTAGCAGAGGCTGTGTCCTGATGGCCCTCTAAATTGCATTTTGATTCTGTTGTGACCAGAGAAAGAAAAATCTCCCTAGTTACAAAAACGCAGCCTCCGTGAAGAGCCCATCCATCAACAGGAACATCCCATAATTCAGCAGGCTCCTTGTCAAGGTGGCAGTGACCTGAGGGAAGCTTTATTCGTTTAAATTCCACGTACAAGACTCTGAAAAGGCAACAACCACCTCCTAACAAACCAGGGCGGCACGGAGCAGTTTATTCACTGCCTGTATAGGCACAGACAAGAGGTTCGCTGAGCTAATCTGGCACTGCCGCGGGGGCACGGGAAAGTCTCATACCAACACTAACCACGCGAAAAACCCTGAATTCGGTTAACGCTGACGGTTAAAAAACCACAGCAGATTTTCTTATTAATATTGGAACAGTTTGGCTCCCTCGCAAGCCCAACACGCTGCACGGCTCCCACTCTTCCCTTGCCAGGGCGATGACTCTGCAGCCGAGCATCCCTGAGCGAGCCTGGCGCATCCTTGCAGCAGACCCTGGTGCCAAGGGCAGGAAGCAAACCCCGGCAGCGGCCGCTTTTGGGAAGCGGCCGACTCGCCCGCGCGGTAGGGCTGGCAGCGCCCCGCTGACTAAGGACACTTGCACGGCGTCGGCTCCCACACACTGTTTGCTCTTCACCCGAGAGCTTGTCAGGCACGAGCCGGTGGTTTTTGTGGGAGATGTGTCAGGGTCAGAGGGGAAAATGATCTGCTGGGCTGGGTTTCTCCAGTTGCAAACCTCGATGGGCTGTGTCAGTGGGATGCCTGGCACAGACCGGCTCCGGAAGGTCACTTTGATCAGCACTGAGGGTGCCTTGAACCGTCCTCTGCTGGCATTAATGGCGGTGTAAATCTGGAATCACATCTGCATTTTCTGTACGGCTTTGGTCATTTCAGGACCAATGTCTTTGCCATAGGCGGAAATTACTCACATTTATCTACACCAGCCCTGCAAAATGGCTGCGTTTCCAATGAGTCAGCAAATTGCTCAGCCACGCGAAGCACGCATGGACTTGCAATCAGGTATCGCTGCGGAAAGCCTTAATAATTAATCGCACTTCCCATTCCGATAACGCCCTCAGGAGGGATCAGACCTCACCGTACCCCGACTGGGGAGAAGCAACCAAACTCACTGCGCAGACACGACACGGGGCACAAGGGTCGTGCTGAAGGAAGCGCTGTCGCCTGGGGAGCTCTGGCTGCCCAGTTTCCAGCCCAGTAATTTGAAATATTCCTCCTGGTCAGAGCGATGCGGAGCGAGGCCGTGCGGAGATGGTGGCGGAGCCGGCAGAGGGAGCCCGAAGGTTGACATTAACACGAGAGAAACCTCGAAAATCTGACAAAAGGCTCCAGACGGTTGATGTAAAGGAGGTCACACAAAGTGCACTGCATTACTTATTAGACGCCAGATCTAATTTTTAAGCGACACGGTCTCTGTTCTGGTTTTGTTGGGTTCCCTGACCCCCAGCAGCAAATAAAGCAGATGGAGGAAAAAATTTAAAAAGGGATTTTTGTCAAATCAACAATAGGTCATTAACCAAGAAGAGGGCTTTTCTTTGCAGTGCTGTGGTCAGCGCTGGGCAGCCCCAGCCGCAGGGCTGCCCGACCAGCCCCGTCCCGGAGGCACGGTCTGTGCTGGGTTTTGGTTTGTCTTTTTTTTAAATCGGGAGCTGGGGGAACATTGAGGGAGAAAAAGGAAGCGCAGATTATCTTACTCCTTCACAAAACCCACACACCCAGCTCCAAATCAGTACCGCAGCTGATGCGCACGCAGCTTTAGGCACAATCTTATATCCTTCCATATTAGTAGCACACGAGCCCATAAAGCTCAGCGGAGGGATGAATGCAGTAATTCACCCTTCAAGGAGCGCAAGTCTGCCTGCCGCTGCCCCTGATGCCCACAGAAACCCCCTCTCTGCCAGGCAGGGTCGGGGCACGGCCTGGGCTCAGGCAGCGCTGCGGCTGCCTGCTCCTCTGCTGCACACACAGAAGCCACGAGGGAACAGGCTCCGAAGCAGAAACTGCCCACAAATCCCATATTTGATGAGCTCTGCCTCTCTGCCAGCTACGCAAAAAAAAACCCTGCAGCATTTTTTAAATTCTTGCTCCTTTCTAAGCTCCTGGATACATATTGCAGAATTGCATTTCAGCCTGGAAGTTTTGATGAGAATTTGGATTTTGAAGTGTGAGCTTTGTTGCTGAAGCGGGGATCGCGCAGGCACTCACATAACATTGCTCCTCTGGGATCTCTGCATTCGGTGGAGCTGGGAAAGCCATTAGGTCCCCCTGCCCTCCCAGAAGCTATCCAAGCACAGGTGCTGCGACATCTGCACTCCCCCACATCTGTACGAGTGAGGGACAGCCAAAGAAACCATCGAGGAAAAGGAACAAAGCAAATTTATAAAAAGTGGGCAATATTAATTAGGTGCTGCCAGTTTTTTTCCAGCACTAATCATGTTATCTGTGGCAGTAACCGTCACCTGACGTCAGTGCCAGTGCAGTATATGTTTCCAGGTAAACGGCAGTTAAACAAAAGCTCCTTAAAAGCCCTGCCGTGTATTTGTGTAAGCGCAGAGAACAATAGAGCACTGATTTCCGATGGAGACTGCAGAATAAAGGCTCTGCGCTGCAGCCTGGGGTAAATCACGCAGCCTTTATTGACTTCCTTCAGAAGAGGATCAGCTCGAACCTTGCCCTGCGTTTTAATTTTGGTTTTAAGGTGAAGCTTCTGGGGATTCGGGGCATAAAGATGCACAGGAAGAGGATGAGAGCAGAGGTCTGCTGAATGAAGATGGCAAAAACCCAGAGAGAGAGGAGACAGGTAAAGTCTGCACCCACCATGCTCACAAAAGGGAAGGTACCTGTTAAGCGGTCGCAGGTTTCGGAGTGGTTGTTGCACTGGCACGGCTCGCAGGCGGTTCCGTTAAACCTGTAGTATCCATCGCTGCACCGGTCACACTTCGGGTCCGTGAAACCAACTTTACACTGACATTTCCCAGAGCTGCACAGAGAAAAAGCGACAGTGAAATCTGGGTGTGCGGGGAGGCACGCAAAGTACAAACCCGTGGTCAGCGTTCTGGACTCCCTTTCCAGTGGGGAATGCCGCGCAGAAACGCCTGGTGGAAGCAGGACACGAAACACATGGGCAACAATTTCCAAAAAGTGACGGAGAGCTCAAGAAAGGCTGAGTCTCTGCAAAACCAGTTGCCCTGACAGCAATTCCCAGCTGGGCACCAGAAATCATGGCTCATTCTGGAAAGCCCTGGCCCGAAGCCATCGCCATGCACCAGCCCTCAGCAGATGCTCCGACAGCCCCTCGCTGGTCCCAGCTTCATAAGGCACCTGCACCAGCCCTGGGTCCTGCAGGGCACTGGGACACCCGTGCTCGCGATGCCTGGACGACAAAAGAGCAGCCAGGTGTGTGATCACCTCAGCCCAGGCAGGCACCAGCCACCAGCACTCCCTCTGCTTCTCCGTGATCCCATTTATCCCTTCCACGCGACATCCCCACAGGCACAGCCCAGCTTCTCCGAGGCAGCAGGAGCCAGGGAAAGACAAGAGCTAACCCCAGGCAGGAGCCTGTTCACCTGGGCACCGAGGCTGACTGTGCGGAGTGGGGAGCTCAGCTAAAATCAAGCATTTCGGTGTTAATTGGCACGAGCAAACACCAGGCTACAAAAGCAGGGGTTACCCTCACTCCTTTGGCTTTCCAGGCCAGTCTCTCCACGTGGAGGCTTCAAACCTATCGCTTTCGTAAGCGACTTTATGTACCAGCAGCATTCAGGCTCCGCTCTGGGAGAAATCACAGGGATGGAGAAAATGCTCTTTCCCACCGAGCCCCCGGCACGGCGACTGCCGGCTACGGCTCGTCCCACCTGCACGCGCAGGAACCGGTAACGCCCCAGCTGAGGATGAGAGCGCGCGGAAGCACCTCTCTGCGTCTCCGACAGCCCTGGGGTGACCTACAGGAAACCTCAACGCCTGCGTGCTGCCCCGGGAAGGCAGGGCAGCAACCCAAATCAACGTCACCTGGTCTGCTCCAGGAGCTGGATTTACTTGCAGCGTCAAGCGGACGAGGCGGGCACCATCGCCGGATGCACCCCCTCTCAGCTCTCCCCCCATATAACCGCCGCCCTGTTCACACACTTTTCAAATCCAATATTCCAAGGTTCGGTGTGCCTGCAGGAAGATCTATTGTTCTGCCTCGCTTCTCCTGGAGAAGAGCAAGCAACGCACAATTTGCTTCTAAAAGCCCCAAGAAAAAGAAATCTGTTGATTTGAACAGAGAGAGGCTGAGGCTCCAAACGGCTCGATGCGCCGTCGATGTGTTGGTTTTAATTAAAATGCAGTAGATTGCCATGTTTTTGGGAAGATGTCGCTTCTGTTTGAAATTAGTGTAATTTAGTATTTCTGCTGCTTGTTCACTTGCCAGAGGAAGAGGAAACACTCAAAGGCACACCGAAATACGGAACTCAGCCCAAGCGGCTGCACAATTAAATGTTTCGGAATATGAAATTTCGGGCCTATTTAAGAGACTGATTACAAGCAGGAAAGAAGAAATATGACGTTTCCTTGCTCTCCAGCCCATTATCTGGAATTGCAGCGGGCAGATGCAGAATTCAAAGGGATGCTGCTAGGCAGCTCAGTGTGTTTGACTTTTAACGAGCTTTTCACAAGACCCACCATTAATCCAAGCGTTGTCACCAGCGTTTACAACAAGAGCAAACAAAAAGCAGTTTGTTTTTATTTGCTTCTGACTGCTACCGCACCGATATTCCTGTAAGCAGGCAGGGCACGGGCAGAGCCAAGCAGGGAGAAGCAATTAATTTGGTGGGGATCTGATTTTAGCCTGATCTTCTGGGGATGTGCCCTGTGACTGGGACTTCACAGGACCAAGCACCAGCGCTGTGTCATCTCCACCCTCCCAGGCTTCCTCCTGGGTGCTCCATTTTTCTCTCCTGTCCCTCGATGAAGCCTTTATCTCCATGGCACCCTCCTCTTCCTCCCAGCTGGCACCCATCCATCCAGCCTCCCACTTCATCTCGTTACAGGAGCTTTATTTCCCCAACGACTCTGCCCCAGCTCAATGCAGCATTTTGGTGCAGCATCCCTCGATTTTACTCGTTAGCTTAAAAATAACAGGAAAGCAAGCTATTTTTATAAAAAAAAACCAGACCGTTTTGGAAAGTTTGGGTTTAATGCCGCTCAAGCAGACCTTTTCTCAACATGTTACGCGTGGCGCAGGGCCAAGTTCTGCATGTGCAAGAATTAAATCACTCAGCAAATATAAAGCTTTGCCTGTGGTCATTGCTTGCATAGAATAAAGCCCCCTCACAACGCTCCTTTTCATAGCTCCAGGCCAGTAAAGGCTGTCAGACACTTTTTAAAGCAAAGGTCAATGATATAAATGCATTGAAACCACAGGAAAAAAAAAAAAAAGTCCTGTTAACAGAGCGATTGTGCCCATAAAAATCCAGAAACTTGAAAGAAAAGACCCACAGTTTGATACTTGCACAGTGAGAACTGAGCTGGGTTTTGAGTATCAGCCAGGAATTTCTGTTTTGGGGGAAGTCGGGGGGAAGGAGGGAGAAGGGAGGAGGGAAACGTTTTGATGCAGCAACATCAATTGCTCAACTCCGTTTCAGATGATTATTAACTCCACTAAAGCCAGCCAGTTTTCAGCGCTCACAAAAGAATTGATGGAAGGATGTGTTGGGACAAAAACAGACGCTCAGTAACAAAAGTCTCCTGCCAGCCTTGGTTTCTACTAGATTTTTAGGAATATACCTCCTTTAAAGACCGTGTGGGTAGCGTGTATCACCATCACATCATCCATCAACTTTATATACGTTTCCTAACGATTAAAGCCATCACCAGCACGAGAGATCCTGGCGGAAGGAGCAGGCAGCGGTCAGCTGGCCGGTGGGGACCGGGGCAGAGCACGTGCAAGGCTGGGATCCAGCACCGAGTGACCTGACTCTCCGGGGCAGAGGGCTACACGCCAGGTTTGGGGAACCCCCGGGGCAGGAGCTCTGCTCGCCCTCAGCCATCACGTTACACCTCAGGAACTGCCGCGTCGATGCCGCACGGCGACAGCCTGGGGCTGGACGGCATCCGCCCGCGGGATGCAGCGACCCAGGGCAGCAGCACGCCCGCAGACGCTGGGGACGAGGTTGTAACTAAGAGCAAAATATTGGGTAACGGGGAACAGCCTACACCCCAAAATATGTCTGCAAAAGCCAGGCTGATTTCACTTCCACACAGCCCCCTTCTGCTCCACCCAAGGGGAAACAGCCACAGGATGCAGGAAATCCCATCACCCACCAAGCGATCCGTGTCACCGGTGGCAACACACCATCCCCTGCGGTGGGATCTTCCACGGGGCTGCAGCTTCACAGCCACAGAAATCACGGGGATGCAACGGGGAACCCCTCTGGGCACTACCCTGGCTGCAGACAGCTCTGACCCTGCTTGGCAGCGTCCCGGGAGCAGAGCACAAAGGGCAGGGAACAGCCCCAAAATCCCGCCTTGTGCCTGGCCTGAAGCTGCAGAGCGTCGTGCAGACAATCCTCTGCCAGGTCTGATGGCCGGGGAAGGACACACTGATGGGATGGGAACTCGAGGCCTCATCACAAGGGAAAGAAAACAGCACTAAAATACCTGATCTGGGACAGACCATAATGTGCAGTTTCATCCCCGTCCCTCCACAGCAACTTCCTTAAGCGAGCGGGGCCAGGACAGACGCAAGATGGATGGGCAGACGAAGCACCACAGCCTTGAGGGCTGTTCGGAGGCACGCTGTGCAGGTTTAATGGTGTAACAGGAAACCCTTAGCAAGCTCTAATTGTTTATTTTCTTCTTCTTTTTTTTTTTTCCCCCCCAAATAGGAGGGAAGGGAGAAATTCATTTTGAATGTTTTCCCAGCTGCCAGAAAAACCTGGATGCCCAGCTGCCACCGAGAGCCGGGGGGCTGCCCGATCCAGTCAGAGCCAGCCAAAACAGAACGGCACCAAGCTTCTGTGCCTCTATTTTTAAAATGTAGGAGAGTGGTAAGATGGTGGGGCAGAGTCAGAGAAGGAGGGAGCTCCCATGGGTCTCAAACCAGAGCGTACCAAGCGGATGAGCCACAACCCCCCCCCGCCATGGCTTTGGAGGGGAGTTTTGCCAAATTTATTGAGGCACAGAGCACACATTTGCACCCTCAGGTGCCACAGCATCTCCCAGGACCACATCACCTGCCAGGACCATCCCCAGAAGAGCCGGCAAGGGGAAGAGCAAAGCGAGGGGCCCTGCCAACCCTTCCCCGACCGGGGGCATCTCCAGCTTCTCCTGCCACCCCGTCCCTCACAGCCACTGCCTTGTAAACCCCTGGTTACAGGTACGCCCAGCACTCATCCCCGGGGTGCTCCTGTAACACACGCAATTCACGGCGCTCTGTACAAATGAGGAGAAGGCGCTGCTGAGCTGTTAGCCTCTGTGAAACAACCCTCCTAAACAGGCTTGGTCCCACCTTGATGGAGTAACACAAAAGGACGCTGCACAAGATCAGGGGGATTCAGAAGAGATGCCACTAAAAACGGTGCGTTTCTCCAGCGAGCCCAGCTCCTTTCGTGCTGATTTTCGGTGACGTCTGACAGCAGCCAGGGGATAAACCTCTCTCACATTCTCTGGGCAACATCGAAAAGTTAACATTTGAAAGCGAAACGCTCCAAGACGCTTCCATGGGAAACCAACGCTGTTAACGCTCACCCCAGGCAAACTGAGAACCCTGGTAAGCCAGGTGTTGATTTTCCTGTCGGTCAATTAATTTGATTACCAGCGCATGGGGAGACGAAGACCAGGAAAAAGCCTCAGGTAGCACACGGTTGGGTTTCACCTCCCCACTCCCTCGGCTCAAACCAAAGCCACTGGTGGCCAGAACGCTTTAGTGGAAGGGTTGGTGTGACCAGGGCCCAGCCCCGCGCCCGCCGCCCCGCTCAGAGCTGCCTTTGTGGAGGCCAGAAGAAGCAGGGCTTTATCGCGGCGAACATTGGGCCATTGTGCGCCGCATTCCTCGCTTTGTGCCAGGGGATGGCATCTGTTTAGATGGCAGCCCTCGACAGAGCGGGGACACTTCACAGCTCTGAAAGGCCATTCTGTAAATGTCAAAGGGCCACCTTGTCTGGCCACCGCCGCCTCCGCAGCCCCGTCTCCCCCGCCGAGGATGCCCTGTGCTGCTGGGAAAGCCAGGGAACTCCAGCCCGGGGCTGTGCTGTCTCCTCCGGGTGCCCTCCCGGCACCACCCGCAGGGACCTCGGTGGCTGCGGGGGCCGGAAGCGATGGGGAGACCCGGATGGCCCTGGAGAGCAAGGTCGGATGGGGTCCTCTACGGTTTGGCACGCGGAGGAGCAGCAAATCCTAACTAACCGCAAAATCTCATCCCCAAAGGCTGGGTCCTGGCTTCCCAGAGCAGCCCTTGGAGATCACAGCAACACAGGGACGGGACAGGCAACCTCAACACAAGACGAGGACACACCAATGGGGAAGGCAGGGAAATGGGGCTGGTCCAGGCTGGACACACCAGTTTTACCCTCCATCCCTCCAATCTCTACTGATGCCTCCTCACAGGCAGCGAGCAACAAGCCCTGCCTGAAATCAGGCTGGGCACCACCTCCCCAAAACCAGAATTCAGCCACAAGAGCTTAAAAAGTTGAGCCAATATTTTTTTCGAGGGCAGTCAACGTTTACCAGAGCAGCGAGTCTACAACAGACAACAGCGGAACGGCAGAGCCTGCTGGAAAATCCACTAAATAACAGGATTTCTGAGAAGCCACAATTATTGCAGGGGAGATGATAACAATCTACCTTCCGCTGCCGCTGGGTCCAGTCACTCATTTATTTCCCATCCCAGGCTGCCACCAAATAGAAGCGGGCGCAGATACGACATTTACCTGCTTGTGGGGGAAGAGGGGAGGAGGGCTAATCAGATGTAAAGGATGAGAGTCTGCAATGGGAGAGAGATTTAGACAATTAAAGCCTTTATGATGTCCACGTGTAACAATTTCCGCTACAAAAAAAAAAAAAAAAAAAAAAGAAATCTATTCTCTGCAGAGTGATGCTGACAAGGCATTATTGGAGATAATGAGCCACCACGTGCACTCAGCCAATCTACAGAAGGGAGAAGTCTTTTTAAAATAGCGAAAAAGGGGTGGTTTTGCTTGTTTGTTTGTTTGTTTTTTAAATAAGTCCTTGAGGATTTGGGCTCCCAAGGTCTTATCTCCAAAGGAGAGCAGTGCCCGGTGTGGTTTACTGGACTGCTGAAGTACGGCAGGATGGAAATACCATTCCCAAGCAAAGAAGAGCCATCTCAGAAGCGTGATGACACTCTGAAGACAGAAAATGAAGATTTTCTCTATGCAAAATGAGAATTCCACCATCTTCCCTCAGATAACCTCCTGTGGTTGGGATGGGGAGAAGCCCTGGGAACATGAGGTCTCTGCCATCTCACACCATCGCCACGAGCTCTCTTCCTGCCCAGGCTGGTGAAGCTCCACAAAAACCTTGAATTTCAATGAATCTGCAATTCCTGACTGACAAATCCCCCCCAAATTCTGCCCCATGTAGCTTCACACCGCATGATGCTCAAGGTGCATCCAGTCTGGGACCCACCTGGGTGCTTCCCAAGGCCATGGGGACCGACGTTCCTCATCGCTTCCCCCAACTCCATGATCTCTTTACGTCTTCTCACATCCCACCAGCTCTGCAAACCCAGCGCGGGGCTCTCCCTGCCCAGCAACCCCAGGCTCCTTCAGAACCCCAGCCCTTATTCAAAGACCTGAACAGAGACCATTGTCCCGTGCTGCTGACCTTCCTCTCACTAGCAATGCTCTTGGAAATCCGTATGAGTACGGGTCACAAGATCAGCCCCTCCAAAGAGAAGCCCGTTACAAAGACGGCATACAGGGACGGCGACTGCCCAGCTACCAGCGCTCCCCGTTCAGTGTCCCTGCTCCGGGGCACGGCCACGTATAGATGCTCTGAGGGACACTCTGCCTTCTTTCTAGCGTGAACAGAAAGCATGAGATCCCCCTGAGGGGGCAAGACATCTCTGAATTAACACTTTGGTATATCTATGCATCCTTTTTATCTTTTTTTTTTTTGAACGGAAATGAGTGACAGGAGCTCTCTCTAACACGACTTATGCCGAGCCCGCGGCACGAACCGTGCGTGAACTGGGATCCCCCGCCGCAGAGCTGCCTCCCCAGCCCGCAGCACGGAACGGCTGCTCCGTTAGCGAAAGAGCAGAGCACGGCACGCTTGAGCGCCATGCTTCATCGCCGGGCACGAACCGAAGCGAACGTCACCTCCACGCAGTGCGTCAGACCCTCTGCTTCCCGTCGCCCTTGTGGGGAAACTGAGGCAGGGGCAGAGGGAGGAACTGAAATGGATTCACAGACCCCAGTTCAGCACGTGTCTGTGTTCACTAGGGACAAAGACAGCACGCTACGTGCGTTCAGTTCAGACCTAACCCAGTTTAGATGGTTAACCCAGGTTTAGGGTGAGACCCCACCTGCAGTACTTTGTCCAGTTCCGGAGCCCCCAACATCAGAAGGACATGGACCAGTTGGAGAGGGTCCAGAGGAGGCCACGCAGATGCTGAGAGGGCTGGAGCAGCTCTGCTGTGAGGCCAGGCTGAGAGAGCTGGGGCTGTTCAGCCTGGAGAAGAGGAGGCTCCGGGGAGACCTGAGAGCCGCTCCCAGTGCCCAAAGGGGGCTGCAGGGAAGGTGGGGAGAGACTCTTCAGCAGGGCCTGCTGGGACAGGACGAGGGGTAACGGTTTTAAAATAGAGCGAGGCAGATTCAGATCAGACATTAGGAAAAAAAATTTTTACGCTGAAGGTGGTGGAACAGTGGCCCAGGTTGCCCAGAGAGGTGGTGGATGCCCCATCCCTGGAAACGTTCAAGGCCAGGTTGGCCGGGGCTCTGAGCAACCTGATCTGGTTGGAGATGTCCCTGCCCCGTGCAGGGGGGTTGGACTGGATGGGCTTTAAAGGTCCCTTCCAACCCAAACCATTCTATGATTCTATGACAGTTGCTTGTCGGCGATGCTGTCGCTGTGGGGCCAGGCTTTGGAGAAGCCACAAAGCCCTGCTGGGCTAGGGAAACCTGGAATGAACGCCCTGCAAGAGGTGAACCAGGGGAACACCACCTCCCTCCGGCACTGGGCACAGAAAGCCCTGCGCCAGCACACAGCGTACGCGCCGTCGGGGCCGCTGGGACGCTCCGGGCCACCCTTGGCCAGTTTTTACCCACGTCTGCAGCCCAAGGTGGGGAAGGCCAGCGTTGCTAGTGAAGTAAAAATAAATAAATAAGAAAAGTGCAGACTCATTTGAAATCTGCTCACCAGGAGGGCACCACACGCTGCCTCTTCCAGGCTGGGCTCTGCCTGCCTGCAGTCCTGCTGCTCCTTTAAATAAAGCACCCAGAGGACAGGATTGCACGGGAAAATGATTCCCACACCGATCTGAACAGCTGTGCCTGCACAGCTCCTCGTGTCGGTGTACGAGTGCTGCCCGTGTGCCACGAGCCAGCCGGGGACACGAGTGGCACTTTGGGAGAAGCCACGCCGCAGGACGCAGTGGGCAGACGTGTGCCGGGCGCTGCAGAAACGCTGCGAGGAGCCCCAGCGCTCCCATCGTCCCCCCAGCCAGGGGGGCTGGAGACCACCGTGCCCCCAGACCGCCTCTGGCTTGGCTCCTTGCCCGGCCGTAGGGAGCAGGAGATGAGAGCTCAGGCAGACGACTCTGCTCACACAGAGAAAAAAGAAAATAAATGCGCAGGGTTGCAAGCCTGGGAGATGCAGGCTGCCCACCATGGGCATAATGACTTTCTCCAGGAGCATCACCCTCACCTTTGCCTCCTGCACCAGGTAGAGACGTTCCTGCTCCCTCAGAGGAGGACAGACGGATGGACAACACAGCTTTCAACTCGAGGTGCCCAAAAGATGGTGAGAGAGGGGGGCAGCTCCCAGCTGGGGTCACGTCGCCCTGGGCTGTGGCCACCACCAGGCACCGTCCCCTCCCAGACACCATCCCCCGGGAGTCTGCAGCCCTTCCAGCTCAGCCCGTGCACCCACGTGAGTCACCGTCCTCGTTCTCCACTACTCCCTGACCTTGACCATGGCTCCTGAAACTTCAGCTTCTTTCTCCACCCTTCCTCTACGGACTATGAACACTTCCAGGCCACAGCTATCTTCAGCAAGCATCTACACCGCATCCAGCCCAGGGAAATGTGGTTTTAGTTAAGGTTTCTAGGCGTCACCGCAACATGGGGAACACGCTCCCCCTCTCCAGGATGCGTCTGCCCTCTCCGAGCAGCCCAGGATCGCGTCCAGCCCCACGCCAAGCTCCACACAACTACACACAGCTTCTCATCTAACAAAAACCCGCCCAGAGCGGAGCACGGCAATCCTCTGCCACCCCGGAGGGGGATCTGTGTGGATCTCCCCAGATAATCAAATTTAAACCACCACCCAAACGGACCTTTGATTAGCGGCCCTGGAGTCCATTCACAGCGACAGCATGTCAGGTCAATGTTCACTCCCAAAATCAAACGTCTGCCTCGGGAAAGGGATTTTTTTTTTTTTTTTTATTTGATGGTCTGCATTGGAAGGCTAGTTAATAAACAGTGCGCTTGGGTCTGCCATCTGGCCACAGAGAACGCCTAGAAATAATACCGATCACCGTCATACGGTGGAGCTTTAAAAGGCAAGCTGACTGAAAATTATCAGGCGTGTTTTGCGTGTCCCGAAGGCTCGGCCTTCAGGCAGCCCGCCTCTCGAATCGGCCGCTGTCGAAAAGGGTCGGAGTCCACAATGACGCTGCTGTTTTACTCGGTGACTGATCTGAACGGCACGCGCTTTTTTCTGAAGCCAGCACGCAGGAATTAACTTCTGCAAGTCAAAAGTTGGGCCGGTGCTTAAAAAAAAAATATACAGCTTCCAGTATTTTCAATGTCACCAGAGCAGAAGCCGGTTGCTGGTGTCGGGCAGCGCTTGTGTGCTTCATCCCAAGCTGGGACTGCCCGGAGGGACAGGCACCGCTCTCCCAGGGACTCGGCAGCACACAGACACCAAACCCAGAGCCCCAGACCCAACCTTTCCAGAACGAGAGCCCAAAATCTCATTCCTGGATCCACACACCCATCTCCCTGCAATGCAGAAGAGGCTCTCACACCCATGGGAACGGACCCCACGCAGGACCCACCCCGTGCTCCTGCCCCACGGATTTTGCATCCCGCTCCATTTTCCCAAACGCGTCGCTGTGCACGAGGCTGCCCATCTCACAGCCATGCCGATGCCCCCAGCCTACCACACAGACAACTGACCTAATTTTCCTCTTTTTAAACACCCAGAGGTCATTTCAGTCTGCAGCAAACCCCGCTGAGCACAGAAGAGCAATGCAGACCGATCTCTGTAAACATCAGTCCTCCTCCCCACGTCTTCCTCCAAATTTTGCCCAATTCTGCCCCTTCTAAATGCCTGCGGATCCGCATCTCCCACGTCCCTCAAGGCTGTAAAATGGTGCTGAAGAGGAGGAGCTAGGGAGGTCCTCAGCCCTTTCTGGCTCCACACAGGTTGGGGTTAGGTGCGATGGCTCACTACGCGCATGAACTCCACCTGCTTCTCCTTCACGACTCAGAGCATCTCACCTGAAGTTCCCAAAGGTGTTTCTCTGCTTGCTCCACGCAGCGAGACGTGGGGAGACACCACCCGTGTCCATGCTTCACCCACTGCCCAGTGACTCAGAGTCGGGGCGAGAACGCTCCCTCCCAGATAACCCAGTTGCTCCAGCAGCACCTCCCTCCTCTCCCAGCCCTCCAAGATGAGATATGCCCTTTCTGCCTTTCTGCCCAATTTGCCTTTCCAGCAGAACCAACCAAACTCAGATTTTCTAGTCTGACCCTGATGATTCCAGTCACATCTTCCGATACCTAAAACAATCACAAAAAAAAAAAAAACAGTGAAAAACTCTACACTCTCCATGCCCAAGAATCACCGTTTTCAGTAAGAAAATCACTCTAGTCAACTGGAGCATTGCTTTCCAGTTCTGATTTTTTGGAGCTTATGTAAGCAGAAAAATGCAGCACTGAAATGAAAAGGAAGGACATCAACACAGGGTTTGGGTGTTTGGAAAAAGAAATAAATGTATAAATTAATGACAAACGGCTTGTCCTTGCAGAACATTTCGATTCTGACTCCAGCCTGGGCAGGAGAGTGCAGGTGTTCACCACACGCTGAGCCTGGACCAAACCCGAAAAGACAACAGGGCTGATGCCAGCGCACGGCAACTGGTGCAGAAGCCCTTGCACCCGCGCACAGGCAGGGCGCTGGAGAAGGGTCACGGGCTCCGGGAATGCCTTTGCTGCCGACTTTCTGGTGCCCAGGGTGGTTTGCTGGAGGGTCTCCCCCAAGGAGGGACCCTGCATCTCCCTGCCCTGCGAGCACGAGCAAGGGACCCACAGGGCCTGGCTGCTGCTCAGACCATTGTCTGCAGGAGTAAA
This sequence comes from Chlamydotis macqueenii, assembly GCF_036417535.1. Taxonomy (NCBI): domain Eukaryota; kingdom Metazoa; phylum Chordata; class Aves; order Otidiformes; family Otididae; genus Chlamydotis; species Chlamydotis macqueenii. Next base: position 7,407,118 of record NC_141575.1, on the reverse strand, counting down.
GTGAAACCCCCAACTCAGCAACAAATCCGTAATGACCGACACATCACTGGAAGTCGGGGAAAAAAAATACAATTGCATGCTGGCTTTTAAAAGGCAAAACGTGAGGGTGGGTAAGGTGAAATGAAGAGGGACACATTCGTTACACAAGGGCTCAGAGCATCAGCTACGGCGATGCTCTTCACGTAGCAAAGCGGAGGAGGCGGCAGAGCCGATCGCCGGGCGAGGCAGGAGCCGACACTTCTGTCAGGCTGCTGCCGCTTTCGTGACGTTCGGCAAGAGCACAGCACAAAGTTTCGCTTGCCTCTGGTGTAACAAATATCCCTTTGGAAAACAAACCTCTCCAAAGCTCCTCCACTGCCGTCCGGAGCTGAAGCGTGAAGGCAGCCCCTCTGACAGGGACTCACGGATGCGCAGGGCATCAGAGGGGAGGTTCTGCTTCGTACAACCCAGAAATGCAAGCTGACTCCCCTGTGGGCTGCCAGGGCTTTTGCCACAGCAATGGATATTTTTATAATCCAGATCTTGAAAGAGAGGAAGGATACGCTTCATGAATTTTTATAAGGCCAGCTTCCTTCCTGCTTTTTCCTTTCTTTTTTTATTTCTTTTACTTTTTTTTTTTTAAACACTAGCACCAGATGACAAGATCCATTCATGCCTCATCTGCATCCCGAATCCCAAAATATCCCCAAATCCCAATGCCGCGCACGCAATCCCCCGGGAAGCTCAGCGAGACGTCGTCTTACTCACTCATCACACTGGGCGCCGCTGGAGCCGGCGGGGCTGCAGCCGCAGGGACGGCACCGCTGGCTCCGCTGCTCCGGGTAGAAGCCTTGGGCGCAGGTCTCGCACCGCAGCCCGGCGTAGCCTTCCAGGCAGGGGCACTGCCCCGTGGTGCCGTTGCATTCGCCCGCGCTGGCACTCCCCGCGGCGCTGCAGTTGCACAGGTCTCCTGCAAAAGGGAAGAGAGGATGAAAGCGGTGCGCTGGGGGCACAACGCCGAGCGAAGGCCTGAGCGGGGCCTGCATCACCGTCTTTGCTTACCCCAGGTTGGAAACATCCTCACCGTAAGGACGGTATTGGATTTAAAACGTTAAGATGGTTAAAAAAAATGTTGGGAGCGCCCTGGGGTTTGAACCTCCATGGTTCATGTTTCAAATCTCTCTCCAAAAGAGAGCTAGAAGATTATACAATCATAGAATAGAATCACAGACCAGTTCGGGTGGGAAGGGGCCGTTAAAGCCCACCCAGTCCAACCCCCCTGCAAGGAGCAGGGACATCTCCAACCAGATCAGGTTGCTCAGAGCCCCGGCCAACCTGGCCTTGAACGTTTCCAGGGATGGGGCATCCAGCACCTCTCTGGGCAACCTGGGACAGTGTTCTACCACACGCTCATCGTTGTCTGGTTACACGGCTCCAGGAGCTGGCAAGTGCTGGAGATAAATAAGCAACAGGTGGCTAATCACTAATTATAAGATCCTCCATTTCACACCACTGGAACACATCTCATTAATCCAACGGGCTGATGACACAGGACACGCACAGCAACGGGCCACCTTTGGCCCCGCGGTGAGGGGGGACAGCTCTGGGACCCACACGTGTGCCCTGGGGACACCCCTTGTCCACAGAGGTCATGGGGAGCATACACCGAGCAGCTGCTTTTTCAAGAGAGAAGCAAATCTTCTGATCAAGTGACGAATTCCCAGTCCCCTCGCGCATTATTTCTCATAATACTTTAAAGTACCAAATGCGCCAACAAGAACAACTTCTCCCTGACAATTTGTTTCTGCCAAGAGCTTTATCTCCATTCCTTCATCACAAAATATTTACTGCCTTAATAATTTAAAGTCTTTTTCTGCCAAGGGTGAATTGTAAACAAGGATTATTTGCAGAAATAGCGCATAAAGCATCAGGGGCTTTACGCAACTGCTGGTATTTGTTATTCCCTGAGAAAAGCCAGTGTTCAGGGCTCTTCATGGAGAGGGGGGAGGCCAGGCCCCCATCCCAAGAAAACTTGACTTAAAGCTCAAATCGTGTCAAGAAGACCCAACACCAATGCTCTACGTCAGCACAAATATTTCAGATTATTCAACATTTATACTGCACACTTGTGTCCTGGTCCAACGGAAGGGACCTCAGCGGGGGCCTGGATCGAACCACACTGAAAACCCAGTGAGTGAATAAAGATTTATTTATGAATACGGGAGTAATCTGCTGACACTGGACCACGCTGAAGACCTTAGAGTGTCTTTGGAGACACTCAGCACATCACAGCAGCGCTGGAAAGGCTCCCCAGCGTCCGTCCTTCCGGGGAGCAGCCCTCGCCCCGGCCACGTTCACAAGTGGACTGCAGTGGAGCGGGACGGCAGATGACAGAGCAGTTTGCCAAACACGTTAAGTGAACACAAAAACATGACGACAGGCTGCCTTTTCAAGGAGCCCTACAAGCCAAGGGGGAGGGAGGACCCCCCTCTCCCCAAAACAGGGCCATGCAGAAGCCACAGGACCTCTCCAACCCCCAGCCAGCCTGGCTGCAGCACCTGGCTGTTCGATCGCCCTCAGCACTTCTACTTTGCCTCTGTTTTCTTCCAACACACACGGAAACACGAGTGCTTTAGCTTTGTTACTCTACACAAGCACAGTATCCCCACAGAAGCCATTCTGTACCTATACACCTGTGAAATTGCACCTAAACTTCCTTCAATCTAGACCAGCAAATAGGACAAACCCCTCAAGATCTGCAGTTATCCCCTTCAGCAGCCACTTCACGTAACGAACCCAATTCCCATCTCAATCACCCAAGCCGAACCTTACCAATTTGGGCACTGGGCTCCTCCCAGCCAGCGGGAGCTGCGGAAACTTGTCGAGCAAAAGCGCTTCGGAGTTTGCCAAACACGCATCAAAACAAATTTACCTTTCAAAGCTCATTGCGTGCAGCGCCATTACCCCTGCTAGGCTTGGTGAAGAAAAGAAACCAAGCGTTGCATCCGTTCTAATGGCGACGGGAAGCGCTGAGAGGGCAGGTCCGGCGCGGCAGCGATGAGCCGCTCTGTGCAGAGACCACCTCACGCTGCAGGAGCATCGCAGCCGAAGCCACCGCCGGCCGCACGCCGAGTCCATCCCGATGCTCCAGCAGCAGCAGCTGAGGGCTGAGCTTCTTCAGCTGGGAAGCGATGGGCTCTACAGGTCAAATTCCCATTCAAACCCACTGCCTCCAAATATATTATACTGATAGGAGGGGGAAAACCTGATTTTGACAGCGTATTACCTTCCAAGAAAATCAGCCATGGGAAAATGTTAAAATAGAGGTCAGAGGAGCTGCATATACTGGCAAAAGCTTCACATTTCTTTTGCCCCTTATTGAAGGACCTCAATCAGCCATCGCCAAACCATGGTACAACTCACTGGGAACGTCATTGCTACTTACAGGAGCCCCACGGGTGCCGGGAGGCGAAGGCAGGGTCCGTCCGGGCCCCGCTGCCTTACCTGAGAGATGCAAACACGAACAGCCTTGCTGGAAACAGCAGCTGGCGTTGGGTTGACCTTGGCAACGGCACCAACTACCAAACTGGGTTTTCCTTCCAACGGCTGGGCTGTTTGTGCGCTGAGATGCTTTTGGAAAGCCATACGCTTTCCAAAAAACACACACAGACACTTCCCAATGCCTTTTTTTTTTTTTTTTTCCCCCTCACGGGTCTTTGTCCATCAAAATTGCACAAAGTTGGGTCACAACCCGGAGGCAGCTCGGTCCCAGCAGCCAAATTCAACGGCAACGCAGATGCTGCCAGCTCTGCAGACACCAGCTCCGGGAGAGCCAGAAATGCTGCAACAATCCAAAATAACACAAGGAAAAGGCAGCTTTTTGTTCACAGGCTGGTGGAGCGGCGGCTCCAGCTGCCTCGGCAGGGACGGGGGAGGCCGGTTCTGCTGCCGGCGGGGGCGCGGAGCTGAGCCTGTCTGCTGCCAAAGCGAAGGGGAAGCTGCAAAAATCGCCCCCGCGAGCATGATAAGGCGCAACGGGGCAGACACAGAAAACATCTCCCAGAAGGGTCATTTCCTTACGGGCCCTGCCTCCTCCAAACCGCCCCAGAGGTTTCTGGGGAGCAGCATCACGCGTGGTCCCTTCCCACCCCCCTCCCCCAAAACACCCTGGTTGCACCCAGCTCGGCACCCGCATCCACCTGGCTGTCGCAACCCAAAAATGCCCTGAAGCCCCTTTGGTTGGGCAGCAGAGGAGAAGCAGACAGCAGCGTTCAAATCCATCGCCTCGCGCAGCGCCGAGGTTTGACATGATGATGTACCAGACTATGAAAACCCGAGGCTTAATTTGAAAGACGCTTCGTTGTCCTGATGGCAGCCGGGTTCGAGAAGGCGAGGATGGTCCACAGCCAGAATTGGGAAGCAGTAACGAACATCTACCTAAGACATCTGGGGACACACCAGAGATTATGCGCACTGCAGAAGATGACTAGGGAACATTATCCTGGCTAGCAGCCAGAGCCTGGGTTTTTGGAGCCTTTATTCAGTTTTCTCAAGCAAATGTTTTGCTTTTGAAGGTAACCTTCAAAAACGCCTTGCCGAGAGCTGTCGCAAACACAAAGGAACAAACACGGGTGGACGGACCCCGGAGCTGCCCCGTGCTGGGATGCTCAGCCGCAGCCGGAGGTACTGTCTGGAGGTTGGACTTGATCTTGGAGGTGTTTTCCAGCCCGGGCAATTCAATGGCTCTGTTCTATCAGCGACGGGAGCCAAGGGCAAAGCCCTCTCTGGGATGGGGCACTGGTCTGAGATCCAGTTCCCAGCTCTCCCCAGCTTCCCACAGTCACTCACCCTCGCTCTGCCTCAGTTTCCCCACCCACAGGGTTTTCCCCCATGGCCTCCGAGCTCTGCTTGTCTCTGCCTCAGTTTCCCCATTTCTAAAACATCAAGGTTTCCCTTCCTTCCCCGTAAAGCAGCTCAAAGCACTTGGCGATCAGTGATAAAACCCACCACCTTTGCTCGTGAAGGTGTCGACAGGCTTTAATTAACTAACAGCCCGATGACCTTTTGGGATCCAGGAATAGAGGCACTGTAAAAGCACGGATCACTGCCACGTTACTCCTCCAAGCAAGAAAACCCCCAAGCACCGCTCCCTTCATGAGCTGCATCTTAACCTCTACTTTTCAGTGCTTCAAGGCAGGGGTAAAAGAAAAGGATTACAGTTTGCACAGCAAAGGACAGGCTGCTGGGTGGGAGATACGGATTTAACGTGCCATTGCAGGTAGCTGCAACCCTGAAGTGATTAATTCTAATGCAGGAATCATAGGTTACTAATAAACTGGAGAATCGTTATTTCTATTCTTTACCGTTTGTTGTACTGGATGCACGCTGTGGCCGCAAGCAGCACCAACGCAACCAAGGACCTGCCAGGTTTGCAGGACCACCGGCTCCCCGCAAGCCCCTCCAGCCCACGCCCCCAGGCAGGGATCTCATTCTCCAAATCCCACCCCAAGGCAAAGTTCTACCCTGTAAACATAATCTCCCAAATTCTTTTTTCACATCCTTTCAGACGTGCAGTGCTTTAAGTCCTCACACATATTTTAAGCACGATGCCTTCTCCCATCCCAGCCACTTAACGAATGAATAATTTAAAAACGGGTGAAATATTTACAAATGGCAAAAGAAGAAAACACTGTGAAACACACAAAGCTGTCTGTATGAAGCTGTACTTGCTGGGGACATCCCGAAACCATGCAAATCCTGAGCAAAGTCACCTACTTACTGGGAAGTGACTTGGGAAATCTGACACTGGAAATCCAGCACTGGGGAATGAGACCCCTGCCTGGGGGTGCGGGTTGAGGGGCTTGCGCTGAGCACGAGATGCACAATTTTTTGTTAGAGGAACGCGCAGCTGAAAGAGCAAGCTGTGAAGTCCTAGGGATGCTATTTATTTTCCTGCTTCAAAAACATCCCTGGGGAGACAGCCATTTCCTATCCTCTGGAGATGAGGAAAAAAAAAATTAAAAAAATTATATATACATATATATATAACCTGGAGGTACTGTTGGTTTTTTGGGCAGCAGCGTGGTTTCCGCAGCACGGTGCTGCAGGGCTGGCTGAAGCAGGTGCCGGCAGGTATCCCACTGGATCTGACACAGCAGTCACGATGGCAGGCTCGGGGCGTCTGCTGCCATTTTTTGGTAGAGGCAAAGCCAGCGTCCTCACCTCCTCCCTCCACCACTGCACCCCAATTCCTCCCCGGCACGCGTGGCTCAGGGTGAGCAGCCCCAAAGCAACCCAGTCCGAGGCTGGAGGCACTAGCTTCTTGTTTACCAACTGCTTGTACTTACACGGGGTTTACACCAGTGTAATCTCACTTCACACCAGTCTGACCTCCCAAATATTAAACTGCCAGCTCAATATCCCCTTCATCGGCACAGAGAGCTGCATGCTCTCCACGCGACGGTACCCCATCCCAGGAAAGGCTCCCATTTGGTATTAATACAGCAGTTTCCTCCCCTCTCCCCATATTTTATTCCCAAATTCAAGCCCTACCTTCTCTCCCTGTCCTTCATTTCCCCTTCTCAATCCCTCTTCCAGGCACCATTTCTGACAACACAGGAATCAAGGGACCAGGCAGCAGGTTTAAAAATCTAGCCAAGGCCATTTCCTTTCCCCCTGTAATTAAACTGTGGAACTCATTGTCAGGGGATGTTCTAGGAGCCAGAAATACCTACGGCTTCAAAGGAGGGCTGGATAAGCTCACGGAGGACAGGTCCGCTGGCAGCTGTGAAACACAGGAATCTGGAAGAAGCATCTGATGGGAAAGTCCCTGAAACAAAGGCTGCAAAAAGTCAGGATTATGCCCTGTCCTCTTGGCATCTTCCTCTGGCCAGTCTTGGATGGGTGGAGCTTTGCTCTCACCCAGACTCGCAGTTCTGATTTTCTCCATTTCCACTGCTCAGGGATGGTTGCAGCTCCACTCCTCCCCACAAACACACAAATCCCCCTTAAACAGTCTGACACGGCGGTTTCCACTGGGAATTTTTCCTTATTGCAGCCAAAGATGCAGCTGTGCCGCACCGCTGCTCTTTCCCCCTCACCTCTCAACAAGCTCTTTCCCTTAACTCTGAGAAGACATTTCATCCCCTCAATACAATCCACCAGTGGGCTCAACCTCTCCAGCAAACTGGACGAAGGTCAGGATGGTGCTGTCCCACCACGGGATACAGGATAACGAGAGCATGCGTGAGCCTCGCCACAAGCTGCTGTCTGTTAAAAGAGAAAGTTCTATTTAACCCAGCCCTTGTAAAACAATTCACTGAGCTCCAGCCGGTCCTTTCCACGTCTCTGATGCCATCATCTCAGTGTGGTCAACTCTTCTCCTGGACTGGCTTTTGCATTCAATTCCATCTCTCCTCCCCTGGGTAGCTGGGTGCTACCAAGCTGATGCCATGAACACAGGAGATGTCATTCCAGTGTACCGGTGCTTTTGCCTCCAACCATCGCAGGCAGCGCACCTGCACCCCACGGCTTGTAGATCTGAAAGGGTAGGGGCTGGGCGAGCTCTCCCGCAGGGAGCTGAGGAACATCTGCCATGGGCTAAGAGCTCCTGCAAGAACAGGATCAGAGATGAGCTGATGCTCTGTAACTTCTTAAAGAGGGGTGTGCTGCCAAGTCCCAGGCTCCATGCGCATCTAGACGGCACTTAGTACGAAATAATAGTTGACTCTCGCATTACGAAGGTGCACTGAAGTGCTCAGATTCATAATTTACTCTCACTTGAGGCTACAATGCAAAGTCAGAGTGGTAGAAAGAGGATCTCTGCCTACCCCAAAAATATTTATATACATAGAGAAGTGTCTTCTGTTCTTTTGCATTCACTTTATTACCGAGTGCATCACACCCAGGGCACCTACAGACTCCACCAGGCTCAGGGCACCGCAGAGTCAGGCGCGCGGCTGGCGAAGAGAACGGCATCGCTCACATCACCGCCGTTCAGAGCTTCACACGAGTCACTTCTGCTGTTCCGTAAAAGGATTGTATGGGTCAACAGGGGGGAAAGACAAGGGTTTCTCGATGCGTATACATCACTTGTAATGTCGTTAAAAGATTAAACATATTTGTTGAGGAAAATGAAATCTGATTAAGTCTCTCTCTTATCACTTGGAAGGAAGCACAAAGCCAAGGTCCCGGCTCTCTGGGTCACCAGAACCCACACGAGCGCTTTTCGTTGGCGTGAAGCAGGCAGACCTGGGGTTTCAGCCAAATCCCAGCTCAGCCCAGACCGTGCCACCCTTCTGCCCTTTCTCTGCATTTCCGAAGGGACGCAGCATTTTTCCCCACTGGGGTTCACAGCCCTCCCACCCCACGAGCCACCAAAGCCACCGCTCCTCTCTTTCGGCTAACCACAGCCAGGGCTCTCCGGCCTTAAACGCAATGCTGCTTCCTCCCGGGATCAGTTATTTTTATTCCTTCCCTGCACCTGCAATCGAACATCCAGACATTTGGTTTCTGAAAGGCTCCGCTGTGCATCAAGCACCGAGGAATTTTGTTGCTTTCCCTTCCTTTTTGATGCTGAACAAGTTAGCAACCCGCACCGCAGCTTTGAACCAGCTCATTCCCCGGTAAACGTGCATCAAAGACGGCAGGCTCACAGGTGTACAGCTGTCTTGGGAGACTAAAGGATCAAACCCTGCAAAAATAGGCAAAAAAAAAAAAGAAAAAGGTAAAATATAGATTCTCATTAACTGCGCTGGGAGATCCCCGCGCATGGCACCGGGGCTGACAGCTCCCATCGACACAAGGTGCCAGGGGAAGCAGGAGAGGTCCAGTAGTTATTAAAACCAGGTTATAGCTGTGCAGAAGGGATTACACAGCTGCAGTTAAAGAATTACTGCTTTAACAGTGAATTTCCATACGCAAAGCCTCTGGGTCTCTGCTTAAGCAAACTGCCTATAAAGAAGAACGTGGCCCTAAAATGTTTATGCTACAAGAAGCTACAGTAACTTCAAATAGATTAAATAAATGCCTGAGGATTAAAATCTCAACAGTGGAAAAAAAAATGGATTCAAGCCTTTTAATGAATTTGAAAATAGTTTTGTTGGCATTTTACTTTAGTTGGTTAGGTTTTCTCACTAATATTTCCACAAACGTCTGCAACCATATAAATATTCCCTGTTTCTGTTTGAAAATCTCCGTATTTGTTACCACCCAGAGCGTAACACATCCAGGCCAGCTCCAGTTTGAGAGATAAACAGGACGAACTGGAACTTGGACAAACCCCTCCGCAGCAGCACGCAGCCAGCCTGGCATCGCGTGCCCTCCCTACGGACGTACTTTCCGCAGTGCCTCGCAGGAAACTTCATCGTTTTGTCAGCAAAATGCTTGAGTTCAGAGATCAAGACACCTCGCACGGGCCGGGGCTGGCAATTTATCAGCAGCCTTCAGTTTTAGCATCTATCGACCGCGGCCTAGCAGAGAAAGGGATTAAAAAAAAAAAAAAGCTGCATGAATAATGCGAACTGTAATCCTCTGCTGAAGACTCCACGTGCTCAGGTCACTGCAGAAAGTAATTAAAATCACAAACTTTGCTCGGTGCTTTGGGGAATTGCAGCTAACGAACGAGCACAGTCATTTATAAAGTAGCTTTAAAGGCGCCACAGAGAAAAACCCCGAGCCAGAATCGTCCTGTCCATGCTCGTGTTTGGGCCATGAAGTTCATTGCATGAATAACCACGGAGAAAACAGGAGTTAGGAGCGGAGTTGGAGGATGAGCTCGGATGAACCCCCCCGTTATCGCTTCCCCACCCTTCCCAGCAAGGCTCCCAGCACACAGCCAGGACTGGAATCCTCCTGGGGAGGGACGGCATTGGGGTTTCACTGAGGCTGGCTCCTCCCCGGCTCCAGGCTCCCACACAGGCTCGCACACATGGGGAAACCCAAGTTAACTTTGCCTTCACAGCTGCTGCTTTCCTGCCTAAAAACCACACCTGCAATGCAGACATCCCCAGGTCGGAGCCGGCGGGACAGGATTCCGGTGCGTTAACAGGATACGACAGGGAAGCTCTGCCCTTGCCGCTCCGGAAAGCCACCGTCTCCAAGGTCACCCAGGTGAGCATCTCCCACGCCGCCAAACCCACCCATCTGGAGACGACACCAATAGCGAATCCCCCGAAGCGAGGGGTGGCTCCCACTTCTACAGCCAAGAGAAATGGGGAAGCCAGGCCCTCTCGGTCACTGACCCTGCTCCGCAGGGGAGTCCAGGGATAAACCACCCTGTCAAGGAAAAATCCCTCACTCCTTAGTTTTTGGCCAGAGCAGAAGGGGGAAACGCTCCAGGTATGTTTGCACTTCAAGTAGAGCAGCAATGCCCAAGCCCAGACACCACTGCAACATTAGATCTTTAAGCACAAGGCTAATAAGGCCTTTTTAAGGCCACAACTTTCCATATTAAAATAATTAATCTCTTTTCTTTCCCTTAACACTGGTGTAAATCAGTTAAAGCCTCACTCAGTGCTCGTGCTGAGATAAAACAGGCAGGTGACACCAGCCCGGGGTCAGAGCTGTGCAGGATGATGTTCGCCCCGGTCCCGGGGACGTACCCAATTCCTTCCTCAATTTTCAAAAGCCAGAAATTTTCAGATGCTTCACTGCGGCAAACATCCAGACCTTTCAAGAGCTGCCTCTGTACAGCCCCAAGCTGCGCTGACGTGCCGTGACGGCCCGGGGGGAAATGCTGCATCACCCTAAGTTAGGGACAGAAAAGGATTTGTACGTCCTCCTTGCTCAGCGACGAGCTGCGGACTCCCGCGGGTGACATCTCGGCCAGGGCACGGTAGAGCCGTTCATTTAAATAACAGTCGCGTCCGCTGCTGGAACTTGCCGCAGCAGAGATAAGCAACGCTTTCAGTTCCGGATGCGCTTGACCGCATCCCCTGCCCAGCCGCGGTCGGAGGCACGGCAGGTCCAGCAGCCGCAGATCTTTCTCGGCAGCAGCTCTCCTCCTCCTCCCAGATAAGCTTTTCAGATGTCTCTCCTGAACAATTCCCACTCCGACAGCACCAGCGCTCCCCCCGACGCCTGTTGCCGGCTCCCAGGGCCAGGCAGTGGGAACAGCCAGGCGTGGAGGTGAAGCCCCCATCGCTGTCCCCTTCCCGAGGGACCAGACGACCCAACCCATGGGCGCTGGTCGGGGAGCGGCAGGAATGAGCTCACACGCCACTAAAAAGGTTTAACAACAAGGTGCTATACTGGGGCAACTGGGTGGCTCCTCCAGCATTGCAACTGGTGCTGCTGGAAGGCGAACGGTGGGGGATAAAGCAGGCGAAGAAGGCAGAGCTAATGGGAAAGAAATAAAAGCAAAGAGTGGGGCATAAAACCACAAAAGCAAAAGCCAGCAGGCTGGCAGGAGTGGAGAAAAGGAAACCAGTTCTGCCGCACCCATCTTCCACCGGTACAAAGACAACTCTGCACAAAACCATCGGCTCGCTGGCCGGCCAAAGCTCAGCTCGGCGCTTGGCAGGCCACGCTGGCCCTCACGCCCAGCTACGCGAACTGCTGAGGCAGCGGGAACCACCTGACCCTGCTGAAAGCCCCACGACGCTGTCGGGTCTGTACAGGAGAGCTTGGTCCTCCAGCTGCCTTCTTCTGGCATTCAGTGGTCACGAATGATCCAGACACTGCTGATGCTGGTATGAACTGGCGCAACAAACGCAGGTGTCCTCAGCCAAGACTCCCAAGGGCTCTGCCTTATTAAAAGCATATTAACAAGCTGCCATCCATCACTTGCCCACCCAGCATGGTGGGTGCAGTCACCGGCCTCATCCCACCGCACCTAATGGGTGCCAAGGAGCAAGGACCTCCAGCTGGGGATGGGGAACAGGCAGTGGGCAATTCTTAAACCGTCACAGCTCGTCTTGCTCTAGATGACTCTCGTAGAGGAGAGGACTTCCCTACTGCCAAGAGCCACTAATGAAGGTAAACCTTCATGCAGGTGGCCACACAGAACACAGAATATGTGAGTTTTAACCATCTGAGCAGCGATACAGAAAATGTGAAGGCTGCACTCTCTGTCTTTGCTCCTTTATGTCTCATTAAGGCTCTCCCAGCAGCTGTGGGGCAGAGACGACACCAGTGCTGGGGTGAAGAACTCAGGCCACGGGCTCACACCACAGGCTCCGGCTCACTCCTCCTCCCCAACTCCTCCGAGATAACCACCAACCCCTTAACGGACCAGCTCACCACGCCACGGCTGCCACCACTCTCAGAAACTCCACTGACAACTACGAAAAACGGCTGGACATGGGATGTTCATCTGACAGATTCAAAGATGTAGCATTTGCTTATTTTGATTTATTTTTTTTCTTTAAAGCAGCTACCACTGCAAATGAGCCAGCTCCAGGCACCAGCAGTGCTGTGGCTGGATGAGCCACGCTGATGGCAAGCCCTCACTAAACGCCTTTCGCCTGCCCCTGTGCCCGCACGAGCACACGCGCCCTGGCCTGGCTCCATCACCTTATTTCCCATCACGTTACCAGCTCCGACCATCGCCCGGTGAACATCAAGACGTATTAAGGCAGCATCCCGCTGGCAGGAGCACGGTGTGCCGGGAAGTTAAACAACACAAGTGATTTCTTCTTGCTCGCATTAACAAATAAAAACTTCCTTGCAAGGAATCCCACTAAGATGCAGACTGCAGCCACTAGATACTTCAAATACAGAGCAACTAAGGAGAGCATCACCAGAGACCCGCTCTCTCCGTGCCTCCGTCCTGAAGACAGTTAGAAACTGCACGTCAAGAAGGGCAAATCTTCTTCATTCCCAAAAGCCCAGGTGAAGCATGCAGAGGAAGACTCCTTTGCTCCACAAATGAAGCCAGGGCTTGCCTCCCCCTCTTTACCCAAAAGCTTTTTTTCACGAATGCAAAAGTTGTTGCTCGTTCCCCCCATCCAGCTTGCAAGGAACTAATCTGCCCAGCTCCAGGAGCTGCCTCCTGCCTGCACATTTGTCTGACACAATTAAGTTACTCCAACCCAAAATACATTGCTGCAAGGCAGGCAGCCTTGGAGAGCCTTTCCCCCTCTGGACCCAGCCTGCTGACAGCGTCTGGAGATGCAGTAGCTCCTTTTCTTCCGAGCCACCACAATTAACTCCTCGTGCTCTCAGCATCACATTCAGCTTCAGCAGGAATGGATGCGACCTCCAACCTCCTCCTTCCAGACCACGCTGGACCCAGCTCGGTGCTGAGCACCCACCGAACGACCCACCCCGAGCCCAGGGTTTGCCATCCTGGGCCGTCGCTGCCCCCGCTCCATGGGTATGCTCACACTGCCTTCCAGAAGGAAAGGGAATGGCCAAGTTCAGGCTGCTGCAAAACTATTTTTTTTTTTTTTTGCTTAGTACAGAAATCATAGCGTAGGTGATAACACATCTGCTTCAGCATCCCCAGCTGCTGTGGCCGACGCCTGTGCCCAAGGGAGGTGGGCTGCTGGGGACGGTGACAGCCGTGTCCCCTCCACGTAGGGACATCGCGGTGCGAGCTGCAGAGCCTGGACCTCCGGAGAGGTTTCTTGGTGAGGTGGCAAATGCACAGGGCTGATCTCACTGCAAAACACATCTTTTTTTGGTAGCAAAGACGTAACCTGATTTCTTTGCACCAGATGTAGCCATGGTGTAACCGGGTGCTCCACCAACACAGAGAGGGAGCTGGAGCTTCCCCTTCCCACCGACCCCAGGCAGTTACCAAAGACCAGTGAGCAGTTTTCTTTAAATCCTTTCCAGACAAAATTGCTGAAGGGGCTCGTGCACATCTTTTCAGCCATTTCAGCGTGAAGTGATGCTCTCTGCAGATATGGGGCAAGGGGCCACTGCACATAGCTCTGCAGCAAGAGGCACTTTTACAGGTGGGTTTTTTTTTTTTTTGCTTTTCTAAGGAGGAAGAGAGGGCAGACTTGCTTTGGAGGGTTTCAGGCTATTTTATGTTTAAGCTTGTGAAGAAAATCTGGAATGAAAAACTTTCAGCAGTGACTCCAGCAGGTGCCCAGAGCAATTCCTTTCAAGATGCAGCTCCTCCACAGCAGGAGCAGAGGGACAGACCCCTTCACAAAGGCTGCTTTTATTCACAGTGCTAATAAACACTGAAAGTGTTAATAAAAAGAAGCTTTGCAGAGCCTGAGTCCCATCCATCCTTAGGTCACTGCATTCCCAAGCCTGGAGATGAAGTGAAGCCCCAACATCACAGGATCCATTCCCAAAACACTTTCATAATTTTTTTTTTCCTACTCTAGATAAACATATTTAAATGCAGACTTTCATTTACCACAAACAAAATATCTTTCTTCCTCTCTCGCTCACTTTAAAGGCCACGCAGAGGAAGGGAGAGGGGACTTGGAGAGACAAAAACCTTTGGGCAGCCTGAGGCCAGCGAGTCCCAGTTCTCCCATTGCTCCCAAGCCCAGTTCCGAGTTTAATAAAGGTGTTTTGTCTCCTCGCTTATTAAGTGGAATTACCACAGCAGAAACTCCAGCGGGGGAGAGGGATAGCATGAAGCATGAGTAACCACAACTGGTTTCGGGCAGGTTGTGCCATGTGGGTCCCGTTTCAGGGCTATGACGACACAGCGCCGCGGGCTAACCTGGAGCTGCCCTAACTCTTGCCAGACACGGCCTTGCGAGTTATGATGTGCTGCAAGCTGGGAGAGGGCAAAGAAAATGCCTTCTGAGCTGGGAAGAGAGGTATCCTGCTCCGTAAGTTTTATTCCCTTATTTTATAATGCGACAGGTTCGCTTCCGGCTCACGTCAGGCGACTGTAGCTCCCCCTGTGAGAACTGGTTTCGCCTTTGCTTTCATCCAGCACCAGCTGAAACGGGTGGCAAATACTGCAACAAGACAAAATTTGCTAGGAAATCCACAGATGAGAAGTTGAGCTTTCAAAGAGGGAACTGATACGGGGCAGGGCGCGTCACGGAAAAAGGAAACCTGGATGGAGAAAGCCGTCACTTGTCACTGGAAACGGGGAACCGCAGCAGATCCGGTATCACCTGCCAGGGACTGAGCAGGAGCAGGCAGCCGCAGGGGATGTCTCTGTGCACCTGAGCGATACCCCAAACCTCCCTCTATCAGCTGCAGTGACGGAGTAAATTTAGAGAGGACAAATCCAGCCCGAGCACACAGACAAGCCTCTCGCCTGCCTCTGCTTTAACCCCAAGCCCTGCAGCAGATTAATGACTCCAATCAAGGCTGCACATCAGCTTTTAATTTCTCTCTCCTTACTCCCCGTGCTGCTGCCGACACCGACGGACACCGCAGCTCCATCCAGTCCCGGCTCCCGCCTCCGCCACGAGGCATTGCCTGTATTTATTTCTAGCAATAGCTCACCTTCGAAAGGAAAGTGTTTCCATTAAACACATTTGTGGTTCAGCAACCACAAATAAACAGTGACTTGTTCTCTGAAATGTTCACAATAAATACAAGGCATCCACAGCAGCACAGCACAACAGGTACCAGCCCTGTCCCACAGAACAGCCAAATCCTCCTTCAACAGGCAAAACCCCCAAGAGCGCGACGGGGCGGACGAAGGCAGCCAGGCACGAGGGTTTTGGGCACCCTGCACACTCCCCATCTCACTCACAACTTAGGCACTGAGCTAAGAACCAAGATGCTAAACCCAAACGGCTGATTTGCAGGGCCAGACCTGAGCCTCCCAGCAGCGCCACACCACCGGCATCCTGCGACCGGGACGGCATCACCGAGGGGGAGCATCCCTCAGCAAAGGCAGCGTGCTCCGTTCTGGGCTGGCAAAACAAGCCTGGTCCCAAGTCAAGAAGATGCTCAAAACCACAGAGTTTCCTCTGTAGCCAGTGGGCAGCCAGGAGAGGTTTGGTGACATTTCTCTGGTGACCATTTCCCAATTGGAGGGCTTTATAATGGCTGTTTTGGCGTTGTAACACCTCTGCAAGGGGCCGGGGGAGGAGCGGTGCCCCCGCTTCCCCCAGCTCTGCTGCCAAAGAGAAACCCTGCAAAAAGAGAACCTGGGTCCCACCTGCAAAGGGACATCCCAAATCCTACCAAATCCTGGGGAGCTGCAGGTACCCGGCACAACCCTGGCAATGCACGGAGAGGCTCTAGATCAATATGGCCAACACTGCACAGACTATCCAATACCTCACCTGGGATCACAAAGATTTGGGTGGGAGAGGCACCAGCCCCAGGGCAAGGGCCACCCAGCTCACGTACGTACACGACAGGACGCAAGGGAGGTCCCTGAGAGGGATCACAAAGCAACGGGTGGTGGAGCAGAGAGAGGAAAGCTTCGATTCCCCAGCCCACAAGCTTCAAATCACCATCTACACACGTACTGAAAAGCTTTTCAGAGGTGTATCAACCAAAAATGAGTGACAGCCATTGCTCCAGGCACCCCTCGACCCCAAACCGGGGTGCTGGGGGGACAGGCCCTCTCCTGGGCACGGCTGGACCGTCACCCCCTCCATCCCACCCCAACGCTCGCCGTCCTCCAGCACCGCCCTCATACCCAACTGGCCCTTCAGAGATCGGCCCATTTCTTGTTTATTTTTCATTTTAACTGGATTAGACATGCACAAAAGCCTCCCTTGAAAAGCAACAACCAAAACGTGAAAAGGACAGGAAGATCCAACTGCGAGGCGTCAGCGCTAATCCGCGTCAAAGGGCACGTCCTCAACAGCCTACTGTAAACTTCCAGGAGGAAAAAAAAAAAAAACACGCAGAATAAAATAGTTAAGTCCAGATAAGTGTTTGCCATTCATTATCTGGAGTCAAGCTTGGATTTCTCAACAACACCGCCAAGCCAAAGCAAGCACGTTAATAATAAAACATCTTCTACCGGGAGCTACACGCCAGGCGCACAGCCTGCCCTTGAAGGGAGGAAGGCTGGAGGCAGGTGGAGGCTCTGTTTGCTTTTCTCCGATAACAGGTATTTCGTTCTCGACGTCACTTCGCTTTATCGTAGCCTGAAAGCCGGCCAAGCGGCCCAGCTCCACCTCCCCATCTGCTCCCCGCGCCAGCTGGCCCCGCGGCGGAGGGGACGCTGCAAAAGGCACGGCGACGCCGCGCAGCCCACCGGCTCCTCCGACCCAAACTGGGGCAGCCCCAGTCCTGCTCAGGAATCGGTGGGCATTGCTGGAAAACCCCACAAGACAGATCTGAGCACGGGTT